>NC_137778.1:32771222-33436298 GCF_963455305.1 Plecotus auritus
GTTGCTGGGGCAAATCAATTGTAATTCAGAAGTAGTTTTCATGGTTGAAGCATGGATTCAGCAACACCAGTGCATACCTTTGCATACCTGCTGAATGTCAGCCCTGTGCACACTCACTCTTGCACACCCATGCATGCGTCCACACTCACATTCATATTCCCACATATATACATTCACGAACTCTCACATGAGGTCACAACTCAGCACACACTACACATAATCACATACACTCAATCATACTCAAACACATGTTCACACACATTCAGACACCCGAACTCATAAACACAGACACTATCTTTGTCACTGAAGTGCATGGCCCCTGAGCAGTGTCCAGCCTCTGTTCTCAAGTCTAATGGCCTGCCCTGTCACCTTTACCCAAGTGCCAGATTTCAGTGGGGATATCTAATCACAGACCTTGAGTGCATTTCCACAGGACAGAGTTCCAAGGATGAAAGGTGTGGTGCCAAGGGCTTGGGAGGAGGGGTGCCTTTCTCCAAGAATAGAGTTATAGGACATATGTAATACTTTCAACAATAAAGAAATGTTTATAAAAAGAATAGAGCTATATATTCCGAGTAAAGAAAGACCGTGGAAGGGTGTGTGTGTGTAAGAAAAGAATACCCAACCATCTTGGAGCCTAAGAGACCTGGATTCAATCCCCTCTTCCTTACCTTAATTGAGTAACCTTGGCCAACTTACTTAACTTTTCTAAGCTGTAAAATGTGAATAATAGGCTTCACAATCAGAATTAGAAGCTCAAACAGACAGACAGTGGTAGTCTGACCATCCTTGTCCCCTCCTTCACAAGTCCCCTGGGAAAGTGAAGGCACCTCTGTCACTGGGTAGGGGCACTCACCCTGTTCTGCCTCAGGGGGTTCCCCAGCTGGTGATGGCTTGCACAGAGAGGCCCCAGCTCTAGCCACCAGGAATCCAGTGGATGGGGCTTGGGCTGTGGGTGTTAATGAATAATTGTCTAGCTCATAGGATACTCTTCTTAGGGGTGCCTATACAGCAATCTCTTTGGTTTTATACTATTAGTTCCATGTCCCCAGATGGGCTTTCTTTGCTCTACTAAATAAGGCCCTGCTTTCCAAAGTTACCCATCAGCCAGCCAGCTAACCCTGTGTGGCCCAGTTGGCTTGGCTATGCCTTCTCCTGCTTGTTTTTAAATGTGGCCTGGATGCCTAATTTTCCTGGGGGGATCATGGACAGATGCCTGGCACTGAGACAGCCACCTTGGCCTGTGCCCAGGTCTCCTCCTGACAGACGACGGTGCCACCTGTGTCCCTGTGTGCATTCCAGAGCTGCTGTTGTTGGGGGTTCTCTCCAGGGCAGAGAACAGTTATTATTGACAGCGACTCCTGGCTCATTGGAATTTATCTTAGTCCCCTGTCTTCTGGAATGTTCACCCCAGCCATTAGGTATTAGACTATGGCTGCTTCCATCTCACTCTTCAATGAAAACAAAAGGAAACGATTCTCTCTGTCCTCAGCTCTCCAGGATGCCCTTTGGCTGGAGACTCCTTGGTCCCCAAGGGCTGAGGAACAAGGTCACCTTCAATGGGTGAGAAGGCATCATAGCTGTGAATAAAGTGCACTGGACAGAGACGTTCTGCCACCCACGTGATCCAGGAGACAATGTGGCGCTTGCTGTTTCTTTATCAGCTTCCTTCATCTCCTGACTCAGTCTGAGGTGACTCACTGTGATCTCTATTGAATCTCTTCTTCAAACTAGTCACAGTCACGCAAAAACCCTTAAGGATGCAATGGGGACAACCTGGTCCCAGAGATTTTGTATGGCTTCTTTGAAAAGGCCAGAGGAAGCCTAGCTAAAATCAACATCTGTATTTTAATATTCTTCAATCTTAGCACTAACTTGCTTCCCTACACAGAACCCAAACACACACATAGTCTACAGCTAGTGTTACTTATAAACAAACAAACAAACAAACAAATAAAGATTTACACATATACTAGGTGTACTGGTTAATGCGCATTTTTTCAATAGATGGAGTTACACATAAGTTGATATATATGCGATTTGATATGTATGCTATTTTGTTGTATTGACAACAAGCTTCAAAACTTCATATGTCAAATTTTCGTAAGGTGTTAACATCATAGATATTTTTACGCTTAAAAATGTCAAATTTCATGCCAAAGAAAGAGCATTTGCAGGGAGTTTTAATTCATTACTTTATTTTGAAGAAAAGTGCTGCTAAATACTTTGGGAAGCTTATGGTGAACATGCTCCATCTCAAGATACTTGTGAACGATGGTTTAAATGCTTTAAAAGTGATGATTTCAATGTGAAAGACAAAGAACATCCAGGTCAACCAAAAAAGTTTGAAGACCAACAATTACAAGCATTAATGGATGAAGATGCATGTCAAACTAAAAAACAACCTGCAGAAAGATTACACGTTGCTCAGCAAACAATTTCCGATTGTTTACAAGCAATGGGGAAAACTTTAAAGGAAGGAAAATGGGTGCCACATCAACTGAAGGAAAGACAAATGGAAAACCGAAAAGTCATCAGTAAAATGTTGCTTCAATGGCACGAAAAAAAGTATTTTTTGCATCGAATTGTGGCTGGTGATGAAAAGTGGATTTATTTTGAGAATCCCAAATGCACAAAATCATAGGTTGATCCAGGTCAACCATCAACATCGACTGCAAGGCCAAATAGCTTCGGAAAGAAGACAATGCTCTGGGTTTGGTGGGATCAGGAAGGTGTGGTGTATTATGAGCTTCTAAAACCAGGTGAAACCGTTAATACTGATCGCTACCGACAACAAATTATCGATTTGAACCACCCTTTGATCATAAAACGACCAGAATGGGCCAGAAGACACAGCAAAGTGATTTTGCTTCATGATAACGCACCATCACACAAGTCAAAACCAGTTAAAGACACATTATTAGATCTTGCCTGGGAGATATGAACCCATCCACTGTATTCACCAGACCTTGCTCCTTCAGATTACCACTTGTTCCAATCCATGGCACACGCACTTTCTGAGCAGCACTTCAAAACGTACGAAGAAGTGGAAAATTGGGTCTCTGAATGGTCTGCCTCAAAACAAGAAAAGTTCTATTGGGATGGTATCCACAAATTACCTGAAAGATGGGGGAAATGTGTAGCTAGCAATAGACATTACTTTGAATAAAGCACTTTTGATGTTTCTCTTGAAATTACCGTGTTTTCTTTGATTACAAAATCTGCATTATTATCTAACTGGTTAATAATGTGGATTAACTATTAACCGGTTAATAATGCAGATTAACTATCAACCAGTTGATAATGCAGATTAATTATCAGCCATTTAAAAGTTCGGATTTTGTAATCAACAAAAACACGGTAATTTCAAGAGAAACATCAAAAGTGCTTTATTCAAAGTAATGTCCATTGCTAGCAACCCAGGCATGTGCTCTGACCAGGAATCGAACAATGACCTCCTGGTTCTTAGGTCAATGCTCAACCACTGAGCAACACTAGCCAGGCTAGAGCAGTGATTCTTCAAGGGAAGAGATGGCAGGGGCCTAGCTTTGGGGGTCCAGAAGCTTTTTGTGAACCCCCAGGGAAGATTTCAATGTCCTGTGGCTTCCTTAGTGGCTACACTCAGCTGGCCTGGACATGACCACCTGGTCACTTGTTTTATGCCCCCACTCACTGCCAGTTTGTTTAGCAGACACAGGATCTGGCCCAGGTGGGTCCTCCATAGCTGTATTGCAGAAGGACCTGCATGTTCAGACTACTCTGGAGCTCTGAGGAAGTGGTTTCACACTCACTTGGTGGGGTCAGTCTCCAGCCGAGGCCTGCTCCCTGAAGACCATTTGTCTGTTCAGCAACCCCTCATCTTGCAGTCTGCTGACTTGCTGAAAGAACCGCATTCTGTTGCCCTTATGTCTGAGCCCTGCATGTGCTCATGCCCTGTGCTGGCAGGATGCAGTGAAGAACACAGAGAGCATGCAGTTTGTGTAGAGGCCGCCAGAGGCAGCACAGAGTTCTGTCTTAGAACCCAGCTGATGGGGGCTTGAATTCTGGCCTAACCACTTACCAACTACAGGACTTTGGCCAAGGCACTTCACCTCTCTGGGTTTCAGTTTCCTCATTTGCTAAATGGAAGTGGTGCTCCCCCTCCTGCAGGGATGGGGGCAACAATGCAGAGACTTGCATTTTGTGTCTGAGCTGTTCAGTAAATGGAAGCCATGCAGCGAGAGCTTCTATTGCTCTCCTGAATGCCACTGTGCCCTTTCCCACTGCCCACCCTCTGTATGCACTGACTCAAACCACTGCTTCTACATGGAACCCCATTGCCATCTGTTACTGTCAAGGGGACCTTGGGAAGGCATTGGCTCCAATAGAGAAGCAGCTGCTCCCTCCCTCCAGGTTAGGTGCTGTCCAGCTCGAGATGCCATTGGAATGAGAAGAGTAGAGGCCCTTAAATCCTCTGCCTGTGAGGTGAGGTGAGGGATCACTGGGGTCTCCTGGGGCCCGGGGTTTGGTACCAGCCTCTGAGGGAGGGACTCTCCTGCAATTGAAAACTGCTGCACTGGCTTGGCAGGCCCAGCAGGTGGCACTCTGCCCCAACTACCCAGGGGCTGTTGTGGGATGTGGTTTGGCTCAAGGTCCAGTGGCCAGAGTGAGAAAAGAGATGGTTTATTTAGCTTCCCAACCACAGACAGAAAGTCATTTGTAGGAAAATATTGGTTGCCTGCAAACAGATGGTCCTTGATGGGTGCTGTGTAGGCCCACATTGCCTTCTCCATTTTCCTTCCCCTCCCCTCCTCCTACTTCCCACCTCTGGGTATAGGCACACACACCCGCACAAGCCCATACACAGGGGCACATACACACACCTGAGTCACTGTCTTGGCTACCAGTTAGTAGACAAGGGGTTTAAGCAGTTCTTTCCCTTTTGGCCAGAATCAAGCAGAACTGAGAGTGGAATCTCCTTGGGAAAAGGAAGTCAGGGGGGGCTAAGTCATGCCTCAGTAACCAATAAGTCCCACATCTCAGTGACATAAAACAATAAAGGCTTGTTTCCTGCTTCCCTTACCTGTACCAAGGGTCAGCTGCAGTCCTGCTGCGAGTTAATTTAAATTCAGGATGCTGGGGGTCAGTGCAGCCCGACCTGGAACAGGGCCCGTCTCATGGCAGAGAGGAAAAAGCGCGTGCTGGACCAGGGCTCTTCACATTTACATTTTATGGGCAAAGCAAGTCATAGGCCAGGGCTGCCATCATCAACGGGGCAGGGAAGGGTACTTCCTGGGGGAGAGGGTCACAGGCAGCAAAGGCTTTATGAACGTAGCACAATCTGCCTCACCCACCTAAGAGAGTCTTGGAAAGCTACCCCCTGGAATTATTAATCCCAGTGTTGTCTTCTTTTGAACTGTGAGCCTCATCCCAGAAAACCCAACCAACCTTTATCAAGTTCTGTACGCAAAGGACTGCTAAGGCCCGCAGGAGGAGGAACAATCACAGGAAGAAAAGCACGGGCTGCAAACAAAGCACACAGAGGCCCTATTTGACCGAGGCCAACAGAGAGCGAGGAAACCCACCAGGAAGGGGGAGCCCAGTGATGTGGACGCACCCGGGCTCAGCTTCAGCAGAGGATGTGGGTGCCCCTGACGGCCACACATTGGGAGATGCCCTGCACTGACCATATGCTTGGTCTGTCTGCACTCACACTCATTGCATATCTGCGATGGACAAGGTACAATACTACTACATACGGCCATCCAAGAAAAGCAGGGGATGCCCTGCCCTCAAGGAGCTCCCAGTTAACAGAGGGACAGACGGTGGATATCTAGCCCACATCAGCCGATTCAGTCCTAGGACAGGGGCTTCCTACGCAGGCATGAACACTGAATGCTGCCTCATGACACCAAATGAGGGCTGTTCAGAAAAGAAATGAGCTAGTTCCCGAAGTTCTAAGACTCGTCAGGCACAGCTGAGGGGCAGGTCACTTCTCAGAGGGAGTAGCTTGTTGGCAGGAGGAGAATGATAAAAACAGCACATTATTTAAAAAATAAAAATACTTGTGAATAGTCATCATGGCTAATGGTTGGAGCAGTACAGGATGGTGGGATTACTGGGAAGAGACTAGAAGCTTTCTCAGAGACAGCCTGAGTGTGGAGGGCCTTTTAAACGCTGTCAGCAATCTTGGACTTGATCCGGAGGCCTGTGGAGAATCACAGAAGGGTTTGGGCATCGAGTGGCTTGGTTACTATGGATACAAGGCATCGTCTGGCCCCTTTACTTCTCATCAAGCTCAGGCAATGGCTGTGGCAGGGTGATATATTTGTATATCAGTCTGTTTAGAGTAGATAGAGGCCAATCACAGCGCTGAGCCCTAGGAGCCCTGGTCCAACGTGAGGGTCTCAGTCATCACCTGCATAGTCTGAGGCCGGGTCTCACAGCCCTTGCCTGCTGCCTCTGCAGCCACTTCCCCAAGGAAGATCTTTGTGGTCAGAGAACAGAGCATTGACTGGACAAACTGGCCCAACTTGTGGTATCTGCTAATTTGTCTGTTTGCTTTATTCCCTATCTTAGCCACCATCACAGAGGCCCCTTTCTCTGACCTGAGGGACAGCTATGAGTCCCAGCTCACCACCCCCAGGGCCCAAGACTCAGGGAACAACCAAGCTCCCCGGTGGGTAGTGACATAAATGAAAATGTTCTCTTTCCCCAACCATCTTATTCTAGGAAGAGAGCTACTGTTTCATCGTGGCTATCTCTGGCTGGTCTTTGCTTGAGGTTACATCTACTGAGCTCAGTTGATCAGGAATGGTGATCACAGAGGACTCCTAGAAAAAGAAAGTTAGTAAATACTTGTCCAGCTCATAAGGTACTCTTCTTAGGGGTGCTTACACAGAGCAATCTCTGTTTCATACCATTAGTCCCATGTCCCCAATTGGGCTTCCTTTGCTCTACTAAACCAGACCCTGCTTCCCAAAATTACCCATCAGCCAGCCAGCTAACCAGTCAGTCAGTCAGTTGGTCAACCACTAAACCAGTCAATCAGTCGTTTAGAAAACTAGCCAATCAGTCAGCTTGTTTGTCAGATCATTTCTTATTTATACATTCACTTACTCCTTCCTTCTTTCACTCACTCTCTGACTCACTCACTCAGCAGCATCCTTTAGTAATTGGACCACCCACTCACTGATTAGCTAGTCTATCAGCTGGCCAAACATCAATTTTTACCGGGGTGTAAGTTCTGTCCTGAACATCCTTCCTGCCCTTAGGAATCTAGCAGTTTGGGTACAAAGACACACACACACACACACACACACACACACACTCCGGTACCAAGGCCTCCTCTATGGGTAATGGTTTATTTCAACACAGGTCTTCAAGTTTGAGAGATATAAAGACAGTGGGTGTGGTTGGGATAAACTGGAAGAGCTAATTGGAGAGGGCAAGAATCAACCTGAACTTGAAAAGATGGATTAGCCCAGAAAAAATCTTGGTACTTAATCAGTTCTGATTGTAAAGCCAAAATGTCTAACAGTAGGCTTACCATTAAATTCAACTCATTCATTTATAAATCATTCACCATTTGATTTTTGTTTTTACTTTTTTATTGTTTAAAGTATTACATATGTCTCCTTTTCCCCCGAATGACCCCCACCTCCCCCCCCCCGGCCACTCTCACTCCCCAGGACAAGCCCCCACTGCCCCAGTGTCTGTGTCCATTGGTTATGCTAATATGCACGCATACAAGTCCTTTGGTTGATCTCTACCCCCCCCCCACCACCTCCCCTGCCTCTCTCTGAGGTTGGATGGTCTGTTCAGTGTTACCTGGTCTCTGGATCTATTTTTGTTCATCAGTTTATGTTGTTCATTATATCCCACATATGAGTGAGATCATGTGATATTTATCTTTATCCGACTGGCTTATTTCGCTTAGCATAATGCTCTCCAGTTCCATCCACACTGTTGCAAATGGTAAAGGTTCCTTCTTTTTTATAGCAGCATAGTATTCCATTGTGTAGATGTACCACAGTTTTTTAATCCACTCATCTGCTGATGGGCACTTGGGCTGTTTCCAAATCTTAGCTATTGTAAATTGTGCTGCTATGAACATAGGGGTGCATATATCCTTTCTGATTGGTGTTTCTAGTTTCTTGGGATATATTCCTACAAGTGGGATAACTGGGTCAAATGGGAGTTCCATTTTTAACTTTTTGAGGAAACTCCATACTGTTTTCCACAGTGGCTGCACCAGTCTGCTTTCCCACCAACAGTGCAAGAGGGTTCCTTTTTCTCCGCATCCTCACCAGCACTTGTCATTTGTTGATTTGTTGATGATAGCCTTTCTGACAGGTGTGAGATGATACCTCATTGTTGTTTTGATTTGCATCTCTCGGATGATTAGTGACTTTGAGCATGTTTTTATATGTCTCCTGGTCTTCTGTATGTCCTCTTTCAAAAAGTGTCTATTTAGGTCCTTTGCCCATTTTTTGATTGGATTGTTTATCTTCCTTTTGTTAAGTTGTATGAGTTCCCTGTAGATTTTGGAGATTAAATCCTTATCTGAGGTAGCATTGGCAAAGATTTTCCCATGCAGTGGGCTTTCTTGTTGTTTTGTTGATTGTTTCTTTTGCTGTGCAGAAGATTATTTTGATGTAGTTCTATTTATTTATTTTCTCCTTAGTTTCCATTGCTCTAGGAGCTGTATCGGTAAAGATATTGCTACAAAATATGTCTGGTATTTTGCTGCCTATGGAGTCTTCTAAGATTTTTATAGTTTCCCATCTTACATTTAAGTCCTTTAACCATTTTGAGCTCATTTTTGTGTATGGTGTAAGTTGGTGATCTAGTTTCATTTTTTTTTTTTGCATGTATCTGACCAATTTTCCCAGCATCAAAAAATCAATGGGAAAAATATCCTTGGGTGAGGATTAACAACAACAAAAAATATTACCTTGAATTTCACTGGGAAATTTGGGAGTAGAGGGCCATCATTGATGGAATGATTTGAAGAAAGAAAACATGAGGTGAGTTTTGGAAACAGTTCATACCCTCTCTTCTTTTTCAAGTGCTTCATCATTATTCTCACATGAAACCCCAGCACATAACTCCCTGCTTTAAGCTAAACCAGGGGAGGCGACTACCTACACACCTTTGGCCACTCAGCCCTCCCATAGCAGATGTCTCTAATCAATTATATATAGTGCTCCCTCTGGTTGAGCTTGAACTCACCTCAGTGCTCTCAGCTCACTGTGAATACCACTCAAACAAAACTCGGCTGCCTTCCCAGACCTAATCATACATTTACAGAATGTTAGCCCTTAATGGGACCTTACAGAAAATTTTAGCCAATCTCCTCATATGAGAGAAGAGGAAAATTGAGGCCCAGAAAAGTTAAGGGTTGTGCTCAAGATCTGACAACCAGTGAGGGCCAAGTATCAAGCGAGCTATTTCTTTATGCCCCTGGCTCCTTCCCTATGTCTCTAACTGTACTTATCATGTAGAGGAAAGGGTGACTATGCTTCAGTGCCACTTGGCTTCCAAGAGGATGACCTTGGCTATCTTCCCAGAGAGGGATGCTTTGCTCACTCACCCCCTCTCCTTCCATAGCCAGTTTTCAACTTCCACTGGTGACAATCTTATGGATGTGCTGTTGGAGCTAGCCTCTCCCCAGGTTCAGGACTTTATTTCCCCCTTTATAAAACTCCTAGGACTGTTGAGGGTCTTCTAGAAACATATCATAGAGGGATGAGGGGTGAAGAAGGAGATACATTAATCACATATTTCTGGAGACTCATCATCTCACTCCTCTCACCATGGGTCTGCTTTTAATGCCATTACACAAAATACCTAACATTAGCATCTGAGCATCTTGTTTACAAACAGCTAAATTACAGGGTGAAGTGATTCACGTTGCAAATGGATTTACCAAACTAAGAAAAGGTCATAAGTCTTCTTTAATGTAGCGTCCTCTGAAGTGTTTGCTGATAGACTAAGTAATTGGTGAAGGGAGAAACTCGAAACTAAAATGTACTAAGCCTTGTCTGCTAGTTATGCTCAACCAGAAATGAAGCAAACCTGACAGGATTGTGATTTTTAAAACGAGATGTAATTTGCCCAGATTTAAATTTTTTATTTTACTGGGTAAGCAGCTCAAATACAGGAATTTTGGCAGCCCCAACCCTCCATAGTTCTCTTTGCCATGGACCATCCTCCCATCCTAAAAGCCTCTCACGAGTAACTCAGAGCTCTCCTTTTTGTCTTTTCTTGTATCATTCTTGAAAATAGCATAATAAACATATTCCATGTGTCTCCAGATGGAGCCATCAACAACCCTTTTCCCCTACCCTCAATGCCCAGAGAAAAGGTGTTCTGGTGGGGATGTGTCTAGATGGGGAGATAGATGATTCTTCCCATTGTGTCTGGCAGGGTCCCCTCCCAATGTCAGGTCTCTGTGGCCCAGTCACTCCATTGTTAGTATGTAGGGTGGAGCTGGGGTTTCTCAAGCTTTGATTCACCCTCAGAAATGAGTCTTGCCTGTTCCCTCCCTTCCCTGATGGAGTCACAGGAACACACCTGCTCTCAGGTGTCTGCTTCCTAGGGAGGGATGATGCAGAGCCTGGCCTTCTGGTTTTAATACACCATGGCCCTCTGAGGATGAGAGAGCAGATGCAAGACTCAAGATGGCCAGGTGACAGTCCCAAGGCCAGGCTGGGTGGTGGGGGTGGGAATAGGGACTAGAGTCATCATTCCATACCTGCAGGAGTTGTTTACATGTGGTGATTGATTCCAGGAGTGCCAGGAAGTCTCCCTTCCTTCGTCCTTATTTTAAAGAACAGTCCACTCTGTCTGGAAATCAGTCATTATAGATTTAAGAGACTTGGATCTATGGAAGAAACAATTAGCTTTCTTCATAGAATATTGTGAAAACTGTATATGGAGGTGTTTTATGAGGTTTAATGACTAATAAAAATGCACCTGTGCCTGGTAATGTGAGGACCAGGGATCCATTCGGGTCTTTTAGAGCAGGGAGGGAAGACAAGCTTGGTAGGAAAGAGAACACCTGAGTTCCAGGGAGGAGGAAAGGAGGGAGACTTGTACAAGAGATGGGAACCACTAGAACCAACTCCTTAATTTTGTCATTAACTTAACCTCTGCTAAGAAGCAGTCCAGTGGTTCAGTCACTTCAGCTAACTGAAAATAGCTGTGAAGTCAGGAGACCAATGAGCCAACCCTGGCTTTGACATTAGCCTCTCCGTGACCTTGAGCAGAGCATATCTCCATTCCAACTGTCAGTTTCCCCCTCTATAAAATGGGGATAATGTGGCCAACAGGAAAGCTGAGTGCCAGCTTTGAAAAGTTGAATGTGTTGGATGCAGACCAACTTGATGTTGTCTTAGATATTTATGACCTAGAGGACACTGCCCCTTCAAGGCCAGCCATGTTTAGGTCTCTATCTCAGCCACCCCTGGAGTATCCTCTGAGATGACAGTTGTATTATAAGCCAAGTTGTATCACTAGCTAGAATTCTTAAAATTAAACAGGGGTTGTTTACTGGTCAAGTAAGAGGCCAATGAGCAGATTGGGAAGAATAAAGACTTGAGTGTATTCCAGAGAATCTATGAGATGACTGAGATATGAGGGGACGGCACCATCTATTCACTCATACCCAGCACACCTACACTCACGCATTCTAGTGGCCAAGCACGTGAAAATGCCTTGATTTATGTCCACACCAGATCTGTCTTGCTGCATATTTTCCTTTTTGAGATTCTGCGTGAGGATGAACATAATGGTGTGGGAGCATGGAAGTGAGGGGCACAGGCAGAGAGGGTGTTCATCTCCAAGATGGAATGGAGAGCCTGGAATCTGGAACCATTCTTAAAGGTGATAGACCTGGGAGGAGGTAGAAGAGGAGGCATAGCCTGGAAGGGGAATTAAGGCTTAACTTCAAAGATTTAACTGACCCTGAAAAATGAGTAATATCCGGTCTATATATGACAGAAAGCTCAGGCAAGATCATTAGTCATGGTCCCCACCCAGTGACAGTCTCTTGTCCACCAAGGAGATGCTAGCCACTGTGATACTGTGGAAACAATCTTTGAGCAAAGGTTCCCTACCCAACTCTGCCCCATTGGTTACAAGTTGTTGAGCAGTCAGTTAACTTTTCTGTGTCTACTTTTTAAACTGTAAAATCTAATTTAAGCTACCTAACAGAACTGCCATGAAAATTAAATAAGGGATTTGGAAATGGTTTAAAAATCACTTTTAGGTATTTCTATCATTTCTCAGGCAGCCTTACACTTTGCTCAACAACGATGGAAAAGAGCACCTTGGTCTTTAGTCGAGCAGGATCCTGAGGTTCTGGGCAGTGGTCCAAAGGGGATCAGCCTCCTAGAGCACAGGGACTAGGAGGCCAACTGGAGGATCAGAGCTCTTTCCTCCCATCTGAATACGGTTGCCAGATTTAGCAGGTAAAAATACAATCTGCCCTGTTACAGTTGAATTTCAGATAAACAACAAGTGCTTTTGTCATATATTTCATGCAATATTTGGGACATACTTATACTAAAAAAAATACATATATATTGTTTATCTAAAATTGAACTTGGGTACTCTGTATTTTATCTGGCAGCCCTAACCCAAAGGTCAAACTCTATCCCACCTTCTTTGACCACCACTAATACCCATCAGTCCCTGACTCCTGGTGGGCAGGTCGGGGACACAGCACCACGATGATTAAGCTTAGGGGCACCACTCACATTCTTCTGCTTGTGCTCAATGAGAAGATGAATAGAAGCCTATGCAAAAGGTCCTTGCTAGATTGGGAAACCCACAACATTGTGTAGTGGGGCAGGGCTGGGGGACTTCTCCCTCTATAATGTTTAAAACTATAGGTTCTTTGAATCCTTCCCATCTGAGTTCAAATCCCACCTCTGCTGTTTACTACCTAAGGGATCCTTCCCAGCCTCACTTTTCTCACCTGTAAAATGGGAACAATGACATTTGCCTTATAGGGGCTATAAAGAGAAATTGAAGCAACAGCATGAGGGGTGATCTCAGCACTAGGCACCAGAGAGTGCTCAATGAATGGCAGCAAAGACGATGTTCATATTTTAGTCGAAAGTGCCCCAAGGCCATACTCCTCCTCTTTCTCCTTCTTCCTTAATATGTTTCTTATAAATCCTCACATTTGTTCTATTTTCAAAAGATCTTGAGTCCTTGAGTTTGAGCAAAGGCCTTATATGGATGACGTCAACTCTGGTAGACGGGGACCCACAATGCTAAAATATCTGGTGGGTGTTTTCTATCAAAACAGTCTAGTCTAGTAAAGCAAGTCCCTAGAGGAAGTGCAGGTGGGAGAAGTGGGTGAGAAATTGCCTGGGAGGTGGTGATCAGGGCCACGCCAAGTGCCTGGGGCAGGTTGGGGGCCTTTATAAGCTTGCCAGGAGTGGCTGGCCATGAACCTCACTCAGCCTCCTCTCGTAGGGTCCAGCTTGTGGCTCCGGTAAGTGGGAATGCATTTATCCTCCTGGGATCTTTGGGGTCCTTTCCTCCTTCTTGAACTATCTTGAGCCGTTAGGCCACTCTCCTCTTCTTTCTCAGGTAGTCAGAGAAATGGCATAAGCCGTGTGACAGCTAAGGAAATGTCACTCTAATTATTGCTTAGGAAATTCAGTCTCCATTTTCCATTCTATTCCACTGCTGGGTGCGACTAATTTCCTGATTCTGGGTTTTAACTCCCTGGCAAGAGGATTTTTCTCATTGAGGGGATATATTTAGAGCTTTAGCATTTTGTGCCAATTCTGGTTCGTCTTCAAAGCTTTCTCCTGCTCTTTTGGCGCTATCAAACTTTGCTTTTGGTTTTACAGAAATCATATATTATATATTATATTTTATACTATGCAGCTCCCTTGTCTCACTATCATGGTTGCCCCCTGGGACCTATACTTCCCATTTCTCACTAATCTCAAATTCAGAAGGTGAGGAATGCTGCCTACAGAGAAAACCAAAGATGCATGTCATCACTGTGAATGCCTCAGAGGCCTTTCTGGTCAGCATCCTCCAGATAAAGGCATGGGGTCCAGGTTGCCCAGAGGTGTGCCTGGCCAGTGAGAAACCAGTGCTCTTTCCTCTGAACCAGCTGCCTCTTGGTGAAACATCTTCCTTTTAAGTCTCTTATCTCCAGTGATATATTTGGCCTTAAATAACCAAGTTCTCCATGTAGGGCTAGAACCACTATCCCACAGCCAAGTTAAGTGGGGAGGCAGGGATGGAGCTGTGATTAGAACTCAGTCCTCTGAGTACCTGGAACAGGGTTTGTCTAGCTCATCATTTACATATACTTCCCTCTGAGACCAAGACTGCCTTTTCTTTATGCCCATCTGTCTTGCCCACATTCATTGCACTACCCAAGGCAACCAGCTGACATTACCGACCCATCAGCTAAGAGTTCATGCCTTGATCTTACAAAATGTCTAGGCTACCTTTTAATAATCAGTTCAGCACCCCAACATATTTTCTGGTAGGGCTTAGAAATATACTATGTATTTTGTTAAGTCAAGAACCCATGGGGAGATGAAGGAAGATAAGATATCAGAACAACATAGAAGAGAAAGAACAGGAAAGAGGAGGATGGCAACAATGGGTGCATGCGAATCAATCCATTAACCAATTTGAGGCCATTAATCACTTATCACATTATTGGCTGGTGGAGAAAACACTCTTCTCGGTGTCAGAAGGGAGAAGAGATAGGGGGAGTGCTTCTCATGGCACCCCCTGCCCGGGTTTCTTTCAGGCTCACCTGTTCCTGCAGCAATGTCTTCCCAGCAGCAGCAGCAGCAGCACCTGCCCCAGAAGGCCCAGCAGCACCAGGTGAAACAGCCCTGTCAGCCACCGCCTGTCAAATGTCAAGAAACATGTGCTCCCCAAACCAAGGATCCATGTGCTCCACAGGCCAAGAAGCAATGCCCACCTAAGGGCACGGCCATCCCTGCCCAGCAGAAGTGCCCCATGGCCCAGCAAGTCCCCCAGAGTAAACAGAAGTAAGGATCAACTGGAATACCACCTGCTTGACATCTAGGCTACCAGATGGAGACTTCTTTCTTCCTGCTCCTCCCCCAGGTTCCAGGATTTCCCCTTCTCTCCCACTTCCACCTACCCTGGGTCAAATGAAGCATTGTTGGAAGTTCTTCCCACTGAGACCTTCACACACCTCACCATTGCCTCCAAGTCTTCTACCTTCCACCCTGATACTCTCTCAGGTGGATATGAGAAGGCCTCATTCTTTCCAACCTCCGGCCTGACCACAGCTATGGTGCATCCATGGCCCAAAGCAAAGAATGTATCTGGGCTTCTTTCAGGGTTCCAACCTGATTAGTGGGGATACCAGGGGCTGATGCACAGCTTTGGCCTCCTTTTCCTTCCCAACTCCCCTTCCCTTAGCTTCTTTCTTATTTCCTCCCCTAATAAAACTGTGCTTCATGTCATTGTCTGTTTCCTGGCTCTAGTCTGTGATCTTTCATTTATTCAGAGGGGATATTTGGGGGAAGTGAGTGTGTGAGCACACACGTGCCTGGGAATGCATCCTCATGGGCAGAGTTGCTCTCCAATGATTAATGACAGGAAGATCAGATCTTGATGCAGCTCAGGTATAGAGAGAAAGCCCAGAGACTAGCTGACAAGAGTCTGGGACACTTACCCTGGCTGGGTAGCTTAGTTGGTTAGAGCATCATCCCGATATGACACATGTAAGTGAGATCATGTGATCTTTGTCTTTCTCTGACTGGCTTATTTTGCTTAGCATAATAATGTGATAAGGGGGTAATTTCAAAAAAATAAAGAATTCATACAACTCAACAAAAAGAAGACAAACAATTCAATAAAAAATGGACAAAGGACCTGAATAGACACTTCTCCAAAGAGGACATACAAGTGGCCAATAGACATGAAAAAATGCTCAGTGTCACTAATCATCAGAGAGATGCAAATTAAAATCTCAGTGAGATATCACAGTGGTCAACAAACTCATTAGTCAACAGAGCCAAATATCAACAGTACAACGATTGAAATTTCTTTTGAGAGCCGAAAACCGACTTCTGCGCATGGGCCACGAAGTTTCAATCACACTGTACGTGCACACCCGCATGTGGTATTTTGTGGAAGAGCCACACTCAAGGGGCCAAAGAGCCGCATATGGCTCGCAAGCCGCAGTTTTTTTTTTTCCTATTTATTTATTTATTTATTTATTTATTTATTTATTTATTTAATAAATCTTTATTGTTCAGATTATTACAGGTGTTCCTCTTTTTTTCCCCCATAGCTCCCCTCCACCTGATTCCCCACCCCACCCCATGCCCTTACCCCCCGCCACTGTCTTCATCCATAGGTGTAAGATTTTTGTCCAGTCTCTTCCCGCACCCCTCACACCCCCTCCCCCCTGAGAATTGTCAGTCCACTCCCTTTCTATGTCCCTGATTCTATTATATTCACCAGTCCATTCTGTTCTTCAGATTTTTTATTCACTTGATTTTTAGATTCACTTGTTGGTAGGTATGTATTTGATGTCATTTTGTTGTTCATAATTTTTATCTTTACCTTTTTCTTCTTCTTCCTCTTCTTAAAGAATACCCTTCAGCATTTCATGTAATCCTGGTTTGGTGGTGATGAACTCCTTTAGCTTTTTCTTGTCTGTGAAGCTCTTTATCTGACCTTCAACTCTGAATGATAGCTTTGCTGGGTAGAGTAATCTTGGTTGTAGGTTCTTGCTGTTCATCACTTTGAATATTTCTTGCCACTCCCTTCTGGCCTGCATAGTTTCTGCTGAGAAATCAGCTGACAGTCGTATGGGTGCTCCCTTGTAGGTAACTAACCGTTTTTCTCTTGCTGCTTTCAAGATTCTCTCTTTGTCTTTTGCCCTTGGCATTTTAATTATGATGTGTCTTGGTGTGGTCCTCTTTGGATTCCTCTTGTATGGGGTTCTGTGTGCTTCCTGAACTTGTAAGTCTATTTCTTTCACCAGGTAGGGAAAGTTTTCTGTCATTATTTCTTCTAATAGGTTTTCAATATTTTGCTCTCTCTCTTCTTCTGGCACCCCAAAAATTCGGATGTTGGTACGCTTAAAGTTGTCCCAGAGGCTCCTTACACTATCTTCATATTTTTGGATTTTTTCTTTTTGTTTTTCTGGTTGGGTGTTTTTTGTTTCCTCATATTTCAGATCTTTGGTTTGATTCTTGGGGTACATTGATCTACAGTTGAGTTTCTGTATATTCTTTATTTCAGACAGTGTATGCTTAATTTCTGACTGGTCCTTTTCCATTTTTTTGGCATTCTCATTAAGGTCCTTGAAGGTCTCACTAAGCTCCTCGGAGGTCTCATCAAGTTTCTCGGCGGTTTTTAGAAAATTCTTGAGTAACCTTATAAATGTGGTTCTGAACTCTATGTCGTCCATTAGTTTGCTTTCCTCCATTTCTCTCATTCGTGACATGTTTCTTTGTCTCCGCATTTTGCTGCTTCCTTGTGTTGATGGAGTGGCTTTGTGTGGTAGGTGACCTATAGGGGCCAGTAGCTCAGCCTCCCCAATCACCTGAGGTGGACGCCTTTGGTACACCCCTTTGTGGGCTGAGTGCAAAGTCTTGATGTAGTTAAGCCTTGATTGCTGTTGGTACACTGGAAGGAATTGACCTCCAGGCTAATTGGCTGTGAGGACCCGCTGTGTCTATAATGGAAGAACTGCTGCGCTGGAGACACTCTTATGGTGCAGGACTTGTTTCAGTGGGGCTTTGGTGCTCACTGAGTCTGCCTCTTGAATGTGTCACTTATGGATGTGAGGAGTTGAAATCTGGTGTCTCACACTGACCACTAGGTACACTGGCTTCTGGATCTCCAATGGGGTGCAGGTCAGCTACTGTCTGAGGCCACCCAGCAGGAGCTACAGCAAGAACTACAGTTTTCTCCTCTTTGCTTGGGGTTTGGAGGTTTTGGAGCTGTCTGACCTGGGCTTCAAGTTTGCTAGCTAGCATATGAATGGCCTGCGATAGGGCAGGCCATTCATATGCTAAAGCCGCTGCTTGGAGCTTGGGTGGGTTCGTAGATTGTGCAGGGCAGGGTCTCAGGGCGTGACTAGGCTAGGGCGTGGCAAACAGCGATGGCTGCCAGTAAGCCTGCTCTGCGGCTCTGCATCTCCGACCGTGTCCCCGCTTCCCGCGCCCCAGCACAATAAACAATTGTTCCTGCACGCAGCCCTGCAAGCAAGCCTCCCTCACTTTCCGACCCCACGGCAGACAGTCCAGCTTCTCCCCGTAGGAGTTTGGGTCCCCTGTGTCTCCCCAGAAACTGGAGTTTGGAGTAATCGGGAGCTTATCTCCCTTCGGGTTGAAAACAGCAGCGCTCCCAGTCACCCGTTGCCAGCCCGATTCGCGCGTCTCCGTACCTCAGATTTTCAGCGCTTGTGCACCTCTCAATGCTGTTTTCTCTTTCCTTCTAGTTGTAGAACTTCCACTCAGCCAGCTTTCCCGTGGTTCTGGGTGATAGACGTTTTGTCTTTTAGTTGTAGTTTTGAAATTGTTGTGCGAGGCAGCAGTTTAGGTGTTTACCTACGCCGCCATCTTGGATCTCTCCCCTCGCAAACTGCAGTTTGCGGACCACTGAGATATCACCTCACACCTACCAGAATGGCTATCATCAATAAATCAACAAACAAGTGCTGGTGAGAATGTGGAGATAAGGGAACCCTAGTACATTGCTTGTTGGAATGAAGACTGGTGCAGCCACTATGGAAAACAGTATAAAGTTTCCTCAAAAAATTAAAAATGGAACTGCTGTTTGATCCGGCAATCCCACTTCTGAGAATATATCCTAAGAATCCTGAAACACCAATCAGAAAGAATATATATTCATAGCAGCATTATTTACAACTAGAAGCCCAGTGCACGAATTTGTGCTCTGGGTGGCCTGCAGGGATCAGGCTGAAACCGCAGTCCAATGCTGCCTGCAGCTCCTACCTGCTGCTCCTGCTCATCCCCGCCCCACTGTGCCTGCTGAAGGCTCTCGCCCAATTAGTCCCAATCAGGAGAGGCTCGCGCTGCTGCAGCAGCTGCCAGCCATGAGCTCCATGTCTGGCGCCCTCCCAAGGGGAGTGGCCTGCAGGATGGGGCTGAATCCAGCTCTCAGACATCCCCCGAGGGGTCCCAGATTGCAAGAGGGCACAGGCCAGGCTGAGGGACCCCACTGGTGCATGATCAGGCCGGGGAGGGACCGAGGGAGGGCTCCAGAGCATGTCCGGCCCATCTCGCTCAGTCCCGATGGGCCCGGACCCCAGGAGCAAGCTAACCTACCAGTCGAAGCATCTGTCCTCTGGTCAGTGCATGTCATAGCAACTGGTCAACCAGTTGACTGTCTGTCCCCTGGTGGTCAGTGTTCATCATAGCGAGTGGTTGAGCAGCCTTAGCATATCATTTGCATATTATGCTTTGATTGGTTGTTCAGTTGTTCTGCTGTTCGGTTTATTTGCATATTGCCCTTTTATTATATCGGATAGCTAAGATCTGGAAACAGCCCAAGTGCCCATCAGCAGGTAAGTAGATAAAAAAAAAAGCTGCGATACATTTAAACAATGCAGCTGTAGTTTAACCAGCATCTCAAGTGATTCTTATGCTTAGGTCAGTCGGAGAAACACTCCTCACCAATGGGTATTGGGTCTCAGAAACTCACCAATTGCTGCCTATTTCTCTGCCAGACTTCAAGCTTGACATTTGGTTGTCACTCAGCAACATGTGTTAGACAAATGATTGACTACTTCACAAACCAAGAAAATTGTGAAATGTTCTGAGTCACTGGAGATAAGTTTCTAACAATTCATGCATTTCTGATCCTAAGGAGATAAAATGCACTGACATCTTGTATCCATGGAGTATGCTCTAGTCACTGTAGTAGTTACTTCGCATATGTAATCCCATTTAAAAACGGTCTGGAAGCCAATATTATCATTTCTGATGTATGGGCAAGATAAACTGAGATTCATAAAGGCCTTGGAGTCACAGTACTGGATTTGCATCTTGAACGTTCCACCTATTTGCCACATAAACTTGAGCAGGTGTCTTATTTGTGCTTCAACTTTCGCATCTGTAGAATGGGTTTAATGATCTATTCCTAGCACTGCTCTTGTGACAATTAGCATCAAGTGTTCAGAACGAAGTCTAACACTTGTGGGTGCCAATCAAATGGGAGCTATTGTTATTAAGAAACTTTCCCAATATCATACACACACAGCTAGGAAGGACCAGGGGCAGAATTTGAACCCAGGACTTTATGTTTCCACACCTGTGACCTACAGAGGCCACTCTGTACTCTGGAGGTGCTGGCTCTCAGAGGTGGATCAGGGGAGCTGGCACAGCTGAACAAACAAAGGCAAGACCAACACCTACAAAGAGTCGTCACCTCCAGTGGGGTTCTGAACTCTCTGTGGAAAATGCTTAGCTGTGTTCTTGTCACTGTGCCCTTCCAATAGCCCAAGAGGCAATGAATGATTGGAGGGGGAGCACACCTATTATATAGCCTAAACCACCCCAAATTTCATTTCAAACTCAATATTCTCCACTAAAAATAGTTGTCTACCTGTGCTTTCAATCGTCCATACCCAGGGAAACTTTGTGTCCAATTGATAATAGATAAGCAATTGATCACTTCAGCTGTGCGGGAACATCAGGACCCAGTCAGTGTCTCTTCTGAGAGTAGTCCCCCAGCTCATAGAATGGCCCATGCTTTACTAGTATTGAGAAGCAATGTGGCAGAGTTGCTAAGGGACTGTATCCTGGTTCATTCTATCTTTGTAACCTCTTGGGAGAGTTACTTAACATTTTTCTGCCTCAGTTTCTTTATCTAGGGCATGTTCAGGCCATTGTATAATCACCAGAAACTTTAGCCACCCTCTGTGCCCCCACTCATATAATGAACTTTGCAGTCATTGCCACTATCCAATAACTCATGGTAAAACCCGGCCAATATGTACTCCTGAAAGTTAGTGGAAAAAGAGAAGGTAGTTAAAAAGCTCTCTCTCTCTCTCTCTCTCTCTCTCTCTCTCTCTCTGTCACTCTTTCTCACACACACAGCTGAAAAAGGAAAGCACACAGACAATAGGAACAATAGGAAGAAGTTTCATCTGATTCAAGTGAAAGAAGAGGGAAAAATGAGACAAATTAGCAAGAATCATTACGTACAGCATTTTTAGCCCATTCATCCTAAAAATGTCTGAAGCATCATTTCATTTCACCTTTACAATCATCTTGCAGAGTATAGTTTGAAGTTCTCATTTTAAAGACGAGGACATTAAAGTGCAGAAAGGTTAGACAACTTGCTCAAGGTCACCCAACTAACAAGGACAGAACAAGGCTTTGAAACAACTGGGCCAGACAGTAATGTAGATTCTTTCTTTTTCACCTGCCTCAAGCAAAGAAGATATTTAAATGTTTATCCATCCCTTAGGGATTGGAAAGATTAAAAAGGGAGACAGTGGCATGGAGATAGTATCTAATTCTGCTGCTAAGCAAGCTGGGAAGCCTGGACCAAGTCCCTTCCCTACCCCACATGTCCCTTCCTCGCTGTAGGACAAGTTGTAGAGGCTCTCAGTGCTCTTCACCTCTGCATCCATGCTTGCACCCTCTGCTTCCCCTGCCTGTGGACCAAAGTGCTCCGGAGGCTTCCATGCCCTGGGGCCTGGTGTGGCTTCCTCCTTCCCCTCCTCCTTTTCAGATGGGGAGCCTGTGACTTTTATTTATTTATTTTTTTAATATATTTTACTGATTTTTTTTACAGAGAGGAAGGGAGAAGGATAGAGAGTTAGAAACATCGATGAGAGAGAAACATCGACCAGCTGCCTCTTGCACACCCCCTACTGGGGATGTGCCCGCAACCAAGGTACATGCCCTTGACCGGAATCGAACCTGGGACCTTTCAGTCTGCAGGCCGATGCTCTATCCACTGAGCCAAACCGGTTAGGGCAACTTTTAAAGACTTTCCTCTTTCATTATCATGACCTGCACCAAGTAGCCAGTACTCTGTTCCTCTTGGTGATCATGGAGAGGATGAAAGTAAAATTCTCTTAATTCTACTTGTTTCTCGAGGTTGCCATATTTCAAATATGGGCTACTACAGTGAAAGGACTGGAACTGAACGTCTGCGTGACATTCTCTGCCTGCTCTGAGCCTCAGGAAGTAAAGGAGGAGGGAGCGACCGGAGTCAGGAAGGGCCTGATCAGTGGTCAGACTCAGGGCCAGTCTGCCCAGCTCTGTAAGTGGGTGGTGAGCCAGAGGCAGCTCTGAGCTATGGAAGATCCCACAGCTGGTCCAAAGGGGAGCCAGGCTCGCACTTGGGAAGAGCAGCAGCCCCCTGTGAACTTAGGAGGGGCTTCTGCCACAGGCTGAGCAACCCTGGGAGATGGCCTTTCCATTAGAGGCGTTGCTTTCCCCCCTTTTTTAATGTGGTGAGTTTGTAGGACTGGATTCACCAGCTAGGCCAACCCTGATAGTGAATCAACGCTTATCTGAAGGGGAGAACGGACTTAATACCAGCCACTGACTGAGTGTCAGGTAAACACCAGCCACTGAGTGAGCGTCAGGTAAACAAATGAGGGTCAAGGGAAAGTTCCAAAGTCAGAGCCGGAGCCGGAGCAGTGGGGTGGAGAGAAGGAAGCCCAGGAGGGGACAGGAGAGCCTGGCGAGTGCAGTTACTGGGTGACGGGGAGACTCTTTAATCCAGAGCCAAGGCCAAAGAAGGGCACAACGGACCCAGCCTCAGAGCGAGGTTCCGATCCTCAGGCTGAGACAGCTGGGTGGGCAGAGCAGAGGAGCAGAAAGCAGCTCCCTTAGGGCTGAGAATGGTGCCAGGCTTTTCCAGCTGCTCCCTCTGTCAGGGGTTCCTGGGAGGGCATTGGATGAAGAGAGGGACCTGGCTCAAGCCCAGAGGGTAGCTAACGTGAGGGGAGAGGCTTGGAGCTTGGTGTGGCCATGGTGCTGGTGGAAGCCCAGAGAGAGGCGGGTCGTTAAACCCATGGACAGTGAAGCAGATGTGTGGGGAAAGCAGTGGAAGGGCTGTCCTTGTCTGAGACCCCTTTTCTCAGCTCATCCCCGAAGATGAGAGACTTTCCAGCAGTCTCTGGGCCTCTCTTTACAAATAATGCCATTCATTCATTCATCCATTCATTCAGTCATTCTGTAATCACAAGCTCACTGAGCGGCTACTGCCCACTAGGCACCATGTGTAAGGATGGACGTGGACCAATGTCTGTGGGGACACAGTGGGAGGCTGACCCACGACTGAAGTTAACAAGAGGTGACTCAGCTGGGGAGCCAGCAGGTGCTCCCCAAACATTTAAGTGTGACAGTGGAGAGGAATGAGGAGGAACTGTCCACACACCTGGGTTATAAGGTGATTTGGATTTTCCTAAGGCCACACCTAGTAATACATTGTGTGTTGAAGGCAGCTCTGAACTTCCATTTTATTTTGTGTTGATCAAAGGAAATTGCTGGTGTAAGGTCTCAAGGAATCCCTGTTCTTAATGGCCCCAGAAAAGAGACCATGGCAAAGAATCTTCCGGACCTGCCCCGAGTGGAAGGAAGGTACACCTGGGCAGGTACTCAGAGGCTGCTCACCTTCTGCCATCCTCAGTGTCACTATGGTCAGGGTACCCGGCCCTGTCACTATGCCACCCTGGGACCTCCTACAGAGTGAAAGCAACTCTGGTTCAAAACAGGCATTTTAGCCTTTTCGTTCCTGTCAGACCCTGGCCCATGAGTGGGGAGGAACTTAATTAGTGCCTTATTTCCACCTCTGTTCATTAATGTCCCCTCCCATTTTTAGCAGAGCTAGAAATGCCTTCTGTTTATCCCCACAGCCACTTCAAACATTAAGCAGATTTATGACTACTTAAGCGGATTCGTCCTGGCAACCATTAAGGGCTCACCCAAATTCTGGAAGCCTCCTTATGACTTTTCACATTGCCACACACGCAAAGCTTTCCCAGGACTCTGAGTGGACCCAGCTCCAAGCCAGGAAGCCTGGGCTACCCCTGTCCACTTTTAATCATGTTCCTGCTTCATTTCCTCTGTAGGCACTAGGAGGGGTTAAGACAAAGAAGAACATAGGATTTCTGTGTAGAAGTCCTTTTCTCATGGGGTTTGTTGTTTGACTTTGGGGGAGTTACTTTACTTCCTGTGGCCTCTTACTCCTCATCACCAGGTGAGGAGTGTGGCCTGAGGATCCTTGAAATCCATTACACTGGAGTCTGTGTCTCTCGCCCCAGGGAGTTCCCGATCTAATGAGGAAAAGTGGTCTTCCTATAGCAAACTCCTAGAATGAGCTATGACTGGTGTATGCTAAGGATTCTGAATGAATGAATACTTATTGAATTACCATCGTTTTGAACAGGCACAGCTCCAACACTCAGAAAGCCCCCAGGAGATACAGAGCCAGAGGGGGGCGAGGGAAGCATTGCAGCCAGCGAGGCTGGTGTTAGAAGTGAGCAAGAGTTGGGGGGAGGGTATTCATCACTGAAGGCTCCATGGATGGGCTTGGGGTGCAGGTAGTTAGAAAGGGCTTCCAGGATTTCAGGTGGGGGGTGATGTATAGTTGGATAAGGAAGGAGGAAAGGGCCATGGCCAGAAGACTGGGTGGAGTAGAGGGGAAGTTATCCTAGAAGATGAATTAGCCCTTGAAAATCTCTTAAATAGGAAAGGGGTGAAGGTGTGGTTGGTGAAAGCAAAGCAGGTTTACCCAGGTTAGCAACCAGTCCGGGAGGGGTGGGGTTGGGGGAGCTAATAATTAAGTAATTCTGAATGGGTGTGGTTCAGTGGAGTTAGGAGAAAGATGGGAGAAAGGGATGTAATGGTCTTAAATCCCCCAGACAAGGAGTCTACCTTCAGTCAATTCCATGATCTCTAGCATCCATCTACCTTTATAAGGCAGGCAACTGGTGCCCATCTCCGCCCCTCCAATCCTCCACTCCTCCTCTCCCCTTCCCTTTCCCACTTGTTTATGTGCCCAACTGTATTCTATCCCACAGAACATGAGAAGCAATCATCTCAAGAAAAAAGAGAGCTGAAAGGTGGCAATATCACAGAAGTACTCAGATTTCCCTCTGGGGTTAACTTATAAAACTCCCCAGGAAACCTATGGCTCACCCCACCCCAACACAAGTCCTATACTTGGTTACACAGGGGAGGGTGGCCGTGGGAATTAGGCCCAGGTGACAATGCTGGCAGGCAGCCAGTGCCAAAAATTACCAAGTGGGTGGTTTTCATCACAAAAGGTGAGCCAACTGATAATTGAGGGGAGTGGGGTGAATCATCTTTGACAGGTAAGGAATGAAAACAGAGGGGCCTGGGATGATCCTATTTTCCAAAGGCAGGGCTCAGTTATCTTATAAAAAGCCAGCTGGCCATTGATTTTACACCAGATCAGAGGGACCAGGAAACTTGTTCTTCACTGCATACCAGGTGAGTCTCTGATTGGAACCAATGTGAAATTCTTGGTTATTTTTTCATTATTAGAAGCTGGGAAGAGGCAAACGTGTAAGAGGGCTGGTGCAGGGTATTGAATAGAGAGTGACACTATTGGGATATTTGTTATTTTAAATTAAAGCATAGTTTGGGTTTGAAGAGAACTTAATAGGTGGTTAAGTCAGCCATCTCAGTGGGCAGCTTTGAAACTGGGCTCAGGGAAGGGGACATATCTGGGCAAGATCCCACCATAGTTAAAAGCAGACTTACAGCTAGAACACAGCCCCAGAGACTCTCAGAAGCACCACTGTCCTCTCTGTTCATGAAACTTATTATAACATTTTAATTCATACGATAGACCTCTACAGAGCCTTTATTATATTTAAGCACTTTGGGTAACACATACCCATAGGAAATTACTCAACAAACTCACAGTCTAGCAGGGGGGAAAAATCCATGTACATATATAGAAGTAGATAGTGACTGGTATGAGGAGGAGACAGGGAAGGGCTGTGACAGTTGGGAAGCCCCACTCATGAAGAGCTCCAAGTGATGGCACATGATATGAGCTACAATGGAGGAGTATTTGGACAGCAAAGATGGGAAGGAAAGAATTTCAGGGGGTGCTGTGTAAGCAAAGGCCAGAGTCAGGTTGCAGGAGCTCAAATTCATGTAAAGTCATCCCCTGAGTCACAGTGCTGTGTAGTAATAGGGGTGGGTAGATTGCAGTCATTTCTAAGATATCTTTTCCCAAAAGACCCACTATGGGTACTTGTCAGTAGGGGTGTGACATGTCTGGGGAAGAAAGAGAGCTGAGGAACAAATTCCACTGAAATGGAACCAACAAACTGCCTTTAAGCTCCTCCCCCTGAGAGGGCCCAGAAATGACCAAAGCATATTTTACTCTCAAATGTAAGAGGGCAGCCAGGGGAGAGATGAGGCTCACTCTTGTAAAGGCTCTTAAATTAAACCTACTTGGCAATGAACGTGGCTTCTTCCTTAGCCATTCCCTGTTTAAACCATCTGTTCTGTCTCTAGGTCCAGCCTCCTTTGAACCATGAGTTCCCACCAGCAGAAGCAGCCCTGCACCACACCCCCCCAGCTTCAGCAGCAGCAGGTGAAACAGCCCTGCCAGCCTCCACCCCAGGAACCATGTGCCCCCAAAACCAAGGAGCCGTGCCACCCTAAGGTTCCTGAGCCATGCCACCCCAAGGCTCCTGAGCCATGCCACACCAAGCTGCCAGAGCCATGCCACCCTAAGGTTCCTGAGCCATGCCACCCCAAGGTTCCTGAGCCATGCCACCCCAAGGTTCCTGAGCCCTGCCACACCAAGCTGCCAGAGCCCTGCCACACCAAGCTGCCAGAGCCCTGCCACCCCAAGGCTCCTGAGCCCTGCCACACCAAGCTGCCAGAGCCCTGCCACCCCAAGGTCATTCCAGCACCAGTTCAGCAGACCAAGCAGAAGTAATGTGGTCCATGTCCTTGAAGAACCAACCGCTGAATGCTGAATCCCCTCTCCCATTCTGCTTATTTGTCCCACTTGCCATTAGCATGCTGTCACGCTGAGTCATAATCCCTCCCTCTTTGCACCCTCCAGAAAGATGTCTCTCACACTCAGTTTGGAGGGCTCCTGAGCCCAGGGCTCATCTGAAGAGTGATTTTTTGGAGGGAGGAGAAACCAAGTGACTCTTCCCTGCTCTGCCCCCATTAAATCATTTGTAACAATATAGCTGGCTGTGTGTGTCATTGGCTGACTCAGCTGTTTGCACTGGTCTCGCAACATGAAGTCAGAACTGCACACAGCCGGGCTGGTTAGGAGGGCTGTCAGAAGGTGCCTGATGCAGGCACTGAGAACATGCAGATGTGTACGTGTGACAGTTGTATTCACCAGATATTCCTGGGCTGCCAGTGGGAGAGTGGTCAAGGCCACCCAGAGCCTGTTACTTTGGGCAGCCTCAGCCAGAGAAGGGCTTTCTTTTTGCCCCTGAGTGCATCATATCTGAATATAGATGGTCCCTGCTTCAAGCCCTCTCTGCCTCTGAGTCCTTGTTCCCCGATAGCCCTCATTCTGTTCAGTTTATTCTATTTATTATTATTATTATTACTATTATTCCAAAGAAATAGTGCTTGTACATATTCCAATGTGATTATCTGTTCTTCACTCATCCTCCCTTCCTGATGCCACAACTCATGAAAGGCAAGCACTTGAACACTCACTCTCAGACACAAATACACACACACATACACACCTACCCCCACACTCATGACAGAGAAATACAGGTAGACTCCTACACACACACACACACACACACACACACACACACACCACACCACACAAATCCCAAAAATCACACAACACACACACATGTGTGCTGATTATCTTTCACTGAATGCCCAATATGAAGACCTCAGTGCTGCAGGAGAGTAGACTCCACAGGCCTGCCCTAGGAGAAACCCAAGAGGGGTGATCTTTACCTCTTTTCCTATGTAAACTTACACTAACACAACTCTCTCTCTCTCTCTCTCTCTCTCTCTCTCTCTCTCTCCCTCCATCCACACACACACATACAGGTACCTCACAGAGTAGAACATAAAAGCAAATGAATCATAGAAAAAAAGAAAAGAAGCATTTAGGAAGGTTTCAGAGATTAATACAGATAAGACAAAAAGTCATCATAAAGTTGAGGGAGACCACGTCATTAAGATGTAAAATAAAAGGCTTAAAGAGCACCTGTCACAGCTCATTCATGTTCCAAATCAACAAACGGATATCCAGGGGTCAACATTAGTA
Organism: Plecotus auritus; assembly: GCF_963455305.1. Classification (NCBI taxonomy): domain Eukaryota; kingdom Metazoa; phylum Chordata; class Mammalia; order Chiroptera; family Vespertilionidae; genus Plecotus; species Plecotus auritus. The sequence goes on from NC_137778.1 coordinate 32,799,486, forward strand.
CCTGCATGATGTACAGCACTCAGGTAGATTTGGGAAGAAGTCCAGATTTGGAGATGATAAGAGAAAAAGTGTTCAACAGAGCTTTGCAGGTTCAGGAGTCATTATCAGACTGGCGGGAGAGAATGACATCATTTGGGTTTGTGAGGTTTGCACATGTTCAGGTGATTTCAAATTACTACACATTGACATAATGGAAAATGTCACTAATGTCTACAGGAGCAGTCAGTTTTAAAGGGGCTGACCACAGATGGGGACACTGACTGGTGATACACAGCTGGAAGGGTATAAAATCAAGGAACCATCATAGGAGGAGTTGAGCAAAATGAATCAAAATCCTTAAACATTTGCATACCCTTTGTATTCCACTGGGAAATATGCATTGATGGGCACAAAGATTTATTTATAAGGAGAATCAATTCAACAATATATAATAACAAAAAATGGAAAGAAAAGGATGGAAGGGAAACAAAATAAATTCCCCCAAGGAGAAAATTAATTGAACAAGTGATTGTGTATCTATGTCATGGAATATACTAAGGTCATAAAATAATATTTAGTCATATGGAAAAATGTGCGGACAATGTCAAGGTCATGTAAAATATTATGGCATGTAACACATAATTACATAGTTATACCTTTGTTAAAATGTATGTCTACATGCATAAATCTTTTAAAATCCTCCAGAATAAACACAGCAAAATATAAACAGTGGCTATGTTTGGTTGGGCAGTAAAAGGAATTGTTTATTTTATTCTTTGAACATCCCTATATTTTAATCATTGTCAATACCATAAATTGAAAATATTTTTATTGTTCACACTTGTTTTACATATTTTAAAAAATTAAAGCACTCCAAGATGTTGATGAGGTAGAGGAAACATTTATTCCAGAAACTTGAGTCCTGTAGCATGTTTCCAGGCCAGCAACCCCAAAGGGTGGGGAGAGGATCACAGCGAAGTCTTTAAAAAAATGATATCCCATATAAACCCCAATACAATCCTAAATCTTTTCGTGAAAAATCCCCCAGAACACCACTCCCTTCACCCCACTCACAACCAAGGGCTCCAGTCTTGCCCATTGCCTTTGAACCTGTGACCTCGAGGTTATCTGGCAGAGGTAGAGTTCTCCAACCGGTCTGAGCTCCTCCTCTTCCCTCAGCTCCTTTCTCTCCATTTGTAGAATGCCATTCACCCAGCCAACAGCAGAGGGTAGGAAACTGTGTCTGTGTGAGGAATTTGAGGTACAAACTACACACAGGAGATAAACTGCATGTTTCTGGCTTGGATGCAGATGTCACCTGTGCAGATAAAGAAATGCACATTTGGTTCTCTGCATGGGTAGGTCTTGGTTTCCTCTGTTCCAGCAGCATCCTGAGTCTCCATGTGTGCGGAAGAAAACAGAAGACAGTATCTGGTTTAGATGAGAACTGTTCAGTAAGGGAGTTCCCACTGGGCTGCAGGCTGTTACCATGCTGGAACCTAGGCTCAAGAAAAGAGAGTCCAAGGAATTATGTGGCAACAGTCTACAGTCATGACAAAAGAGCAAGGCCCAGAAACTTTAAAAGTTACCCCATATCGTCCACATTCAGGTCTCAAGCAAGGCCTGGGACATTGATATGGGGAAAGAAGCAGCCTCCTTATGCCAGGAAAGGGGCCAGGAAAGGTCACCGCACCTCTGGAAGCAGGACTCTCTATCAGAAGTGATGTGATTCACTCTCTGCAATGGGGGTTAGTCTCCTTAGGGCAGTGGTCGGCAAACTCATTAGTCCACAGAGCCAAGTATCAACAGTACAACGATTGAAATTTCTTTTGAGAGCCAAATTTTTTAAACTGGAACTTCTTCTAATGCCACTTCTTCAAAATAGACTCGCCCAGGCTGTGGTATTTTATAGAAGAGCCACACTCAAGGGGCCAAAGAGCCACATGTGGCTTGAAAGCTGCAGTTTGCCAACCACTGCCTTAGCACATGCACACTGGTGAACAAACCAAGCTTCTCTGAAGGGCGGAAAGAGCCTTAACACCCAGACACTGAGTATGTTGTCCAAACAAAAAGGAACAACAGGATTGGGTAAAATTAGAAGTCCTAGAGGCTGATGCTAGAGAGGCTTTTATAAGAGTGAACAAGATATCAGGACAGGGCAGGAGAAAGCCCACTCAGGAAAGAAATATAGGAAATGAGAAAGGCATTTCTTCTAGAACCAAAATCCAGAATCAAGATAGGACACAAGAAAGACCCAGATTCATACAGAGGAGTAGGTACTTCAGGAGATAAGAATCCCAGGTGAAACAGCAGAGTCTGGTCAAAGCTCCTTCTGTCAGGGGTTCCTGAGAGATGGTTTTGGACCTGAACCCAACCCCAGAGGAGAGCTAATGTGATACCAGGAAGTAGAGTTTAGGTATCATGGTGGCACTGGCACCATCCCAGAGGTAGGTGACTAGTCTAACACTAGCAGAGAGAGAAGAAGATGGGTGGGAAAGGAAGCAGAGGAAGAGGGCGATGAGCCCTCACCCTCTTCTCAGATTATATCATGAGACCTGTCATAAGAAAGTGAGTCATTTTCAAGTAGTTGCTTTATGATTATCAAAGCAATTTATAGACATCTCTCTAAAACAATGATTTTTCTTTCCTTCCTTCCTTCCTTCCTTCCTTCCTTCCTTCCTTCCTTCCTTCCATCCTTCCTTCCATGAAACTACACATCCATCAGGGAAAATGACAATTTTCCACTGACTGAGCATCTACCAGACTGGTGTGAGGATAAGTGCAAATAGACCTTTGGGTAACTGATGGAAGGTCCTCATAGTATTGGCTCTGCCTGAAGGTTCAGGTTCATGGTAGGTAACACAGGAGTAAAGAAGTGGGAAGGGAGGAGCCATTCACATACTTGAGTTTTAAGGATGTTTGGATTTCTCCAGGGGCACACCTAGCAAAAGATTGCATGTTGAGGTCAACTCTGGGTTAGTGACCTCTGTTTCATCTTACCATGATCTGAGGACATGACTGGTGTATGATAAAAGAGAACCCATGAGAGGCAAGGTCTTCAGGGCTGTGCATCATGTTGAACAGACTCAGTCAATCCTGGCTCTCCATTCCCAAAGACATCTGCTGTCCTTGGTTAACATGGCATCTTAAGTCTCTCACCAGAGTAAATACAGTTCATTTCTAAAGCAGGCATTTTAGCCTTTCCTTTCCTCACAAAGGGCTGGATCTGCTAAGAAATGGAATAGCATATTGTTCACTTATTGAATAGTCACTTAAGTGAAGATCAGATGATTCACCTACTACTCTTCAGAGCCTCCCAGAAGAACCAGTAGTGCCTATTGTTCATCTCCACATCTGCTTAGAAAATTAAACAGAATTAATCTGAGCTAAAGACTAGGTTTCTGTCCAAGAAACACACTTGTTCCTGGTCCCAGAATCCAGAACTTCCCCCTGACATAACTCATCACCACCCAGGAATCCTGTTATCCATACCAACCTCATCACAAAGGGTAGACAGTGGGACCAAGCCCAGGGTGATATCTTTGTCAAAGAGTAAGTGCCAAAAAATGTTAAGCCAGAGATTTTCATTACAAAAGCTGGAATAAAGATAGAGCAGTCCAAAAAACTTCCACTTCCTTAAGGCAAGGCTCATACTCTGTATAAAATACTAGCTGGCCAGAGACTCCCCACCAGACCCGAGAGGCTAGACAGCTTGAACTTTTCTCTGCACCAGGTGAGTCTCTCTACTTGTAATTTCTTAATATGTGCCCAATTGTGTTTTATTTGTTTGGCGTCTGTTTGTCATGCTAAAAATATATTTACTTCAAATGCAATGGTCATTTATGTTTAAGGTGACATTCCGGTCTGTGGACTTCCACTCAGATTATAACTATGAAACTTGGGATAAAAAAAGGGGGAATGGTTTCTGTAATGATGATTTGTTCAGTTACAGGATAGAGACTACACCATGTCTAGGGTACTTTTAGTGACTTTTAACACTTCTTCTAATCATTACTGAGTATTTGAAATATTGTGACACTGATGATTTGGATGTTCAAAAGATAGGTTTTTCTTTACTCCATGAACTTACCATCCATCAAAGAACATAGGACATGGGCATAATTTACAAACATACTTCAAGAAAAGTGATTAACAGAGAGGACAAGGCAGGTAATATGCTGTGGCAAATGAGGAAAGTGACTTGGATTTGGCAAAGAGTGTCTGGGAGGATGGGTGAGCATGTGTGGAAATAGCAACAGGATGGAAAGCCTTCCATTAAGCATGCACAGAGGGGACGATGTGGACAGAGGGTCAGAGGTGGAATCATGTGGCTCAGGACAGGTTGGTGTGCAGTTTTCTTAGGAGAGCTATGTGGTGGACTTGAGAGGGTCGATCTTAGACTTTTGACTTTATCATCTTCCCAAATTATTAAAATCCTGGGGACTCAATCAATCCTGGGAGCCAATATTGTGTTATGCTTCCAATGTAGGTTTTCAGAATCACCAGGACGAAAGGAAGGATAGGCCAGGGGTCCAGTCATATGGAGCAGAATAAAGCACCTTTAAGTTTATCTCCTTGAAAGGGCACAGGGATCAACAAAGTTTCCATTGATTCAGGAGAGAAAGAAAGAAAAGAGAGGCTCTCACATCTGAAGGGACATACTAGCAGATATATTGAATGTTAAATTTGTCTTTTTCCTTGTTTCACCAAATCACTGGGTCAACTTTTCTGTCTTTAGGTCCAGCCTCCTTTGAACCATGAGTTCCCACCAGCAGAAGCAGCCCTCCATCCCACCTCCCCAGCTTCAGCAGCAGCAGGTGAAACAGCCCTGCCAGCCTCCACCTCAAGAACCATTTGTTCCTATAACCAAGGAGCCATGCCCCACCAAGGTTCCACAACCTGGCCAAACCAACATTCCACAACCTGGCCCTACCAAGGTTCCACAACCTGGCCCCACCAAGGTTCCAGAGCCATACTACCCCCAGCATCCTCAACCAGGCCAAACCAAAGTTCCAGAGCCATACTACCCTCAGCATCCTCAACCAGGCAACCCTGTGATTCCTGAGAAGGGTCACACCAAGCTTCCTGAGCCAGTCCACCCTAAAGTCCCTCAGCCTGACCAGCCTAAGATCCCTGAGCCATTTCCTTCAAAGGTTATTCCTGGCCCAGCCCAGCAGAAGACCAAGCAGAAGTAATGTGGACCACAGCCATGCCCTTGAGGAGTTGATCACCAGATGCTGAATATCTTCTTCCCTTCTGCTTCTGTGTCTTGATTATCTGTAGACCTTGTAATCAGTATGTTCTCACCATCAGTCAGAATCTTTCTCTTATTTGCATCCTAAAAAATATTTGCTATGAGACTTTTCCTTGCACACTCTGAAGAGTCCTCTGAGCCTCTGAATTATGCAGAAGGCCTGAGTGGCTCTGCTGGTCTTAAGTTGCTCAGGGCTCATCTGAAGAGTCAGTCTGGATGAGAACAATGCCTGTTTCCTGCTCTGTCCCTATTAAAGCACTTTAATCCCACTCTTGGCTGCTTGTCTTAGTGAGTAAATCTGCCCCTTCCTGTTCTATCATGAGTAGGACCTGCAATTAGAGAGGAGTTGGTGTAGACATCATCCACCTGTTCTGTTACTGTGTGCTTCCACGAGTGTGTGTGTGTGTGTGTGTGTGTGTGTGTGTGTGTGTGTGATTACATTTAAGGATTTAAGGGGCATCTCAAGATTGACAATGGCTATTGTGTAATGGAACCCAAAGCCTGTCACTTTGGGCATCCACACCTGGAGCAGGGCTCTCCTCTGGCACTGGACTGAGTCATGTCTCAGTCCCACGGTGCCTGCTCCAAGCCATCTCTGATCCTGAGTACTCTGCCCCCAAGTCTCCTGCTTATTCCCAAAAACATCAGTGCTACATACTTGAACCCAATTATTCTGGTTTTCTTCATTTATTTTACCTTCCAGACATCCAACACATACAGACACACTCTCACAAAGAGGCACATTTATTCAAGTAGCCACACACACCTAATTATACATACAGCATGGTCCTCATTATCTCAGACAATGTTATCTTTTGCTGGGCACCCATCATGTGCAGGGAGGCCTGATACCATCTATACCAGGAAGAAGGAGAGGAGGATACACAGTGTCTCCCCCTCAGAGAATTTGTAGGCTTCTCTGGGAAATACAATATTCAGGTCCTCATATAAACATATATACAACCACATGCACCCACTTCAGATAGTGTTTCTCCCAAAATAAACCACAGACAGCTATTTATCAAGAGACTAGAAAAAGGAGCTAAGATTGAAGAAGATTACAAGGAGGAGTATGTGATCCAAGTGAGATGGATAACTAGCCATGTACTGGTGGAAAGCAGGTCATTAAGCTATAAAATGTCAGGAGTGAAAGGAGAGTTAAATAGCACCTAGTACAGCCCCTGAATTTCCAGATAAAGAAACTGATAACCAGAAAGGAGAAGAAGATTGAGACCAACCGGAAATTGTTTCTGAATCACACCCAGAGCCCAGTGACCCTCATTTTCTCCTGCAGCCACTTTTGATCTCAAGGATGACCAATAGGTTTGTAGGTCTTTGTTGAGTGGATTATGGATTTTAGGGAGCTTATTTCCAAAACCAGTAAAGCCAACATAAAATTTTAGAATAGCTGCAGTGGTCACTGGGAAGTGAAGTCCATTTCTTGACAAGGTTGATGGTCCATAACACCAAGCAGGTGTGAGGCAGGTGACAGATAGTATCTGAGTGATGTAATGCACAAGCACTCCAAACACAGTTGGCAAGAACTCAGAAATCTTTGGAAACTATAAGACAGAAACTGTCCAACAAGTTATTACAAGGTGATGAGTAGTTGTCACACTGGCAGAAGGGAATGACGTGTCTTGGGTCTGCCTGGTATGCACATTTGAAGTGGCTTCATATTATTGCTGATTTCAATAGTGGAAGAGTCTAGAGATAACTCCAGGCCATTCACAATTAAATAGGCTGATTCTTAATGGAGAAATGGACTCTGTAATACACAGATTTTATAAATATAGTTTAAATGTCATAAAGAAGAATTTGGCAGGAAAGAATCAAAAGGTTTAAAGATCTACCTGACTCTTGAATGATCATTTTATTCCAGAATTTTATTTTTAGGAAATATTCATGCATGTACCCAAATATTTTATACATGAGGATATTTGTTTCAGCATTGTATCTAATATAAAAAAAGTTGATAACACTTAAATGCATATCCATAGATAATACAACAGTGGATGAGATGTCTATGCTGGGATTATACTACAGGCATTAAAAAGATTGTTGTAGAAAAATGATTAGTCTTATTGGGAAAAGTTCAGATTATATTATTACAAAAGCAGATGCTAAACAATATAAGCAAAAACATCTTTTTAATAATGGATGCATGTGTCTGGGTTTACAGGAAAAAACCACATGCAACCACTTCAGATAGTAAAGCAAAAATATGCCAACACTGAATAAAGCAAAATGTAACTATGTCTATTTCTGGCTGCTTATATGTTAGTGTTCATTTTTTTAATAGTTCTGTTTTTCCACTTTATGCATTATACAATGTTATTTGATTTTTGTAGAACTTTTAATCCTGATATTAGAAAATACAAAAGTCAGTGAAGATGTTGCTAGAATAATTGTATGTTCTGCCAATCAAGAACATTCCTGAGGCTCTGCAGCAGGTCCCAGGTCAGCAGCCCAAGGGTGGGATGCCACATCTTGGTTGGGGTAGCCCATATGTCTCATCTCTCCACACAGCTCCATCCCAGTTTTGATCTGGTGGGTACACTGGAGCCAACAATCCACTCACACTCACAGCCCAAGGACCTCAAATCCTGCCCACTAACCAACAGCTGAAGCCACCAAGATTTAAATGAGGTTCCTCAGCCTAGCCACACCAAGGTACAAGAGCTGAGTCACCCTAAGGTTCCAGGTTACTATGGGCCCATCCCAGCAGAAGATCAAGCAGAAGCCATGTGGTCCACAATCACGCCCTTGAGGAGCTGACCACAGGATACTGAACACCTTCCCTTCTGTTTCTGTGTCTTAACTGTCTGTAGATGTTATAGTCAGTATGTTCTCACCCTGTGTCACCATGTCTTTCTTACTTGCATCTAAAAATATGTGCTATGAAACCTTCCTTACACTCGCTTTAGAGGTCCCATGGGCCTCTAAATTAAGCAGGGGTCTTAGTGGTTTTGTTGGTCTCGGCTGCTCAGGGTTCATCTGAGGAGGGAATCTGAATGGGAAGAAATGCATGTTTCCTGCTCTCCCTCCATTAAATCACTTTTGAGTCCACTCCTGACTATATGTGTCATTGGGTGACTCTGCCCCGTTCGCTGCCATTCCATCATGATAGAACCTGTCATCAGAGAGGAGTTGGTGAAGACATCATCTCTCTGTCCTGGTACTGTGTGTGTTTCCATGTGTGTGTGATTACATTTAGGGGGCATCTCAAGAATGGCAATGGCTATTGTGTAATGGAACCCAGAGCCTGTCACTTTGGGCAGCCACACCTGGAGCAGGACTCTCTTCTGGCACTGGATTGAGTCATGCCTCAGTTCCATGAGATGGTGCCTGGTCCAAGCCACCTCATATCCTGAGGACTCTGCCCCCAAGTCTCCTGCTTATTCCTCAAAACATCACTGCTACATACTTGAACCTAATCATTCTGCTTTTCTTAACCAATTTAACTCACAGGAACAGATTTATCCAGTGACTTAAAACTGGAGGGGAGTTTTAGGAGGGATTAGGGATACATGGTCCAGGTGAGGTGAACAATCAGCCACAGTGTTGGGAAAGAGCTGGTCATTAAGATTTAAAATGCCAGGAGTGAAAGAAGACTTAAGAGCATCTAGTACAGCCACTCCATTTTTCAAGTAAAAAAAAATGGTATCAAAACGTTAATTAGAGTATCCCAGAATTCATCTTTTTTTGCATCACACATGACACACTAAAACCTGCTAAGAGAGCTTTCTTGTCTTCAAAAGCCTCTTATATGTGACTTTAATCCATCCTTATAGGTATCCCTTCCTGTGTAGAGTGGACATTTTCAAGAAAGTCCACGAAATGTAAGTGGCATTCGGGTGCCTGGAGAAGCACTCCCTGATGCATCTTGTTCTGAGCTGATGGTTGCTGCCGACTGAAGAGGCGTCCTGGAAGAAGAAAGATTCATCCTTGTCCTAATGGTGGCTGACAGCAGAAAGTAAAAGCAGAGGATAAACTTACTTTTCCTTCGGCTCTCCCCTCTCTTCTGCTTACTCTCTCCAGTCCAGCCACAGCATCCCTGGAACATGCCAAGCAAGCTCTGGCCTTAGAGAATTTACATCGGATATCCTCTTGACCTGGAACTGTTTCCACAGAGAGCCTAATAGCTAACTTTTCATCTCCCTCAAATCTGATCAAACATCACATCCCGTGCACACACACACACACACACACACACACACACACACACACACACCACCTCTTTGGTGCTCTCAATTGCTTACATGGGTATTCCTTTTTTTTCATAGCATTTAAATAATTTGCATATTCATCATGTTTCTTTATTGTTTTTTTCACCCTCCTCTATAGTATGTGAACTCCACAAGGTCAGAGATCTTTGTTATTGTTCATTGATACACCCCCAAGTGTCTAGAACTCTGCCTGACTTATTATAGCCACTCAAGAATCAGGTGAATGAATGAATTAGAGGAGTTCCTTTGAGCTATAGTTGAGAATCCTCAAAAATTTCCATTGTCACCAGCATTTGTTGAAACTACAAGGTTAGACAGGCCTCCAGTGCCAAGCACATATTCCAGTGGGGAGATGCCAGGGGATGTCATCACCTGACACTCCCTGACTTGTCCTCTTGGGTGACTTGAGAAGTAACTAATCCTGCTCGGTCTTAGGAAGGCTGCAATCTCCCATGTAGCTGAGCCTGAGTTGTTGAGATTTATCTCTATTTTAAAGCAATCAGATTGCGGTTTGCATTTGAAAAAAAGTATTTTGTGTGCTTTTTCTCATGTGGTGAGAAGATGTAGAACTCTTTGTCTGGAGATGAAGGCAGAAGTATTTGTCCATAACCTCCTATCACTCCCATTCACAACCACCATTTGTCCATGTGCATTAACTCTTCCTGGATTATGCACTCAATAGTGCATTGTTCTATGGGTATCCTGCACTTCAGTATCATAGAAGGCTTAGATCAGGAAGGGACAGGACGATCTTGCACAAATCCCATTCGAGCCTACATTGAAAGGGCCACATGACAGTGTGTGGATACAAAGTAGGGCAGAGAGGCTGAAAGCGGCTTGGCTCAGTGGATAGAGCATGGGCCTGCAGACTGAAGGGTCCCGGGTTCGATTCCGGTCAAGGGCATGTACCTTGGTTGCGAGCACATCCCCAGTAGGAGGTGTGCAGGAGGCAGCTGATCAATGTTTCTCTCTCATCGATGTTTCTAGCTCTCTATCCCTCTCCCTTCCTTTCTGTAAAATATCAATAAAATATATATTTTTAAAAAAAGAATAAATTAGGGTTTAACTCAAGTTTGTCTGAATTCAAAGTTCATGCTCTCTGAAGTGGCTTTGGGTCTTGTCTTCACTCTAAAAAAAAAAAAAAAACAAAACAAAAAAACAAAAAACAAAGTAGGGCAGAGAGAATTTGTAGAGATGCCCAAAGGTGTCTAGTACAGTTACTAGTAAGACTAAGAAAGATCAGGCTTTGGAATAAGAACATTAGCAGCATCCAGACAAAAGCATTAGTGTGAAAGTCAGAGGTATTTGGGGAGATGCTAGCTGCAATCAGAAGCCATATGGCTTCCAGCAAATTCATTGGCTAATTCAGCACTGCTGGTGAAGAAATTGAGCTTCCATGTATAGTATAAAAAGGTGTGGTATCCAACTATTCACTGTACTTTAGACAAAAGTGCAGTAGGGTAAAGAGGAAATTCAGATGCTAGAAAGGAAAAGGTGTTGTCTGGGGGAAAGGACACACAAGTCAGATAGGTGTATCAGGTCAAACCTAGAGAATATGAATGACAGTCCCTCCCTCCTCCCCCCCTCCCTTGGCAACCAAAGATGTGGGTCCAGGAAAGACATGTGAGGCAGGGCATGCTTGGAATTTCCTTTGCAGGGTCCTTAGATACAGGGTTTAGGGGAGGAGAGGCTTGTACACAAGCCTAGAGCAGAGCTAGATTGATGCAAGAGGTCTTAATCTCAGGTCTGCTTGAGTGGTCGCAGTGGTCCAGCCCAAAGGGAAGTAGCTATTCTAACTCTAGAAGGGAAACAGATGAGTGGGGATGATAGCAGAAACAGCTGCCTCTTGCTGAACCCTTACTCCTATTCTCAGCTCATACCATGTGGCTTGTGACAAGGGAGTGTTTCTTTTATAAGAAACTTCCTAGTGCCCTGGCTGGTGTGACTTAGTTGGTTGAGCATTGTCCCATGCACCAGAAGGTCGCTGGTTCAATTTCTCGTCAAGGCGCATGCCCAGGTTGCAAATTTCATCCCCAGTAGGGGGCATGCAGGAAGCAGCCAATTGATGTTTCTTCTCTTCCTCTCCCTTCCTCTCTCGCTCTCAAATCAATAAAAACATATTTTCTTAAAAAAAAAAAAAAGAAACTTTCTAGCTGTTCTCAAAGCAGCCTCTTGGTATCTCATAAAAGTAATGACATTCATTCATCCATCTATTCTATAATTGTCAATCTATCAAGCACCTTGTGGGAATGAAGAATAGAATAATCACTAGGAGATGAGTGGGAAAAGCTCCTGGTGATGGCTGGCTGGTCCTGGGCTCCAGTTCAGGGGAGGTGACACAGCTGTGGAGCCAGCAGGTACTCCACAAAATATAGGTGAGCAGAGTTAAGGAAGGCGGGAGCACACAAACACCTGGGTTTGAAGAATGATTTGGATTTTCCAAATACCCCAGCTTGTTACAGATTGTGTATGAAAGGCAGGCCTCACTTTCATTTTATCTTAAGGAGAGTGGACTCTGATATAAAGGGTCAAGGAATCACATGTCCCATGTTCCTGTGTTGCTCCCAGGAAGGGGTCCTCCTGGGAGGCAGCATCTTTAGGGTCCACTGGCACATTAGACAGAACAAGTGGATGGGTAAAAGGACCAGGTTTCTCTGGGGCTGCTGAACCTGACTGTCTTCTCTAGGTTTTCACTGATCGGCAACCCCATCACTGATCGGGGTCCCCATACCCCTGTCTACTATTGACTCTGAGGTCTCTCTTGGAGTGAAGGAATTTTAGGGCCAAAAGAATCATTTGAGCCTTGCCTTTCCCCTCCCAGACCTGGGTACACTTAGGAATGGGTGAAGAGAATGATTACTTTTTTCCACCTGGGGAAGTTCATGGGACCATGCCCTTGGCCTCCCAGGAGAACCAGGAACAACTGCTTATCTCCACATCCACTTCCAATACTAAGCAGTTCAATAAGCCTGGACTGTGCCAGGGATTAGGGCCTTCAGGAAACAGGGCTGTTTCTGGATCCAGCAGCCCTAGAACTTCTCCCACTTCTTGCCTTTCAGCCCACGCCACCCTCATCATAAACATTCCACTTGGGTGTAAAGGACCCTCCGTGGGGACAAGGCCCAAGTGACATCATTGTCAGCCAGCAAGTGCCAAAAAAATGTCAAGTGGGTGGTTTCATCACAAAGACTGAACCAACAGGTAGATGAGGGGACTGAGGTGAATCATGTTTGACAGGCAAAGGATTAAGACATAGCAGTCCAAAAAAAAAAAAAAAAATCCCATTTCCTTGAGACAGATTTCCATCTATAAAAAGCCAGTTGGCTGGGGACACTACATCAGACCTGAGTGACCACGCAGCCTGCTCTTCTCTGCACACCAGGTGGCTCTCCTTCCTCTGAACGCTTACCATTTGCTCAAGGTATTTTGTTTTTATTGGAACCTCCTTGGCACTATTGAAGTTCTGTTATCAGAGTTATAGCCTCTAGGGAATAGCTTTGTTGTAAATGCAATCATAGTTTGCGCTTGAAGTGACTTAAGATGCTATCAATGCTGCCCCATCAGCTCTTGCTATGACAGAGAGAAGAGGATTAGCTTGTGTGAGACACTCCATTAGAAGGATAAACTCTGCTAACGTAGGGTTGGTAGAACTTTCTTTATTCATAACCTTAATACAGATAATTTTATTCTTTCACCAAAATGTTTTATGAGAATTTATTATGTTGATACTTTGTCTGCTAAAAAAAACAAACAATTTAGACAACAGAGAATTTATTCCATGAAACTACAACTTATACAGGAAAATAAGACATGGGCAGTAGAAAGTCACCCTCATAAAGCAATAAGGACAAGCAAAGTGCTGTGCAGTTTGGGAAAGAGAAATCTTGCTCTAGAAATGCCTCCCTAGGTATGGGATGAGGATCACAGAGGCCATCTGTGACCCATGGTGTTCAGGTAGTACTTGAACGAGCAGACTGAAGGAAGCACTTGAGGCAGAGTAGGGTGTGAGCGAGGCTAGAGGGGGATCAAGTGGGGTTCTGGAGAAGTCAGTAATTAGCTTATAGATGATAAACCATTCTGTTTTCAGAAATGTGTGGGTCGGCTGGAGTTACTGGATTGTTGTTTTTTTTTCCCAAATCGTATCACATTTCCATGTGATTCAATATTGTGCTCTCATATTTCTGCCAGGAGCCTGCGGCTGTGTTGCGTTGCTAATTGGGTTTTAAGTTGTGCCAGGAAGAAAGAGAGCACTGGGAGAGGCCCTGAGTGGAGCTGAACAAATTACCTTTCGGTTCCCCCTGTTCAAAGGTTCAGAAATCACAGGGTGTTCTTAGTCATAAATGGAGGAAGGGGAACATTTGCTTCTTAGGAGACCTGAACTGGCATTGAACGTGGCTCCTTCCCTAGCCAATCCCTGTTTAAATCATCTGTTCTGTCTTTAGGTCCAGCCTCTTGTGAACCATGAGTTCCCACCAGCAGAAGCAGCCCTGCACCACACCCCCCCAGCTTCAGCAGCAGCAGGTGAAACAGCCCTGCCAGCCTCCACCCCAGGAAACATGTGTTCCTCAAACCAAGGAGCCGTGCCACCCTAAGGTTCCTGAGCCATGCCACACCAAGGTTCCTGAGCCCTGCCACCCCAAGGCTCCTGAGCCATGTCACACCAAGGTTCCTGAGCCATGCCACACCAAGGTTCCTGAGCCATGCCACCCCAAGGCTCCTGAGCCATGCCACACCAAGGCTCCTGAGCCATGCCACACCAAGGCTCCTGAGCCATGCCACACCAAGGCTCCTGAGCCATGCCACACCAAGGTTCCTGAGCCATGCCACCCCAAGGCTCCTGAGCCATGCCACACCAAGGTTCCTGAGCCATGCCACACCAAGGTTCCTGAGCCATGTCCCTCAACGGTCATTCCGGCACCAATTCAGCAGACCAAGCAGAAATAATGTGACCCATGCCCTTGAGGAACCAACCATCAAGTGCTGAATCCCATTCTTCTTGAGTGCCATTTTCCTTGTAATTAGCATGCTGTCACCCTGAGTGACAGTCCTCCCTCAGTTGCCCCCTAAAAATATGTGCTATGAAGCCTTCCTTCCCAAGCACTCTGGGCCTCTGAACTTCTGAAAGGGGCTGAGGGTCTTGGTACCTTAGAACCTTAGTTTCAGCTGCTCAGGATTCATCTGAAGAGGGACTTAAGGTGCAAATATGCGGATCAGCTCTGTTCTGCCCACATTAAATGCACTTTCCATTTCACTCCTGACTGTGTGTGTCGTGATCTGACTCAATGTCTTTATTCCTTTCCCTTGTGAAATAGGACCTGTTCCCAGGTTGGTGAGGAAGGGCATCTTTCAGAGTCTTTGGGTCCTGGTAGTAGGTGTGTGGTGCGTCTCCCCACCCCCACCCCACTGCTGACTTTTCTTGGGCTGGCATTGGGAGGTTGTGTAATGCCACCCAGAGGCTGTTCCTTGGGCATCCAAGGCTGTAGCAGGGCTCGCCTCCTGCGACTCAGTGAGTCACACTGGAGTCTAGTTAGTGCCTGTCCGAGCTGACTCTGACTGTCTAACCCTGAGTGCCCTGCCCCTACATCTGGCCTTCAGATTGCTCACTTATCTAGCCAATTTCTGTTTATTTCAAAGGATGCTGTTCCTACATATGTGAATCTGCTCCTCCTCGCTCATTTCTTTCTGACACCTGTGACTCTGTTTCTCAAACATACACAAGGACTCGCAGCCTCCACATTGAACTCAATCAATCCTCTCCCATTCACTGAGTGCCCACTCTGCCAGGAAGGAAATGAGGATCCTTAGGGCATTTCCAGTCATCTAGAGGGATGTACTTCACTCCCAACCCAACCCCTCACACAAACACACGTACACACCCATGCAAGCTGGATTGGGGGTTTCCCAGAGTAACACACCAAAGCTGATCTACTGTATCCTCAGGATGCAAACTGTTTACTTCACACACAGTGTGGCAGGAACCACAGGCAGTGAGGACTGGAAAGCCCACCACCCCATCTTCCTAGAATATAAAAATGTTTACAGAGAAATGAAGCATGGTAGAATTGTCAGCCATGCATTCATATATATGTGTACATATTCATATTCATATTTATATCAAAAATATGTTTCTTTTTATATTCCTGGGGAACACAGCAAATTTTCCTGCAGAAGTATAAAGAGATGTATTTTTCCTTAGGTTGTAAATGAAATAATGAAAAAAAAACATGAGCATTTGGTATAACACAAACAATTGTGATAGTTTTGATCATCATGTTTTTACCTGACCACATTTTTTAAAAACTATTTGAAAAATGTTCATCCTAAAAGTCTTATTAATCTGTCATCTTGTTTTATCAGTAGGTAAGGTCTACTATCATATTAAACAGTGCCACCTAGCATCAAAATAAAGTAGTCAAACAAACAAACAAAAAAAATGTGTCCTAATCATATAATTTATTAGTCAGCATAGGCTAGCTGCTATGACAAACACCCCCTAAACTGTCATGGCTCAGTCCAGTAGAAGTACTTTCTTACTTGTGTCCAAGTCTAGCGTGGTTTGGGAAGGATTTTGCTCCATGCAGTCATAAAGGAATCCAGGCTCCTTTCCTCAAATGATCTCACCATCATTGAGTGCCTTGTCTCCCTCTGAATTCTTTCAACACTTTTTATTTCTATAAGATCAGTAATGATTTCTTCTCTTTGCTAATTTCAGTAACTCGAGTCTTTTCTCTTTTTGGTCAGTCTACCTATAAAATTGTCAGGTTTATTGATCTTTTCAAAGAACCAACTTTTAGTTTATTAATTCCTTCTTTTTTTCTATTTTTTATTCATTTATTTCTTTATTATTTCCATTTTTATCTTTACCTGAGATATAGTTTGTCTTAAACTTCTATAAGGTTATTGATTTGAAATTTTTCTTCTTTTTTAATGTGGATGTTTCCAGACTTAAATTTTTCTGTATACACTGTTTTTACCTGTATCTTATGAGTTTAGTAGGCTCTGTTTTTATTTTTTTTCTCCCAAAGAATTTTCTGATTTTCCTTATTATTTCTTCATGACCCATTGGTTATTGAGGAAGGTGTTGTCAAGGCATAGAACTCAGAAGCAGAGAGGAGAATAAATGTTACCGGGCTGAGGGGTGGCAAATATGTGGAGATATTGGTCAAAGGGTAGAAACATTCAGTTACAAGATGGATAAGCTTTGGGGGTGTAATGTACAGTATGGTGACTATTCCTAATAATATTGTGTTGTGTACTTGAAATATGCTAAGATGATCAATATTATGTGTTCTTAACACATACACACAGATGGTAACTATGTGAGGCTATAGATATGTTAAATTATGATGATCATGTCACTAAGTAAACATGATTATCTTATTTACTTTAAAATATACAATTTTATTTGTCAATTATACATTGGTAAAGCTGGGGACTGGGGGGAGATGGAAGAAAATAACCATCATTCAAAAGAGTGGCAAAGTATAAGAATTTCTGTATTCATTCTCCTCTTTGCCTTTATTAGGTTTGCTACTATTCTCTGAGAGAGAATCTTTTACCCATTGTTCTCTGAGGGTTTTGTATATACCTCATGAAGTTATTCCTCTTAAGTGAGCTGCATTGCCCGCACATGAAATGGGTAGTGTGGAAAGTAAGAAAGGAGGGCCAGAAAGTTGTTGGTATTCTTGAAATAGCAAAGTCATTTTAATCTAGGCTCACAGTTTACTTCATCAATACCCTCAATAACTGCCCTGGCTGGGCCCTGGCTGGGTGGCTTGGTTGTTCGGAGCATTATCCTGTAGACCAAAAGGGGAGTGGGTTCCATTCCTGGTCAGAGCACATACCTAGGTTGAGGGTTCGATTCCCATTTGGGGCATGTTCAGAAGGCAATCAATCAATGTTTCTCACATCAATGTGTTCTCTCTCTCTTTCTCTCTAAAATTATAAAAGACATGTCCTTGGGCCAGGATTAAAAAATATATTTAAAGACAAAAATCTGCCCTATCTGAGTAGTTCAGTTGGTTGGAACATGGTTGCGGGTTTCATCTCCAGTCAGGGCTCATACAGGAAGCAACCAGTGAATGCGTGAATAGGTGGATCAGGAAGCAATCTCTCTCTCTCCCTCTCTCACTGCTTCTCAGGGCATCTCTCAAAGTAGGTGTCAAAACGACATACTTTGATCTCTTTTCTGTGATGTTATCAAAAACGGAAAGTGAATTTAAAGTTTAAAAGAAAATATAATCCCATCACAAACAAAAATGTGCTTTATTCAGAAAATGGAAGAATAGGTACAGTTGCTCAGGTGGTAGGAGCCCTCTGCCCAGATCACAAGATCACAGACACAGAAGCCATCAAGGGAACCCTCTGCGGCCCTCCCTCCCCCTCGGGAAGACAGCTGCTGCTCTTCCTTCTGAAGCTGGGGAACAGAACGCTGGTACAGCGGAGGACTGCCCTTTCTCAGCTTCCTTCCCTTCCAGAATAGACTCAGGAAGGAAATCACTCGCTGTCAGGAATCGTTACTGGCACATCAGGCTGAAGGGTGGAAGAGCTTCTTTCTCATCCATGATGGGCTCTGAAGAGAAGATGAAGGAGGGGCTGGGGACGAGGTGAGCCAGTTGTCCTTATTCTTCCCTGTCCCTGCTGAAGCTGTTAGTTGCTCTTGGGTGGGCACTTCTGCTGGCATGGTGGAGGAGGTTGCACAGGTGGGCACTTTTGCTGGCCCAGCTGAGGTGGGCATGGCCCAGGGCACTTTGGAGGTGGGCATGGCTCAGGGCACTTTGGTGGTGGGCATGGCTCTGGGCACTTAGGTGGGCATGGCTCTGGGCACTTTGGAGGTGGGCATGACTCAGGGCACTTTGGAGGTGGGCATGGCTCTGGGCACTTAGGTGGGCACACGGGAGGTGGCTGGCAGGGTTGCTTGCACTGCTGCTGCTGGGAAGACATCTTTCTGGAGTCTTAAAACCTGAACGAAAATACATGACAGTGATCACAAGAAGGCATTCCTGGAGAGAGAGAACCCAACACTTAGGTAATACCTTGAGATTCATCTCTCCAGTCTCCAAGAATTATGCTTTTATCTCTTAAGTTTACTTTAAGACTCTCTGGCTTTTCCCTTCATCTTTATAAAATTATTTCATCAGCCCTGAGAAAGACTTGTCTTTCTGATTACCATTTTTCCAAAGAAAACATTGCTGAAAGAATAAAGTCATATGTTTTGTATGAAAATAACATCTTCATGAAAGTCCATCACAAGTTCTAATATCATGGGCAACCTTACGAGCAATTCCTATCATCATTATCTCTTGTGAGGTCCCAATAGGCTGACAGGAACACAACGAAGGGCTGTTTGGGAACAAGGCAAAGAGCCAGAATGGAAGGGACACCAAAATATACATATTAAACAACAAGAACAAATACTTTTGTCTTTCCTCTTCTTTACATCAAAGCTTTCCTATTAATTTGTTTTTTTGTACAGGAAATCAAACTACCTAAAAACAAGTGAAAACAGTATATCAATGCACCCCAATTCTAAGGTTTCTTCAAATAAGTAGCATCAAACCCAGGATCATGATGTAGGACATGCCAAACTTGCTGTCTTTAGGTAAATTCAACAGTTGAAAGCACCAGAAAAGCAGTTGAACTCTAGAAATAGACTCACCTCGTTCTCAGCGTAGATCAGAACTCGCAGCTGGGAGGATGGCAGTGGCACAGCAGGCAGCCTCTTTATAGGGCCTGTGCTCGCTCCACCCAGGGGAAAGTGGAGCCCTAAACTGACCTGGTCCAATAATTTTCCACCCAAAACGCA
This sequence comes from Plecotus auritus, assembly GCF_963455305.1. Taxonomy (NCBI): domain Eukaryota; kingdom Metazoa; phylum Chordata; class Mammalia; order Chiroptera; family Vespertilionidae; genus Plecotus; species Plecotus auritus. The sequence goes on from NC_137778.1 coordinate 32,818,753, forward strand.
AATCCATCCATACAGGCTTGACAGGGACGCTGAAAACAGAACACATCCTCTCCAGGCTCTCCTCGCTGAGCTTCGTGCTCATGACTCACCGAGGCCCTGGCTTAGCTCTCAGCCAGTGACTTAGGGCTGTGGGAGAACTTGGGGGATTCTCTAACTGGTGCTCAAAGGCTCTCCTTCTTGATTGGGGGAGATGACCCTTTCCCATAGTTCACCTTCCTTGAGTCATAAAACTTTCTGCCCTATTCCACTTCAGCTGGTTGTCATTTTGTTGTACATGCTGAGTTGAAAAAAGCCTTTCTCTTTACCCAAAATGTCCTTACATGCATTTGTCTTTGATCCTATGGCCTGCTGATCTAAGTCCTCTTTTCTTCTTCTAAAACAGGCTGAGGTAAGGCTGCAGATCATCTCAGTAGATTCCCCGTAATGATACTAGGGACATTCAGTAAAATGTGACCTCCATGGTCCTATTTGCACTGTTTTGGTTCTGCAAATAGAGGACACAGGAGCTAATTCCTTTGTTCTTGATAAATCTGTACCACTTTGACCACATGGAATCTCCTGGGACCACACTTTAGCTATTGTTATTCAAATACTCTGGCAGATTTCAGAGTGGGAATCAGTCTCCTCAGCACTTTTCCTCCTCGCTGCCCTCACAGTTGTACATTTGAGCTCTTTTATTTTTTTAAAAAAAGGAACTCTTAATCACCATTTAATGAAATGCAGAGAAGCGAACAAAAATCACAAACACTCATTAAAGTCTATTTATTGAACCACACCCATGTGGTTCCCTCAGATGTTGCCTACAATAGAGAACAAGATGCAGTCTTTCCTTATTCACAGGTTAATGGGCAACACAGACCAACACACCAGCTATCAGGGTGCACTGTTCTGGTGCCCACCCAGTGGGGGGAGTTGAATCTTCTGAGAAATGTGCCCTCAGCTTTTCCCCTTCCATCAGGAAGTGCATGAGGTACCTTTCAGGGTCACACACTCCCTGTCCTGAGGTCTTCTGTGCCTCAAATGAGAGGTGACCACACAAAGAGGCACTAAAGTTATTTATAAAAAGCCTTTTGAAAATGTTTCATCTGCCTACAGGGGAAATTTTTCAGTCCCCAATTCCTAACAGCATCTCCAAAAGCAGGAATGCTGCTTGTGTTATGGGAGATGGCCTCAGATGGGAACAGAATAACTCAAGTGTTGGCTGTATGTCTATGTTAATTCTGCATTAAATACATAATTTGAATAGTTCATCTGCCATTTCATGGACATAATTTCCTATAACCAATAAAGTCAGAAACTCAAAAACTTGGTATATAAAGTGATTTTAAATATAAAAATATTAAGAAGGTTATATGAGACAAGTGATGAGTAAATATACTGGGCCTTATGGGAATAACTAGAGTTTGGGAAACAATGTCCTGGAATGTTCTCCTCTCTTGGATACAGGTTTGATTTCTGCTTTTTCAGAGTAAGCTCTCAAAAGTTCTTCCACAGTTTCTCTATTGGATCTTGGGCCTGAACTAGCCTCTTTTCCTTACTGCCCCATCAGGTACTGAAACATTTAGTTTTGAACTATGGCTGATGAGAAGGCCCAATCTGAGATAGGAATCAAGTTACAGCACTGAATTTATGTTAATGTGTAATGTGGAAACACACTTGTTACGGGATCAGCATCTCTCCAACCCACCTGACCCAACACAGCCCTAGCCTGCTGGTACTGCAAGAAATTCTTGCAATTTCCTTATCAGAAAATAAAGCCTTTTTATTCCATAACTAAATATCAGTTTTTAAATTGCAAGAAGCAAATGTAAATAAAAATACCATTTAACACTCACTCCATCACATGTAATGACGTGAGGAAGGGAGTTAGGTCAGAACACTAAAAGTCTGAAATCGAAGTGAAACTATGAACTTAAGCTGATCAGATATATTTGCTTTCTCTTACTCTACAGACAGGTTTTAGGTCTTTAAAGACAGTCATTTTTGAAATATTTTTTCTCTTTGTTGTCTGTCCTCCTTAAGGCCTCCAGACCCTCAACCTGCCACATTATCTTCTCTTATCTGTCCAGTTGGTGTATATCAGTCACTGAAGACCTGATGGCAGTGCAATTTGTGATTACTCCTTTCATGTCTGTACAAAATCTACCTGCAGTCAGTAGGGCAGACTCACTCTTGTGTATTAACATTTTAAAGCGATGTTGCTGCAACTTCCTTGTCTTGGCCAATAATCAGGAAGCTTTCCAAGAACTTGGTTTCATCATTTCAAAAGGAGGAAGAAGAGAAAGAAGAGGGAGAGAAAGAGGAAAAGGAGGCATAGAAAGTCAAGGATCACTGAATCAACCCAGCAGCACACCCCCTCAGTTAATAGGCCAGGTTCCCAGAAATGCTCTTGTTTTGTCAGTCAGGAAGGGCTTTGGGCCAAGATTACCATTAACCATGACCATACAGGGACAGAGCCATCATTTCAGCACCTTAAGGCCAGGTATCTACAGTGTCATCGCCAAATGGTTCCTATAGACCAGTGGTCGGCAAACTCATTAGTCAACAGAGCCAAATATCAACAGTACAACGATTGAAATTTCTTTTGAGAGCCGAAAACTGACTTCTACGCATGGGCCACGAAGTTTCGGTCACGCTGTACGTGCGCGCCCGCACGTGATCTTTTGTGGAAGAGCCACACTCAAGGGGCCAAAGAGCCACATGTGGCTCGCGAGCCGCGGTTTGCCAACCACTGCTATAGACTGAACCACACTTATGTGGTTCCCTCAGATGTTTATTGTAGTATTTGCTTTATTGTGGTCTGGAACCAAACCCACAATATATCTGAGGTATGTCTATATTCCCCTAACTGCTATCAGAATATTTAAGGGAGTGATTTCAAGAGCTAATAAAAAATATGAACTTATCCAGTATAGTATGTGCTAGTGAGATTGAGGATGTCAGGCAAGAAATTGAATGAATCATACACATCTCCTCATAAGAGTCTTTCTGAGATAAAAAAAATAAGTACATGGGCTATTAGATCCCTCCACAAAAAAATCATAAAAGAAAAGAAAGAAACCTGGGTAAAAATTGTGAAAAACTCTAGGGAGAAAAAGCTCCTTGGACTTCCTGGGGGGAAGTAGATGACTGTTGCCTGGGCAGAGAGGGCTGACAGACTTCTAAGAGGTTAAGTTAGAGAAAAATTTAATGACATATAAAAATTCCTCAAAATAGCTAGTTTATCAAAACTGACTCAAGGTCTTGTAGAGCTAAATTTTACCATAAGATCTAGTAATAACACCCCTGGAAATTTACCCAACTGGTTTCAAAATATGTCCACACTAAAACCTGCATACAAATCTGTAGAGCAGTTTTGTTCACAAGATGTCCTTCAGCAGATGATTGGATAAGCTGTAGACTTAACCATGGACGAGCAATAAGGACCAACCCATCCCTCTTCCAGTGCCCAATTGAAATGTACATCCCCCGCCTTTCATGTCTACTCCTCAGACGTAAGATGGCCCTATTTGAACTTACTTGATCTAGTGAGATCATCGAAAATCTTTCCTAGAATGTAATTTTCCAAAGAAAGAAGAATGAAGCAAAGAAAGAACACCTATCTACCCATGCTCTCCAGGTAAGGTGAAGGCAAGGCAGAAACACTGAGTCATCTAAGCTTCTAACTCAGGGAACAGATACCTAACACTGCCAGGAAGCAGGCAGTTTTATGTGAAATCAGCAATGGTCATGACTGCCAGGAATAAGGCTGCCACCCTCAACAGCTTAAGAACAAGGTATCTGCAAATTGTGTCATCACCACTGAGTCCAAGGTAGTTGGGACACAGACTCGGGCACGCCAAGGGACTTCCCCTAACACAAAATGACTCCTTGTATCCTCATAACACACCCAAAACATGATTTCTTAAAGGAAGACCTGACTTCCATAACTCAGGATATGTGAATCGCTTGCCTAAATCTGATGTCACAGTAACAGGGACATCAGTTTCCGAGGACACACCTCCTAAAAGGTAGCTGCTGTCCATGACAATGAAGACACTAATGTTTCTTTAGGTGTGGTGCCCCAGATCCCTCAAAACAAAAAGCCTGCTGCATACTGGGTCCCTGGGGAATCTATGGGTTCTCCTTAAACAATGAGTCAGCCACAAGAGCAGCTACTATCAAGTGACGAGCCCTCAGATGGCTGCCTCAGCCACCCAGTCAGTCTTGACCCCTGAGACCTATTCTTCACCAGCACCTCCTCCTCGGTTAATAGGGAGTCTTTGTGACCAGCTGGTGGGGGAGGGAGATCCCATGCTTGATTCAGTAAATGGGTGAGAGCCAAAAATGAACTTCTCCATCCCAACAGCACTACCCTAGGTCGGGCCTAAAATATGAGGTGAGGGGAAACTCTCCTAGCAGAGAGGAAGAAACAAAGAGCAAGGAAATCTAGACACAGATAATTGTAAATAAACACAATATGTTAATAATAGTGATATGTGAGGTTTAAAATTTATGCATATGACAACAGTAACACAAGAGCTGGGGATTAAGTTAGTGCAATTAAGGCACTGTGTGGTTCCTAGGGATTTCTGAGGAAGAATTTAAGTACTATTGTTTATCAGATTATAAGAAGTCAAGTATGTTTATTGTGATATCTACAGTGTCCTCTAAAAAAAAAAAAAGCAACACATCACTTCTCCACCTTTTAGCTAAGATCAAGTGTAGCATCTGTCCTTATCAGTTTAATATCTGATACTTCCTCTATCTGAGGACCTTATAGTAAATGTATTTTTGGAATAGAGAGATGGAATAGGAGCTTGCTCCATCCACTTCACGCATCAACCCGGTATTGCAGTACCTCCGGGAATGGTGCACACACACACACACACACACACACATACACACACACACACACACACATACACACAAACAAAAAAACAGCAAATAAATATGTATCCCTAAAGAACTAATGGGGAGGGATGAAAAATAAAAACATTTATTTATCAATCTAAAAAGGGGCAAGATGGGGTGGGAATGACTGGGGGTGGGGGGGCGTCAATTGCGGGGGAAAAGGAGACATATGTAAAACTTCAGACAATAAAAAATAAAATAAAATAAAAAAGGGGCAAGAAAAGAGACATAAAGAAATATTAAAGCAATGGGGGAGGAGCTCCAGTTCCACTGAGGATGTAGAAAGCCAGAGAGAGCTGCACTCTCGCCTTAAAAAGAGTAAAAGTCACATAAACTACAAAAGCGTAACTTTTACAAGCCCATAAAAGCAGCAGTTTCAAAACAGTCCAAGGCTTAAAACATTCAAGAGGCAGAATGTGAGCACTGGCCCCGCTGTGTGAAACCTCGGGAGAAAGAGATGTCAGGAGCCATATATCAAACAAGAAAAACTCAGCGAAGATGTCTAATACATTTCCAGCAACTAAGTATCAGCCAGCATGACAGTATGGGAGCCCAGATGTCACGGAAACAGGGGACTTTGCACCCACTTGAAGGTTATTCTCCATGCTCCTCCACTTGGTACTTGTGAGAAATGCTGGGAATAGCGAGGCAGGCCCGAGGATGCCCCCCTCCTTGGTGCTGACACAGGGGAAGGGAGCAACCAGCACTGTAAGAAAGGCATAAAGCCCCACCAATAGCCTCTCCTCTTTGGGAAAAGCAAGTCTTAAGCTTCTGGGGAAGGGGCAGCAGATTCTATTGCCCCCCCCCCCCCCTCCCGGTGCACAGAGAAAGACCACTGTGGCCGGGGAAAGAGTGGAAGAAAAAAGCCTTCTACTCCTAAGGAAGACTGAGGAAGAGGGCTTGGGTCCTAAATTCCTGTATCAATAGTATTAGAGGTCTCTTGTACTAGGAGAGGGCAGAAATTCTCTCCCACGAGAGACCTGCCAACAATACGGGAAAGAGTTTGGCTGCTACAGGAAGGAGGCACAAGACCCCTGAAGAGTTGCAACCTTGTTTTCCTAGGTGCTGACAGTCCCACGCTGGGTGTGTTTTCACATGGCTCCATTAATGGCCTTGAACAGGACAGCATCATCCCTCCATTTTCTAGGCCAAAAGGGTCACGGGCTGAACCTGAAACTAATTTTTTAAAAAAATGTATGTCCATTGTAATTGAAAAAATTAAAAATGATTTAAATTTTTTTAAATGTCACAGGCTGGGGCCTTCCCGAAACTCTACATTTGCATATCTACACACTGACCTTTTCGTGATCCTCATGCCCATGAGTGACTTGTGATCTACTAGAAACCCAAAGTCATCTTCTCTCATTTTCTTCAAATCTGATTCAGCATCTAGGCTACATCCATTTAGAAGCTTTGCAACTCATGCTCCCAAAATATCATGGGCTACTACCTCCTACAAAAGTTAATCTAATTGATCGCCTATCAGGCCATCTGTTTTGAAATGGCATTTACTTATGATTTTGTTAGTATACTCAAGAAATGAAGCTCCAAAGCCATTAACTCTACCATTCAATTCCTGGATCCAGATTCAAAGAAATCAACTTAAAACAATGCCAGCAAATACAACCAAAGGTATAAAGGAATGACAACATTTAAAAGGTTCCAATGTACAAACACGAATATGATAACTGATACACATCATAGATCATCAAGAAATGGTGAAGTTTTTAGAAAAGTAATGTTAGAGAGGAGGATATTCATACACTCTCAAAGAGCCACTCACCAAATGACTAATTGTAGAAAGAAAAAGATATGTCTTACAATAAACAGATCTGGTAGGCCCCTCCATTGAGCCAGACAAATGACCTGTCCTCCGCAAACAAGACATCACCAGGAAGCAAGACGGTAGTCAAGAACATTCAATGGGTATAAGAAGTCATCTGGAAGTATTTCAGTGTAGACTTATGACTCCACTAGTAGTACAGAGCCTGGCTACAAAGTGTAGAAATGTCCTGTCTTCTGTAATCAAGGCAGTTACAATACAAAGCTGAAGAGAGGAGGTACTTTTCTACTCATCCCTCAGGTTTTATGTCACATAACTTTCTCCAGGTGAATGCTCTTCCTTTGCATTCCCTTAAAACTATCCCCACACCTCATGAGATGGATCACAAAGATGATCGTTGGTGCACACATCCCACACTGTCCTCAAATTTAAATTTGGGCTGCTACCCTCCTCACTTGTCCCTCTGCCCTGCCTTCTTCTTCTTTTTCTTCCTCATGGGGTACATCCTCGAAGGGTGCCTCTCTGGCACCACCCCACTCCACGATTGGCTGCTGGTGGGAGGCCATTCCTTTGCTCTCATTGGTTGCTGAAGAAGAGGCACATTCAAGGATCTAGGGTCATTGTTAGGGTTGTCAAGGGTCTGGGTGAAGGGTCCAGCATTAAGGGGTATAGTCAGAGGTCAGGGGCCATAGGTCAAAGGTAATGGGTGAAAGGTCAAGTGTCACAGGTCCAAGGTCACAGGCCATAGGTCAAATGGACAAGCGTCAAAGGTCAAAGGTGAGAATACAGTTTGACAGTCAGAGGTCAAAGGGTGAAGGTTGAGGGTTGGTGGTCAAGGGTGATAGGTCAGAGTTAAAGGTCATGCATGGGTCAAGGTCAGGTGTGAAGGGTCATTATCCAAGGATCTAGGGCAGGGGTGGGCAAACTTTTTGACTCGAGGGCCACAATGGGTTCTTAAACTGGACCGGAGGGCCGGAACAAAAGCATGGATGGAGTGTTTGTGTGAACTAATATAAATTCAAAGTAAAGGAGCGGAGGGGAGAGCAAGAGAACCGGATAGAACAGCCGGATCCAGCCCGCAGGCCATAGTTTGCCCAAGGCTGACTAGGGTCTAGGTTCTAGGGTTCAGGGTCTAGTGTTAGTTTTCAGGTTAGGATTGTTAGGGTTCTCAAGGGTCCAGATGAAGGAGCAAGCATCATGGGGCAAAGGTTAGTGGTGGGAGTTAAAGGTCAGGTCAGGGGTCAATAGTCATAGGTCCGCATTAAATTGCAAGGTCAGGGGTCAAGGGTCAAAGGTCAAGCATCAAGGGTTAGAAACAAAGGTTTGCTGTCAGGGGTCAAAGGTCAAGGGCCATAGGTCAAATTGTTAAGGTTGCCAAGGGCCCAGGTGAAGGCTCAAGCATCAAGGGGTAGGGACAACAGTCAAGCATCAGGGGTCAGAGGTCAATGGTCATGTTAAGGATCAGGGGTCATGGCTCAGAGGTCAAGGGTCATGAGTCAAGAATCATAAGGTCAAGGGTCATAGGTCAGCATTAACCAGTTAACTGCCACGTGTCCACAACAGAAACCACATGCCATGATATTTTCAACTCAATTAAAAAAATCAGTTTGCAATGAATATTATAAAAATAAATATATTACAATTCTAGTGTTCTTGAATATTTTAAGCTGAAAATTCTCACAAAAAATGATTTTAAAGTTGGTCAGGGCTGCCACTTAGGGAAAACATTTTTTTTATAGACACACCTGGCGTGTGAGGAAGGTCCACTGCTTGTGTCTACAGCCGCTTATGGCGTACAATGAGTTAAAGGTCATGAGTCAATGGATCACATGTGAAGGATCAGTGCTCAAGGATCTATGGTCTAGGTTCTAGGGTCCACGGTATAGGGTTAGATTTCAGTTTAGGGTTGTTAAGGTTGACAGGGTTGTTAAGGGTTTGTGTGAACGGTCAAATGTCAAGAGGTAGGGACAAAGGTCAGACACCAAGGGTCAAATGTCAAGGGTCATAGGTAAAATTGTTAGGGTTTTCAAGGGTCCAGATGAAGGGTCAAGGGGTAGGGGGAATGTTCAGACAACTGGGGTCAAAGGTCAAGGGTCAGACATCATGGGTCAACGGTCAAATGTGAAGGGTCACTGTTCAAGTATGTAGGGTCTAGGTTCTATGGTCCAGGGTCTAGGGTTAGATTTTGGGTTAGGGTTGTTAAGGGTGTTAGGGTTATTAGAGTTGTCAAGGGACAGGGTAAAGGATAAAGTGTCAAGGGTTAGATTAAAGGTCAAAGATTGGGAGTTAAAGGTCATGAAGAAAGTGTCAGGTGAAGGGTCAGTGTTCAAGGAACTAGGGTCAAGGTTTTAGGGTCCAGGGTCTAGGGTTAGGTTGTGGGTTAGAATAGTTAGGTTATTAGGCTTCTCAAAGGTTAAGTTCAAGGGTCAAGCATCAGGAGTAGGGTCAATGGTCAGAGGTAAGGGGTCAAACATCAGAGGTCAAGAATCAGGACACCGATTAAAGGTCAAGGGTCTAAGGTCATGGAAAGGGATCAAGGGTCAAAGATCCATGACCCTGGAGCACCCTGGGTAGGTAAAAAAGTGGACATCACACATCAGCTGCAGAGACCGTCCTGGTTCCCAATCCAGCTCTGCCCCATCCCAGCTGAGGGAAGCGCCGAGGCCTGGTTCTGACCTGTGGAATGGGAAGGATGTGCTGGGCTGCGGGCTCCCAGTGGACACAGGCTGGGTGGCAGGGTGACTTACTTTCTGCAGTAACAGAAACTGGCCAGCAGAGGGCGACCGCCTCTGCCGCCTCCCAAGGCAGGCAGCTGGGCTGGGAGGAAACCACATCTGGTTCCCCTTCAGAAGGAGCAAGGGGGAGGCTGAAGGATGGCTTTGGGGCCAGGTGGGCACCCAGCTGCCCTGGGAGGCCTGTTCTGCCTACCACCCTGCAGACAGGTCCTCTCTGGTGGCCACACTGCGCAGGCTGAGCCCTCCAGGAGCTGGATGTCAGCACAGATTCAGTGCTCTCAGAATTTCCTCCGGGGAGAGGCGGGGCGGAGGGGAGATGGGAGGCGGAGTGCCCACCTGGTGTCTGCACCCCTCTGCCTAAGGGGTCAACCTCCCAGCCGGCCCCTCCCAGGCTGGTTTGAGGACCTGGGGCTGCAGGCAGGACCTGGGGAACTGGTGACCGGCTGGGGCCCGGGTTCAGCAGGTCCCTGGAGCTGCAGGGGAACCCTGAGGGTGCTGTGTGCTGAATGGAGGCCCAGGGGCTGAGAGATGCTGCCACGGAGGTGGGGTGGCATCGGGGACTTGGACCAGGAGGCGCTGGGGCAGGGCCACGGCCACGTCTCACAGAGCGAATGCAGGAAGTCTGCTGGTTTGCAGACCCCGAATCAATTTGATTTCGAGGGAAAACAAAATCTGCCAGGAGAGGCAGGCGGCCTAAGCCAGACGGGAAAAATCATGGCACTTTGTAATCAAAGCCACAGACGGTGAGAAGAGGCGGGATGTTCTCCACACAAGGCCCTCGCCCCAGTGCAGCGGGACTCCGCCAAGGTCACCAGCTGGGAGGGACCGTGGGACAAGGAGAGCAGCCGCCCAGAGGCACTGGTGCCATGACAGGACCCCTGTCTGCTGGGGGTGGCGGAGTGGGTGAGGGGAGGGGTGAAGCCCATCAGAGCAAATGGCCACAGGGTGAAGGGCCGCTTACCCAGAGGTCACAGGTCAAGGAGACAGAGGCTCTGGGCGGCTGAGGGTTCCATTTTCAGCTCTGTCCTTTCACTGCTGTGTGCCCTCCAAGGAAGAAGCCACTAGCCCTCTCTGTGCCTTGGTAGCTTCACCTGTACCATGGGCAGGTGAACAAGGGGGCGGGGCCACGTGGACAGCCGGAAACGCTCACGTGAACACAGTGTGGGGTTCTGTTAGGAAGGAAGAGGGGGCAACTGAAGATGGAGGAGAGGCCTCGGGAAGACAGGGGAGAGTGAAGGGTTGGGGCCAGGAGCAAAGGAGCCCCAGGAGCCCCCAGAAGCTGAGGAGGCAGGAAGGACCCTGCCCTGGAGCCCTCCGATAGAGCACAGCCCTAGACGCCCTGATTTCAGATTCTGGCACCCAGACGGGGACAGCACTTGTTCCTGTTGATGTAGGCAAGTCTGTAGTCATCGGAGCAGCAGCCTCAGGAAATAGACACCCTCCTTTTGGAGCTTTTATTTTATTTTTTATTTTTATTGATTTCAGAGAGGAAGGAAGAGGGAGAGATAGAAACATCAATGATGAGAGAGAACCATTGATTGGCTGCCTCCTGCAAGCCCCCCACTGGGGATGGAGCCCACAACCCGGGCATGTGCCCTTGACTGGCATCGAACCTGGGACCCTTTAGTCCGCAGGCCAATGCTCTATCCACCGAGCCAAACCGGCTAGGGTCCTTTTGGGACTTTGACGGGGTTCTGGGAACAGCTGAGCCCTGTGCGCTGGGGCAGGGGAGGATCCCCTCCCAGACCTCTCACTGCAGGGCTCACAGGAGATCCATCCCTGTGTCTGTGCCTGGGCCCTGTCTCCTGCTCCCTGGGGCTCCTCCGCAGTGACAGTGCAGTGGGCACACCAGGCAGGCTGCTTGGTGGGAAGCGCAGGCCACGTGGCTCAGGGGCTCCCCACCGCCTTGCCCAGGCCCCAGCTGCAGGATGAGGCAGGGCACTCCCCAGCCCTGCCCTTACCTCCCGGGCCTTCCCCTAAGGAGTCCTGCCTGGGCCTGGGCTTCCTGGAGCACCTGGGTTGACCAGAGCCCACAACTGGGTTGCCGTGCCCATAGTCTAGATGCCAAGACTGAGGCTCAGAGAGGGGGAGCAGAGGTCCCTACCCCCAGCCTACATCCTCCTCAACTCAGCCCAGCTCAGAGGTGGTTTCCCCAGCTGCCTCCCGGTTGCCATGATGTCAGAGGAGGAGGAGGAGGAGAAGGTGGAGGGGCAGATTTCTGAGAAGCAATGCCAAAATACACACCAGCTGGCCCCTCCTTCCTCACTCCCTCTCTCTAATGTCAAAGCATTCATTTGTGCAGCTGGGCCGGGGCCTCTTCCTAGCCAGGAGCAAAGGAGGCCAAGAAGGCAGAAGGCCCAGGAAGTGGGTTCTGGGACCCCAACCTCACCCAGCAGATTTCCTGGACCTGGGCTCCATCGCCCTCCCAGTTCCCAGACCAGGCGGGCTCTTTCCTGCCTCCCTGCCTTCGTGCATGCAGTTCCCTCCACCTGGAATGCCCTTCCTCATCTTTCAAATCCCAGCTCAGCTTTAACTCCCCTGGAGAATCTTCCCTGAGTCCCTTGGGGCTGCCCCTGCATCCTGCACCCACCGAGGTCACAGGCTGGCTACTTGGTTGGAGGCTGCTTGGTGGAAAGCTGCTTGGTGGGAAGTGCAGGCCGCATGGCTCAGGGACTCCCCACCGCCCTGCCCATCCCCCAGCTGCAGGATGATGCAGGGCACTCCCCAGCCCGGCCCTTACCTCCTGGGCCTTCTCCTAAGGAGTCCAGTCTGGGCCTGTGCATGGAGAAAATCCAGAAGGAAGGGAAGGAAGGAGGGAGGGAGGGAGGGAAGGGAGCAAAGAAACACCTGTCATAGGACTGGAGAGGATCTGAACCATGAGCACCTGGCACAGGGTTGGGCATGGAGCAAAGCCCACTCCCTTCCTGCTGCCTCCACTTTAGCCTGGACTCCAGCACCCTCTACCTCATCTGATTTGGAGCTGGTGTTGTGGAGCGAACGTGAGTGAACGACCACTGGAGTCCAGATCAAATTAAAATTTGGGGAGCCTTTATTAGCCAGCCGGCGACAGCTCTGCCTTTCTCCACGCATGGAGTCCAGAGAGCAGCCCCAACCCTTTGTGCAGGACCACTTTTAAGCACATTCACCACATCCTGTTTTTGCAGAGCAAGCAACCCAAGACAAAACAGTTTTTCCCGAGCAACGTCAGGGTCATGCCATTGACGACCATGTTATTCACAAGGTCATCCTCTTCTTCAGAAAGCTGACAGTGTTCTATCTTGCAAGGCTATTTTGTGAGGTGCAGCTGGGAAGGGGCCATGAGACCATATCTCCAGGCCTGGCCTGGTGTCAGCACTGACAACTGGGGCATAGTCCATGGCCTCTCTGGGATGGGAATAGTGTTCAAAAATTCCCACTCTCTAACATTGGCTCAGGGGCCTGTGTCTGTTGCCCATTTGGATACAAGGTAATGACACCAGGGTGCAGAAGTGCACTTGACTTCTTAAGGAGCTCTGTGTGTTTTGGAGAAAGTCCTCCATTCTTGGAAGTCTGGGAATGTGCAAACTTGCAAGAGCCTGAGGGCTGACCTTCAGTAGGGGTTTTCACAATGAATATTTTTTGCACACAAAGCCTTACCTGAGGGCCATTATGTAAAACAGATGGAAACTAAGCTGCTTGGGGCAAAGTGGTGGGAATTGAAGGCACTGGGAGAGGGGACCAGAGCCCCCTTCCCCCTGTAGCTCTAGGTCCCGGGGAGATGGGGTTTGGGGTTGATCCTGGCAGTGGGATGGGGCAGCCTGGAGAGAGGGAGAGCCCTGGGGAGAGTCCAGTGGCTGACATTTACTAACTGGTACAGAAGGGCTTCAGTAGTTTCAGAACTGCGTGTTCATGCCCCCGTGTGGCTGGGCCAACGAACTCATCCTTCATAGCAAGAAGTCAGTCTATCACACAAAAAAGAAAATATGTCCTTGGAAAAAATCATAATGACTTCAACCTTTAATGTTCTCACACTTTTTTATTTTTTTAATCTTGAAGGAATGTGTTAGGGGAAGTATCTCTTATCTATGGGAAATATTTATATGAATTCAGCAATTGCATCAACTTCTCTTTCTTTTGTGAAATTAAATTGTATCTTTAAAAAAATGAAAGAAAAAGAAACAGAGTTCTCTGACTCCTTCCATTTTATGAAAAAATATAAAGACTTTGGAAAGCTCAACTGTTCCAAAGTTGATAAGAACTATCTTAAGTCACCTGGAATTTCCCCCCAAATTCCAGAACTTTGCCATCTCACATTCAGCCGAGGAGATGGGTCCCGGTCTTTTGTTACGTGCACAGGAATTGTGCGTGCCCTGAAGAAGGCAGGCCCAGCACTCAGGGGTTTTTCCTCATCTCTGCTCTCTCCTTAAGAACACCTGTCCCAGTGATACCCAGGCAGTCAGTGGGTTCTCTCTCGTGGGGAGCTGGGAAGGGGGTAGAGGTGCAGGAGCACAGGAAACAGAAGTTGGCTGGAAAGCATTCAGAAGAGCCGAGGAGAATATGGGTCACAACCGAGGGAGCTAGGGGTTTCACTCAAGGAAACCACCCACCTACCCACTGCCTCCCAGCCCCCATGTCCAGCAGCAGCCCTTCCGAGTTCACCTGTCCCCATGTCCTCCCATTACTCCTGAAGAAGGCCACCCCAGTCAGGGAATTTGTTTGTATTGGAGGTTTTTTTGGGGGGGAGGTTCATGGCAAGGGAGACACTACCTCCAGGGAAGGAGAGGTTGGGTATCAAGGCAGAGCCTGCTGTGTGTGCCCATCTCTCTGCGGAACCATGGACCATGTGGACGAAAGGGGCCACATGCTGACCTGACAAGCTCAGGGGAGGCCTGCATGACAGTCTTGCAAACTCAGAGACCTAAAGTAACCACAAAGGATGGTCTGAAATTATCTTTCCTGACAAAGATCAACAGATCTTTACTGAACCCGTTTACCTTTTGCCTCTCAGATAACTTACCTGTGAGATGTCTGGGTAACTTGTAACTTCCCTTTTTCTGGAGCCCCTGGGGCACAACCAAACGTGGTGGGCGCCAGGACAGATGCCACCAATTCCTTCAATATCATGTTAATTGTTCCTGCACCCACCTAAGTATGTGTCCATCATTTTACTTTTTATCCAATCCCAGGGGTTTCCCACCGCTTTGCTTTATCCCACCTCCTTAATCTATCACCAGTGAATTTCATGTAACCCACCTCTGTCCCTCCTTTGATTACAATGTATAAATACAGATGTAACCCACCATTCTCCCGAGCATTATCTCAATTTGTTGAGGTTCTGCTTCCTGGCATATGTCCACAGTTTGGCTCAAATAAACTCACAAAAATTCTTTACAGGTTTCAATGTTTGTTTTTTACGTTAACAACCAGATAGGGGCCATCTCCTGGACAAATCTAGATGGACTGGGATTTTCAGCCATAAGGCCCAAAGCTGCCTGACCCCGGGGGTCTCGGGGCTGATTCAGGTATATGGATGGTGGACGCTGACTCTTGGAGATAGATCTCCTTGGTACCATCGCCACCTGCATGAAGTCGGTTCTCCCTCCTTTGGCAGGTAGTTAACATCCCTGCTAGATTTTGTCTCTTACATTCATTCATTTATTTCCCAAGCATTCACTGAGCATCTATTATATATCAAGTCCTGGGCTAGCACTAAAGATGCAAAGAAGAATCAGAAGGCTTTCCTCTGGAGCAGGGCACCTCATGTGCAGGGGCCAGAAATGTGCCCACCCACGAGCTCCCAGCAGAACAGCAGAGGGCATCGGCTTGGGGAGTGCCTGAGGGTGTTCAGAGATGGCATCTCGACTCCAGCAGGGCCCGGAGCCAGGGGAGTCTGCATGGAAGGCAGGTTTTCAAGATGAGTCTGGGAGGTGAAAATGAAATCAATATTAATCCGACAACAATGAGGAAGACATTGCAGTTTTGGAGAAGAGCAACGGCAAAGCTACTGAAATAATACGATGGCAGCTGTTCACTGATGATAAGCATTCATTACTGAGTGACTAAGACGTGCTGGGGACTAGGGTTACAGAGATAGGAAAAAGTGGTTCCTAAAATAAATGAACAAACCAAATAGAAACACATTCATAGACACAGAGCAGACTGATGGTTGCCAGAGGGGAGAGGGGTTGGGGGACTGGGAGAAAACAGTGAAGGAATGAAGAAGTGCAAATTGGTAGTTACAGAATAGTCACGAGGATGTAAAGTACAGCATAGAGAATAGTCAATAATACGTAATAACTATGTACAATGCCGGGTGGGTACTAGATTGACCAGGGTGATCACTTTGTATGTTATATAAATATCTAATTATTGGTTTGTATACCTGAAACTAACATAATATTCTATGTCAACTGTAATTGAAAAATAAATTTATAAATGGTTCCTGATCACTAGGCTAGCCCATCATGTGAGGATGAGAAATCTGGATATGCAAAACTACAAAATACAGAGATAAAAATCTCAGGATGAGTCTGGCTTAGGCAACTAACAGCCTGAGAGGGAATCAGTCATGCCCAGGGCATAATTCCTATGAGTTCAAGGTGGGAGGACTTGACCAGCAGAGAAAAAGCTCAGCACGTCTTAAGGAAACAGCAAGTGGTTCAGCCCAGTATCTATGGTAAAAGCAGAAGCCTGAGCTGAAAGAATCTTGTAGACTCAAACTAACAACTTTGGGCCTCATCTTAAATTGATGGTAAAATTGGACTTTTGTTTTATAAAAATTCACGTGGCAGTGCTGTGGGGTATGAATGAGAGCTGGGTACTTGGGGAGACGTGTAACAATGACAACCTCAATGAAGGCAACAGCAGTGGCTGTGAGGGTGATGGAACTGACTTGAGAGATGCTCACTGGGGCCCCCAAATGCCAGCCTGGGTCAGGAGCCTGTGGACCAGGAAACAGAACTAGCAGATCTTCGTGGCGCATTTGGCTGGGATGATCCTGAGTTTCTGACTTAGAGGTCTGGGTGGATTGGGACACTACCCACAGAGTTGGAGCACCCAAGAGGAGCATGTTGGAAAAGATGTGGCAGGTGACAAGTTCTGATGATTTTTATATCAGTTTGAGGTACCAAAGTACGTCGGATGGACTTTGGACTTCGTTAACATTTGGACTTAGACATGGTAGTTAAGAGAATAGTGGGGAATGAGATCGAAAACCAGTGTGTAGAGTGAAAGGGGCCAGGTGAGGTTGAAGGATTGAGCAGAAGGGGGAGAGGTCGTGGAGGAGAGTAAGTGAGGCCAGAGAAATGGGACACCATCCAGGCAACAGAGGAAGCCAAGAGGAGAGGGGTAGAAAAGAGGACACAACAATGTCAAATACTGCAGCGAAGTCCAATGGGGAAAAATAATGACCCATGTGCCTAAAGATGTCCTAGAACTTCCCTCACCTAATACATAACGAATGAGCAAAAACACATAAACCTCAGTAAGACGTCACCAGGAGTAACTGATGAACAATGAAAGGGGAAGGTTGTAAGCGTTTCCCATGGACCAGATGTGGCCCACAGGAGAGGCAGAGCTGGCCCTCTGGGCTATGTCAAGCCCCATCCAAGAGGGCCACCTGGCGGTGAGGTAATCAGCAGGGAGAGCTGGGAGATCTGCCAAATGCCTAGGCGCTGCAGGAGCTCTGGGCAGCCAGCCAAGGAGATGTTCGCTGATATTGAGGAACTGTGATCAAAACCTCAGCTAGGGGACGGGGGTCCCCTAAAGAACACCTTCAATTTTCCCTCCTGCTGGGTATCAGGAGATCAGAACGACATCAGTTAGGTAAGACCCTTCCTGCCCCTTCTATCTCCTCCCTCTGCAGCCCCCATCCTGGAACCGGGGACACCTGGGTGAGTGAAGAAAGAGGAAGAGAAACACCAGATATAGAGGATGCTTTTTCTGTCCCCGGTGGGAAAGAGAAGAAAATCCAGCGTTCACAGAAACAGGCCTTCTGATTACTGAAATAAGACTGTATAAACAGAAGGAACCAGAGAACTTGTTATTGCCCATACTTTATCATAAAACTCAATGGCATCTGCCACAGACCTCATCCCAGGGGGAAGGGAAGAGCCAGCCCCACAGAGAGAGTGTTAAGAGGCATCCAGGGAAGGAATAGAGCTGTATTCTGACTTTATCCTGTAAGTCTTGCCTACTCAACAAGAATGACACAGAGAGATAGAAAATGAGAGTAAAGAAGAACTTCATCTAAAAAAAAAAAAAAAAACAGAGAGGGGATCCAAGTGTAGTTAAAATTGCTGACACCTGGACTTCCCTGGCCCAGTCCAATATACAGACATACGGGGCCTGCAAGGCCACCTGAAGGAACCTTAAGTGGGCTGCTGACTTTGTTGGCATTAGTAAATGTCTACTTACTATATTTTCCCAATAAACTTTATATCATCTCTCCTTACTCAAAACCAAAATCATTCGTTAACAGGTAATATTGAAATATCTAATCTTCCTATGAGCACCACCAGGAACTTTGGCTGGAAGGCAAGAAAAATAATATGAAGAAGTGAGATTTCAGTGCCAAAATCAGAAAATAAGAGAGAGAGAGAGAGAGAGAGAAGCAAGTCAAGGGATAACAAAGCCAGGAAAGCACTGACAAAAATAATAACTCATATGTATAGCAAACATTTATTGGGGGCTCTTAATATGTAGACTCTCCTTTGCTCTCCACAACAACCTATTACTATAGTGGACAGTATGATGAATGAGAGTGTAGGCTTTCCACTTGCAAATGTGCCGGTCATGTTATAAGCACTCAATATAAGTTACATATTAACATAGGTGCTATTAACGTAAGTGCTAACATGGGTGCTATTATTTCACATTGTATAGGTGAGGGAATGGAGACTTAGAAAGGTTAAGTAAATTATTAGGCATCATTTGGCAAGTAAGGATGAAGGCACGATTTGAATCCTGGGATCTGACACTCTAAGAATGAGTGTTCTCATTTTTAACCTGGGGGGTTTGACACCCACTCATTTCCCTTTCCAGGGTATCTCTTTCTGAGACCCAGTCGCCCAAGAAGCCCGTTCTGTGTTTCATCTAGGTAGTGCCTTGCTGCCAGCCAGCTGCCAACCAAACCCTAAGCCAAAGCTGAGGCTGATAGTTGGGATACTAAATGTAACACTGCCAGGAGCCTTGCCCTTTAAAGGAGGGCTGTAAGAGCTGAAAAGATGATGGACAAATGCCCCCATGTAAGTCCAATGAATGGTATAGTACTTTCATTTGGTGGGGATTTCTTGCCCAAGAAATGGGAGATGGAAAAAAAGAGAGAGAGATGACAACAGCTAGTAGAAATGACTACATCGTTTGACACACTTTTCCATACCCAGATTGCTGGCTTTGGTACAGAGCTGAACAGCAGGTGGAGCTAGGTCTCCGGAGGTGGCTGTGGGAACCGCTTCTTAACAGCGTTGAAGAGCTAGAGCTTAAAATTGTGGAGGAAAGAAAATGGGCAGAGAGGAGTGGGCCACACCAAGACAATGGGTCTAACACCAATTAATTTTTATGTCAGGGGGTTACATTTTTACCCACCCCTTTTCAATCTTTACTTTGTGAATACCAAATAAACCCTATATTAGGATTCACTATCCTCCCCAATATCATTTCTATCCTCCCCAGTATCCTTTCTCTCCCCCAAGTCCCTCTTTAAACCAGCTCAACTTCATCCACTTAGTAAACATGTGTTGGACTGAAATGAATGCAAGGTCTCGGGTCTGCCCAGTGGTACGAGGGCCAGAGCCATATCTCCAACAACCATTCAAGATGCTTCATTGCAACCACACTCAACATTTTGAGACTCAAACCCATCTGCTAACACAAACTCCACTCCCATAAGCACCCGAAATAACTAGGAGTCATCTTTCTTAATTTTCGTCTTAATTTTCCATTAACCAAATTCCATAAATTTGCCTCTCTGATAATGTTCCTTTCATTGACACCCTCTTTCTACTACTACCACTGCCTTCCTTCAGACTTGGAGATTTTTACAATTTCTTTGAAACAAGCTAATTCAACTTTTGGGCTCTGTAATTTTTTCCCCCAATCAGGGGGGAGTAGACATCCCTTGATATACATTGAGACATTGAGAAAAAGAGCTAAGCCCAGCCTGGCCAGTGTGGCTCATTGATTGAGCATTGACCCATAAACCAAGAGGTCACCAATTCGATTCCCAGTCAGGGCACATGCCAGGTTGTGAGCTCCGTCTCCAGTAGGAAGTGTGCAGGAGGCAACTAATCGATGATTCTCATCATTGATGTTTTTAGCTTTCTCTCCCTCTCTCTCTAAAATCAATAAAAACATATTTTTAAAAAATTGTTTTTTAAAGACCTAATCCCAGGCCAGGTGGTTCATTTGGTTGAAGCGTCATCAATTGGTTGGAGCACCAAAGGTTGTGGTTTCAATCCTGGTCAGGGGGCGTCCAGGAGGCAACTCATCAATGTTTCAATGTTTTCTCTCACATCAATGCTTCTCTCTCTCTCTCTCTCTCTCTTAAAAAATCACTTTTAAAAAACATATCCTTGGGTGAGAATTTGAGAGAGAGAGAGAGAGAGAGAGAGAAGTCCTTGGACTTGGGCCAGGCATATAGGGTAGCAAAAAGAGGCTTCAGAATCTCATATTTAAAAAATAGAGAGGAAAGGAGAGTCAAAATGGGAGGCTGTCCTAGAAAGGGGGAGAAGGGGCAAGTACAAAGGAGTTAAAATTGGGGAGGCTGGGGGAGCAAAAAGACACCACCTGTAAACGGAGCTTTTCTGTTGCTAGCAACAATGAGCCTCCCTGTCCTTAGAATTCAGTGGTCTTCACCATACCCTGATTTCACCCGCACAAAGTTTGAAGAACCCAGGGAGAGGACAGGAAAACAAAGGGAGTGATTAATCATAGTCCATCCTCCTGTTCAAGGGCTTGAGGTGAGTTGGAGGCTCAGTAGTCACAGAACAATCCCTACTTGATGATGCAGCGCTGAGGTCACAAGTGGGACTCCCCTCCCTCCCCCCCTCCGGCTTCCTCATTGCTGAGCAGAGGAACCAGAGGGAAAAGCCACCTTCCCAAGCACAGCCATACCATCTACCTCACTCGACTACTTGTCAAGTTCAGTACCAACACAAAGGGGTGAGTTGCATGTACAACTGGAAATGCCCCCCTCGTTTTTATCTCCTTTCCTGGGAGTGACCTACAGCATCCCAGGCAGTAAACAAGGTTGAGATAGTGGCCATACCGAGGTGCAAGTTTCCTCTCACTTTCAGTAGCAAGTACAGGAATACACATCATCTGAAAGAGAGATTCTTAACAACTTTTTGGAGTTCAATTTCGTGATCTTTATCTCCAGAGAGCAATACTGATTTGAGACTAAATTAGATAAAGTTGTACTTTTATATTGTTAAATCAAAGTGTGCCAATTAAATCCAACTTGAAAGTCTTCTCAGAAACTAAAAACCCCTGTTGTATCTAGAAGTCAACATGTCCTTGGAGGAAGACCCAGCTCAAGGCAAAACTCAACAAAGGGAAAAGGAATTCCTCCTCACCGTTGTATTTTGTGGTCCTAACATTTATGTTTTCAGATAAATTAGAATTTTCCAGTTCATCACATCCTCTCTTGATTTCCTCTCTTACCCGAATCACAGTAGCAGGGGTTCCTAGAGTGGTCCAGCCACGGTAGGGATGCAACCATCTTCCCGTGCCAGCACTTGAGTAAAAAAATCAATTCTCAAGGTTTGGAGGACTTAAGCTGGACACAGGATTGAAAGAAGTTCCTGGGTCCAGAAGCCCACTAACTAATACACCCTCTCATTCCACCTCCAGAGGGATGGGGAAGTGGCTTTACAGGAGCCTCTTAGCAGTCTGATCAAACTTACGGACTCTTTGGGATGTTTTTAAATTAATTGATTTTAAATTAATGTTTTAAAATGCATGAGATTACAGGTGATACTGAGTATATTGATAAATACATGGTTAAACACAGTTCTTATGATTTGGGGGGATGGGGTGGTTCCCAGGACCCTATGTTAAGAACTCCTACTAGGGGCTGTGAAATGGGTACAAAAGTGAAATGAAAGCAAAGAATGGAGAGATCAAGAAACGTGGTCACCAATCCACCAAAACAACAAGAGGCCAGCCCTTATGCAACGGAGCGCCCTCCACACCTTACATGAGAGTTTGGTCTAGAGCCGTGGTCGGCAAACTGCGGCTCGCGAGCCACATGCAGCTCTTTGGCCCCTTGAGTGTGGCTCTTCCACAAAACACCACGGCCTGGCCGAGTCTATTTTGAAGAAGTGGCGTTAGAAGAAGTTTAAGTTTAAAAAATTTGGCTCTCTAAAGAAATTTCAATCGTTGTACTGTCGATATTCGGCTCTGTTGACTAACGAGTTTGCCGACCACTGGTCTAGAGCCTGAACACATCTAGGAAAGCTTTCTTAGGAACAGGATGGGCAGGAGGTATGGGTAGGCTGTACTGGTCCCCTCTCACTTTGCAGAGTGGTCTCCCACATACAGTCTGTCACATATTTCTTTGCAGGGCCCGGAAAATCAAGAAAGAATGTCGAATGATGATAAAAATAAGCCGAGCGATCCCAAGAATGAGCCCAAGAACTGTGACCCAAAATGTGAACAAAAGTTTGAGACCAAATGCCAGCCCAGCTGTTTAAAGAAGCTGCTCCAACGGTGCTCTGAAAAGTGCCCACGGGAAAAGTGCCCACCACCACCCAAGTGCCCCCCATGCCCCCCGCCGTGTCCCAAGCCATGCCCATGCCCCCCGCCATGCCCCAAGCCATGCCCATGCCCACCGCCATGCCCTCCCAAACTGTGTTCTAAACCCTGTCCTCCTAAATGCCCACCGCCTTGCCCACCCCAGTGCCCACCCCCGGAGTGAGGTACCAAGGGCGTCACCCAGCCCCATACCGCCATCATCTCCACATGCTCACCACCTTGGGGCTGAGGACTGAAACCATGAACTGACAAGTAAACGTGTCCCTCTGCTGTGCAAGACTAGCTTCTCCTGGGGTGTTGGTTTTTTGTGGGGTATTTTTTGGCAGTTTTCGATTTGTCTGTTGTTTTCCAGCACTAAACCACCCAGAAGCTATCCCTGAGGAGTAAGGCCAAGACCTCGGCCCTCCACGATCAACCACCTTGGAAGACGGTGTCTCCTCTGGCCCCACCTGCTCCATAGAGAGAGATGGCATCTTCTGAGGGTGCACCCAGTGTACAGTTCCCTGTAAGAGCACAGCCTGAAGGCCATAAAGATGGCTATTAAAGTGACTAACCCCAGGGACCAAGTGGGCATGAGGGAGGAAGAGGAGAGGGATCTTAGGAAAGGTCCCGGAAGGCTCAGGAAAAGAACCCTACCTGTTGCTTTGAGACCCATTGCCCAATGCTTGCACATAGCACTCTGAAAGCAGGCTGCATGGATTTAAACCCCAGCTCTGCTCTCTAGCTACTTTGTGACCCTAAGCAAGTTGCTTAATTTCTCAGCCTTAGTTTCCTCCTCTCTGTACAAGCAATGATGGTGCTAATAGCGCTGGTGATACAGGGTTGTTGTGTGGCTTAAGGAGTTAAAGGCCAAGCGCCTGGCTTACTGGACATAGCCAGTGTTTAGGGAGGGGAGCACAGTGCACCTGCCCAGGTGTGACACATCGCACCTGAACTTAATTGCACCATTGGACTTAATTGCCCCGTGCTGCTCTTCACCAGCCTGCAAGTCTCCTGGATGCAATAGTTAGGTTCTAACTTACACCTGTAAGCATGGCTAGGTGTTCTTTTTAAAAATGAAACAGGCGCCGTAGACAATGTTAACGTCAGTTGGCTGACTTTGACCCTGAACTACAATTATGTAACATATTACCATTGATAGAGTTCCAGTGAATGGTAAAGTGGGATCTCTATTTTTGCAGCTTTCTGTGAATCTATAAAATTTCAAAAGAAAAACTTAAGTACAAAGAATAGAAAAGAATAAATCTGGGAGGACCTCTGCTAGAAATGAACAGGAAAAACACTCTCAGCTGATACGTTAGTGGGGATTATTTATAGGTAGCTAACGAGAGTGCACACCAAACAGCTTAATTCATAAAAGGGAATTTATCATTTCTAGTGGCTGGAAAGGATATTGGGATGGTGGGAGGCACAGAATTAAAGAGAGAACTGTAGGAACCAGGACTTCAGGAGCGTGGACTCACTGCCACCCTTTCTGTCTCCCTCATCTCTCTCCATCAGTCTCCACTCCTTTTCAGGGTGGGTCTCCCCCCGACCTAGGGCCCCTCCGTGTGGGAAGGTCCTTGGCCCAGTGCAGACCCAGCGTGTTGATGGATTGGGCACAAGGTGCTCCTGTTATTTCCAGGAAAAAAAAAGTGATTGCTGGAAGGGCATGAGCCTCCGCTCTGACCAAGTGGGAAAGAGCTTTGCCACACCGTCACTGTCCACACACTCAAGTGGGAGGAGGGTTAGGCTTCTCCGCTGTCCCGGTAAGAGGCAACGGGAGGCCAAACGTGGGGTGGCTCCCTGTGGAGTGGTGGCACATAAACAGCTGTCCTTCCTTCTGAGTCTAGAACTGGGGTGGGCAAACTTTTTGACTCGAGGGCCACAATGGGTTCTTAAACTGGACCGGAGGGCTGTAACAAAAGCATGGATGGAGTGTTTGTGTGAACTAATATAAATTCAAAGTAAAGGAGCAGAGGGGAGAGCAAGAGAACCGGATAGAACAGCCGGATCCGGCCCGCGGGCCGTAGTTTGCCCAAGGCTGGTCTAGAAGGTAGTTCAGGACAACCAAGGGTGCAGAGAGTACAGAGTCCAAACTGGGCCCAAGAAAAGGCACCTGCGGTCCCCACCAGACCAAGGTCATTGCAGAAGCAGACTTTTAGGACAAAAGAGCTGACAAGGCCTTTAGGGGAACCCCCTCATTTTCCAGATGTGAAAACGGCTAGTTACTTTCTCGGACAGGAGGAGGCCTTGGGGTCTTGGTCGCCTGGCCAGAATGGGAGCCTGGCACCCACACTCCAGGGCGTGCAGAGAGTGCCTCCTGGACAGGGGGAACCTCTGGAAGCCTAGTTCAAGACATTAGGGGGCCTGTGGTCAGCTGTTGATGACAGGTTGAAAATTCTTCTGCCCTCATCTCTCAGAAAGGATGAGGGAGAGCCCTGGCCGGTGTGGCTCAGTTGGTTGAGCGTCCTCACATGCACTGAGCAGTCGCTGGTTTGATTCCCAGTCAGGGTACAAGCCCGGGTTGCAGACTATATCCCCAGTAGGGGGCGTGCAGGAGGCAGCCAATCGATGTTTCTCTCTCCTTCTCCTTTCCTCTCCCTCACTAAAATAAATAAAAACATATTTAAAAAAAAAAAGAAGGAAGAGAGGGAGGAAAGACAAAGAACAATGTGATGTCCTCCTTCATCTATTTAAAGATCACTTTGAAGTAACAAAGCCCACAGTCCCAGTGCTATAAAGAGTATTGGTGAGAGTGCAAATAGACAAAAAATCCTTTTAGGAAAGAATTTGAGGAATATGGGAATAAGAATCAAAAGGATAAAATGGTTCAACTTTTTGGCCCAATTTTTCCATGTCTTGAAATCTGTGTAAAGAAATCAAGTTCCGAATGGGTTGGGGGAGGTTATATAAAGTTGATTATCACAGTGTGACAGAAAAATTTAAATATCTAACAGGGAGCTGATTAAATTTGGACTATTACTTGATAGAATATTACATGTTCATTAAAATGTATAGTATAAAGCAACTATGTTTAACCAAAAATTTTTATAAATAATAATGATAATAATAATAGAAAAAAATGTCAACATTCTAGTTATTTTAGGACAATGGAGTTATGGGTAACCAGTGGAATATGTTTATTTTTTCACTAGTCCCTGGATTTCCATTAATAGGTTATTTTGTAAGCGCAAAAAAATAATATAATTATGTATACTTGAGAAACCCCCAAAGTCCTTTCATTTGCTCAAAGAACAAAAAAAAGGGGGGGGGGGGTAAAGGAGAAAAAATGTCTTCTCACACCTGAGCACACCATGTAGAAGATGCCCTCACCCTGGGTGCCTGCCTTGGAGATGTAGGAGCTCACTCCCTCCCAGGCCTCCCAATGGCTCCATGGCAGTGTCAGGAGGCAGGGGCTGTGTCCTCCCGGACGGCTCTGAGGACTCCGGACACAGACTGGGTGGCAGCCAGCCCTGAGAACATGAAACCATCCATTTGCCGATGTATTTTCTTTTCTCCCATGTAAATGAAGCCACAGATACACATCTCTTAATGGCTACTTTCCCAGCAGAAAGCTGGATCAAAGGCAATTCTGGGGAAGATGGCTAGAACGTGATGAGTGTGCCACCTCCCTGCGGAACGCCATAATTACTCCCAGCCCCAGCCAGCGGCAGTCCCCGTCCAGGTCCTGCCCCAAGTGGAAGAGGGTTGTATAAGCAAATAAGCAGGCCCGAGGAGTGGCAGCTGGGAACCTGCAGTGCCAGGCTTGAGGGCTCACAGGTAATGTGATGGGGTGGCACCAAGCCCTCTCCTTTCATGGAAAAGCAATTCTGAGGGTCATGAGGATGGTGGTGAGAGGAGATTCTACCACAGACCCCTTGCATTGTGCTTTCTTGAGAATCGCAAAAGGACTTCTAAGTCCTCCCAAGCCAGGCCAATGGGGCGACTGGCTATGAGGTGGGCCAGTGCTATGAAAGGGCTGCCCAGAACCACACAGATGTCTTAGGAAACGAGGAACCGGAGAGGTCGTTTTCATGCATCCCCCGCCCCACATGCAAATAACAACTGGAGAGCTATCAGGAAGGAACCAGTGACCAATCCTGTCTTGTTTCCATGTCCTGCGTCCACATGGCCAGACTTGGGTACACATCTGCTTACACGGGACTGCAAGCTCTTTGATAACAAAGCCTGCCTAGCGCAGCGGACATTCAATAAATGAGTGAATGCTCCGCGGATTTGGAGGCACTTTTCCAAGAGCCTCATCCACTTTGCTCCTTACCCTCACCACTTGGTGTCATTCCCAGAATTCGGAGGTGGGGGTAGGATGAACAGGCTGAATATGGGTGGCTGGGGGCTGAGAGAAAGGCATCCCTGACCTCGGTCACTTTCCCCTTAGGCCACAAGAATTAGATCCTTCCTGTCCTTTCTCTGGGCAGTGCAGCCTGGAGCCGATTTCTCTCTCTCTCTCTCTCTCTCTCTCTCTCTCTCTCTCTCTCTCTCTCTCTCTCTCGCTTAAACCTAATATATTTCAGATAAACCAGATATTGCAAAATAAGAACACAAAGCCATACACATAATACAAATGTAGAAGAATATTGGTGTGTTTTTTTAATCCTCATCCAAGGACATGTTTATTGATTTTAAGGAGAGGAGAGGAGAGGAGAGGAGGGGAGGGGAAGGGAGGGGAGGGGAGGGGAGGGGAGGGGAGGGGAGGGGAGGGGAGGGGAGGGGAGGGGAGGGGAAGGAAGGAGAGGAGAGGAGAGGAGAGGAGAGGAGAGGAGAGGAGAGGAGAGGAGAGGAAAGGGGAGGGGAGGGGAGGGGAGTGGGGAGGGGAGGCAAGGGGAGGGGAGGGGGAAAGAGAGAAACATAAATTTGAAAGAAAAACATTGATTGGTTGCTTTTTGTATGTGCCCCAACTGGGGACCAAACCCACAACATAGGTGTGTTCCCTGACTAGGAATCGAACCTATGACCTCTTGGTGTACAAGGTGATGCTCCAACCAACTGAGCCATACTGGCCAGGCTCTGAAGGCAGGTAAATGTAAGGGCCATCCCCTCAACCTCATTCCCAGGCTGGGCCCCCAGGAAACCACAAATCACAGTAGAAGACAAGGGGACTTGCGCATTGATGAATATGAGAGCCAGAAGTGGCATTTAAGAGACCTCAGTGTCTAGGTGAGGAAACTAAACTCCAGGGAGGGAAACAGCTCAACCAAAGCCGCCACGATCTCTAACTGTGTCTAGGATTTCTTACTTTGATTAAGGCCAAGATGAACCAGCACCCAGTGCAAACAGGAATAGGATTAAAGACCAATATCAGATCTGAATAATTTGGGAACATCATTTGGCCCCATGTTTTGGCAGTGGTCTTTAGCCTGGGGATCATGAACCCCCTCCCAAAGGGAAAGGTGTGTACATATGTGTATTTTCTAATCATCCCAAAACTAGTAGTAACCATTGGCTAGTCTGCATCTTTGTCACCTCCTTGAAGTTTATAAAGAAGCTCCTAAATGTTTTCAAATAGGCCATTGCCTAGTCTCACCACATGATCTTGAACAAGGCCCTTAACACATTTGCACCTAACTCTACTCATCTTAAAAAAATGCAGCCAATTAATAACTTTGTGCCTCCTGTTTAAGGCATGAGCATGTGCTGGACTAAAACAAGGCGGTAGAATCAGGTGTCCTCTCATGTCCCCTCTGGGTCCAGTGGCCTGGGATCCACAGCCCCTCCCACCAACTCTGACTCAGACTCTCTCTGTGGGTGACACAGGAGGAAAGGAGGTGAGGGGAGTGGTGGACTCTCCCCCAGGAACCCACAAGCTCAGTAAGCTCTCCAGAGGCACCTGATCCCCAGGAAACGGGATGAGCCACATTCTGCACCATTTAGCTTTATCGGAGCCTTTGCCCTGTAATATGCAGACATCGCCAGCCCAGTGAATCAGAGGAGTCTCAGAAATTTTATGATCTGAGCAAAGGAGATAGTTATTTGATGGGAACGGGGAAAAAAAATAAGCAATGTCCTGCACACAGCTGACTCTTCTGCTGACCCTGTGTAATTACACCCTGGCTCCCAATAATGACACCTGCAGAAATCTAAAATCTTAACTCTCAGGTGACATTACATCAGATTATTCCCAATCTTGCTGAAGGGCTTCGGATGATTAGAGAAGTTACTTAGTCACCTTATCTTAAGATGTGGGGTGGGACAAACTCCCCATAGCTATCCAAGTCACAGCCCCCGATACTGGGCCACTAGGGTTGATTTTCAAAGGCTCAGACCCCAAATACTCCCACTCTGCACCTAGGAAAAATTAGGTCACCTTAAGTCATTCAGCCAACTGGCTGGGCCACACACAGAAGACAGAAGACTGGGTCTTCTTATGGGTGGATTATAACTTAATCAAGGAGGAAGACATCCCTACACATGCGTCTATACACTTACAAAGTCATAGAGATACCCCAGCTCATCATTCATGATCACCTTTATAGTATCACAGAATGTCAAAGCTGGAATGAACCCGGCTGATTCCTAGTCGAACTTTCGTATTTTGAAGATGATAAAAGTAAGGCCAGAGAGGACCAGGGACTTACCTGAGCTTGCACATCTTTAGTATATTGTCTACTGCACCACAGTGAGTAAAAAAGTTTAAGTTGGAGAATGAGTGCTGGGGAGACAGAGTGAAGAAGCTGGAACCAGCAGAACTGGGGGAAACCAGGGAGGCTTCATGAAGAAGGTGAGTCCTGAACAGGTTCAGATTGTACTACGTTCTGTGAGCACCTTGATGGCCTGAAATGTTGGTGCGTATGTTCTCTAATTTATTCCTCACAATAAATCTGTGAAATAGTGTTACTCCTTCTCAACAAGAGGGAATTGAAGCTGTGAGAGACTAAGTAACTTACCCAACATTACACATACTCTACATGCAATAGGTCAGTGGGATCCCGAGTCCAGTTCCTTTTCCATGCATTACCAAAAGCTAGTCTTTGGCTGAAGGGATGACACGATAAGCAAGTATGTACTTAAATGAAGGAGCACTAACCTGGGATTTTACTTCATATGACACTTCCCTCCTCCGGAGTTCCCAAGAGCTTCAGACATTGGGAAGGTGTATTAATTTTCTGCTGCTGCTGTAACAAGTTACCACAACTTTAATGACTTAAAGCAATAGAAATTTATTGTCCTATAGTTCTGGAAGTCAGACGTCTGGCATAGATGTCTCTGGGCTAAAATCAAAATGCCAACAAAGCTGTATTTCTTTCTGGAGGCTCCAGGGAACACTCTGTTTCCTTGCCTTTGCAGCTTCTGGAGATTGTCCACATTTCTGGCGTGGGGTCTCCTCCCATCTTCAAAACCATCAATGGCCTATCAAGGCTTCACTCTGACATTGACCTGACTCTTTTGCCTCCTTTTCCATGGTGAAGGATCTTTGATTTTACATGGGCCCGCTTCAATGTAATCAGCTCAATGTCAGGCAGAGTCCTCTGAGAACAGCTGAACTCTGGGCTCTTCTTAACTGTGTTCACTCCCCTCCATGAGAGCATGACCTGGTGTCTCCAGTGTTCTGCACATCCCTATTTGGTCTCTTTCTTCTTAGGCTCGACCAAAGACACAGAAATTCATGTGGTATGAGCAAGATCATCTCCTGCATCCCATCAGAAACCGGAAAATCTCAATCAATCAGGTCTCCTCCAATTGCTCATGCACCCCTTTCCTGAATCAGCCTCAGGCTCTCCCTTCAACCCAGGCAAGGAGGGTGAAATACCCTTGCCCACCCTCTTTGCCTGGGTAATTCCCACTGTCCGGTAAAACACAGCACAGACATCTCCCCCAGGAGCTTATAGGAACCTTCCACCCAAGAATAATAAAAGGGCCTTTGTCTAGGACCTGAGGGCTTACCTCTGTCTATCTTCTCAATGAGACTGTAAACCCCTTGAAAGCAGGACTATGAATGATTGAAATAATAAACGAATAAACCTAGTGTTGGAGAATTTCTTGCCTCCTTAAGCTCTGGAGAATTACTTTGTCTCATTGACAACATTCCACAGAAAATATGGAGTAATTGAGGAGGAAGAAGAAGATAAGAAAAGAGGGGGAGGAGAGTCCCCCATTCTACACCTGTTCCCAGATTCCTCAAATGCCCTTGTCTCTTCAGATTCACCTATGAGTCTTCCAAATTTGTCTTTCATCACATGTAGCCCCACTTCTGCCCCAGCCTCCAGAAAATCATGTCCCTCACAGGGACATCAGCATGACTCCTCTGGGTTAGCCTCTGACCACTCTCCACTTAGGCATCTGCTTCTTACCAAGACACAAAGGGCTCATACCGGTGTTATCGGCCAAAAGTTCACCTGGTCTCCTTCAACTCACCTTTTTAAAACTTTTTAGGGAGCAAGCATCCAAAAACTGTATAAACCTTTGAAGCAATTTCTGATTTTAGCCAAATACCTCTCTTAGGAAATGATCTAAACAGACTTCTTCAAGTTATGGGGACCATCATCATCTTTAAAGTCCCCAGAATTTGGTCAACTATAGCAAACAAGCTCAAGGCCACCACTTATGGTCTAAGGATTTCTTTCATACTGAATCATTTCCCATTTTGTATTACATGGGATCGTCCTCTACTCCCAGTTGTCTCCTACATCCACCTTCTTTATTCCTTAATGCAGTTACTGCATCAATAATCATTTGTCTTCTACTTTCTATATCTATGGCACAGCCCCTACCCTCTTGGAACCTACAACCCAGGACAGTGATAAGATTTTATACATAAATAACTGGAATTCCTAATAACAATAGTAAATGTTATATAAATAGCAGAGATAATAGAGACTATGGAAGTTCAGAAAGGGGTGAAGTCATTTCTGGCTTAGAATAACCAGGAAAGGCTCTTGGAAGGTTGTAGACTTCAACAAATACTTAGGATTTCAACAGACACAGAGAGGGAGGGCACACAAGGTAGAAGTGACAGCTCAAACAGAAACTTAGCAGTAGAGAAAATTGGGTGTGTTTGCTTTGAAACTTTTCCTTTCATCCTCCTGGCTTTTATTGTATTCTAAGAAAAGGTTTTCCAGAAGGCAAGGAGGCAGACCAACCTTGTTCTAGCCTGTTTTCTTGGTCCCTGTGAAACCTCTGTAATGCCAGTTTTAGAAATGTCATAAATCAAGGTTGAGAAGATGAAGATTACCTGCCTTTCCCCTCCTCTTTCTTCTCCTCCACCTTACTTCACACCCCAAGAGCAACAAATGACTTCAATTTCCCTCAAGACCTCTGTACAAGAAAATCATTCTCTCTAGGAGGCTGTGGGTCCTTCATTAGCTTGGGGCCCTGGGACAATCTGCCTTCCTTGGGTCTGAAAGTGTGGCTTTCCAGGCTCAGGGAAGACACATTCATTCTGAAAGAGACCATATGTGCCCTTGACCCAGACAGATCCCAGGCCTCAGGCACAAAGTCTTCCCACCGGTGAAGACAAGAGGAGCAAGGTGGATCTTATCTCTCACCACATCCTGAACCAGTTTGGGCTGACTGAGATAACGTTTTATGAAGATTCTTTTGCTGCTGCTTCTAATGAAAGATCTGAGAGGAGCCCCTCCCTGCTGAGGTCTGCTCAGGACCCAGAGGCCAAAATGGAGGCTGATTAACAGGCATCCCAAGCAGTGACTCAAACTATGGGCAGTTTTAGAGGAAGCTCGTTATGGTGACTCCACAATTAGGACCTCAGCCCACGTGGCCAGTCATGCCCGTGGAAGGCTGGACCAAGCACTATATAAAAGTCCCTATCTGGCTGGACTCTGCAGTTCACATTCT
Source organism: Plecotus auritus (assembly GCF_963455305.1). NCBI lineage: Eukaryota > Metazoa > Chordata > Mammalia > Chiroptera > Vespertilionidae > Plecotus > Plecotus auritus. Next base: position 32,850,685 of record NC_137778.1, read on the forward strand.
TTGTTGACTTTTGTTGAAGATCAGGTAAGTGCCCTCTCTCCCTAGCTGCTCTGTCTCTGGGAGGCTGTTCTCTTACTGGTCTGTACTTTCTACTGATTTTTGAAATGGTTGGCCATTTCTTGGGCCTCTCAAACCATCCTGTATATCTTATCTAGTCTCTTGCACCTGGTTTTCAATAAGATTCATCAAATAGAGGAGAAAAGGGCCTGTGATAGGGCTGGGGGTTTGGGTAGGACTGGGCTATTGATAACCAGACAAGAGCTATGAGAATATTCCTACCTAGGGGATGGGCATCAAAGGGAGCTGAAGTCGGGACAGAAAAGAGAAAAGGATAAAAGGGAAATGAGTTCTTGGGGTTAACAATAATTCATTTCCCGTTTCCTTCTACCAACCCTTCATTTATCAGTCCCAGCCTGGTACTGTTAAAACAGATAATTTTAAATTTTGTGTTTGTTTCAGGTTCTGCAAATTGCCCTAAGATGTCCTTTAACGAGCAGCAGTGCAAGCAGCCATGTGTGCCTCCTCCATGTCTTCAAAAGACCCAAGAGCAGTGCCAGGCAAAGGCTGAGGAGGTGTGCCTCCCCCCATGCCAGGACACCTGCCAAGAGAAGTGCCCATTGCAAGCTCAGGAGGTGTGTCTTCCTCAGTGCCAGGAGTTAAACCTAGAAAACTGCCCACAGCAATGCCAAGATCCATGCCTACCTCCATGCCAAGACCAATGCCCACCTCAGTGTGTGGAGCCATGCCAAGAGATATCTCAGGCAAAATGTGTGGAGGTTTGCCCACAAAAAGTCCAGGAGAAGTGCTTACCCCCTGGCAAGGGAAAGTAGCTGCTTTCATAATGCTGTCGAGGATCAAGAAGATGGCCAACAGATGAAGACCCAATCCCAACTTACGCTACGGTGACCTTCTCCTGTGGGTACCTCTGTGTGCACCTGTTCTCGCCTCCTGGCTTTTTCAGTATTCCAGGACTTGGTCTGTGTCTCTGAAGACAGTTCTCTCTGTATTTCATCAGCCTCTATGAATAAGTCTTTTTTTTTCAGCAGTTTAGTAGAAGGGCTCAACTATAGGAATAGTGTGCCTGTCAGGGGAGACCACAGAAGCCTGCTTCAGCTCCATTGGGGCAAAAATTCCCCCAGCCCTGAGTGTGTACCAGCCAAGGATGCCTGCATTCATTTTTAGAGTGTCAGCTGCTCACTGGAGCCTCAAAACAAACTGAATTTGATGGACTAGGTCCTTGATTACCACCATTCAGGGTGTGGAAAAGAGGTTGGTGGTATTTCAAAATCAAAAACTGGGTAATTTATTCACTGCATTCTAAAAATGGACAGCAAATAATTGGGTGTTGGAATGTTGGTTGTGCTGTGTTTTTTCTTTTTTAAAATGAAACTTGTATTTAAATGGTTGAACTCAAACAGTCAATAAGGAAAGGCGAGATGGGAAGTTTGGAGTCTTGGTTAATATTTGTGCTTCACGGCTGGTCTGCTTTGGGCCCTTGATTTCCACCATGTACACTCTTTACTGATGTGATGTGTGTCTGTGTGATGCAGGCTGGTCTGCTCTCCAGCTGCTTTGCCTTCTTCTCCCTGGTGAAGGTAAAATACAGAATAAAGCTGACCCTATGCTGATATCTGACCTGTGTGCTCTTTGCTCTTTCCTCCCCACCACACAAATTCCAAATTCCTGCTGTCCTTGTCATGATATGTTCTCCTCCTCCTTCTTCTTTTGAGAATCTGGAGTAGGAATAAAAATCGGACCTCACAGCAAGGCTGAAAGAGTCCTCCTTAAGGGGCACCTGGACCACTCACCCCCACCTACAACCTTCATAGGCTCACTCATGCACACAATTTACACTTGAGAAAATCCAGCAGGGTCCAGGAGTTCAGGTCCAGGAGTCTTTCCTATATAGCATACTTTTTCTCTGATCTTTACTTTCCAGAAAAAAAGGGCCAAAATGGGGTGAGTGGGGAGTTGTATAGGAGAATGGGTACCCAGTCAGTCCGTGACACCTCCAAACATAGCATCCCTGTCAGAAGTAAGGACTAAGCATACCTCTGAGATGAATGTAGACTGGGGACCAAAATTGTCTGCCTGGCCATCTGACCAGATTTCAGGAAAGCCAGGCAGCCTGGTTCCCCTCCCTCCACCCTGTTGCCCACCAGGCTGGGGGCCCTGGGGTTGTGTGAAAGCACAGAGAGGAGCAAGATTTACAGGAAAATACCAATACTAACTTCCTCCACTATGCCCTGGCCCCAAAGGCTGATGTCAAGGGCCAGCCTGCTGAGGGGTGAAGGGACTTCCATTCATTCTCCTGGGTCCCTCTTCCCACCCTGAGTGTGCCCCAGTGGAGGACTGTTTGGCTAACCTGTGGGCCATCCAGCACTGGAGTGCCTGAGTCTCTCAATCTTGGATATTTCCAAGGTGAGAGAGAGACAGAACCAGGGGATGACGTGGGGGAAGATCTCAAGTGGAGACACAGAGCCCTCAGGCACTTGAGGAGCCTGCAGATGGCCAGTGCCAGGCCCTGAGCTCCATGCACATTCCAAGGGAATCCTGACGGCAGCCACGGGCGGTTGATATGCTGCCCTTTGCTAAGGACCTGGCCTGGCCTCACACAGCCAGTAAGTGGTGAAGTCAGGATTTAACTGGCATTTCTCTGGACTCCAGCATGAGCTCTAACTTGCATGAGGAAGTGCCCGTGGCACAGAGAAAAGATTTCCAGACACTGTCTTCTTCTCCGTCATTCGTTTACCACCTCACAAGAGGTAATTGGTCATCTGCCAAGTACCAGGCACGGCACCAGGTGCTGAGAGAGAGCAGTGAACCAGGCAGGCAGGGTCCCTGCGCAGAGCATGAGAGAGCTTCCTTCCATAGGCCACACCAAACCTTTCCTAAAGCTCTTGTATGTCTCAAGTTCCTGAACATCTCCAGGGGCCACAATCACAGTTCTCTTGCCTCCCTGTCTGGTTGGAATGTTTTCCATCTTACCACTTTGGAATAAGCCAGCTGCACCCCAGGGCCCCAGCCTGCAAAGGAGCCCCAGAGAGCCTTTCTAGCAGCACGGTTTCTGACGGGGCTGAGGGAGGCTCACGGACATGTCTCCATCTTGGCGCAAGCCCAAGGAATGGCTTTGTTCTCAGCACTAAAGGTGTGCACAGATTGGAGTCCAAGATCAGACACTCAGATACTGAGAGGAAGCATGGGGCTGGCAAGCAGGAGGAGTTCAGCCATATCAGAGAAAGGACAACCCACGATTGGAGGGGAGGCCTCAGCCGAGGGGAAGGAGACAAACATGCAGATTACAGATAGGGGGACAGACGTCAAGGAGCCAGCAGGCCTTCAAGCTCTGTCCTGGGAACCACCACACTTTCCTGGAGCTCACAGGGCTCTGACCCAGCCCCTGCCTGCACTGCTGCAGCTGGAGCCAGGGCCCTAATGACACAGACTGGGCCATGGGGACAGCAAGGACCAAGCACGCAGCAGCCAAACACACTCCCCCAGCTGTGTGTGTCTGTGCTGAAGCCTTTCAGAAAGAGGGGGAAGGGCATTGCCAAAAAGAATGCTAGAAGTTAGAAGTTCTAGTTGACAATTATTAAAGAAAAACACACACACAAACATACACACACAATGGGGAGATCGAGGAAGATGGCGCTAAGACCTGTGCTGGTGACAGGAGCTGCCTTTGGACGTGCCATGTCCCATGAACTGGAGGTACGCAACTAGGGGGCAAAAAATAGTGTGAGCTCTAAGCTCCCTTCCAACCTCTCTGGCACTGAGATGCAGCTCACTCATCTAACTGTCCTTGGCAGGATTGGGACCCAGGGACAGAGGAGCCTAATAGGACAGGGAGATTCAGAAGACCTGACCTCAAGGTCTTCTGAAGACAGAGAAAATTATTGTGGCCTCTAGAACATTCCTGGGAGGCCCTTTGGGGGCCCAAATTCTTAGGGCCTAGCAGAGTATAGACCACAGCTTGAAGCTAAAGGAGGGGAGGGAACAGGGAAGCCATGGGAAGTAGCTCCCCAAATTTGAGAGTTTTGATGTGATTTTTAGGCCTAAACACTTGAGCTCTGGGTAGCATTTTACAGGAATTCCTCACACCTTCCAAATCCAACCTTCCCAGTCAGGGATTAGCACAAGTTTCTCCCCTTTGTTCTCTCCCCTTTGGACCTTTCTCTCCTGGGCTAGAGTAGTTTATCTGTTCCATGTGCGTGGACACCTGACAACCTATCACCATCTCCTTTCTACCTGCACCTGCCTCTCTCCAACCCAGGATTCTCCCCCTGCTTATGTCTGCCAACCCACAGGTTTCAGACTCACCTCCTCTGGGAAGCCTTCCATGATGTCAAGCCCATTTTCTAAGGGCACTTCAACCTGGGCTCCATGATGCTGCACTGGTCCTGGTCCCTAGGACTCTGTGGCCTCCTTGGAGCTACTCGTATGTGAATAACCTGGGTCTCCTGCCAGCATGAGAACCCCAGATGACAACCCTGGGGCCTTGCTGGGTTCTTTGCCTGTCTTCGGGGGACCAACCACATTGAGTTTTAGACACTCTCAGAATTGGCCAACCAGCATACCCTCTGAGGCAGAGACTAAGGAGGCTTCTTCTACTGATGGGGTGACCAACCTTCCTGGTTCGCCTGGGACTAAGGAAGTTTCCAGGATGCAGGACTTTGTTTTTAATCTTCACCCTAGGATATGTTTATTGATTTTAGAGAGAGAGGGAGGGAGAGAGAGAGAAAGGTCGATGTGAGAGAGAAACTTGATTGGTTGCTTCGAGTACATGCCCTGACCTGGGATCGAGCACACAACCTAGGTATATGCCCTGACTGGGAATCGAACCCACAACCTTTTTGGTGCACAGAATGACACTCCAACCAACTGAGCCACCTGGCCGGGGTGATGCAGGACTTTTGATGCTAACATTGGGACAATCCCAGGCACCCAGAACGAGTTAGTCATCCTAAGAGGGTACCTGTGTGTATAGACATGATGCTTGGTGCTGTGGGAGCACAGAGGGAAAGCAGACAAGGCTCTCATGCTGGATAAATCTGTAGCCCAGGTTGGAAGAGGAAGAACTTCCTAGAAAACTATGAGCCCAGAAGGCTTAGTGCCCACTGCCTGCTCCCCTTCCCAGCCCCGGTGGTGTGTGTGTGTGTGTGTGTGTGTGTGTGTGTGTGTGTGCGCGCGCGTTGGGTGAGGGACAGTAGATCAATAGGCAAGTGCCCAGGCTAGCCCTGCATAAGCATGAACTGGCAGGTCCTGGCCCAAAGAGTATAGTGGGGGATATCCCCATGTCCTCCCACTCTATCCCCTGCCATCACTAGCCTCAGAACACCTAAGCCAATAGGCAAAAGATTTAGACTCACCCACTCCTGCTCTTCCTTCTCTCCCACAGATGCCTGCCTGGCACCTGGAGATGGCTGGAGGAGGCAGGCGGGCTGGCAGGGATCTAACCTCAAGCTGTCCACCTCCCTCCCTCCCCAGCCAGTGTCAAAACCAACGTGCCCTCCTTTAAAAGCCCTGTTGTCTTCCCAACAGCACCATCTACTGGCCATAGGGGCACTGGGCCTTCCATGGGCCGTTCAGTAGTGAGCTCACCAACTCTGAAAGTATGCAAGAAGAGGCCAAATGACTAGCCAAGGTTATAGGAAGTTTGGACTGGGTTTTCTTTTAACCTTTGAAGTTCCACCCACCCTTGCACTTGAATTACTTACAGGTTGCTCTGAATCTAGTGAAAAGAGCCTTTGCCAGATAATCACTGAGAGACATCTGCCCCAGAGCACTAGGACCACAAACACACCACATCAGGGCAGATAACTGGGTGTTGGGATACACAAGAAGCTGTCTTGTTGTGTATTCCAATCCTGGCAAACCCTGGCAAAGAAGAGGAATGAACGCCCTCACTTCCCCTCTGTTTGTACCCTACCTGGGTTATACAGGAGGGTCAAAAACTTGGAGAGAGGCTACACCATGACTTAAATATTTATTGTGCTCGCCGGCTTGCTGGGGCTCTAACAGTGTTTGCCTGAACGTTTTTAGAGGGGCACAACATAAAGATTAGGGAAACTGCCTAAAACCACCCCAGAGCTATTGAAGCTACTTGAGGACCCTCAGGAGTGACTTCAGTGGGAACTTTTCTCATTATGACCTCATTTTAATACTGAAACCTCCAACCAAGGTGGACTTTATTCTCCATTTTCTGTGCCTGCAATGTATGCATGGTGGTGTTCTTGTACTGCATGTGCTCGCCCCAAAACCTACCTCAACATGCTATGATGCCAGCAGCTAGCCCTATAAAACCTAAGGAACAGGTTGGACACATGGAGATTGGGGGAGAGTGGTGTGCTTGAAGTGAGCGTGGAAGCTCCCGCCCTTTCCCCACACCTTGCCCTACACACCTCTTCCATCTGGATGTTCCTGAGTTAGATCCTTTCATAATAAACCAGTAAATGTAGGAAGTAAAATATTTCTCTGAGTTCTGTGAGCCGCTGTACCAAATTAATGGAACCCAAGGAGGGGATTGTGGGCAACTCTGATTTACAGCCAGTTGGTCAAAGGTATAGGTAAAACCTGAACTACTGGCTAGCATCTGAAATGTGTGTGGGAGGGTAGGGGCAATCTTGTGGGACTGATCCCTCACCTGTGCAATCTGATGCTAGTGTTAAGGAAGGGGAGGGGTCCTCGTCTCCCCCGGTTGCCTGTGGGGGTGGGTTTCTTGCAATATCCCAAGAAAAAGACTTTTCTGAGACTCATATGGGAGGATGAGGATGCGATGTTGTACAAAGCTTTATTTTTGTGGAATTACATCCCTAAGTTTCCAACATTTCATTTCCCTCAGTCCTGCCAAAGAAGAAGTCCCATTTTGCCTTTAGCGGGGCTAACATCAGAACCAGTGTCCAAAGTTTACTTTCCACATCTGCACAGTCCCACACAGTATTAGGCTAGAGTAATTTGTGTTTCCCCAGTACAGTCCGTCAGCCCGTTGCATGGGGGTCCGCACGTCCACATGGCTATGGAGGACACATGGGCAAATGCAAGGAAGCCAAGAGTGAGCCAAGAGCACAAGAGCAACGAGAGAGAGAACTTTATTTAGGAGATTGTGTATTCCCAAGTTTTCACACGCTTGCAGTGGCCACATCCACTCTGAACAATGACCTGGTGTGACTTACCTTCCCTAGGTCACCCCAACCTTACTGGGCATGCGTCTCTCTCCCCTTTGTTGGATCCCTTCCCCCAGTGTTCTGCAGGGAATAGGCCAGTGGTTCCGTAGGAAGTGCAAAGTTGCAGTTTCCTGGTGAAGCAGCCCAAACAACATGCCCATAATGTCTGGCTTTCCCCCTTTGCTGCTTTGCTATTATTAATAACTAGATAATTACAGTGGTATCAGTATCTCCAGGTAGTGTCAGAATTGAGTTGAGATGTTAGGACATCTAGCTGCTGTCGGAGAACCCCCCCCCCCCCCCCTGCACACACACACATTAGAATTGGGTCCCAGATCATCCTTTCATTACCTCTGCAGAGAGCTACTATTATCATAGTTCCATGCTAATGAAGGAGGCCCATCCTACAAGAAATAGCTTGGAATGTTGTGAGAAGTAGCTCAAGATTTCAGGGACAGCATTCCCTATCACGAGAATTGAAAACTACCTGCATGGGATGTTGCAGAGTCATTCCTGCACCAGGCAGAGTAGAGGTACTAAAAATTAACAATAATAGCAATCGCCGCAAGAAGTAGGCCGCCTTCTTACCACTGTTTTATAGACAAGAGACTAAGGCTCAAAGAAGTTAAGTAACTTACTCAGGGTTTCGCAGATAATCGAGAACGCTGAGCTTCAGATTGGGCACCTGGCTCCAGAGTCTGTACTCTACTTAAAGTAGATGTTCTCCATATTACCTCCAAAGCTGATGCTAACACTGATCACCTCTTGCCATTCAACAGAGCTCAGTCAGATATAGAATAAACTTCCTTCATTAACCTATCATTCAGCATATATTTGTGAACACCAATTACTATCCTCCCTATTGGGTATGCCAGACACTGTTGAGTCCCAGACACCTAACAATCAGGTTATCTTGGGGTGGGAACATCAGGCCAGGGTGAATTTGCACACACACACATGTGTATGTTTGTATATATGAATAAACATGTTTCCCACCAGATCTCAAACAACATGTATATAATGTTAGGGTCTTATTCAAAGTGCAGTGGGAAGACCCTGAAAGGTTTTAAGCAGAGAAGAGACATTTTATTTGATTCAAGGTTTTAAAAGATGATCCCATGTGCAACGTGGATAAAGGATGAATGATAGATCAAGCAAGAAAGGATGTGCTGCTGTAGTTATGAGTAAAGATGACAGATGGCAGCAGTGGAGACAAAGGAGGCTGGGTCTGAGAAATGTTTTGTAGGAAAAACTAACAGGTGAATTCAGTGTGTGGAGTGAATGGAAGAAAAAAAATATGTAGAAATACCTCCAGGTTTGTGAATGGTGGAGCATTTACAAAGAGGTGAAGACTAGGGGATATTTGGATATTTCTGATCCCTCAGAGATATTGGGGTCAGCAATATAAACATGGGAGTGGCAGAGATCACCCAGGAAGAAGAGAAGCAGCCCCTTTGAGTGGAGACACTTCAGAATCTCAAGACTGGACAGTGGAGGAGCCTGTGGCCAGCTGATGGAGCATCCAATGAATGAGGGCAGGGACTAGGGAGACCCAAGAAGAGAGGAGTCCAAGAAAGCCAGGAAAATTGATGAGTCAACACACAATGAAGATCACTGGTGCCCTTGACAGGAGTTGTCTGTGTGATGGCCTAGAAGCCAAAATAGAATGGGGGCTGGGGGATTGGGGAACCGAAGGGAGGTGCCAAGGCAAGGTGTGAACTGTTCTTTCAAGATGCTTGGCTGTGAACATGAACAGAGAAATGGGGTGATAGCTGGAGGGAAACTAGGAAACTTTTGCTTTTTTTTCCTTTAGAATAAGCAACACTAAGAAATGATCCAGTAGAGAGTAGAAGATTGCAGGTAGAGAGGGAGGAGGAAAGCAACCAAGGACTGGCATACTTAAAAAAATAGGTCTTGCCTCGCCAGTGTGGCTCAGTGGTTGAGCATTGACCCATGGACCAAGAGGTCATGGTTGGATTCCTGGTCAGGGCACATGCTCAGCTTGCAGGCTCGATCCTCCATAGAGGGTGTGCAGGAGGCAGCCAATCAATGATTCTCTCTCCTAATTAATGTTCCTATCTTTCTCCCTCTCCCTTCCTCTCTCTCTAAAAATCAATAAAAACATACATTAAAAAACTGGGTCTGGCTGCCTCATTATTTAGATCTCAGCTCACATGCTCATTCTTCAGAGAGGTCTTCCATGGCCTCCCAAGCTGCACACGGATGTCTGGCTGCAGGTGTCAGATGTGGGCCGGCTGGAGAGCAGAAGCAGGCTGAGCAGGGGAGAAGCCAACACTGAAGCCTGGGCTCCCATTTATAGGGCTTCCATGGGTGGACCTGGAACTCTGTGCCCGGGTACAAAGGCAGCCCCGCCTGAGCCTTTAACACCAGCGGCTGAATCAGGTCCAAATGGTTCCCGTGCTTCAGGCCATAGTCAGATTCCATGTGGGCCTGCACCACAGAGTTCACCCCACCCAACCCACCTCTCTGCCCCACATTGTCCTCCTGGAACAGGGGCACCTCCTCCTTCTCACCCTCCAGAGCCTCACACATGTATGAGGTTTGCAGACTCCTCCCATGTGCCACTCCAGGACACACACCACATACATATACACACATGTGCACACAAACATACAAAACACACTTGCACATGCATATAAAATACACACATACACACACACCCCACTGGCCCTCCCCCAAGGCCGGTGCAGCTGGCTCTGGGTGCTGGGACCATGCCTGCTCTCTTGCCCTTGGCCTACTGCCTGAACCTGACCCACAGTTCCTATTGACCACAGAGGCAGAAGTGACAGTTTTGCCCATTGGTAATGCACCTCCACCATTTTTGTCCATCACAGGGTCCTTAGTCTAAAGCCTGAGTGGCCATAGATTTCATCTGGTGTTGGAGGACTCATCCTGTCTAATGATTCAGCCCTTACCATCAGGACCCCCACTTGGAGATGGGGCACAGCTAATCTTAGGGAGACCCAACCCTCTGGGGCCTCCAGATTGAGTAGGAACACACAGTTCTGGTCCTAAGGCCACCCCCTGTTTGAGGGGCAAGGAAAAGAGCCCCAATCTTGGCCTCAGAAGCCCCCAACCTGCTAATGTTCCTACAAAGTATTAGAACATGCACCTTCATCCTCATCCCCTCCAAACTGTGGTCTTTAAGAAGAAGTGGTTGGAAAAAAAATAAAACCTGACAAACTTCGTATACACCTTTACAGAGACCTGTCCAAAATAAGGTAAGTGTTTTTCCACCCATATACTGAAGACTTGACTGAAGGCTAACTCAGGCTGGGGTTAAAACATTGATTCTGACCTTCCCAATTCTTACATCAATGCAGCTTTACATTCCTACCACCAATACCATCACCTGTATTTACCTTGACCCAATTTTAATGCAAGAATTTTGGTGTCAGGGGTGGGGTGGGGGTCAAGAACCTGGGATGATGCCAGACTTCCAGGAATGTGGGCCTGTCCTGAGTTCCCACATCCCCAGTAAAGTCCTCATCAGGGATACCACATTTCAGTGCCCCACCCTCGTCCCCAGCTCCCCAGACCCCAGGTGACACTGCTGAGGACACATCCACTTGCGTGATGACACTACTCAGTGGAGCTGACTCATGCAAAGAGTTGCCCCAAGTGCACTGGGAAAAAGAGGGCAGTTGTGCAAGGTGTTTTTTGACAGGCTGTGAGGAGGGGCCGGATGTGAGGCAGCAAGAAGGAGGTCCAGCTGACAATTATCATTGCTTCTACTAAAATATTCAGGTGACAAATCCACCTTGGTGCTCATTAGCCCCAGATGTTGCTAAAGCCAAAAGTGGGTGAGTCTCCGTGACTATCCCACCCATGGCCTCAATAGTATAAAAGGATCACTCTGTTTCAGCTTTATATGAATCAAGTTGTCAGTCCCACCTGCCTGCCCGCTGGGTTCTGCTCCAGGACAGGCTCAAGAACCGGGGCCATAAAGTCCATTCAACCCCCTTGTCTGTGAAAGAATGGGACCGTACTTGATACCCTTTCTGGTCCCCTCTGACATCCACTTGCTCTAGAGCAGGAGTCAGGAAGGACTCTAGAGTGAAAAATCACCCCTACACAGATGAAATAATGGGGGATGCAGCCAGAACACCCAGATACAAGGTCCCAAGATAGAAAGGCCTGAGTTCCCAGCTCCACACTGCTACCTAGTGGGAAATCTGGGTATAAAGAATGCTTGGCAGCTAAATATAAATGCAAAGATTACTGATGAAACGGGCATGGCATGTCCGTCTGTTCATTCATTTTATACGCATCCAAATGGGAGCCTTGTGGGCCTGGCATTGAGCTCTAGGAATTAAAAAAAAAATAAGACAAAGGTGCTGCCCTAAGGGGCTCAAAGTCAGCTAGAAGAGGCAAACACTAGAAACAGAAAAAAATGTAATATGATGAAAGAAATACCATGTTAGAAAAATGTCCAGCTTATAAAGGTGGCCACAGGAGGGGGAGAGCAACTCTGCCCAGGTGGGTGAGGAAGTGAATCCACAAAAGGGATAGCTGAGCTGTGGGACTTGAAAACAATTGGACCTGAGACCCTAGCTTCAGCTTAATCTTTAATTCCTAGGACTTATAACCTTTGTGGAAGTCACTCGTGTTCTCAGTGTCCTGGTTTATAAGATGAAGGTAGTGAAATATGTGCCCACAAAGCTTTTATCCAGCTCATAAAGTTCCAAACATCAAAGACTCAAAGACTCAATACGGTGACTCCAAGCCCAGGCATAAACCCAAAAACACAAGTAGGATTCAGTCTCTGCTGGTCAAAACCAGCCATGAGCTCAGGCACTCAAGAAGACGAAGGTTAAGTGCTCCATCCTTAATGTTGGGCAACGTTCAAATCTCAATATAACTGCCACATTTTAGGTGTAGGCTATTTACAAGTGTTCATAAATATGGCAATGTTATAGCATCCCCTTCATAATTACACTAACAATGTATTAACATTTATGGGTGTAATGAATGTATGCCTTCAGGCCATGCAGAATTGGAAATGGGTGATGTAGTTCTATATTGTGATTCAGGTAAAACCTCAAGGGACTAGGTCCTAGAATCTAATTATTACCAGAGACTAAAAGGATCAAATTATGAGTTGATCATTACTGAAAGTGGTTATCTTTGGCAGATTTTCTCCAAAATTCAGTTGACTCAATAATTCCATGAAGCAAACTTATGCATCATCCTAGAAGGGGTTGGTGATGGGACAGTGATGGGAGACCATTCTGCAGCTGATTCAAAACAGGAGTCCTGAGAGAGGCCAGTTGGCTCAGGTCCAGGAGAGCCTTGCTAAGGGATTTCTGAGATCAAACTTTTGTTTCCAGGACAAAATAAATTCTGCTTGTACCATGGAACAGAAGACTGGGGACTCAGCCAAGGATCTTTGTAAGGGTTAGAACCCTCAGTTGCTTCTTCGAGAAAACTCAGCCTTCTCTGCAGGTGTCCCCCAAACCTGCTCCATACAGAGGCAGATAGCCTTTCATGTAGGTTTAAGCACTGGTTTGACGTCTCAATTTTCATCATAGATTATCAAGCCCGCTCCCTACTCATCTGGTTTCCAAATACATTCACCAGTTCCTCAAGTATGTATCAGAGAGTGTAGCTTCTGACCTTAGAGGTCCAGAACCCATGCAAAGGCTCATCCAAGAGAAAATCATGATGACCATAGCCAACACTGTCACTCGTTTATGGTGTGCCATCTCATCTGATCCATACCATGGCTCTCTAAGCAGGGGCTGCCATTTTCTCCACCTGAGATGAGGACTCCATGGTTCAGAGATATCAAAGTAGAGCACTAGTGAGGAGGTGGAGCTGGCATTTGGAGCTAGCAGCTTGACTTTATTCCTAAGCACTGGTCGTCTGAGGAAGTTGCTAACTGCTCTTCTCCTCTAGGTTGTAGCTGGGGGACAAGTTAGGCAAGTGTAAGGCTAACCAGTCAAATGTATTACCTTCCTGCTCAAAAAAATGACCTCCCTTGGACTCACACTTCATGTGCTGACCTGGGATTTTATACAGGTCTTAAAGAAAGGGACCCATGAGAACCTATATTTGTGTTACCACTCTCTTGATGAAGAATGGGTGCTCCATGTCACCCAATGCTTCTTTTGTAAGGTCTCCAAAATAGACATCCTATATAATAAAATCTAATATGCTAAGTGTCCGGTCGTCCAGTGACTGGTCGACTGTTCAACCAATCAAAGAGTAATATGCTAATGATATGCTAAGGCTGCTCAACTGCTCGCTATGGTGCACTGACCACCAGGGGGCAGACAGTTGACTCGTCAACCAGTTCCTATTATGTGCACTGACCACCAGGGGGAAGATGCTTCAACCAGTAGGTTAGCTTGCTGCTGGAGTCCAGCCGATCAGGACTGAGCGAGATGGGCCGGACATGCCCCTGGAGCCCTCTCCAGTCCCCTCCCCAGCCCTGATCCCACAAGCTACTCCCCTCGGGAGGGCACCAGATGCAAGGCTCATGGCTGGCGAGCGCTGCTGTGGCAGCATCCCGATCAGGACTGATTGGGTGTGAGCCTGCTGCAGGCACAGTGGGGCCCAGATGAGTGGGGAGCGGCAGGTGGGAGTTGCAGATGGCATTGGACAGTGGGTTTCGGCTCTATCCCCAGCAGGCCACCCCAAGGGACCCCACCCATGCACGAATTCATGTACGGGGCCTCTAATTTCTTTATAAAAATAAAAAGAAGAAGAGGAGGAAGAGAGGAGGAGGAAGTCTCCTTTTTGTCTTAGCTACCATGACCTAAAAAACAAGGTTAATTCCAATCTGTTTTCACAGTTTGTGAAAATAAAGGTGAAGAAACATCAGACAAACTACAAAATACCTGACCAGCACTCCTCAACATGGTCAAGTTCAACAAAAACGAGCAGATTCTGAGAAGCTGTCATAATCTAGACAGGCCCAAGGAGACATGACAACTAATGTGGCATCCTGAACAGGACACTGGGATGGAAAAAGGAAGTTGGGGAAAAAAATTAAATCCAAATAAAGTATGGACAATAGTTAATAATAACAGGGCAATATTGGTTCATTAATTGTGACAAATATACTACAATATGGTGAGATGTTAACAATAGGAAAAACTGAGTGCAGAGTACATATTTTACTATTTTGCAACTTTTCTGTGAATCTAAAACTATTCTAAAATTAAAAGTTTACTTTAAAATTTCTTGATTAAATAAGAAATAACTTTCATGTTTCTAAGCAGGAAAGTGCAAAAGCAGGAAAATATAAATTTTCCCCAAATTAATTTATAAAATGAATGAAATTCTAATCAAAATAAGTATTCTTCTTAGAAGTGACAAAATTATTCCAGTTTATTTATACCAATAATCAGATGATAATAGCCAAGGAAATATTTCCCCCAAAAAAATTAGTGGAAGGGGACTTGTACTGATAGAGATCAAAGTGTTTTATAAAGCAATAAGAAATTAAAATACAAGCATAGAAAAGACATAGAGATTAATGGAACAGAGGAAATAGTCAAGAAACCAACCAAGAATATTGAATTTAACCTATCATAATTAATTGATAAATAACTTTTTAAAGTGGGGAAGTTAACTATTAAAATTACAAATTAATTTTATTTAAAGTCTAAAGATAAAAAAATATAAAAAAATTAAAAATTGCAAAAATATAGGTAACATCTCATGGTAGGCTTTTTGATGTGTAGTACAGGCAAGAGCAACAAGGAAAAATACAATTTTCTTGTCCACAGATAGAAAGAAAATTAAAGACCTTACTATATTAAAGAAATCCATACCAAGTCTTGTACCTCACTAAAATAGGAAAAAAAAAAAAGGCATGAACAGGAAATTTACTAATGAATAAAGACATATAAAATGCTTATCACTAGTAATCAAAGCAGTAAAATTAAAGCCTATCAGATTGGCAAACAATGAAATAATAAGGAATGATAATTTCCAGTATTGACAAAGGTGTGTGGAAATAAACACTCATACAATGCTTGTGGGAGTTAAATTGGGACACTCTTTCAGGAGGACAAGTTGGCAACAATAACAACAATAATAATAATAGCTGAGAGTTCTGTGCTCACTGTGCACAGGCCAGGATCTAAGGGCTTATCATGTATTGAGCCATTTCCATCGCATAGCAACCAACCCAGTAAAGGAGGTTGTTAGAATCCCAATTCACCAGGGAGGAAGCCACGGTCCTGCCAGACCCTCCAAGGCCATGCAGCTGGCCAGTGGCCGAGGGGGTCAGTCATACGTGGTCTCATTCCAGAGCCTGTGCCCTTGCCTGTGCATAAAACATATGGACGTGCTGTGACCCGGGATCCTGCTTCTAGGAATTTACCCTAAAAAAACAGTGGGCAATGTGTTTAAGAACTTTGTACAAGGACACTTACTGCAATAACTGTATTAAAGCAGGGAAAAGGCAATAATGTAAATCATCAGCAATAGAACACTGATTAAATAAACTGAGGTATATCCGTGCAATGGGATATTATTCAATCATTAAAACATGGTATAGGAAAAATTATGTGTTATTGTTAAGTGGCACTTTAAAATAAAAAATACAGAATTACATACTCAAAAATAAACAGTGTAACTTAGGCCTACAGATTTATTTTATTTTATATTGATGCTTTCCACATTTTACAAAATGTTCTAAGTAAGCATGCAAAATGGTCTTTGTAATAGAAGGTTACATATACTTTGTTCATTGTTTTAAAATGATAAAGAAGCCCTAGCTGGTTTGGCTCAGTGGATGGAGAATCAGCCTGCGGACTAAAGAGTCCTGGGTTCGATTCCAGCCAAGGGCATATGCCCAGATTGTGGGCTTGATTCCCAGTGGGGGGCATGCAAGAGGCAGCCTATCAATGATTCTCTCTTATCATTGATGTTTCTATCTCTCTCCCTCTCCCTTCCTCTCTGGAATCAATAAAAATATATTTAAAAAGAAAAAAGAAAATGATAAAGAAAACTGTTCCTTTGTTTCCTGTATCTGATCTTTCTTTCTTTGGTTCTGGTTTTCTGTTTCTATGTCATAAACCTTGTAACATCGGTAGCCTTTGCTATGGGTTCGAGGACGGTATATTAGTAAACAAATAATAAATAGTTTTTGACTGAAGCATTACAAGAAACAAAGATGACAGACAGCTCTTCACAGACAAAAACCAGTGAATTCCAACTTAAGTCATGAAGACCCCAGCTTTCCCCATGGGCTGATGCTTCTCAGCTCCAAGGGGATGGGACCAGTCCCCAGCCTCACCCCAGGCTGAGGGGCTGCAGGGACCTGGCCTTCCTTTGCTAAGCATCCTCCCAGCCCCAGGACGGGCACTGTGGAGGGAGCTGAATGGCGGGGGGCTGGGGTGGGGGTGAACCCACACCGCTTGTAAAAATTGGGCAACCAGTAGTGCTCTGACCTCTAGGACCTTGAAGGCCCAGGTCCCCAGTCATCTGATTTAAGACCTGTGGTGGGGCAGTCTCAAGTGACAGGTCTCCTAAACCACATAGGGTAATGTCATCCAACTTTTGAAGTGTACTGAGGCTTTATTCCTGCCAGGATGGCCCTGGCGGCAGGTGGCACTTTCTGGTCTATCAAACACACTGATGCTCATTATGTCCTCAGATCCTGCAACGGGCAGCCTGCCTGGTGCAACTGTGATCGCATCCTCGTGGCCACGTTCTCTGCTGTCTTCCCAGCATCCAGAACTGTGCAATGGACGGCAATGGACATGGCATCAAATGGACATTCATGGTAATGTGCATCACATATTGTTATCCGTCAAATAAAGAAATCAGTACTGCCTTAGCCGGTTTGGCTCAGTGGATAGAGTGTCAGCCTGCGGACTGAAGGGTCCCAGGTTCGATTCCAGTCAAGGACACATGCCCAGGTTGCAGGCTCGATCCCCAATAGGGGGGCATGCAAGGAGGCAGCCGATCAATGATTCTCTCTCATCGTTGATGTCTCTCTTTCTCTCCCCCCCTCTCTCTTCCTCTCTGAAATCAATAAAAATATATTAAATAAAGAAAGAAAGAAATCAGTACCTACTTCTCAGGTTTATTGTGGAGACAAAACCAGTTGTAAAACCCTGTCAAGGTAGCCGGCGCACTGTGTGGGGTAAGTTAAGGCAGCGGAAGAACCAAAGAATTCCCATAGAAGGCATCCCACTCTCCTAACCCAGAGGTGTGGCTGCCTACAGAGTTCCCAAGACCCAGGGTCCTGCCACAGCAGGCAGCCATGCAGGGCGGGTGGGGCTGTGCCCCATTTCACCATAGTCCCCTCCACCCCTTCCTACAGCTGAGCGGTTAAGAAATCCCTTCTTTCTCATCATGGAAACTGCAGAAGAAAGGCAGCCCGTGAGGGGCCAGGTTGCCCAACTGCTGAGTGTGGCTGACAGTCAGGCATGTCCTAGGAGCGGTTGTTCCAGAAGGAGAGATGGATTTATGCTGATCTAGGCTTTCCCTTGTGATGAAAGCCATGGGCCCCTCATCTCCCAACCTGGGGGTTCACCCTGCTGCCTCTGCCCTGGGGGACAGGGAGCCTCCTGGAAACACAGGCTTTCTGGGCCTCCCCACACCCTCCTCCTCAGCAGACACCGAATGGGTATGAGAACGTGCATTCCGCAGCTGTCATAAGCTCCACTCCCTTCCCCTGGCCCTCAAGGACGGAGCGGGGCCTTGACCTCTCAGGGCTCCCCATGAACACACATTCACACCTGCCCGGCTGGAGGCACCTCCTCAGCCGCCCTGCGCCTTCATTTATTCAGCTGCACGATGGGAGAAGCAATGCCAAAATCACAAGTTAGTTTAAAGATTAGATGAAGCAGCTCTGTGCTCGTCAGGACAAAGGTATTCAAGGATTTGTTTGTTTGTTCCACAGGACATGGTCAGACCAAGGTCTCCAGTCAAACCCGTTCATCAGTTCCTGGGCCCCCCGCCAGCCCCAGCCTGGTCCCCAGCCCCACTGTGCTCTCTCTCCGCCAAGCCCGCTGCCACCTCAAGGCAGCTCAGCTTTTCGACAGGATGCCAATATTGGAAGAAACAGCTTAGTTTGCAAATTTAAGATAGAATCATGTTTCTTTCTTCTTTAAAAGTCTTTGGTGGCTGCTTGTATCCTTTAAGATAAAAGTCAAAACTCCTAAATATGACTTTCTGCCTCCTCCGTGATACGACTTGCCTTGCCCTCCACCCAGGCATGTGCCCTCCGTAAGAGCGTCCTGCGGGACCCTGCAGTGGCCTGTAGGTGCCCTGCTGTGTCACACCCAGGCCTTCGCGCCTGCTCTTCCCTCTGCCTCGAATTCCTCCCCCACCCTCACAGTCCCTCTGACATATTCTGGACTCGAACTCTATAAGGACCCCAACACACTTTGTATATCCTTGTGTGTCAACCTGTAGTGCAATCATTGTTCTAATGTCCATCCTCCGTGCAACAATGGGGCTCCTAGGGGGTGTGGGGGGGAGTGTGCCTTCCTCATGTCTGTCTGCAGCTTCCATGCTAGAGTAAATGTTCAGTGAGGGGTTGAGTGACATTTTCTTCTGGCCCCTGTGGAATTTGCTGGATCAAAAGGAAATTCCTCTTCAGTCTGCCTCCAACACGCCAACTGCTCAACCCAAGATCTCTCGCCTTCAAGTCTCAGGTACAGGGCACCCCATCAGTCTCTTTCCTGGGCACCCAGCATAACTCAGCTCCCCCTCCACCTGCTTCTGCTCCAGCACAAGTGGGAATTTCTATGCATCCATATTTACATTTAACTATATCTGCATTTATGTTACCTGTGCACAAACACCGGGTTGCCGATTATGACAACTTAGGTCCCCTCGAAGTTTAAGAATGTAGGTCTGTGGCTATAGAACGGAATAGGGTAGATTGTTCAACCAAGGCTTGAAATGCCAGTTTCCTTACCATTTTGTTAACAGAAGCAAAATGAGCGCCCCAGACATGAGCTCCATCACCATCTGAGGGTAGTAAGAGTAAAGGTAACCACAATTCTCTGGCCCTAATCATGACCAATAGCTCCAGAATAAGGCTAGCATTTATTGACTGTTATATGTGCTGATTGGAGTACTAAGAGGATACATGGACTGACTTAGCATCCACCCCTGTATAAAGGATCTATCACTTAGGGCTTGAGACCCCGAGTCATTGCATGGCTTCTTTCTGCCTCCATTTCCTCAAGGGTAAAAAGGGGATAGTCAAGGTACCCCTGTGGAGAGGTCACCCAGTAGGAGTGTGAGGCCACATTCCAGTGGCGGAAGAAGGCCTCACCAGCCACACCTGGCCCAACACCCCCACAGACACGGAGCCCTGCTGAGGATCACGCATCCTGTTCTGCCAGGCTCAGGAATCAGAAAACAATTTATTTTAAAGAAAAACAAATCGTTGTGCCTCTAATGGCCTGTCCAAGCAGAGTAAACACAACAGCTGTGGCATCTCCGGAACTCAGTGGCATTTCTGAGACTCATTCCAGCAAAGACAACAAATAATTTGGACTTGAACCAGGCTAATTCCATTTCCATCAGCCAAGGGTTTGGCTGGAGCACCTCTATTGTCTCACGTTTGATTCACTGGGGAATTAGGCACAATGAGCAACTATTAATGTTATCTTGCTCTCGAGTCTTCCTGGTGCCTTCCTCTGGATTGAATTAGGTTTCCAAAACCTGACGCTACGCTGAAAAAGGCCTGGGTTAAGTGTGGCATCTACTAGTATATGTCCTGTCTACAGCCTGGTCCTAAGTGGTGATGATAATGATGGTGGTGGTGCCACGAGGGGCTCCCAGGGAGGGCTGAATATCTCCTCACCAGGGCAAGCTTCTCTCCCAATGAAATAACATTCTCCTGGGACCTTGGTAATGATGTCCCCCATCAGTTTGTTTGACTCACACTTATAGGACTCCACTGCATGACAGACACTGGACTAAGTACTAGAGGTTTGATGATCTAGAAGTTTCAGTTCTACCCTCAAGGAGTTCTTAGTCCAGCGAGGAAAACCCACACTAATACATATTGTAAATATATTATGAAAATGATTATTTTTCCTTAAATAATAAGCTCAGCATGTTATAAGGGCTCAGGTAAGGGTCACATAACCTAGCGTTGGAAGAGGGATCTTGGAACAGGTAATACCACGCGTGGCGGGGAACCTCCTTTCCATTCAACCCAAAGCAAGGGTAACTGGGAGTCCTAAAGCCTGGGCTTCCCCTGCTGACGGGAGCTTAATACACCAGCTTCAATTTCAGCTTCTTAGGGTCCTTAATTTTCAGGGTTCCTCAGACAGCTCGATCTGGAAGATCCCCAAGGCTGATGGACCAAACCAACTGAGACCTTCGGACCCAAAGTTGTCTTGGGCTGAACTCTCCACATGCTCCCTCAACCCACTGCCAGTGGCCTCAATGCAAGAAGATCCACCACACAAGGGGCCAGCCAGGCTGCCAGCATTTTTGCGCAAGGAGCTCTAGGATATCGGGAGCACGAGTTCTTCCCTCATGGAGTTCACCGTCCTACCAAAGCTAGGGGGAACTTTGCAGATCAGCCATTCCAGACCTCTCACAGTGTGGATGAGGAAGCTGAGGTGAGATCGTGTGGCGTGATCTTCCCAGCATTTACATAAAGCCCAGTCCTTGTCCCCACTGGGCTAGAATGCGTTTCACAAAGGCAGGGGAGTGTCTGTGTGTGTGTGTGTGTGAGTGTGTGTGTGTGTGTGTGTGCGTGTGTGTGTGTGTGTGTGTGTTAGCCGAGTTTCATAAGCATGGGCATGGGAATCAGACAGACCTGGCTGTAACCCTGGCTCATTTACTTCTGAGCATGTCACTTTGGAAAAGTTCTTTATGCTCTTCAAACCACACTTTTGTCATCTATAAAATGCAATACTCGTCCCACAGGTGCTCAGGGTTTTATTTTATGTTTTTAATTCTCACCCAAGGACATGCTTAGAGAGAGAAAGGGAGGGAGGAAGGGAGGGAAGGAGGGAGATGATAGAGATAGATAGAGATAGAGATAGATAGAGATAGAGATAGAGAAAGAGATAGAGATAGAGACAGAGACAGAGACAGAGACAGAGACAGAGATAGAGATAGAGATAGAGATAGAGATAGAGATAGAGATAGAGAAAGAGATAGAAAGAAACACCAATCAGTTGCCTTCTGTAAGTGCTCCAACCAGGAATCGAACCTGCATCCTATGTATGTGCCCTGACAGGAATGGAACCAGCAACCTTTCAGTATACAGGACGATGCTCAACCAACTGACCCACTCCGGCTGGGCGGTGATGAGGTTAAATGAAGTAACAGGTGGAGAACAATTAACATAGTGCTTGGCAAACAGTGTGTGCTCAACAAACAGTAGTTACTATCGTTAGTAACAAAAGCATTAAGTATTGAATGAGTGTCTCAGAGAAGAGCATAGAAGAGAATTGGACAAAAGGGACAAGGCTAGCCAGACCCTTAATTCAACATCAACCACAGGGAAGGCAAACCCACTGGAGAAAATATGGCCCTAAAACATTCCTCTGGTCAATTCTCCACCCTCAACCCCACATGGACACTGGACATTTTCCCATCAGAGCTTCATTCTTTTGAGTATAATTCTGAACCTTGTAAATTGTGTGCCCCTGGATGAAGGCCCACTTTTGTTTGTTTGTTTCCCATTTTAATAAACACATCAAAAAGAAATGCATTAGTTTTTTCAGCTCTTTCCATTTTAATTATTTCTCAATTATGAAGCCCCACTCTGAACGACTACCCAACATCTACACTGTAATTTAAATATATTCAGTTCACCAACATTTAATTAAACTCCTACTATTGTTCAATAGTTTTTCCAAATAATAGACCTTGTTTAATCCTTATAACATCCAGAAAACATAGGCAAAGGAAATACATTTTACACGTAAATAGTTTCAGAAGGTTAAGTAACATGACGTGTGGGCCCATGGCTAGTGAGTGATAACACCAGGATTCCACCTGGTCAGCTCCTGAAAGGAGATCTCTCTCAGGTGCAGCAACCGTCCCAGCAGGGAGAGAGCTGGGCCTTCTGAACCTTGCCCTGCGACAGGTGAGCATGGGGTAGGACTCCTGCACCACAGTCTGATTTCCCAGGGGGGTGTTTGGAACCTCCAAAGGGAAACAGCAGGGCCCATGTTATAATCGAGGGTTTTGGAAACCTCAATAATTCACTTCCCTCCTTCAGTTTTTCCCATATTCCGTTATTATTTAACACTTTTCTCTAGATCAACTCACTTTTTTTTTCTTCACCAAATTTATGTTAAAAGGTATATTACCAAAATATTATTCCTTTTACCTCATTCTAAGCAATAATATCTATATCTGTATATATCTATATATATCTATATATATCTATATATATCTATATATATCTATATATATCGATATATATCTATATATATCTATATATATCTATATATATTGATATATATCTATATATATCTCTATATATATATCTCGATATATATAGATATATATAGATAGATATATATATATGGAGAGAAAATATGCAAATTAGGCCGGGACGCCAAAACGAGTCACGACCAGAAAGGAGGAGGTTGCCTGCGCAGGTGAGGCCCAGAGTGGAGAAGGATACAGAGACGCGGAGTGGGGGGGGGGGGGGCTGGCGAGCTGCCACGCCCCAGCTTGGGCCGGCCCCCCAGAGCCGGAGTGGACACGGACAGGGACAGGGGAGCCGGCCCGCAGCCTCCGCAGCCGAGCGCAGGCCCTGAGAGGAGACGGTGGGCCCGCCTCCTGTGGAAGCGGCGCAGCTCCCTCCCGGCTCCCATGGGCGCCAGTGGCTCACTTCCACCTCCCGCGGAAGCAGCACGGCTCCCGGCTGGCACGCTGCAATTCCCGCCGGCTCCCACGGAAGTGGCGGGCGGCCCACTGCACGTGATATTGCGCGATGGGCTACTAGTAAAAAGTATAAATGATAAAAGGTGTTCGTTCTAATACACATTAAAAGTGGTGCACTGGGCCCTGGCCAGGGGGCTCAGTTGGCTGAGCATCATCTCATACACCAAAAGGTTGCAGGTTCAATCCCCGGTCGGGTCACAGGGAGGCAACCAATTGACGTTTCTCTCTCACATCGATGTTTCTCTCTCTCCCTCTCTCTCTAAAAATCAAAAAACAAAACAAAACAAAACATCAAAAACATATCCATTGGTGAGGATTTTAAAAAAGTGGTGCGTAGCTATAAACATTTCTAGAAACTATATCAAATTTTATAAAAATATCACCTTTATATACTATTCATGGCTTGAAGAGAAGAAAATAAAATTTTACTTTGACAATCTATCCACATTAACAAATGAATGAAAATATTAAACCCATTAAGATCTTTTGAAGATCAAAAGTAACTTTTTAATAACATTTTACTCATTCCCTTTGCCAATTACCATCCATTATTTTACATGTGTAAAATAATTGTTTTCGCCTCTATCCACAGTCTTTTAACATGAATAAATCATTTTTTAAGGGAGGGGCAATGGGAAGGACTCTTTTTTTCCCCCTATTCATTCTCAAATGCTCAAATGAGTGGTTTATATTTCCAGATTCCATTTCCTAATCTTTTCTCCCAATTAGAAATGTCCACTCCATAGCCCAGGGTTGAAATTTAGTTATCTCTTATATTGACCCAATAAGTGTGAGGTTGGTATTATTTCACATCCTGTTTTTTATTGAATTTATTGGGTGGCATTGGTTATATAGGTTTCAGGTATAGGATGCTATAATACATCATCTGTATGTAAGTTATATTGTGTTCATCACCCCACATATTCTGCATTAAGGTCAAGTGACTTGCTCCAAATTCCAAGACTAACAAGGAAAGAACTCAGGATTCAAATACCTATTCTAGCACAAACTCTACTGTTCTCCTAAAGGAAATAAAAGAAGTGATGCATAGCTATTAAATAAGGAGGGCTGTGATTCGCCCAGGGCAAAGCACACCTCACTTTATGTAACTCTTCTATAATCCAGGGGGATTATGAGGAATGAAATGTCCTAATTAATCATGGAGAGCAATTAAATACCATGAGTAAGTAAATCAGATGTTAATATCACAGTCATCTGGATAATCAAATCACACCAATAACTCAGAAACCTTTTCTGACATCCACATAAAAACTTCTAAAACTGTGTAATCACGATTATCTCCCCTCTTTGGGGACCAAACAGGCCCTATAAGATTTTGGAGTTGCCAGAATTAGATCAGAAAACCCAAAGTTGGGGAGGGTGGGAAAGTCATTTATTCTGACTAAACTTGAACCAGCGGTGTTACAAATCCTGAAACAAATCTGTCCTTCCTCTCCCTCCCTCTCTTCTCTACTTCTTTTTCTTTAAATTTTCTTTTCCAAACACAGTTTACATCCAGTATTATTTTGTATTAGTTTCAGGTGTACAGCATAGTGGTCAGACAATCATAAACTTTACACAGTGTTTCCCCTGATATTTTCAGTACCCACCTGGTACCATCCATATTTATTATAATATTGTTGACTATATTTCCTACACTGTATCTCCTTCCTTCTTTCCTTCCTTCCTTCGTTCCTCTTTCAATAAATATTGACTCAGTGCCTGGTATGTCCACAGGCTCCAGGTTTACCAAGAGCTTCAAGGCCACTCCTGCCCTCCAGGAGCAAACAACCTTGTCAGGGAGGTGAAAATAGGACAGGCACTTAATGTCCTCCCCACCTAGATTAAAATACCTGATATCCAGGCCACTGAGGATTCCAGAAGTAGAAGTTCATTCATCCATCCGTCCTATCAGCATTCACTGTGGGCTGTGCCAGGCCTTGTGCTGGGTGCTGGAGATGCAAGACAATGTTTGAACAAGGTTGCCCTTCCAAGGAGACCTCAGTCTAGTGCAGCTGTGGGCAAACCACGGCCCACGGGCCGGATCCGGTTGTTCTATCCGGTTCTCTTGCTCTCCCCTCCGCTCCTTTACTTTGAATTTATATTAGTTCACACAAACACTCCATCCATGCTTTTGTTCCGGCCCTCCGTTCCAGTTTAAGAACCCATTGTGGCCCTCGAGTCAAAAAGTTTGCCCACCCCTGGTGTGCTGGGGATGCTCTCTCCATCAGACTGGGTTCTGGGGACGGCTTCTTAGAGGTGATGTTGGGTGGAGTATTGAAAGTAAGTCAAAGTTAGACAAATGAAGGAAAGAAGACATTCACAGATGTGGGGAAAAGCACAGGAAAAACTATGAAGGCATTAAACGCAGCCTGGCTCAGCGGGGTATGGGGTGTCTGGAGCAGAATGCTCCCGTAGGGAAATAATCAGACGTGGGCAGAACCTGAGCCACAAAGGGCCCTTTGGACTAAGAAATCTGGGTTTCATCCATATGTGGGGGCACTAAAGATGTTTAGCAGAAGAATGACGTAATCAGGGCAAATCCACTGGCACGGAGAGTGACGTGAGTTAGTTCCTCACACAACGCAGTTGCTGTGGGCACCGAGGGCTGGCTGACAGGTGAGAATCAGAGAGCAGCCCTGGGGCTTGGGGAGAGTGCCCGCAATCCCGTGTCTTCCCAGGAAAGGGGGCGGGTTCTGTGAGAAAGAGTCGGGTGTGAGGAGAGATATTAAACCCTGTGGAGGGCAGGGCTTTGGAGGAGAGAAGACAGACACACATACACACATATATACACATACATCGCAAACACACACATCATACATACACACATACACACACATCACACACACACATCCAGACACATCGCGCACACACACACATACTCACACGTATACACAACACATAGATATATACATATGCACACATATCACATGGACACACACATATGCATACATTTAATGGCAATATGTGAGCCCAAGTCCAAACCTGGAGAGACCTGCCCACAGTTTTCCCTGCTCTCCAATCCTCACTCTACGCCCGCCTCTTCCAAGGTGCTCCCAGTTGCTCTTTTCTCTGCATCTCCTTGTCTCGTGGGCTGTTGGCTGGCATTGCACTCAACATCCTACCTGACTTCTCCAAATTCCTACTGAACTGCGGACTCCTTGTCTGCCCCGTCCCCATACCTCCTCACATACACTGAACGGTTGCTTCTGACCACACGCCCCAGGGAATCCTGGCCCAGAAGCCTGTGAAGAGATGGCATTTGAGGAGACAAGATGAAAACAACCTTTGGGGGAAAACGATGACTCTGTGGTGTTAGACAGTCTAGGGGAAACCGAGTCACCAGGTTCTGCACAAGGAGAATCAGGGGAGACGAGAAGTAAAGGGTTGGGGGTTCCCCACACAACAAACCTTTCTCCTCACCTACTATGCGGCCACACTGCGCACCTGAAGGAAGATAAAGTCCCTGCTAGCGTCTACCTGAGAGACAACCACGACCCAACGAAATTCAATAACAAGTTCTCAAGAGTACAGAGGTCAAGGGACAACTGGAAGGTCTAAGGGCACTAGAGCACAACCATTAAAATGGTTGAGTGTTTGAATGGTTGAATGCTTACAGAGACTATGAGGGGTCATAGGAATATGGGGGTCACATGGAAAACGTCACATGGACAATCAGCACCCAAAATCAAGAGTTTACATACAGGGGAAGGATACATAAAAGAAAAAAAAGAGCAATGTAAAAAAGAGTCACCAAAACTTTCACAGCCGTTGCATTTGGATACTGGAATTATGAGTGACTTTTTTTTCCTTTGCTTTGCTTTCCCATTTGTACTGAGGCCACTTCTTCTTCCTTTACATTTTTACAGCAGAATGGCTTCCTAGAGGATTAGGTGGCAGTTCCCCGACCCAAGGGGAATCACTGCCAAGGAGCACTGAGGAGCCAAATTAATCCTTCTCTGGATTCAAAATGACATAGGCTAATTACAGGAAAATCTAAAGCAAGCCAGCCTGCCCACATGCCTTTCTTAACCCCCTGCAATTATACCCACCCCGGGAATGACACCCTGCAAGGTTGCTCATAACCCAGCCAACTTTCCTCACGGGTCCTCCTGCTGCACCCGCCCTCCTCCTCCACACTCAGCTCTGGCCAGGAATCCTCTTGGAGAGAGAAGTCCCCCTAATGTCCCTGATTTGAGCCCGAGGTTGGCACCTGGGGGGGATGAGAGTCTCTGTGCTCTTTCCCAGCAGCTCATGGTCTTGTCATCCCATCTGGTTCCTTCCTTGTCACTGCCTCTGCCCCTCCTCATCTCTCCCTCCTCTGTTCCGAGAGGGGCCATGGGAGGAGGGGCACAAAGGAAACCTGGAGGGAGTAAGTCAGACGGCCTTAATAGGTGAAGAAACTGAGGCCTGGGAGACAGTGCCTTGCCCAAGCTCGCAGGTCATTGGCTCTGGGGCCAGGTTTAGAGCACAGGCCCAACAGGACCCCGAAACCTTCTCAGAAGAGAGGAGATTCCGATCCCTACCATTCAGAACACACGGGAGACTAGCAAACCTCACAACACCCCCTGGTGCTGCTTCAGGTCCGGCCAGAAAGCTGACCCCTGGGCCGTAGGAGGATAGGCTCTCTGGAAAGCCATAATCCAAGAGATACTCTGAAAAATACAAAGCAGAGACAATGGGAGAATCAGGCACTTTGGGTGAAAGATGGGGGATGGACAGGGCGAGCAGTTTGCCGTGGACAATTTATTTAAGTTACTTGCCATGGAAAACTAACTCAGATTACATTTGTCCTTGGATATGAGACTAAATTCTCATCATCTCTTTGGCTAATCAACAAATACTTTGCAAATATTCATGTGGAGGCCTAGCCCTGAGTTAGATAGGAACATGAAGATTTAGACAGGTTCTGATCTTGCCTGGATGGCCATTTTAGCCAGAAGGGAAGGCTCTAGAAATCTGTTCCATATTTGGGCAGTGGCTTCACAGGCCATCATCTCGGAAGTCTCTGAGTACATGGATGAACCCAAAGGGAGTCAATAAAGACCTAGCAACCAAATCATGATTGTTTCCACCCTTTTAAGCAGTGGGAAGATTTGTCCCAAGTCATCCACCTAACTTCCACAAGTTCAGCTATTGAAATAAGGAGTATCGTTTGAAGAATGAAGGGTAACCAGCAAGTCGGAGGAACAAGGTTTACTGGTCAAGACAGAGACTGGACCCAGATTCTGGTTTTCAGTAGTAAATCCTAGACACCACCGTCTGTGGGTGAGAGAGGAGTCACACCACAGCCCGCAGCAGCCTCAGGGGGATTCCCGAAAGCAGCACTTAAGGATCAAAGTTGACTTAGGACCTACCCAAAGGTCATGACTACAGGGATGATTACTGTCTAAAAATTTTAGGCTACTCTTCCTTCGTTTTCCTTTTGCTGGACCACTACCAAACGCTGTGGTTACTTTTTGATATCTTCCTCCTTCGAAACAGATATTCCTAATAAGAAGCCTGTAATAATTGAATGTGCTCATCTCATTTTCTTCTTTTTTCCCCCAAGAGGGCCACAGTGGGAGGAAGAAAATGAATTAAGAACAAAAGTGAAAGCATTCCATGGGTGTTTGTGTGAGAACAGAGAACAAAAATGTAAGAAAAGGGGAAACAACGTTGTGAACGTCAGAGACAGAAGAGAGTGAACATTGCAGTGTGGTATGGAGATTTGGTGGCATTTTTACTTCTTTTGTGTATTCCACTTTACACGTTAAGAGACGTCCAGGCTTCCATCAGTTATAATTATCTCCATCATTAAAGGCATTTATACCGTTTTTAAAAAATTGGGTTTGAAACCGAAATGGAAAGGGCGCTTATCTCGCTTGTCAGTGAGCCCAGCAAAGAAGAAGCACGTTGACTCTGTTAGCTCTGTGAAAGCTTTAAGCCGAAGAGCCTAAAAGGCTATGTGTGTAAGGTGCTCCTGCTTTTTCTTCTGTCACATTGATTTCCTGGTTCCATTGCCTCGGGATCCATTTAAAACAGCGTGGATTAGCCCCCCTGAATTTCAGTGGACTGGCTGGTCAAGGCCTAGCTGGTCAGACAGGCTGGTCAAGGACTGGCTGGTCAAGGAGCCAATATTCTTGGACCACGCTGCACACAGTCCTGCGAGGCCTCATGAGACCCTGCCTGACCAAGAGCAGGACTGGGGTCCACAAGGGCTGCTCACTGCTCCTCCCTGTTGGTCAAGTTTGCATATGAGCTCAGGAGGTAGGCCCTGAGCCCTCAGGCTCCCAGCAGTTGCCCATCTGTGAAAGGGCCTTGTGAAATCAGCAATTTACTTCCAGGCCCAGAGGCTAGAGCGCCCAGGCCCAGCTCATGAATAAAAACTTTTGCTGTCATTTTTAACTACTCCCTGGTCTCACTGCCAACACTGGAAGTACTCTTGTCAGGAGAAAGCAGAAAGTCACGCCCTGATTCTACAGTGGATCTCGGGGAGGGACGGGGAAGGAGGAGGTGCTGGGGGAGGGGGAGCCGAGATCCTGGTTCAGCCTTAGCTTTGGGAAGTAGTTTAGCCTGTCTGGGCCTTGAGTTCTTCATCTATCTTTGCAAATATTGGGCTTGATTGGATGCTCTCTACATGTCCTTCCAGCTCCTGAGTCTACCAATGCATGGAATTGTCCCTAAGGAGCTGGGAGCATCCATGAGAGCAAATTGTTCCCTGTCTCCCAGAGGGCATGGAGCGGAGCCCCACTGCGCATCACCCCTTCCTTCTGCCTAATACTGACCTAAAAAGAACAGCTACATAGCGCTTGCAAAGAATGCAAAGTTTAAGATCAGAAGATCTGAATCTGAATTCTGGCTTTGCCACCTCACGGCTGTGGGAATTTGAGAATCCCATTAGCCTCTAGGAGCCGCTTCTCATTTGGGAAATGAGGATATACTATTACTGAGCACACAGGACTATTGTGAGGAATGAACAAGACACACATGTGACAGCAGTCCATGAACTGAGAGTCTGTGCACCCGGGAAGCATGTGAGCCAGGCAAGCATGTCTCAGGGGCACATGCTAGCCCACAAGCCAGGTGGGAACCCACAAACCACGCAGCTGTGGTCCTCCTCCACGCAAAGAGCCACAGGAGAACCTGGAAGGGTCTCAAGAGTCCATACATTCTGGTAAAGCCCCAGGGGGTGTAAACTCTATGAAACTTAGGATGCAGAGTAAAGAACCAATGAGGACCATCCTCTCAAGGACAGTTGTCACTTGAAAAAGGAGACAAGGCTACTTGGGTGTGTTACTTGCAGGCTGGAACCAGTACACTCGTTCCTTAAGGTCTTGGAGAGGGAAAGCGGCCAGGGAGATGGGATCAGTGGGTGGGATGAACCTCCGGAAGCTTCCTGGAGAAGGAGTTCCAGAGCTGTGAGCCACTCAGGCCCTGGCCTTCTCCCAGACCTCTAAGCTGTTCTCCCCACTTAGCAACCAGAGTCAGCCACCTCTTCAAACTGCTCACCCAGGAGGGCTGGAGAGAGGAGAGACAGGGAGCCGACAGGGTGCCGAGCTCTGAGATACCTCCCGGGCCCACAGTCTAAGAGAAATAAACGATGCTATAGGCTTCCAAACTCTTCGCCTGCCCTGTGTTCATTTTCCTTTACAAAGCACCTGTTGCCATTTTTCCCTCAATTACGACTTTGTGAGCATTCGTGCATAGCTTTAGATCAGGGGTCCTCAAACTTTTTATTTTTTATTTATTTTTTTTAAAATATATTTTATTGATTTTTTACAGAGAGGAAGAAAGAGTGATAGATAGTCAGAAACATCGATGAGAGAGAAACATTGATCAGCTGTTTCTTGCACACCTCCTACTGGGGATGTGCCCGCAACCAAGTTACATGCCCTTGACCGGAATCGAACCTGGGACCTTTCAGTCCGCAGGCTGACGCTCTTCCACTGAGCCAAACCGGTTTTGGCAAGGTCCTCAAACTTTTTAAACTGGGGGCCAGTTCACTGTCCCTCAGACCGTTGGAGGGCCGGACTATAGTTTAAAAAAAAAACAACTATGAACAAATTCCTATGCGCACTGCGGGCCCAGGACGAGTCGGCTGCTAAGCAGGACAGGCAGCGGCACCCGGCGGGCCGGATAAATGTCCTCAGCGGGCTGCATGTGGCCCGCGGGCCGTAGTTTGAGGACACCTGCTAGATACTCAAAGACTGTGATGAATGGGCTTCTATCAGATTGAGGGTCCTCAAATTTAAGCGCTATAATCACTCCTCAGATGGAGGATTGCCTGGGCACAGTGACCATGTCTCCCTCAAACCAGGGCTGTTAGCCAATGGGTTGCAAGAATCCACTTCAACTCCTATTAATGCCTCGCACCGCACTGGGCACTGTGAAACATCTGCTTTACGGCTGTCCCCTCTAAGGACACATGTCCAGGCAGGAACCGTGTCCTCATCCGTCAGGCTGCAGACCTCAGACATGCCGCAAGCACATTGTAAGGTTACATGTCTAAAGGCCATACATCTTAAAAGCCTGGCATGCCAAGTCTTACAAAACTTTAAATACCTAAGTGTAGTAATTCTACAAACTTCCATCATTTCCTCACTGATATGCTGCAATGAGATCACCAGTTGCTGTCCTTATAGATGGCCCATTGGGACTTCTGGTCCAGAGGGTAAAATGGGGAAGCGGGGTCATGTAGTCACACCCCAGGCAAGGTTAACTCGGGCTGAGAGCCACAGGATCCGGCACTGCTCTCGGCACTACGTTGCATCGGCCTCTTCTGCAAGTTAACAAAGTAAATGGCTAGTTAGGTTTTTCTTACATGCTCTGTAGGGTGGCAGAGGCACACAAGGAGTTACCCCCTACCCAAATCTACCAAGGAGATCCATGCACATCTTTGAAAGCCTTCGGCCTCTTCCCTGATGCTTAGCGTAGTGCCCAGTACACTGGTGTTGGCTACACTCGTGAAAAAGCATTCGGTTCTTCAATCTGATAGAATGAAAAAAACAACACATATCTTATCTTCCTTAGAACGTAAATCCTCCAAAGTAGCATGGGTAATTTGAAGATTAGCTCTTTGAGGTCACCTGCACTTGAGGTGCCCGAACTTTGCAATTTCATAGAGAAGTAACACCCCCCTCAAAATATATATATATAGTTAATAACTAATATATGACAGCCAAATTTTCATTTTGACAAGGACATGAAAGAAACAACTACAATTTCCTATCACTTTTAAAAGAAATGATATTTTAACAACAAAGAAAGGTTGGGAGGCCATGATTTCAGAATGAAAGGGTTTCCTTCTCAAGCACGCACTGCGGACTATCCTTTTCCTTACATTTCCCTGAGGACTAAAGACACCCAGAGGGACAACAGGGACCCACAGAGCAGCGCTAGAACCATGGTCCCCACAGGCTCCTCTCTCCAGTACAGCCCGAATGCAAAAACTGTTTCGTACCCATGGCAATCACCTATCTGGCAGCTGTTTCCCTCCAAAATCTCCATGTGCTTCAGCCTCAAACTGAGAAACCTGCCTTTTCAACAGACCCTCCCATCGCCCTCCTGGCCATCCTCTGAGGAGGGAGTCCCTGTGTTCACCAGGGCTCATGCTGTCCACACTAAAACGAGTGCCACCAGTTTCTAAAGGTCGCAGCCTAATCAGGATCATCTGCTTCATTAAAACTCCACCTTAATTAAGCATCAATTTATTATTGGAGCTGTCGTTACAACACACGGCTGGGTGGAACAAAGTTCAAATGTGGCATCTTAAACAATAGCAATTGAGTTCCAGTGATGAAAGAAGGGGGAGCAGGCTGTTCTGCACACACAGAGGGGATGGTACTGGCCCAGGGTCAACAGGAAAGTTTTCTTTCCCTAGAGAAGAGCTTGCCTCAACTCATCTCCTGACCATGGGGTCCAAGGGTAGTCCAAGTTAGAGGTAAGAATGTGCTGTTCTGGGAGAAAACAATAAAAAGAACAGCATCGCCCTAACCGGTTTGGTTCAGTGGATAGAGCATCGGACTGCCGACTGAAAGGTCCCAGGTTCGATTCTGGTCAAGAACATGTACCTTGGTTGCGGGCACGTCCCCAGTAGGGGGCGTGCAGGAGGCAGCTGATCGATGTTTCTCTCTCATCGATGTTTCAAACTCTCTATCTCTCTCCCTTCCTCTCTGTAAAAAAATCAATAAAAAATATATATTTTAAAAAAAAGAACAGCATCACCTCTGCACTTTGCATAAAACTATTTTCTCTTGACAAGCCTATGAAACAGGTGTTACTATTCCTATCTGATGTGCAAGGTAACTGAGCTTGTTCATTCAACAGCCAACAAATACTGACTCAGAGTCTCCTGTGTACAGGCACCAGGTAAGGTGCTGTGGCTTTGTCAAGGTGACACAGCTGGCAAGTACCAAAGGGAGCACCTAACCCCAGACACCTAACCCCAAGTTTATTCATTCCATGGCTGTCTCCCAGGCTGAGGTCACTGTTGCCACACAAGGCCGCAGGACACCAAAGCCAAAGGGCTGTGGT
Organism: Plecotus auritus; assembly: GCF_963455305.1. Classification (NCBI taxonomy): domain Eukaryota; kingdom Metazoa; phylum Chordata; class Mammalia; order Chiroptera; family Vespertilionidae; genus Plecotus; species Plecotus auritus. The sequence goes on from NC_137778.1 coordinate 32,884,230, forward strand.
GGCAAGGACCACATGGTGGATCTCTAGCTGGCTCCTCAGCAAGGAAAGTCAGTATCGATTATCAATTCCCACAGACCCCTGCTGTCCCAGGAACAAATCAAAGTGGCCACCAGTGTCCCATTAGTTACGGCAGTATCCACGGTGTACAACCCCGAATTGGGTGCAAGGGTTTCATTCACTCTCTCAAGCTAGTGGGCCAGACAGAAACATCTCAGCAAAGCACATGAGACCCTGGGGGAGAAACATTGGTCAAAGGAGGAGCAAGCTCTCTTTAGAGTTACGAAGATTTCCTAGCAATGGGATCAGAAGCCAAACTGTGGGATTTGAAAGGTCCCCCTCCTTCGGCCAAAGACTGAAATCTCCAGTGTGATTCCCTTAGGCCATCTCAAGAGTCAGTCAGGGACATACTCCTCAAGCATGGCCCTCTGGTTATGGCATGCACCCTGGGCCAGAGGATTGGAAAACAATGTCAGTCATCCACTCTGGCTGGCCGTCCCCCTGCCCAGCCTGCCGCACAGTTGCATCAGAAAAGGGGCCAGTCACACACTAGGCTGCCCATCTCAAGAATGCCAAAATCTTTATGAATGCTTGCAATCACAGGGGGGTGGGGCGGCAACGTGGGTCACATAACAGGTCAAACACAAGAGACGGGGCCCGATCAATAGGTGAGTCACGGGTAGAGTATAAAACCTCAGAAGCTCCAGTGCTCTTCACACAGCCAGCATCTCCCTCTCCTCACTCACCTTCCTTTGGGTAAGTGTGGGCTTACTGGCCCTGGTCTTTTCAGCGGGTCTGGCTCAGGCCTGCAGAGGCTAGAGCAGGGGATGGACAGGCAAGGTCTCTCTTTGCTTTGGAAGCTACTGGACCTCTGGTTTCCCAACTGCATTCGTGCTTAGAGGGGATTCAGGCAGGAAAGAAAGGGGGGGCGGCGGTGCTGGGCTGATGCTGTGGAGATGGTGTTTCTTGTCTTCTGGCCAGAATGTAAACTTCACAAAGCAAGGCTGTTTCCTATCTCTCAGGCACCCCTGTAGGGGCCAGGCCTGGTTCTGGGCACAGGGAGACACTCTACAGAGACTGTCCCAGAAGGCCTGGGACTGGGTTGTCAGGAGAGGCGGAGCCTACTCTCAAGGAGTAGAAGGGAGAATGAGTCAGAGAATGCTGCTGATGGGAGAGATTTTAGGAGCCGTCAGAACCCCGAAGCTTGTTTTACAGAGAGAGACGTTCTGAGAGGGAAATGACTTGTGAGATGCTGGGATCCAACTTCCTACTAGTCCAGTCCCCTAGACCAAGGTTGGACTTAAGTGGTAAAGGCGGTGGTTGACGCATCGGGTGAGAGATGGTGATCCAAAAGACCAATGGAGTCCAGGCAGGACCACGGGGGAGCCTCCCTTTTCGGATAACTGTCCCGGATCATGGCCAAGCTCAGTGGGATAGACCAAGAGCTTGAACTAAATGTTTTTGCAGAGAATATGTTACAGCAGCTTTCTGATTTTCTGACAAATCCTTTGTTGTGCAGGGGATGAGTAAAATCCCCACCCTATGTGAAGGTTTGTGGTATTCTATTTGCACTCATTGAATCAGTGTTGGGACTGGAAGAAACCTGAGAGATGACGTACTCCAACCTCTCACTTTACAGGAAGTGAGGAAATAGGAGTGTGGGTCCTTTGCTCCAAAATCACACAAGAGGCCAGAGGCAGAGCTGGGGAGAGAAAAATGGGCACCACTAACTAGGCTACATAGGTAGAGCTTGGGAAAAAGAGAGGACGCAACTCCTTTTCTGAAGAGCACCCCTCCTAGGAATCCCAGCTGAGAGCTCTCCGGGATCTGAACAAGGAGAGCATGAAGCCTGGCCAACATGCTGCTCTGGGTGATGGGCTGCCATGTCTACAGCTGCCTCCTCTCCTTCATCCTCTCGCCACTGGTCCATAATGCTCTCTGCTCTCCTTCCAGGGTTTCCTTCCACCTCAGAGAAGATGTCTCAGAAAAAGCAGCCCACCCCCCAACCCCCCGTGTTCTGCGGGAAATCCTCTGGCGGCGGCGGCGGCGGCGGCGGCTACTATAGCGGCGGCGGCGGCTCTGGCGGCTGCGGCGGTGGCGGCGGCAGCTCCGGAGGCTGCGGCGGTGGCGGTGGAGGCGGTTCCGGAGGCTGCGGCGGCGGCTCCGGAGGGGGCATCAAGTATTCCGGGGGCGGCGGCTCCGGCGGCGGAGGCTCTGGCTGCGGTGGCGGCTACTCCGGCGGTGGCGGCTACTCCGGCGGCGGCGGCAGCTCCGGTGGCTGCGGCGGTGGCTCCGGAGGGGGCATCAAGTATTCCGGGGGCGGCGGCTCCGGCGGCGGAGGCTCTGGCTGCGGTGGCGGCTACTCCGGCGGCGGCGGAAGCTCCGGTGGCTGCGGCAGCAGCGGCGGCGGCGGCGGCGGCTCCGGAGGGGGCATCAAATACTACGGGGGCGGCGGCTCCGGCGGCGGCGGCTCTAGCTGCGGTGGCGGCTACTCCGGCGGCGGCGGCGGCGGCTCTGGCGGCTGCGGCGGCGGCGGCGGCGGCTCTGGAGGGGGCATCAAGTACTACGGGGGCGGCGGCTCCGGCGGCGGTGGAGGCTCCAGCTGCGGTGGCTACTCCGGTGGCGGCGGCTCCGAGTGCGGTGGCTACTCCGGTGGCGGCGGCTCCGAGTGCGGTGGCTACTCTGGCGGCGGCGGCTCCGAGTGCGGTGGCTACTCTGGCGGCGGCGGCTCCGGCCAGCAGATCTGCCAGAGCTACGGAGGCGGCTCCTCCGGCGGCGGCGGCGGCGGTGGCTGCGGCGGCGGCTCCTCCGGCGGCGGCGGCGGCTGCGGGGGCGGCGGTTACTCCGGTGGCGGAGGTTACTCCGGCGGCTGCGGCGGGGGCTCCTCTGGCGGTGGCGGAGGCTCTGGCGGCTACTCCTCCCAGCAGACCACCCAGACCTGTTGCGCGCCCCAGCAGTGCTACGGCGGGGGGTCGTCTGGCGGCGGCGGCGGCGGCGGCTCTGGCGGCTGCGGCGGCGGCTCCTCTGGGGGCGGCTGCTACTCCGGCGGTGGAGGCGGCGGCGGATCTGGCTGTGGCGGCGGCTCCTCTGGGGGCGGCGGCGGCGGCTCCGGCTGCGGTGGTGGCTCCTCCGGGGGCGGCTCCGGGAGTGCCAAGTGCGTCCCGGTCTGCCACCAGACCCAGCAGAAGCAGGCGCCTACCTGGCCATGCAAATAAGGCCCGCGGGACGCCACGGAGGCGCGGGAGCTGGAGGTGTTCTTCGTGGGCGCCGATGGGCTTAGTGTTCTCGTGATAATGCCATGAGGTTCCAAATCCTTAACGTTTTAACCCACCTGGAAGAAGCCATTGAACACTCGTGCTGTATCTTGTTCTACCGTTTTCTCCTTGGCTTCTGTACAACTACCTCCCAACCCCAATGCCTCCTCAGCCAATAAATTTGCTGATCATGAGAATTTCTGGGTATCCATGAGTCTTTGTAGCTTCCAAGTTCATTCATTCTACTCCTCTTCTCTCTTCCATTCACTCACCCATAGGTGTACATTCATGCAACACATGTATTTATTCTACTGGGGAGAGGGTGGGTGGGTAGATGGGAGTCAACAGGGGTGGGAAGAATGCCTGGCAGCCAAAGATATGAACTCTGATTTGGGGCTTAAGATCGCGAAGTGCTCCCCAAACACAAATATCTTGGGAAAAGATGTCAATAAAACAGCCCCTGTGCATTGAGTAGCCACCATGGGTCTTCTCATCGAGCTCAATGATTTTTAAAGACAGGGCTGCCCTGGGCAGATGCTCTCTCGCAGTCCCTACTCTGCAATGTCTGAAAGCAGGGCGGCTGCACCTTAGGGCCACCAAGCTTATGCTACCCAGACTGACAGGAGAAGGAGTCCTTGTGTCAGATGCTTATGAGCCTCTACAGTGAGTAAGACTGTTACTAGGCAGTTGTAGGGACAAGGGGTAGAGGAGCGGTTTCCTGCTGTCTTGAAGGAGCTTCATCAACTTAGGAAAACACAGCCTCCGTGTTTGAGATGTTAAACACCAGAACCAGAGAGGTCGTGGGGAAACACAGGAAGCCTAACACTTAACAAGAAAGAAGGTACAGTTACTCTATTAATTACACAATACAGAACATCCAAAGAGATTGGGAACATCAGCCAAGTCAGGAACTGTCTAGGGCCTAGGCCCTATGTCACATTCTGATTCTGTCTGCCATAAGTAAATGCCAATGTATTGATTTACTCAATGCAAATCACCTGCTACATGAATAAACCAAGGCATTCTCCCTACCCAATCACAGCTTGAGACAGAAAGACAAATCATCTCTCCCCAGCTCTTTCATTTTACAGTCACTACCACTTTCGTCATTTTACAAGAGTCCTTTATGGAGATCAAAACAAGTCTGAGCTTTAAAGACCGTAGAGTCCAACCACTGCATTGGACTTTTAAATGTCTTTAAAATTTCCTTCTTCTGTGAGGTTGCTAAGAGTTTTTATATGGTGGTTGAAAACTGAGGCGACACCGTGGAGTTTGTTCTCTAATCTATGAATGGAGTGAGTTATATGAATATATTTTTTCCATGTTCAATCAACTTTGCATTCCTAGAGTAAAATTCAAGTTATTTTACATCGTTCTTATGCATTTTTGGATTTGGGTTAATAATTTTATTTAGTATTTTGTGTCTGTATACATAAGAGATATTGGTTTGCAGTTTTTCTTTATTTTACTATCCATTTCTGGTTTTGGTGTCAAGGATAACAGACAGCTTTACAAAATGCATTAGCATGTGAACCTGTCTTTTTATACTCTGTAAGAATTTTTATACTCCTAGAAAAGTCTATTTCTGGAACACTAGTAGAATTTGCAAGTAAAACTGAGCTTGATGTTTTGTTTCATGGGAAGAGTTTAAATTCTTTGGTTATATAACCATTCAAAATGTCTATTCTTAATTCTGTTTTGAATATTTACATTTTTCTCAGAATATTTTCCATTTTATTGTTTTTATACTTGTTGACATAAGGTTGTTCATAATATCCACTTACTGTTTTAATCTTTGCTGCATCTTTAAGTATATTTCTTTTCATCCCTAATAGTCATATATATATGTGTGTGTGTGTGTGTGTGTGTGTGTATGCCTTTTTTAAAATTTATCTTCTGAAGATTAGTCTATTTTATTGGCCATTTCAAAGAACCAACTATAGGCATTTTTAGATCTTCTCTCTTATATCTTTGTTTTTTATTTCAATAATGTTTGTTCTCTTTATCATTTGCCTCTTATTTAGGTTTTATTCTGTTGTTCCTTTTTAGACTTAAGTTATATAGCTGGTTTCATTATTTTCTATCTTACTTCTTTCCTAATGCAACCATTTAAGACTTTATATTTCCCTCCAAGAACTACTTTGTAGAAAAACTGCTCTTTCAGAAAGCATTCTGTAGTTTTACTTTGTCTTGGGAGTTCTGACATTTTTATATGGATTTGTCTAGGTATTGGTCTTTTTATTATTATCATTAACATCTGATTGGCCCATTCAAACTTGAAGACTCAAATCTTTATTCAGCTCCACAAAAATTTCTTCTATTAGGCCTTCATTTAGTTTTCCCACCTTTCATTGCTCCTAGAAGTTCTATTAAACAGCTGTTAAACTTTCTTGATCTTTCCCCTATATCTCCAAATCTACTAACTTTTAGCTCAAATTTCCAATTGGGAGGGGGTATTGTAAACTATGCCTACAAGAGAATTTAGTAAAAATGTGCTACAGTTTTATGAATACTAGAAAAATGGTGGCCTACGCTTTTCTGGGAGGCAGAGGCCAGGCCCCCTGGCCCTGCAACCCTGTTCTTTAGCCACATGGGGACTCTGCCTACTCTAGCCTCCAATCTCTCCCAAGCCACAGACTTTCCAACTGCCTTCTGATTCCACGAAGTGGTCACTTTCCCTGCCAGGTGTCCTTTGCCCTCTTGGCCTCTAAGTCCTACTGAGCTTGACATTCCCCCAACTCTGAGGTGCATTGGGAAGTCCCCAGGTCGTAGCCCTAGGTCCCCAAATCTCAGCCGTTACAGACCATCCCACAAGTCTGAGCCCCTCTGCCAAATTCAACCAGTGAGTCCCCAGAGTCACTCTGGCCATCGGAGTAACATTTCTCCAAAACTCAAACTTTAAATCCACCCCAACCATCACCATAAAATTAGATTCCAGATTCTGAGGTTACCAAATCCAGATGTCACCCTATCAGCTACCAGACCTTCTTGACTCCATTCCAATTCCTGCTCCCATGCTTCCACATTTCAGCCCCAGTCCTTGCAATCTCACTGCTCGGCTCCCAAATCTAGGTCTCAGCGTTCAGACCTTCCAAATCCTGAGCCCAACCCCAGGCTCATACCTTCAAATACAAATCTCAGTGGAGAGGCACCTTCCCTTACCTATTTTGATCTTCATCTTCTTCTATCCATTCACCCCTTCAGCAAGGCTCCTGGTCCTTATTGCTTCCTTCCCCTCTCCCCACACTGAGGCCTTCACCCCCTCCCCCCCGCCCTCACAGGACACTGCCCCTTTCATCTTTGGCCTGAAGGATGCCATGGAGAAAGCACGAGGACCCACAGGGCAGAGAAAATTCAAGGATGCCAAGTGGCTTATGAGATTCTCCAAGGCCTCTTTCATAAACAACCTGGAGAAGTTCCTTACTGCCCCTCCTCATCTAAGAAGACCCTCCGTGCAGGCATGTGGTTTTATGGAGAGCGTTGCTCCAGCCTCCTCACCCCTGCCAGGGACATGGCCCTGAATAGATTTATCCAGGTGGCTATGGAAAGTGGCAGAGGAGATGTTCTTTGTGGCTGACGTTGACAGACTGCAGAGACAGCACCTTATTACCGGCCACCCTAGCAGAATTGCTGGGTCATAGGGTATGCATATGTATTTGCTTCTAGGGTTGCTGGAACCAAGTACCACAAGCAGAACGGCTTAAAACCACGTACATTTATTTTCTCACAGTTCTGGAGACAAGAAGTAAAAAAATCAAGGTGTTGACAGGGCCATAGTCTCTTAGAAATCTCTCAGGATAAATCTTTTCTTGCCTCTCCCAGTGTAGATGGAAGGAAGTCACTGTTGTGCTTTGTGATCTCACCCTACTTGAGAGTCCTTGACTCAAGAGTGCTCTGTGCCCCATGCATCCCACATGAGGTGAGCACAGGCAGGCTTGCTCGACCCCTGCTGGTAAGCAGCAGCACTGCACCTTATCCATAGCCTCTGGCCCTTTCCAACCCCAAGGTTGGATGTTCCCTGAGTGACTTCCCTGCTGTTCCCTAACCCACCTTCCCCCCCCAAACAGCTGCAGGTGTGTGCATGTGTGTGTGTGTGCATGTGTGTGTGTGTGTGCATGTGTGTGTGTGTGTGTGTGTGTGATCATGGCCTAAACGTTCCCTGAGTGAGCAACCTGAGTGCTGCCCAGGTCGCCTTGTGGGTGATCCGTATTTTCCGAATCCCATCATAGTTTCCACAAAAGAAGGGCACAGGGTCCCTGTATCTCTGGACATTAGACTACAGGGAAGTGCACTGACTGAAGTCAGGCAGGCTTGAGTTTGCAGTCCCTGCTCCGTGCCCTTACCAGCTGGGCCACCTTGGGTTCCTAATTGGCACTACTTGGTTGTCACCTTTCTGAAGCCACTGGATCTTATAAGAAAACTAGAGGCCCGTTGCACGATATTCGTGCAAGAATAGGCCTTCCTTCCCCTGGCTTCACTCCCAGCCGCCCTGGAGCCAGCACCCCCTCGCTCCCAGGCCGCCTGGAGCCACAAGTCCTCGCTTCTGTCAGAAGTACCACTACAGTAGCTCCCTCCGCCGCCCCCCTTCCCCTCATAGCAGGCTTCACTCCACTCCGCTCCACGCCTGCATATGCAAATTAACCTCCATCTTTGTTGGGTTAATTTGCATACTCACTCTTATTGGCTGTGGGTGTAGTGGAGTGATGGTTAATTTGCATGTTTCTCTTTTATTAGGTAAGATACCATAATATTAAGAGATAAAATGTGTTAGTGGAAACCAGCAATTATATATTATTAAATACTAGTGGCCTGGTGCACGAAATTCGTGCACATCCAAAGGGGGACCCAGAGTCAAGTCCCTGCCCACCCACATGTGCCTCAAAATCACATGAGACCTAGACCCGCCCCCCCCCCCCATTGGGCTAGATCCAGACCCAGCCAGTCTCACCCTTGTCAAGCCCCACCAGGCAGGGGGCGTAGCCCAGGTCCCCTGGCCTGGTGCCAGGACAGGGGGCATGCTTTGAGGTCCCCCGTCAAGCCCCGCCAGGTGGGGGACACGGACTGAGGTCCCCCGGCCTGGTGCCAAGGCAGGAGGAACGGCCTGAGGTCCCCCAGCCTTGTGCCAGGGTGGGGGGCATGGCCTGAGGTCCCCTGTCAAGCCCCACCGGCAGGGGGGTGCAGCCTCAGGTCCCCTGTCAAGCCCCGCTGGGTGGGGGGCATGGCCTGAGTTCCCCCGACCCAGCACTGGGGGTGCACCATGAGGTCCCCCATCAAGCCCTGCTGGGTAGGGAGCACAGCCTGAGGTCCCCTGTCAAGACCCGCCAGGCAGGGGGGTGCAGCCTCAGGTCCCCTAGCCTGGTGCTGGGGCAGAGGGGCGCAGCCTCAGGTCCCCTGGCCCGGTGCTGGGGCGGGGGCACGGTCTGAGGTCCCCCATCAAGCCCTGCCAGGCGGAAGGTGCAGTCTGAGATCCCCCGGCCTGGTGCTGGGGTGGGGGGATGGCCTGAGTTCCCCTGACCCAGCACTGGGGGTGCACCTTGAGGTGTGGCCTGATGTCCCCCGGCCTGGTGGTAGAGGGCGGGGCCTGAAGTCCCCTGTCAAGCACCACCTCGTGGGGGGCATGGCCTGAGGTCCCCTAGCCCAGCACCAGGATGGGAAGCGCACCTTGAGGTCCCCCATCAAGCCCCACTGGGCGGGGGATGCGGCCTGAGGTCCCCCGGCCTGGTGCCGGTGTGGAGGGTGCTGCCTGAAGTCCCCTGTCAAGCCCTGCCAGGTGGGGGATGCGGCCTGAGGTCCCCTGTCAAGCCCTACGGGGGCGGGGGAGGGCATAGCCTCAGGTCCCTGCTGATTGCTTGTTAAGGCTCCTTATGGGAACTTGGCCTCAGCTGTAGGTGCAGCCATCTTTGTGACGGAGTAATGGTCAATTAGCATATCCCCTCTTTATTAGATAGGATAATTTCATATTATGAAATAAAAGACTCTCAGCAGTACGAGAAATAAAGAGCCTAATGTGACTAATGAAGAACTTGGGTAAGAAATGATGGCAACATTCAGTCAGGCCATAGCATGGGGAAGGAAGGAAGGGACCAGAGTCAGGAGCCATTTCTGAGATCAGAACCAGAGACTTGCAGCTAATTGCTTGCAAATTTTAATTAATACTTGTTGAGGCCTATAATGCTCTTGGTTGATATTAGGCATTTCATCTGCACTATCCCGTTCAATCTTCACACTAGCCTTTTAAGTTATGTATTTGTATAGTGCATTTTGCAGGTCTGGAAACTGAGACGTGGTCCCAGTTCCACCCAGCTTCAAAGCACAAGCACTGAGCTAGTAACAATACTGCCTCCTACATTGGGTGTAGATGAAGAGGAGGAGGAAAGAGTGACCTGAAGTTTTACAGCTTGGGAAAGGCTTTTGGAAAAAGGAGATACATTCACTGCGGGACATTTGGGAGCCGGGATGGCCATTGCACAGCCCACTGCATGTACGAACCTGCAGCTCTAAGGAGGACCTTCAAGCTGGGAAGTTAAAACTATGATGGTGGGTGAGATCATCAGCGAAGGAGCAGAGAACCAGAGAAGAGAGATGAGGACAGAGCTCTGGGTGGAGGAAGAGCACCTGGTAGGAGAGTGATAAGAAGAAGCCAAAGACGCAAGAGGAAGGTGAGGAGCACCATGTTCCCTTCCTTCCAGCGGTTTCTGTGGAGTTGGGTTTTCTCTGCCAAGGAAAACTTGGTATACTCTGCAAACCTGGATTTCAGAATACAGTTCCAACTATCAATCAAATAAACAAAAAAACACATCTGACCTGACAGCCTCTTGCCAGTTCTCTGTTGCCCTCAAGATGAAATTTCAATGGAAACGCTGAAATTACGCCAGTCTAATCCCAGGGCTGATCTCTCAGAAATATCACTTTTTACTATGACCTCAAAGGTCCCACACAAACTGGCTGTTAGTTGGAGTCTCGTCCCGTACACCAAAAGGTTGTGGGTTTGGTTCCTCATCAGGGCATATACCTAGGTTGTAGGTTCGATCCCTGGTCAGGACACACATGGGAGGCAACCAATTGGTATTTCTCACATTGATGTTTCTCTCTCTCTCTCTCCCTCCCCCCCTCTCTCTCCTCTCTCTCTCTCTCTCTCTCTCTCTCTCTCTCTCTCTCCCCCACCCTTGCTCCCTCCCTCCCTTCCCCTACAAATCAATAAAAACACATCCTCAGGTGAGGATTTTAAAAAGGGGGGATTCCCACGGGGTGTGAAAAGGATGAGATCAAGGGAAGGGGTAGAAAGGTGGACCTTACAGAAGAGGGGCTCACCACCTGCTGAGGCTGATGTGAAGAAGAAAGCTCTGGGCATGTGGTCGCAGGAACATTTGTGAGGTCGCAGGAAGCTGAAGGAGGTCCTGCTGGGGGGCCTCCATGTTCGCTGACAGTAAGAGGGTGGGGAGGGGAAGGAAGTGAAATGTAGCAATATCTGTGAGGAGTGTGGGAGCAGAGGCTGACTAAGAGCAAGGGGAGATTTGTCCTCAGGCAGTGCTGGGCTCATCTGGGAGGCGGGCATGCCTCCTCCTCCACGTCTCAGGACAGGCTGCCTGGCCACTGGATCCTGAGCAGTTTTGTGGGCAGAAGTACCAGGACACCAACACCTGGCCCGCTCCTGCAGCAAGTGCCCCAGCAAGTTGGCATCTCCAGCCATTTTTCCCTCTTTCCTGTACATGCACCAGAAGGACATCCCGCCTCCTCACGCAGCAGGTCCAGGCAATCACCCCTGGCAAAGCTGCTCCACCCTACACGCACCAGGGCTTGCCCATTCCCAGCCCTGGTCTGGGAGCTAGCTCACCTGCACCACCTACTGGCCAAGTTAGGGCAGGACTCCAGTTCTGTTCTGCTGTTCCCTAACCCACCTTCCCCCCCCACCCCCCCACAAACAGCTGCAGGAGTGTGTGTGTGTGTGTGTGTGTGTGTGTGTGTGTGTCCATGCTAAAGAATGAATAAAAATTGGCCAGGCAAAAAAATGAAGGGAGTGGGGGAGAACATTCCAGAGAGAGAGAGAGAGAGAGAGAGAGAGAGAGAGAGAGAGAGAGAGAGAGAGCCCGGAGAAGGTCCACAGCCTATGGCTGTTAGGGCTCCATCTCACCTCATGCTGGTATGCTGGTTCCCTATGGGTCCTCTCCCTCACCTCATTCCCACCCACCTCCAGATGAAAACTTCACTGAGAGAAGGCAACATGGGTTGCCGTTACTTAGTGTGAGATCATATGGGTATTGCACACTTATTTGTAATTTTGCAAGTTTTTTCTTTCATCTTCAAATAGCAACCCAGAGAATTTCATCATGGCCTAAGCTGGACAGAATAACAAACCAAGAGGGTTGAACAAATATCCTTAGCTTCACTGGAACCGGAATGTAAACCAAGATTGTCTGTGATTTTAAGCAGCAACACCCCTTTAACTTCCTGACACCAGAAGTCTACAAATCACAAACCCTGTTCTCTCTCCACAAGCCAAGCCAGTCAGAAAAGTCCTCTACTCATCATCTTTGGCAACTATAGAAATACAACACCATTTCCTACATGCCTGGCTCAGCACAAAGCTGGTGTGTCCAAGTTAACTCATAGGATTCCACGGCCATATCCAGGTCAGTTGGCCAGAATCCCAGAAGATGCACACTTGAGATGTCAACCTCATTACATGTGTGTAAAAAGACTAAGAGAGAGAGGGCCATGAAGAATGGAGTTCAAGGATACACTTGCCTTTTAGTGAAAAACAAGAATAAAAGTTTCAGATTGGAATTCATAAGAATACTAGAGGCCCGGTGCACGAGATTCATGCACTTGGGGGGTCCCTCAGCCTGGCCTGCACCCTCTCACAGTCTGGGAGCCCTCGGGGGATGTCTGACTGATGGCTTAGGCCCGCTCCCCTAAGCCATCAGTTGGGAGATCCTTAGCGCTGCTGTGGAGGCGGGAGTGGCTCCCGCCACTGCTGCGCTCACCAGCCGTGAGCCTGGCTTCTGGCTGAGCAGTACTCCCTCTGTGGGAGCACACTGACCACCAGCAGGCAGCTCCTGCATTGAGCGTCTGCCCCCTGGTGGTCAGTGCGTGTCATAGCGACAGGTGGTTCCGCCGTTCCGTCGATTTGCACATTAGTCGTTTATTATATAGGACTGGTGATAACTGAAACGATGACTGTGGACGTTCAATAATAAAAATGGATTAATAGTAATGAACAGTGGCGTTTCTACACCGCATGCGCCCTTGTGTGCACACACACATATTTTACACAATCCCTCTCTCCCTCTGGCAGTCACAGAATCACAGGAATTGAATGATAGATAGTTCCTGTCAGATAGATAGTTCCATTGGTGGCTGGTGCACCACACAGCAGAGACCTGTGGCTAAGGGTCACTGTAATCCTCGAGGTAGATTTCTGGAAAAACTACACCACGCAGTGATGGTGCAGGGAGATGGGCACTCAATCTGGGCTCTTGGGCACATCTCCTAGGTTGCTCATCTGTGAAATGGAACCACAGTGCCCTGGGTTCTTGGGAGGGTCAAATGGGGTGATGTATGTAGGAGTGCCTGGCGCTCATTGCCCAACGTGTGTGAGGGATGATAATGAAGGATTTGAATAAAAATGCTGAAGATAAAGAAGTGAGCAATAGCTCATAGAGGATGACAAAATCAAAATTCAGAAAGAGTGCAACAAATTTTAAACTATGAGGAAACCCTTCTCCTAGGACACTTCATCAAGACGAACCAGAGTCCCGCACTGGGGTTGAAAATGGGCCTGGTGATGCGTGATGGGGTGAGAGATGGGCTAATAGCCGTTGTGATGGAAAGACCCACCAGGCCAGTGGGGCTGACATGTGACCCAAAGGTACAGCAATCCCGGTTGCATCGCTATTTTTATTATTACGACGTGAATTCAGGACTGTGCCATTTACATGGGTTTTTACATGTATCGCCTTGTTCACTGAAGACTGTAATTGAATCGAGGGGAGTAATTACTTCAGTGAACTCTGAGTCAGGGGACCCCTTGGTATTTTGTCCACTTGCAGTTGTGAAAGGAATGTGAGCACAGGAGGACAGCCCGGTAGTGTGTGACAAAGGGACAGAAGCTGCTCGGCACTGGCATGCACACACTAGCTGTGGGGCCTGACAGAGTGACCTAATCTCCTCAAGCAGGGCCAGTTTCCTCAGCTGCCAGGTAGGAACGGAAGCCCCTGCCCTACAGAGCTCGGATGAAATGAAATCACAAATACGTGACCAGCACAGAGTCTGCACGGAAAAAAAAGGTCACTGCGCGTCATCAGGCATCAGCCCTCTCCATTATCCACTTACGATGTCCACGCTGGGGGTCTGCTGTAACCTGGTTTGATCCCAGGGGGGTTTCCTTCCCCCCCCCTCCATCGTCACACCCAGGGCCACTTCCTCTCCTCCACCCCTCCTCTCCCCCATGGGATGAGCCCGTGGGAGCTCAGCAGGGACAGGCCAGACAAACTACCTGCACTTGGCACCTGCTCCAGGACAAATCAATAGACAATCAAATCACAGCACCAGCTCCCAGACCTTGTGATCACACATGTCTAAAATGTCTACTTAGCAGCTACCGTGCACCAGGAGCAGGCACAGGCATGAAAGGTGAAAGCATGCTCCCCACCCTCATGGCGCCTATAATCTAGTGGGATAGTGAGACAATAAAACCTGGAGAGAGAGAGAGAGAGAGAGAGAGAGGAGAGAGAGAGAGAGAGAGAGAGAGAGAGAGAGAGAGAGAGAGAGAGAATTTCAAATGAACAAGCGCCAAAGAAGAACAGAATAGGAGAATGCTAATTCAGGAGCTTCAAAAGCTAGACTCTTAGAAGAAGGAACCTGTGAGCTGAGCACTGGAGGATGAGTAAGAAATATGCCCCTCCTCCCCCATCAGGCAACATCAGTCTTAGGTACCAAGTGCTCTCAGCCATGCTGAGGGGGAATCCTCGGGTCCCTACCATGGGGAAGCACTTCTCACTCCAGCCCCCTGTGGAATGTCCCCCCCCCCCCCAGTCCCTGCTACACCTCCCAGGAGCTCCCGCCCCCACCACTCCTCCCTCTTTGGGAGCTGGCTCTTTTGAGGCCCTGCCCTCAGCCAGCCCTGCCCAGCAGAACCTGCTGGGCCAGAAGCACACCTGTCCCGCTGCTGTGTGACTCTGAGCCTCTGGGAAATATGTACCTTCCCCAGAGCAGCCTCACCCTTGGCCTTCTGCCCGCCCCCCATCCCCAGCATTCCTGGCAGCCCTGGGACAGGTAGGGCTTGGTTGGGGGGCCCAGTGAAGCCGATGGGTGGGAGTCCCAGCCCCCCCTTGTCTCACTGTTACTCCCACACTGCCATATTCTAGATCAAAAGAGAGAGGCAAAGACAGGGACAGTCACAGCAGCAGAAGGGCAGGCAGAGAGGAGATGAGGAGCAGAGGGGCAGCAGGTGAGGCAGCCTGAGAGGAAGAATGTGAGAGACAGCAAAAGGTGGGAGGGAGGCAGAGGCAGAGGCAGAGGCAGAGGCAGAGGCAGAGGCGCTGAATAGGGACTGAGACGTGGGCAGAAAGAAGCCAGGGAGACAGAGGAAGAGCCAGTGGGCACAGGGAGAAGGTGGGCAGGGGCCTGGGGAGAAAACCTTCCCTGATGGGATAGCCACCACTGTCGCCCCCAGCCTGCCGTTACCCGTTACCACGGTTACCGATTACCAGTGAGAAGGTCACAGAAACCTCTGATGGGGGTGGGGGAACCTGGGCCCCGGAGAGTGTCGTCCCCCAAGTCCCACACTGATGTGAGGGCACGGAGGGTGGCAGCAGTGGCTGGCCTGGAATCAGGATGGAATTGACCTGTGAGAAGTCTGACAGGCCACAGAAGTGGGGGAGTTTCAGGCAGCCTGGAGACACCAGGGATTTTCCACTCGGTGACAAATGTCCCGAGAACAGCTGGGGGAAGAACTGCCCTGTTCACCCCACCCTGCGGGCGTGGATCTTACCCCTCCATTGTGCGGACACATCGGTGACCCCCCGTGACCCAGGCCTGCGGTGGACCTGGGGATACAGAGACCAGGAAGGTGCAGGCACCGCCTTGAAGTCCACGTCGGGAGGAGGATGAGCGACCAGAAGGCCCAGGCCAGGTCCATGGGCGCCCAGGGGAGGGGGTGTCATTTCCGGTCTGGAGGAGCAGGAAGCCTTCAGGAAGGGCTAGCCTCCCTCCGTCAGTGCCTTAAAGCCGGGTGGAGTTGGAGAGGCCAAGGGGGAGGTGGGACAGTGTGGGCCACGGCCCCAACACTGGCAAGCCCAGGAGGTGAGCCTGTGAATTGCCCACTTGGGCTCATTCTGCGGGAAAAGGGGAGGTTGGAGTGAGAGTGTGGAAAGACCTAAATGCTTCTAGGATGGTTTACTTCATTCTGCCATAAAGGAGGGGCCATAAAACGAGTCTGACCAGCGGGGTGCTAGGAAGTGTGCCTGCCCAGAATCTGAGTGTTCCTCCCTTTCCTTAACTCACTGGGGGGACTTGAGCAGGTCATCTGTGTCCTTTGGGTTGGTTTTTCTGTAAAATGGGGGGGCGGGTTTATCCAGGTTAGTGTTCTATTCTGGAACCAAAGAAAAGTTCATTTGGCATCATTTGGTTTTTCAAGCTTGCGATTGTGAAACACAACTGACAAGATGAGCTCTAGACACACACACACACACACACACACACACACACACACACAGGCGCACACAGGCGCACACACCCTGGCAGGGGTGCCCTGACACCTGCCGAACCTGTGGCCCCGCAGGCTCCCCCCTGCTCATATCAAGGTTAGCGTTCAGCCTGCTCTCACCAGCCTGCGCCAAACTCCCCCAGGGCAGCTGAGACTGGTGCCCAGGAAGGCAAATCCTTCCATCCACAGGAGAGTTGTAGCAACAAGAGTAACAAGGGTAACAATACCTCCGCTGACTTTAATGAAACCACTATTACAGGCCAACTGAAAATTCTAAGACCCTAACACATTTAATTCACTTCATCCTCATAACAACCCTCTGGGGCGGGGTGGGTGGGCGGGCAGGTGTTAGTGTGAACACACTTTAAATGACTAAGGGGACCTGGGCAGGGTCTCTTTACACGAATGAGGCAGAAGAGGCAACAGCAAGGCTATGTGCTGAGTTTACTTTGACTGTGTCTTTAAGACCAATAAAAAGTACATAACTTTGAGGGGACAGTATTGCAGACCATGCAGTGTTGTTGGTTTGAGGAGGCCTTGCTGAGTGCTGATGGAGGTGGAGCGTTCACGGTTTCCTTGTCCAAAGCCTGTCGGGCCCTCACTGTTTGAAGTGAGGCCAGCTGCTGATGATGTTGTACAAAGCCTTCCCAGGAGACAGGATCTGGCTCACATCACTGTGGCCCACTAGCAGGTAGTTGGGAGCCAAGTGCCCCTGGTCCACCGCACACTGGATCAGGCTCTGGGCCGCCTCCAGCGCTGCGGCATTGGGTGGCTTTTCTGCAAAGCACATACCCCACCAATCATCAGAGCCTCAAGGTTACTTGCTTAGGACAGGGGCAAGCATCTGCATTCCAGCCTCCCTGTCCCCCCGCACCTCCACCACCACACACACACCATAGCCAACAAATGCACATCATCTGTGGCAGCCAGGCCCAGAGAGAAAACAGGGTCACTGTGTTCCCGGATTCCTCTTTGCAGAGCTTCTTCTGGAAGGTTCCGAACTGCGCTGGGTGAGAACCGCAGCACAGCACACCACCTCTCCACAGGCTCCGCGAGGCAGACAGGGCACCCCTGACTGTCCACACTCTGCCATAGCAGGCAGTGATGCTCCTCAACATTGTTGCCATGGTTATCAAGGAAGAGGATGCATTTGCTGACTGAGCCATGTAAGTACCAAAGTTTGCAAAAGATTATGTTCTTAGGCATGGTTATAAAGACAGATGGAACTGGGAATGGGGATGGGTGGATTTGGGGGAAGCTTTCTGCCTGGGAGGGACTCCTGGGTGACCTGCATCCTGTATTGATTGAGTCCCTGAAAGCTAAAATGTACCCCACATTGTCAGGCACCACAAGGTTGCCTTTTCCCGCATGCTCCCCAGACATTCCACAGGAGGCTTCCTCGCCCGAACCCCTCCGCCCCATGCTCACGCCTTACCTACAAAGTTGCCTATGAAGGCAATTCCTAGGGCAATATCGTTGTATCCATAGGTGTGAGAGCCTTGGATATTCCAGCCAACGCCTTCATACACACCGCCATCCTGGCCCACCAGGAAGCTAGGAGTGGGCAAAGAAAAACGGAGAAAGTCACTCTGGGAAGAAGAATTGGCTTCATATACTCCTTGAATCATTCATTCATTCTCCCATTCATTTATCACATGTTGACTGAACATTTCTTATGTGCCAATGTGCACAAAGAAAAAACAGAGAAACAAAAACAAAAAGACAATCACAATCTCTGAACTGGAGAAGGGAGGTCAAACCGTGACAAGCAATAATAACAGCCACTTCAGTCCCCCACTGTGATATGGCCTTTCGCCCCACAATGCCATGGAATCTGACCTCCCCAAGGTGACCAGTGACCGCCTCGACACTAGTACAATGGGAACATGTTTTTGTTCCAGGTTACACTGACTCTCTTCTTGACATGTTCTCTTCCTTGAAACTTTGCAAAAGCTGTTGTGATTAAGTCATAGATGAATGATTGCAATTTGTCATCTTCTCACCTTACATCCCTTCTATGAAATTCCAAGGCATCTTCTATTTAGTTTCTGCTATTCCATTAGCTCAATGTGTTTTTCATGATAGACCAGGCATTAAAGGAACCAAAAGAGAACATTCTGATTTCGCTTTCTCTCTTCAAGTAGATATGGTACTAGAGGCCCAGTGCACGAATGTGTGCACAGGTGGGGTCTGGCCAGCCTGCCCTGATTGGGGTGGGAGGGGGCCAATTGGGGGCTGGCCTGGCCAGGGGGAGGGGCTGCGGGAGGTTGGCCAGCCGCCCCTGCCCCCAAGTGGGGGGGCAATTGGGGGCCGGGCAGGCTGGGGGGAGGGGCCACAGGAGGTTGGCTGGCTGCAGTGCACATCATAGTGACCAGTTGTTCCGGTCATTCCGGTTGCTTGGCTTTTATATATAGAGATTGCTTTCCCAGTTGTAGAGATGAGGCTAAAGAGGCCCAGAGAGGTTAAAAGCTCCCATGTGTGTAAAATGGAGTAACAGTACCAGAGGCATGGCAGGGTTCTCACATCAGAGGGAGCGTGTTGGGGTTGGGCCAGATGGAGGAAGAGGCTGAGCAGGGCCTGTGTCCCTCAGTGTTGGAAGGGGTTACATAAAAAAGGCACCACCCTTCAGTGGTCTTCCCTGAGGGTCTCACAGTTTTGCTTTATCACTATTGCTCCTAATGTCTTCTTTTCAATCTTCCCTAGAGGAGACTATTCCCAGGAGAGAGAGCTAACCCATAGCTATGTCTGAATGATAGTCCAGAGTCTTGCACAAATAAAAGACGCTGCCTTATGTAAAGCACCTGGTACAAAGGAAGGGCTCAGTAATGCCGGTTCCTCCCCCAGCCTTCCTTCCTGTAGCCTTGAGGAGGAGGGTTCACATTGCCACGGATCCCACTTACTGATATCCAATGTCACAGAAGTTCAGTCTGTCCATATGGTAGGACTGTATGTCGCGGACGCGAGTCTGACAGTCCATGGATGTGTTGCAGGTTGTCCCAGCCGTGTGGATGATGATGACATATTTGGCTGGGAGGCTCATTTGAGGGCAATATGTCTCTCTGGCTTCCCAAGCTGACCGTGGGATGATGCTGGGGCAAGCTGTGGTGAGATGAAAAACCAAGACCATGGATGGGTGGAGGTGGTAGAGGGCACAGAAGGGATAAAAGGTGATGGAAAAAAGCAATTTAAATTAAATTTGAAACAACAACAACAAAAACAACAACAACCAAGGCCATGGGAATGCTCCTGTGCCCACACGTGGACAATCACACCACTGCAGGCTGGGTGGCTCCCCGGTCTCCCCACCCTCTGGGACCATGGGAATATCTTAACATGCATTCAGCAGCGGGGTGTGTGTGTGTGTGGGGGGGGAGGGGGCTCTGGGAAAGGCCACACAAGGGATTGTCTGGGTCAAGGGGCTACAGCCAATGGACAGAGGCAAAAATCTACAGGTTCTGATTACAACTATGGAAATTGGTGTGTGAGCAGAAGGGGAAGAAATGTTGATCGTAGAGTCATGGCCATTTCATTTAAAAGACAAAGTGTACCTCCCTGCTTGAATATGCACTGCAAATATATGCAGGTGTTTGTGCTTTTTATGTAACAGGACCAATATGCAGAAATCAGTGTCTCTGAACTGATCACATGTATATGAAAGTATTTTGAAATCTATAAAGAACTACAAATGTGAAAAGATTATCATTACTGAAGATAGCATTTGTCTGCAAGCAAGATAAACTTTATTTAGAGATGTACAATTAAAAAAATAATAAACATATCCTTGTCCTGGCTGGGTGGCTCCGTTGGTTAGAGTGTCGGCCCAAATGTGGAAAGGTTGGGGGTTTGATTCCCAATCAGGACACACACCTAGGTTGTGGGTTTGATCCCAGGTCAGGACGCATATGGGAGGCAACCAATCGATGTTTTGCTCTCTCAATCAATCAATAAATCAATCAATACAAACATATCCTTGAGTGAAGAGTAATGTCCTATATAATAAAAGCCTAATATGCTAAGTGTCCAGTCATCCAGCCGGCCATTCAACCAATCAAAGCACAATATGCTAATGATATGCTAAGGCCACTCAACCACTTGCTATGACATGCACTGACCACCAAGGGGCAGATGCTCCGACCGGTAGGTTAGTTTGCTGCTGGGGTCTGGCCGATCGGGACTGAGTGAGACAGGCCGGACACTCCCTGGAGCCCTCATGCAGTCCCTCCCCAGCTGGCCAGCTTCCCCCATCACTCTCCGGCCCCAATCATGCACTGGTGGGGTCCCTCAGAGATATATATATATATATTTGAGTCCAAGGAAAGATCCACTCTAGCAGAGAGTGTGCTAAGCTATTGAAAGCGCTTATTAATTGTACTGGTTTCAGGCTGCTGCTTGCTCATTCCAAAATAGGTTGTGATTTTTAATTACCCAGTTTCTTGAAATATTCACTCTGATGTCAGCATAATCTGTGAAGTCAGGTTTTTTCCAACCCTGTGGTCATGTTGCAGGTTGGCTGAGTTTTGCATTTAGAAAGGTGTGTGTGTGTGTGTGTGTGTGTGTGTGTGTGTGTGTGTACTCACGTAGTATACACAAATATATATATACACTAGAGGCCCGTTGCAGGAAGATTCCTGAAAGAACAGGGCTTCCTGCGGCCTGAGCAAAGCCCTCCCAGGCAGGCTTCCCTCCCGCTGCTGCCACCCTGTGCTTTCCCTTCCCTCCTGCCGCTGCCCCCGACCCCACACTTTCCCTCCTGCTACTGTCACCCCCCACCCCCACACTTTCCCTCCTGCAGCCGCTGCTGCCACTGCTGCTGCCCCGTGCTTTCCCTCCCGCTGCCACCACCGGCCCGCTTTCCGCTTTCCCCCCTTCTTCCTTCTATGCTATCTTCAGTCTTCACTTTGCATCTGCGTATGCAAATTAACCGCCATCTTTGTTGGGTTAATTTGCATACTTGCTCTGATTGGCTGGTGAGTGTAGCAGACTGATGGTCAATTTGCATGTTTCTCTTCTATTAGTGTAGATGTTTATTGCCCCATGACCATGCTTTGTTTTTCTCCATAGCCTTCCTACCACCTGACATCATATGCATTTTGCTTGTCAGTTTCTTCATTTTGGGTCTTTCTTCACTGAAATGTGAAGTTGTCTGTTTTGTTCATGGTTGTATCCTCCGTACCTAGAAGAGTATCTGGTATTCAGGAAATACTAGTACCTGTTGATGGTGTGAAAATGTGTGTACACATACTTGTGTCAAGAATGGCTCCATGGCCATATCATTCCAGTGGGAAGGAGAGGAGGTCGTCAGGAAGGTACCCTCTCAGAACTTTCTGGGTCTTGGCATGAGGTGTTCTGGGTCCCAAGAAATCAATGAACACCAACAGGAAAAAAACCTTCCTTCGTGTCTGGGTGTCACTGGGAGGGGGAGGAGGTGGGATGGAGGACCTCACCTTTCCTGGTCATTGCTGGCTGCTGATAGGCCAGGCACATCTCTTCTTTTAAGAGAAGTGGCTGAATATACCAGGGTGACAGGTGTCCCTTCTGGATGGCATAGAAGATCAGGTCCTCTGCGGCCGATAAGGCAGCTGGGCTGGGACTGTTGCCTGAAAGAGGATGTCATGGATCACCGAACTGTCAGCAAGAAACTCCAATCTGGTCTAGGTCTGGAGGGAGGGTGAGGTTACCACCTGAGCCTGGATAAGATGGATGGGAAGAGAGGAAACTGGTCCAGGAGCTAGGACAGCGGTACTAAGAGGCAAAGAACTACTTGCACAGCTGTTGGAGGCCAAGTTTGAGACCTCTTTCAAGGGCCAAACTAAGACTTTTATCCACTCCATCTCTAGGTGGAAGAGTTGGGAGGCAACAAAATCTACATGCAAAGAGAGGCCCACCTGACCAAGTCAGGCACACCTAGCATGGAGGAAAGTGTGACAGCCCTTACTTAGCAGCTCCCACAATCATGCATTGTGGCACCTGCTCTTTTCACCCGTTCACTCATATAACTCTCACAGAAACACCTCTGCGGTCCATGCTGTGATTAGCCCCAGTGCGCAGAGGAGCATCCCAGCCGGTGCCCGTTATTTACCTACTGGCTCTTCACTCCACCCAGCCCTGTGCTCCCCTCTGGTTTGCAGGGGGCTAAACACCTACAAAACACATTTCTCAGACTTCCTTGCCTGCCTGCTTCTGGGTGGGTCCTCCCAAAGGGAGCCACTGGAGGAAGAGAGAAGCCTTGCTTTCCTGCCTCTGTGCAGGCTCAGTGTCACACAACCTCAGACACCGAGTTGTTGGCAACATTGTGAGCTCACCAGTGGCGACAGCAACCTCACAGAGAAGAGGATGAGGACACAAAGCACGCCATGCCATAGAGTCCCAGCGAGGAAAGGACTTCAAGAGAGGGTGATGGAGGTTGAAAAGACAGGCGTGTGGGGAATGTTTGAGATCTTGCTCCCCAGCAGAGGTGGTCAGTTTGGCTCAAATAAATTCTATAAATATTTTTTAAAAAAGAGAAAGAAAAGAAAGGAGTGGAGACAATGGAGCAAAGGAAGAGAGTATAGAGAACTCTCCAGCAGAGGGTCCAAGACCGTTACCTTCCTTGGCGCCAAAGAAGGCGAGGCCCAGGGAGACGTTGTTGTAGCCCTGGGTGTGCAGGCCTTGGATATTCCAGCCGACACCTTCATACACCCTGCCGTCGTCCCCAATCAGGAAGCTGCCAGGCAAGGACACGTGGATTGAATGGCAAATACCGGTAACCGGAACCCTCTCACCCATCCTCAGAAGGAGGGGCAGCTGTGTTTTAACATCTTGTACTTATTTTATTTAAAGCAACAATAAAGGGAAGATGGGAGAAGAAAGAAGAGTTGGTCAGAGTCTCTTTTACTAGGGTAACCTGAGTGTGGCTCTTACTTGTAGGCCATGTCGCACCAGCCTTTGGTGTAGACAGAATGGGACTGAAGGCCCCGTAGCTTCTCGCTGCAAACGTTCTGCTCCTGGCACTCCATGCCCGTGAGCTGCTGTGTGATGACATAGGCCACAGGTGGGGTCAGCTGGGCCCAGCAAGTCAGAGATCTCGCTCCCCATTCCTTGCGGGAAACAATGGTGGGGACATCTGCAGAGGGAACGAAAGGATGGCATGCTGCAGCTCCTACCCAGTTCCCCTGGCCCGCTGCCCACGCCACCCTCATCCTCCCAACTCAGGGCCTCTCCTGCCCTATGATGGTGGGACAGGCCATGGGGTAGGCCTTCACCACCCACAGCCTCCCCTTCGCATCTCCATAGTCTGTTTAGGCTAAAAAAATTCCCCATCGGACTCTGTATTCAGCTGGAAGTCAGGTTGCCTTGTTCTCCCAACACTGGCTTCTTGTGCTTCCCTAGAGGTTATCCACCCTTAACTCCTCTCTGGCTGGCTTCACCCTCCGCCTGCAGAAAGCAGCCCCAGCACCACTCGCACCCAACCCGGTCCTGAGCTGCCTTCTCTTAAAGACCTCACGTGGATGCCTAGGGTGTGCTGTCCTCACTGGCACTGCCCGTGTCTCTGATTGTGACTTCGGTCTGTCCCTCCCCCACAAGGTGACTCTCAGAAAAGTCCACCACTGTCCTCAAACTGGGGAACCCCGGGTCCAGAGCGCTAGGAAGCCCCATGAGCGTCAGGTATGTAGCTTTCTCTCTTTCAAATGAAAAGTCACTGTGGGCAGGGCTGTGAGAGGCCCACTGGACCCCCAGGTCCCCTGAGGCTCCATGTCTGTGTCCATCTTGGGGACTCCAGGAGCTCTCTGAGGGGCAGGGGGTCTCCACCCTACTGCTGAGAACTGGGGACAGGGCCTTGTCTCTTCCCCAGGTCTTCTCTCCTGCCCGGACCTCCCCTTTGCCTGAGGGCTCAAGTCCATCCATGGTACTCCTTGGCAAATGCCTCTCTTGGGACTCCACCCCACCCACTCACCAGCGGCAGTGAAGTCCTGAGAAACATTCCCCGAAGAAGCCCCAGTCAACCCCAAATCAGCTCACCATTGCGACCCTTGCGAATGAGCTGTGAGATACCCACAAACAGGTCCACAAGCCGCTCTGACACTTCTCTGGCTTGGGTTTCATTCCAGGAGAACTGAGGGGAATACCCTACAAAGGAACATTGTGCTTGGTGCTGGTCCTCAGAGAACACCTGGACCACCCCAGAGGCATGGGCTCTGCCCCCTACCCAGCACCCTCTTCCCCCCTCAACCTTCCACAGCCTCTCAGTCTCCCCAAGTCCCCTGACTTCCTCCAGGAAACAAGGCAGAAATGCTTCAGGCCTCACCCTGCCTCAGCCTCTCACATCTGCCCCAGTGAGGCCTTCAGGTTCTCACCCTCCCTAACCCTCCCCTATTCCAGGGGCTCTGCAGCCTCTGTATCTCCTTATCTGAGCGGCTCAGCCTTTGCCCATTCACCTGCTTACCTATTAATACATCAGAATCTCACACACCAAAATAGTCATCATCATTTTGAGCGAACACACACACATTCACACACAACCTATTGGTCCAGGCAAGGTTCTTGAAATACAGAAAATTTCCAACCGCTGTGACTTCCCTCACAAACTAGATGTTTTAGATAGGATTAATTGAGGGTTAGTCATTAAAAACATGCCTCATCCCCCTCTGCCTGGCCAGCATCTGAGATCATAGGAACAATAACCACTAGAACCAGCAATGTCACCAACATCACCTCCCACAGGCCAGCTCTGAAGGTTACAAAGCATTTTCAAGGGCACTATCAGATTTGTGGCTTGAAACAACTTTATAAGATAAGCAAAGCAAATTACTCCTTCTACACAGATGAGCAACTAAAGCTCGGAGAAATTAAATTACTTGTCTAAGATGATACAGGTTTTAAGCCATGGACTTGGATTCTGACCCAAGCTGTCTGGCTCCATAGCCATGTTCATAACCACGACACTCTGCAGCCTCCCCAAAGTTGTCAGACGACCATGGACAGATGCCCTTGTCACTGCCACAGTGTGGCCTTTTCTCTGTCTATAAGACAAGGTCAGTAAGGGTCTCCTTCAAGGCTGAGATCCTGCTCTTTTATAAAGTCACACCCATGACCATGACACTGAAGATGAGGTGTGCTGGGCAGGCTGGGGAGACTGAGAACTAGAGCCCATCTCAGCAGGGAGGAGGGACCAGCGCTGAGCTCGAAAGGGGAACATAGGACTGGTGGGCAAGAGTGATAAGCCTGGAGAGGACAATTTGCAAGTGAAACCAGCTGGGGCTTATGCCAAAAGCACTTCTGACCCAATGAAGAAACTTACCCCAGGCCTGGAGACTCAGAGCTGAGAAGACAAGCAGCCACAGCAGCATCCCCACGTGGTCCCGGAACACCAATGAGAAGATTGTGGACCACGGCCCTGGGAGAGACATTGACAATTAATCCAACGTGCTCACTCTTCAAATGGGGTACACCAGTGGTCGGCAAACTAATTAGTCAACAGAGCGGCAAACCGCGGCTCGAGAGCCACATGTGGCTCGCGCGCTGTAGTTTGCCGACCACTGGCGTACACCATTGCATGGTGCCCTGTCTGCCTCCCAGGCCAGCACCTGGCCAGGCTTTTCATGGTCCCAACACAGTGCCTGACCTTCAACTGGAGCTCAGGAAAGGTGAGGGCACCAATACCTCTGTCTAGCCACCACCCTCACCCACCACCTTAGACCCTGGGAGCTTCTGATGCCCCAGGGGAGCACAGTGCCTCATCTTAGGCCTTCCAGTATAGACAATAACAGCTTCTAAAACTCGTTAGTGGCTGTGTAGATGTTTTAACATCTAGTTCTGTGATTTTATATTTAACTAGAGGCCCGGTGCATGGATTCGTGTACCAGTGGGTCCCTCAGCCTGGCCTGCGCCCTCTCTCAATCTGGGACCCTTCAAGGGGTGTAGTAGTGCACCAAGTGGCAGGTGGCCTGGGAGGAGCCCAAGCCTGGGCTGGGCTCCACGCCGCTCCTGCTCATTCTGGCCCCACTGCGCCTGCCACGGCTCGGTAGCACGGCTGGGGAGGTGGGAGAGGCTCATGCTGCCACAGCTGCACTTGCCAGCTGTAAGCCCAGCGTCTGGCGCTGGTTGGTCAGCTGAGCAGCGCTTCCGCTGTGGGAGTGCACTGACCACCAGGGGGCAGCTCCTGCATTGAGTGTCTACCCCCTGGTGGTCAGTGCATGTCATAGCAACCGATCATTTGGTTGTTCGGTCGCTTAGGCTTTTACATAAAAGTTCCTATAAAATCTTATTAACCCCACTTTTATAAGTGAACACAATGAGGCTCAGAAGCAGTAAGCTATAAGTAGGGGTAGGACTGGCTTCATCTCTAGCTCTATTTAAGAGTCATAGGTATGGGGTACTTCACCCAAAAAAATTCGGACAGATGCTAATGACAGTAACAATTACCACTTACTGATCATATCCTATGTCCCAGGTATTTTGTAAAGACTCCACAGACATTCCATTAAATTTCCTCAGAGTGCCCTACAATACCCACTCTTACCAACAGGAAACTGGGCCTCAGAAAAGGAGGCAAGTGAGACATAATGCATAAAGATTCAGGGCTAGAGAGAAAGAGAAGAAATTGGGTAGTGGTAAGCCCAGGACCCACAGCCAATAGAGAAATTTTTTTTTTAGGAGAAAGAATTCAAGAGGGGAGGGAGATCAAGGCAACTCTCTTCAATCTGTTAACATTTTAACCTGATAGAGTCCAGGCCCTTCCAAGAGAAAATACTCACACCCACACAGAAATACCTGGGGTCCCATGCAGGTCAGGGTGCAGGCAGCTCACCCCTCATTGGCTGGCAGCTCTTCTCTTTCAGGCTTGGCCTCTGCCCTGCCCTCCTTCAGCAGCTGCCTCCTCTGCCCTTCACTCTCCCTTCACTAGTGGGCTCTCCTTCTGGGAAGGGAGCCTGGGGCTCTGGCCTCCCAGAGAGGAGGAAAGCTGGGTCGCTATAAAAGGTGGAGAGAAGGGCAGAGTTCTGAGGCTCCAAGCCTGCTCCCTCCACAGCACTGAGAAGGACTGGAGAAGCCAGACTCGGGCTGAGAGAAGGGACCCGCCCTGTGAATAAGCCAGGTGCCTCCTCCCTGGGAAAGAGCAAGATTGCCCAAGCTCCCTGCGCTCCTTCCTCACCCCAGCCCTCAGGAAGCCGGCCACCTGGGGATGCCCATGGCCCTGGGAGTCCTGTCCCACATCTGGGAACTTCCTGCCCTGTGTGTGGATCATGAAATGGGTCAGCATTTGGAAATGAGAATAACTCAGTGAATCATTACTTCCCAAGTGACCATCCTTGAAGTTACAAAGCCATGCTTGGATAAAGGACCTGTTCACATTTCATGATAAACCAAAGGATTCTAATCTGACAGAGTACAAAGAGTTCATTGATATGGTTTCAAATGCCACATTGCAGCTAACGTTTAAGAAACCTCCGCTTGTTGAGTTTGGGTGAATTATTAAAAAAATAATACCCATGATGATATTTAAAGATTATTAATATATTTCTCCATTCTCCAACTACTTATCTGTGTGAGGCTGGATTTTCTTTCTATTTCCAATCTAAACAAATATACAACACATTGAATGCAGAAATGGATATGAGAATCCAACGATCTTATTTTAAGCCATATATTGAAGAGGTGTGCAAAAAAATTTTTATTTATGTCCCTCACTGGCTTTTTTTGAAAAAATATAATTATTTTGTATTTAAAAAATTAAAAATGTGTTACTATAAATTGGGTTTACTAATACTATTTTAGGTGAATTAATAAGTATTTTAAAATGATAAATTTATAAATATTAATAAACGTAACCTACAGAGACAAAAGCTTTCTGAGATACACAAGTGCAAAAAAGTCTTGAGAACAAAGATTGAGAACCCAGGCCAAAAATTGGCACAAGCTGTCGTGATGCAGGAAGGCCACAAGGGGGCAGCACGCACTCTGGGAATAGCGTAGGAATCTCCTCCATCTCCCTGTCTCCATCACACCTCCCACTTCCTTCCTCTTCCTCTTCCTCCTCCTCCTCCTCCTCCTCCTCCTCCTCCTCCTCCTCCTCCTCCTCCTCTTCCTCCTCCTCCTCCAAAGGCCGGCAATTGAAACGCCAACATGGTAAAGTGTGGGAGAGCCCTTCGTTGTCTCTACAGGGCTGTATACTTCAAAGGGATTCCCAAGAGGCAGAGGGAGCCAACAGCAGACACTGAGATACTCGCCAGAAACTTCTGGAAGTGTTGGAGAGTGGGAATATTTGAGCATGCTTACTACTACCATTCCAGAGAGGCCGTGGACTATGCCCCAGATAGAGTTGTCAGTGCTGACACCAGGCCAGGCCTTGAGATACCGTCTCATAGCCCCTTCCCAGCACATAGGCCTTCTTTCATAGAACACTGTCAGCTTTCTGAAGAACAGGATGACCCTGTGAATAACATGGTCGTCAATGGCATGATCCTGACGTTGCTTAGGAAAAACTGTTTTGTCTTGGGTTACTTGCTCTGCAAAAACAGGATGTGGTTAATGTGCATAAAAGTGGTCCCACACAAAGGGTAGGGGCTGCTCTCTGGACTCCCTGCGTGGAGAAAGGCAGAGCAGTGGCCGGCCAGCTAATAAAGGCTCCCTAAATTTTAATTTGGTCTGGACTCCAGTGGTCATTCACTCGCGCACACTCCACAACAGAAGGACCTGGAACCTCAGGGACATCATGAGGACAAAGACTAGGTTCCGAGAGATATAGGGCAGCAAGGAGGAAGGCAGGGGCTACAGGAAGAGTCAGCAGGTTGAGTACAGCTGGAAGGGCCCCAGGCTCCACTGCCCTGTGGGGAGGGGGGCCTGCCTTCACCAGCTGGGGAGCAGCAGGTGAGCCCCCAGGCCTGCAGCATTCATGGGGCCCACCAAGGTCCCATGGGAACCTGCCGTCAGCGCTAGACAGTACCCAAAGGCCAGCCAACCCACCTCCACCCTGAGTGGGTAAGAAAACAGGCCCCGACATGGAAATAGCTTCCAGAGCCCACCCAGCAAGTCAGGCAGAGTTAGGACTGGCACCCAGCTCCCAGCCCCTCAGTCCACGCTGAGCTTTCAGCCAGCGTCCCTCCCATAGCCTAGAGGCAGAGCCCGGGGAAGGCCCATGGGGTGCCCGGCATTACACCCCCTTGTAACATCTGCTATAAGATGGACAACTCAGAAGGGGCAAAACTTCCTGAAGGACAACAGCAGGGGCTCAGGGAGGGAGAAGGGGCAAGGTGGGGGAAGGGGCGTGGGGAGGGAGAAGGGGTGTAGGGAGGGGAAGGGGGACGGGAAGGGAGAAGGGATGTGGGGAAGGAAAGGGGTGTGGGGAGGGAAAAGGAGTGTGGGGAGGGAAAGGGGTGTGAGAGGGGAAGGGACTCGGGGAGGGAGAAGGGGTGTGGGGAGGGAAAGGGGTGTGAGAGGAGAAGGGACTCGGGGAGGGAGAAGGGGCACAAGTGGGGGAAGGGGCGCGGGGAGGGAGAAGGGGTGTGAGAGGGAGAAGGAGTGTGGGGAGGGAGAAGGGGTGTGGGGAGGGAAAGCAATGTGGGAGGGGAAGGGGTGCAATGGTTGGTGTGGGGTTACAGCAGCTTTGTCTGCTCATTTGTACACTGATTTGTTCTTAACACAGCCAAGGCAGCCATGCCTTTCCTCCCAGTGGTAGCCTCAAGAGTCACTGTCCAGAACCAGGAATATTGCCCCAATTTATGCCCTAGCAGGAGGTGCCGTGTTTCCCCTCTTTTTACCACCCCTAATTCCAACCTCTGGCCTGGGACTGCAGCGAGAAGGCCAGGTGGGGGTGGGCTGGGGCACTTACTGATGGAGCCAACAGCAGCCTGCCTGATCAGGACCTCCACGGCTCAGCCCTGGCCTCCCCTGAGCCTGGGCTAGCCTGGAACCCTGGAGCCTGCTGTGGCCTTCAGATGAGGGAACCCACTGCCCACAGGAGATCCCGTCTATTTGAAAGCCCTGCCCAACTGCTCCCTGCCACCAGCTGCTGCTCCTGTTCTCCCCGCCCACCCTCACTTTCCTTTCATCCTGGATCAACACTGTACGGTTACAGCCCACGACACTGCAGAGTCACAGGGCAACAGAGCACTGTTCTTTCATGCTCCCTCCTTTCTTCCTGTGGCCGTGTGCTCCTGCATGTATTCACTCAGCAAACGTTCATCCAGTACCCACCCCGCCGGGCCCTGCCCTGGGACCACAGTGGTGAGTCAGGCCACAGAGCGGGGATGACAAGGCCTCCCAGGCTGAGCGGAGGTTACACACCGCCCGCCTGCATCACGCTCTGTCCACCATACACCATGCTTCCTTGTCAATGTCCTATTTTCCTTTAAAACCGGTTGACAAATTTTATAAGCAGGAGTTGTCACATAAAATTCCCATTTCCTGGACCTTCGGTAGGTCCAGCAACACCTGTTCCCATTTCCCAGGTGGCCACCGTGGCCTGAGGCTGTGGACCAGCTGTCCTTCATTCCGAAGGCTCCCACTCACCACAGTCTCCACCCCGCCCTAGTGTCAGTTGCCACAGCCGCCCTACAGGTGGTGCTGTTGATGTTCTCAGGCCCAGCCAGCCTCACCAGCTTCCTCTGGGTACCTTGTCCCTGCAAGCTGTCCGAGAGCCTTGGTCAAGAGGGAAACTTACTTCAATAGAGACAGCAGAGGGCGCTGTGGGCGCACAGAGGAGAGGCGCCCAGGTACCTGCTGGGATTGCCAGAAACAAGATTTCCTGACAGCCTGAGGAGAGAAGGTTCCTCGCTGCAGTGTGCGCTTCCTCCATCAGCTCAAACGATAGAGGGCCAGCCCCATTAGAGAAATCCCCTGAAATTTCCATAGACGTACTCCTGGGCCAGACTTGCACTGTTCACTCATTCACCGATGATTAACACATTCATTCAAGCATGCATTCAGCAAACATTGATTAAATACAAGCACAGTGCCATGCCCCAACCTTAGCTCTTGGGAGTTTAAATGTGATTAGGAATTCGGGTGTAAGATTATGCCTCCCCCAGGTATTGTGACTCACTTACCAAGTCCCCCAGCATCTGGCATTAGTATCTGGTGCTCAACAGATGCTTGTATGAATGAATGAGATAACTAATAATAACACCTCTAAGGACTGAGTTCTCCCAGCTTTACATGTACTGTTTCAATTCTCAAGATAGGTCCTGTAATTATCTTTTCTTTACTGATAAGAAAATGAAGCACAGAGCGGCTAAGTAAATTGCCTTACGTCACACAGCCGGTCTGAGCTCTAAACAACTATTCCATGTGCCATGTCAGCAGTGCAAGACAGAACATGCTCAGGGCCAAGGGGGGCAGCACATGGGCGGCCTCCGGCTTTCAGAGGGCAGTGTGGCCAGGAGGGGCCTGGCGGTGAGAGCAGGCTTCAAGAGAATCCGACAAAACGACTCCTGGAGGTGGACGAGGGGAGCCTACCTTCCCCGATGAAAGGGGAGAGGCTGGAAGGTCCTTACAGTGGGTTCTCCAGACACACTTCTTGGGTCGAGGGGTAGGGGTGCCAGTGAGGACATGACCCTTCAGCAAATGTGAAGTCTCCCTGTGCCAAGCCCTGGAGGACATGAACATGAATGCGAATTCGCCTGAGGATCTACAGGCAGTGATCAGACAGGGGCAGGATTTGCAAATACCTTCACTCCAGGAAAGGAAGTGCTGAGAGCCAGGAGTGGGGTGGGAGTGATTGACCCAGCAAAGAGACTGTTTCCCATTGGGAGGAACAGAGCTGCTTCCTGGACCAGGTAGCATTGAACTGAGCCCTGCAGGGTGGGCAGGACTGAAACCGGACGTCAGTGTCCGAGTCCAGTGTCCGAGCTACCTGTCACCACCCAGCCAAAGAGCAGAGACAGGGATTGGAGTACAGGTGCACATTTAATATCAGGTGCCAGATATCAAGGAAGGTGACTGGTAAAAACCCTAACATCCACCTTCCTTGTAAGCTTGTTAGGAGAAAGCTTATATAGGGGAATGGGGGGAAGGGAACGTGGATGGGAGGGAGTACAGGGGGTTCTGGTGATTTGCAATCTTGGAATTTGAGTCCCTGCGGGGTCTTGGGTCTTGATGAATGTCTTCATTATGGTCCCAGATCAGGATTGTCAGCATTCTGAAACAGGCAAGTGGTGATCCGGTGTGAGTCACCCTGTGTTTCTTTTTTGTGTTTTAAAATATAATTTTATTGATTTCAGAGAGGAAGGGAGAGGGAGAGAGAGATAGAAACATCAATGATGAGAGAGAATCATTGATCAACTGTCTCCTGCACGGCCCCTACTGGGGATCGAGCCCACAACCCAGGCATGTGCCCTTGACTGGAATCGCACTGGTGACCTCCTGGTTCATAGGTCAACACTCAACCACTGGACCACGCTGGCCGGGCTACCCAGGTGTTTCTGAGACCTAATTGATCAGCCTCCACATTCCTGGTGGCCAGGTGTGTAAATTCAGGGCTGGGTTAAAAGTCTGTTTTTGTCTGGTCAACTGACAATTGTAACAAAATCTTCACCAGAACATAAGGTTAAGCATAGACAGTTGATGAATCAATTACACGGTCTGTTAGTAAAAGCGTGGGAAAGAGAGAGGAAGAGAAGAGGAGGAAAAAATAACAATCATGTTTAATTATCCTTGTACCCCTATCAGGACTGCACCCCAGCATGGGGGAAGGGCACACCTGGGGTGAGAGCACCAAAGACAAGGGCCTGGGGGTGCTCATGGACTCTATGGGCCCCAGGGAGGGGGCAGGAGCAGGGGCTGACCAGGCCAGGCAGGACCATTCCTCCCTGGGAGATGGGAGCTACGGGAGGTCTGCAGCTTTGCAACTGGAGGGATAGGCTTGCCCAAGAGGCTACATCAAAACACTTGAGGGTGTGGCTCTCACAATGGGAGCAAGATTTAGAATAATGCTGACAGCCTAAGCCCCAGGAGCTGTCACTGAGACTACAAGAGGGAGGTGTAATCCAATTACCCATAGCCCTGAACCTGGATGTCTGAGCCCAATTCCTGCTGTCACCAACCAGCTATGTGGCCTTGCTCTGACACCTCTCTGGGTGTCAGTTTCTTCATTTGCAATATCAGGAGGTTGACCCCGTACCCCCCCCCCCCCCGCCCCCGTGAATCTAAGACCTCCACTCCAGCCCCTCACCCTGGGGAAGAGCACCAATCCCAGACCCAAGAAGGGGAAGGCTCAGCCATCCTTGTTGGGTTGCCCACTTTGGGGAGGCAGAGTGGGTCCGCCCCCACCCAGGGGTCCTCAGCCCACCACCAGCCCCTGGCTATCAGGTGGGAAGGTGCTCCCTCAACAAGAGGGGGTTGGGGTCAGAGGGAAGGAGGGGTGCAAGAGGACAGGCAGCTTGCTCAGGGAGGGCAGGGGTGGGGTGAAGGGGAAGTGAACTAACCAAGCAACTTCCTCCCCAACCAGCTCCAAGCCCAGGGAAATTCACAAAAATACAGAAGGATCTGTGTGAACATTTCCTGTTCCACCCTAGTCCCCCTTCCTGGCAGCCCAGCTCTGGGTTACCACACTGCTCACCTGTGAAGCAATCTTCCCACTAGAGGGCTGAGTGTCCTGGCCAGGGGAGGCCTATAAATGCTGGGCCCACAAGATGCTGTCAAACCCTTCTGTGTGACTCCTCAGCTTAGGTAAGTGAGCTGCCAACCTCCGTGAGCAGCAGCCTGCCTGCCGAGTCTTTCTTTACGCCTGCTACCAATCTGCCTTTTCAGCCCTCCTCCGGGAAGCCCTCCTTGATTAACCTGCTCAATTTAAAGCTTCCTTCCCATTTTGTTGGAGCCTCCTGCTCTCAAATGCTCTGCTTTTTACAATCTCCAGATATTCTAAAAGTTATTTCTCCCATGTCTGGGTCAAGGTCCTTTCCCAGTTCAATGCCCCTTTCTTTTTCTTCTGTGTCTCCTTCCCTCCTCCGCCCCTCCCTTCATTTCTGCAAGCAGCCAGGAGGAGGTGTCTAGGAAGCCTTTTTCTTCTAAGCACCCGACCCCTTGCTTCTCCTCAGCTCAGAGTACAGGAAGACAAGGACAAAATGTCGCAGTCGCAGATGGAATGCAGCATCGAGACCATCATCAACATTTTCCACCAGTACTCCACGCGCCTGGGGCACCCGGACCGACTGAACCAGAGAGAATTCAAGCAGATGGTGCAGAAGGAGCTGCCTAATTTCCTCAAGGTAGGGCTGGACTCCTGGCCACTATGTGCCGAGAGAAAGTAAGAGAGAAGCTGGGGAGAGTTGGGCTGGGCGGGGGAAAGGCGACTTGTTAGGTGGACAAGAAGGAGACATTTGAGCTGAGACCTGAATGTGTGAGAGGAGGAGCCTTGGCAGAAGCCAGGAGCCTGAGCTCCAGGTGGAGGCCCGAGGGCGCTCTTCGGATCCGGATCTCCCGTAGGAAACAAACCCAGGGCGTGTGCAAAGCCCCGCCCAGCACAGCCTGTACACAGCACTCCGGGCGTGTGATGTACTTGCTGATTAGGCAGTCCTAGGGAAAAGGAGGCTTTGTTCCAGCAGACCTGTTCTGTTTCTTTACACTTTTGGGGAACACAGGCCTGGCGTAGGAAGGGTGGTGCACCTGGGTACCAGTCTCAGGTCCACTCCTGGAGCGATGTCCTGGGGCAGGTGACCAGCCCGCCCTGGAGCCGGCCCCACCTGGTGGGGTGAAGGGTTGCCACAGTAGGAGATGTTAGGGATGCTGACAGCTCCCCATAGGGGGCACCTCAGCAAGCAGGACGCTGGGTCAGGTTAGACCGCAGAAGGTAGTGCTGGCGAGGCTTCCTCTGAGTGAGGCCTGTGCCTGCCCCATCCCCACCCCCTGTGCCGGGGCAGTGACGGGCCAGGAGGGGCAGCTGGGACCTTGCTAATGGGCTGCATAGGAGGAACTGGTCTTCCCCAGGGCGATGGCAAACGTGCAGAAAGAATAGACCGTGCAGAGGCATAGCAGGAGGGAAGGGCCTGCGAGATGAGCTGGGCACCCCCAGGTTCCGGAGGGGACTTAGCTGCCATGCCCCAGCCAGCGAGTGGCATAGCTGGGACTCGCCGGAGCTCGCTCTGCCTGGGATCCTCCCCTCCCCTTGCCCTCCTCTGTGCACATGTTACCTCACCTTGGGTCAATGGAGCACCCACACTGCTCCCTGTCCCTCCACAAGGGCCCAATCATCTTGTTTTCCTCAGGTGCTTCCTGCTACACAGGGTGAAATGAGTGTCGCTAATTTGTAACCATGAGAGGGAAGGGAGAGGCAAGGCAGGGAGTGGCCGGGCGAGTGGACAGGAGTGCAGGGAGGGGACGAGACGGGCTCTGAGTCAGCCCTGGGCGGTGTGCGGGATAACTGGAAAGTAAACGGCGCCCCGTCAACGGTCATTTTTAATTGGGGGTTGAGGCCCAGAAGCCAGGTTTCCCAGTGCTGCCTGCCTCTGGCCCTGGCCACCCCCAGCCCTGACCACCCTGTCTCCCAACCTGCAGAAGGAGAGGAAGGACGAAGCAGCCATCAAGGACATCATGGAGGACCTGGACACAAGCGGAGACAAGGACCTGAGCTTCGAGGAGTTCATCACCCTGGTGGGCAGGCTGACGGAGGCGTCCCATGAGCAGATGCACAAGGACACCCCCAAAGGGCACGGCCACACCCACGGGCCGGGCTTCGGGGCGGCTGGCCGCAACCCCTGCAAAACCCAGGGTGGCAACCAGAGTGGCGGCCACGGCCACGGCCACAGCCATGACGGCCACGGCCACAGCCATGACGGCCACGGCCACAGCCACTAACCAGGAGGCAGACCACCCTGTCCCTCCCAACCGGGGCCCCAGGCTGTGCGCACAGCTGAGGCGGGGCCTGAGCTTCAAGGCCGGGGGTTAGATGAATAAAGAGTTCCTCCAAGCCCGTGCTCCGTGTGCTCCTTCCACCCCTCAGCACCTGTCCTTCCCGGGGCTCTGGGTCACACTCCATGCCCCTTCCCGGGGCGGAGCCCCTTCATTCAGCCCCTTCGTTCGCAGTAACGAGAGAAGAAGCCTCAAGAACGCGGTCCTGTTCTGAGTCCCTGGCGCTCGCCTCCCTGACCATTTTCTCGCCTCTGACCTCGGGCCCTGCTGTCAGGGCCTAGTGACCCCAGCCCAGCTCAGGACTTCCCTGTGCAAACTGTCAAATTGGCCCTGGCCACCACAGAAAGCGAAAAGGGGGCACCCCATCCCCTCGACATGCCAGCCGCCACCACACCACCCACCCAGCCACAGCCCCTTCACCAAGGTGCCCACACTGCCGTCTCTCTTCTGCTGGGGCCTGGTGCCTCCGGGAGCTTCAGACAGGCCCTGGACAGGCTGAGTCTGAGGAGAGCCCTGGAGTTTGGGCATTGGAGACAGGGCCAGGTTGGGGGTGTCTGTCCACAAATGAAGGTCTGAGTCCGCGGGAGCAGTTGGTGTCTCTTGAATGAGGGGTCTCTCCTCTTCCCCGTGGACACTGGGGCAGGTGTGCACGTGGGTGAAAGTCGGGGAGCCCAGCCCATGCCCAGGAGTCCCGTGAGGAGGTTGGACACTGGGTCCAGCGAGCCTGTCGGGCCTGAAGATTCTGGTTCCAAGCCCGAGAGCAAACTAACCCCCCCCCCCCTCCGCCCCGAGGTGGCCAGGTTCCTGCAGCCCCAGGTCAGCAGGGCACTTCTCTGCAAAACCCGTAGTGGAGCCTGGCTCCCCGCGTCTGCCCTCCGCAGCCTCCAGACCCACCCGCTCACTTCAGAGACTCCTCTGCCACCCTCCCTGCCCTGTGGCCTGAGAGCCAGCCTGAGTCCCTTCCCAGTTCATCTCCAGGCTGGGGGCGCCTTCCAAAGACCACAGCCCAGACCAAGGTGTCTGCCTGCCCCGACCTTCCACAGAGAAAAGACGGACAGCATTGGGGTTGGGGAGAAAGATCGACAGGCATCCATCCCCCGTGTTACCATGAAGAAAGCGAGGTGCGGAGTGGGGAGGGACCCGTCCAAAGTCCTACAGTGGTGGAGCTGGCCGAGACAGTGCAGAGAGGAAGGGCCTGCAACCATCTTCTCCCCAGGCTCATCTCCCAGCTCGTCCCGGGCACTGAGCGTGAAGAAAGGAGCTGGGGTCGGATGGCAGATGGCAGCTCTCCACTCGGCCGGGCTGCAGCGGGCCAGGCCCACCCTGCTCTAGGGCCCAGGGGCCTCTGCCGTGGGGTACAGAGGCTCCTGCTGCGGGGCAGAGGGTGTTTCCAGCACTGCTCCAGGCTGTGAGCTGGGGGAACCGTTTAGAAGCCCCCCGTTCCTTCCCTGCCTGACTTGGAGACCTGACAACCGGAGACACTCAGCTTCTGAGGGGGCTACTCAGCCACTCTCCTGCCCGCACAGGGGTCACCCCTCGGCCTGCAGCTTGGTAGGAGGAAGAGAACCGCCTGGGAGCTAGAGGCCTGGCTTCCATCAGTGGCTTTGCCAGGACGCCATGCTTCGGGTAGAGTAGGGTAGGATAGGGTAGGGGAGGGAAGGAGAAGAGGAAAAGGTAGGGTAGAGTAGGGTCAGGGTTAGGGCAATGGTCGGCGAACTCATTAGTCAACAGAGCGGCAAACTGCAGCTCGTGAGCCGCATGTGGCTTGCGAGCCGCAGTTTGCCGACCACTGGGTTAGGGTAAAGTACGGGAGAGTATGGTAGGGGAGAAGAGGAAGGGGAGGGCTGGTGAGGGTAGGTTAAGGTAGGGAAGGGGAGGATAGGGTAGGGTAGAGTAGGGTAGGGTAGGGAGCAAGAGAGGGGGAGAAGAGGGGAGGGAAAGGGGCAGGGGCAGGGGCTGGGAGGGGAGGGGAATGCCCCATAAACATGTGACTGCCTCCCACTAGACTGTGAACTCCAAGTTGGTGCCATCTGGCTTATTCTCTGTTTCATCATCAGCACCTGGAGGGAGTGATGGCTGGTACATAGCAGCTTCTCAACAAATATTGACTGTACAGAATTCAGTGGTTCTCAACCTTTCTAATGCCGCGACCCTTTAATACAGTTCCTCATGTTGTGGTGACCCCCAACTATAAAATTATTTTCGTTGCTACTTCACAACTGTAATTTTGCTACTGTTATGAATCGTAATGTAAATATCTGTGTTTTCCGATGGTGGCTCTACAGCCTAAGACCTCTACAACCTGTCACAACCCACAGGTTGAGAATTGCTAGCAGGGTCGCCTAAGACCATCAGAAAACACAGATATTTATATTACGATTCATAACAGTAGCAAAATTACAGTTGTGAAGTAGCAACGAAAATAATTTTATGGTTGGGGGTCACCACAACATGAGGAACTGTATTAAAGGGTCATGGCATTAGAAAGGTTGAGAACCACTGGTACAGATGTTCTCAGATTTCTGGAATGTTCCATGTTCTCTTCTCCGGGAAGGGTGTGGAGAATGGAGGGTTGTATTGAATTCACAGATGGAAGATTTCTGGGTGTCCTCGAGGATTCAAACCGGCAGGTAGGGGCAGCAGGTGGGGGGGCTTGAAGCCCCCTCCCAGCTGTGTTCCGTCACACCAGCCCTCATCTGCTTCACACTAGAAGTTCTGTTTGAAGAAAGGGATTTGTCTGGAGAAGAAGTTGGCAAATTGCTGATGTAAGCCAGCCTGCCCCACCCCATGCTGGAGTGATTCTCCACAACATCCCTGCCAAGTGGTTGGCGGGGCCCTGCCCACATCGCTCCAGGGAAGGGAGTTCCCTTTTGGCACTGCCACTTAGAAAGTCTGTCCTTGCACTGAGTCCGAACCTGTTTCCCCGTGCCTGCTGGGCATGAACGCCGCTTCCCTCCCCACCCACGGGGGCACAGAAAAGCCCTCACCCTTTCATCCACGTAGCCGCCCGTCCACGGTCCACGTCTTCAAAACACTTCCCTTCCTGGCACCCAGCCTTTCTCTGGCCTCCGCTCCTTTGCACCAGGACTGCCCTCCCCACCCTGGGGTCTCTGCGTCACTATCTCCATGACGACTTCCCTGACCAGCCCCCTTCCTTGAGCATATAGAGCCTTCTACCCCTGCACTTCCAATATGGAATTGGAGCCCCTTATCAGCAAGTCTGACGAGCCCTGAAGGCAAGGACTATGGCTCATTGGCAGCATATCCCAGGGGCCAGCAGGGAGCAAGCTGCCAGTGAGCCTTACTGAGTGAAGGTGGGTGGTCCGAGGCCTGATGGAGCTGGAGGGTGAGGTAGGGACAGCTTTGGGCATTAGGGGCATGCCCACGTGGGACCTAAAGGCTGGATGACAGGGGACAGAGTTCTAGAAGCCAAGTTCTCCCTTTGCCTCGTTTCTCTGCTAGCTCATTCTGAGAGTAGGAGATTGTTCTAGACCCAGGGGAAGGCCTGGCAGCAAGCCACTTTACACAGCCCCGTGGGGTTTTCCTTAAGCATGTTTAAGAGAGCTGGTCACGGTGAGTTAGCCCCTTCCATCCCATGAGCCCCTCCCATTCCAAGAAAACTGGTTCTGTGGAGTAGAGGAGAGCTGGCCTCTTCCCTGAGATAGGGAGCAAGAGTGTCAGGGTCAAGGTTAAGGTTCCGCCCTAGGTGAGAATGGGTGGCTACCCCTGGGGTTTTGAGAATGCATCCTTTGGGAAATAAGAACTTTGGGGTCTCCCTGGCATCACCATTTCTGAGGAACAGAGAACCTGTCATCAGAGGACCTTGCTTCCCTTCGCTGTGGAACCTGAACTTCTGGATGGCTTTTGGGAGGGATGAGGAAGCAACAGTGGAGGCCTAAGCTGCCGGACTCTGCCCAGACACTCCGGGGCCTGGGCGATGCTCCCGGAACTAGGGGACAGATGACTGAGCACATCACTCACTGGTTGGTCCACTCATTCACTCACTCAACAGGCGCTAATCGTGGGCTCACTGTATGTCAGGTGCTATAATGGTCAGAGGGGCCCCAAGGTGAATAAGGCTTCGTCCTGTCGATAGGGGACTCCCAGGCCTGCAGGACAGCTCCTCAAATAAGTCTGACACAGAAGAGGAAAGACCAGAGAGGTGAGAAGTTCCCTGAGACTTTGAGGTGGGAAGGCTGTCCTTCATCTGGGCTAGAGAGGTAAAAGGCAACGATTAGAGTAGCTTCAAGCATGGGGGCAGCAGGTGTCCCCCCAAAACCATGCAGGTGCTTGAGACAGAGGAGAACATGTGTGCACGGGCCTGAAAGTGGGCAGAGGTGGGGTCTGGGCAGGAATGAGGAGCCTCAGGTTCGAGAGGAAGAGGAAGAGGAAAGTGGGCAGATGCTAGGCCACAGCAAGAGAAGGAGGGCAGGCTGAAACCGGTTTGGCTCAGTGGATAGAGCGTCGGCCTGCGGACTCAAGGGTCCTGGGTTCGATTCTGGTCAAGGGCATGTACCTTGGTTGCGGGCACATCCCCAGTGGGAGGTGTGCAGGAGGCAGCTGATCGATGTTTCTCTCTCATCGATGTTTCTAACTCTCTATCCCTCTCCCTTCCTCTCTGTAAAAAATCAATAAAATATATTTAAAAAAAAAAAAGAGAGAAGGAGGGCAGGAGCAGTGGGGGGTTTAGGGAGGGAATGATATGATCATTAGCGTTTAGAAGAGTCTCCCTGTGGGGTGTGGATTTGGGGTGGGAATGAGACCAACAGCAGAAAGCACAGGAGGGGGCTGCACCATCATCCAGGGGGCACTTCTCAGAGAAGATGGATTCAGCGGGGACCTCCAATACCCCAGGCCCCATCCCAACTAGGGGTCCATGCCCCACAACCCCTGGAGGATAAAGAAGATCATTTCGTGCTGTTTCCCAAGACCTTGCCTCAGCTTTCACCAGCCCGCTGAGGCAATCTTACACAATCCTGACTCTGAAACAAACTCCAGAAAGCAACCTCAGTGTCCTGCCCTGCCTCCCAGCAGTTGCTGAAAACTTACACTTTAGAAAGCCCGTGTCATGGATTTTGACATGCCCATGGCCAAAGTGACAACAGGACTGACACAACTGGTTGCTTAAGTTCTGTTGCCTCTTGGGGTTCAGGCCTGAAATAATCCCTCCACCCCAAGTCTTCCATCAGATCCTGGGCCAGATTGGACCCCAGTCTCCCTCTCCCTACCCCCAATCCCCTGCCCTCAAAGTATCACAGACCCCTCCCATCCACAGGAGGAGGGATGATTGATATGATTGACAACTGGAGGAGATCATTCTGGCTCTGTGCGGAGGAGGGATGGGGACCAGTCTGAGGGCTGCTGTGGACTAACGGAGCCTTAACTTTGCATCCTCAACGAGCCCTCCTCAATCTCACGGGGCAACAGACACCAAGCAGATACGTTCAATATTATGCTGTGGGGAACCGAAAAGCGAAGGTGGGTGATGAGCAGACACCCTGGTAGCGCAGAGCAGGTGTTTCTGATGCCTTCTTGGCTGGGCTGCAGGCCGGTGCGGGGGGGGGGGGGGGGGGGCGGGGGGAGAAGATACAGGAAGGGTGAGGAAGCTTCCTCCGGTTGATGTCAAGGTGAGATTTGCAAGGGCAGAACATGAACTTCTCTGTGCCCAGAGCTGTTAGGTAACGAGAGAAATCAGAGACACACAGGAAGTTGGGTTTTTACAGCCTAGTTTGCTTTCTCCCAACCTTTGGAGACTTTTTATTGGCCACGTTAAATGCTGAGTCCCAGCTGTCCTCGCTCCAGGGGCTCTGTAGCCATCCCACTGAATCCCGAGCTTCTGATTTCCGAGGCCCCACACCCAGGTGGGCTGGGCTTGCGGTGTGCCAGTGGCCTGCCAGAACCGTTTTTCTGAAGGGCAAGGTGGGGTACACATTGCACCCTAGAGAGTGGCACTGGTGTCCCCCATGCACACTGACGCCCTTGCCCAGAGGACGCCGACAGACTAACGGTTGTCGCAGGAGCCCAGCAGCTTGACAGGCAGGCAAGCCCCGGGGTCCCCAAGCTGAAAACTACTCTGGATGGGAATGTGAGGGTGTGTGAGTGGGAGGGCTCCCTGGAGGAGGGCACATTTGGGTGGGGTCTTTGTGGACAAGCAGGAGTTCCAGAGCTACAGAAGGGCCCAGCAGCCTGGCGCTAGCGCAGAGCAGACACTTGACAATGTTTGTGAGTGAACGGATGGAGGGCACCCAGACCAGAGAACACCAGGACACCGGGTACAAATCCGCGAAGTCTGACAGTTCACGGGGAACCGGGAGAATGTTCTGGAACGGCTGCAGACTGGCCAGGAGCCTGGTGGTGAGGTGCAGGAGAGGACAGGCCCGTGTCCGCGGCCCCGTGGTTCTAGCGGTCTTCGTGTCCGTGGCTTGCTTCGCGGTACCTGCCTTCGTCAGGGGACGAGGCTGTGCCTTTTCATGGAGGGACTCGATGTCACCTCATCCAAGCTTTGCACGTTAGAGAGGGAAAGACTGAGGGCCAGAGGAGGGAGAGGTCACTTGCTCAAACTCAGAGCCAAGAAGCAGGTGAGCTGGGAGGCTAACCTGGATGAGGGCGCTTTTCATTGCCCTCAGGTGCCGCGGATGGATTTCGCCCAAGCTTGGGGTTCCTTCAATTTTTTAAAAATAGGATTTACGTTCAATTTGTGGTTTAGTTGGTTATTTTCAAACGAAATCATGGCTGGTATATGTTTTCAAAATAGCAAATACACGGAATTTTGTTCTTGTCGGGTTTTTTTTTTTTTTGAATACTATATCCCTCAGAAGCGATCACGGACATAGGTGAGTGCGTTGCGCAGGAACCCCAGTTTGCAGAACAGCAGCTGGGGCTAGTTTAGAGGCCTTTGGGGACAGCTCACACCTAACTGCTAACTGCCCTTGGTTACTTGTCTAACACTGGTCAACCCTAACTGAACAGCTGACCCCTAAAAATAACCTGAGAGAGAGAGGGGGGGGGGGAGGGGGAGAGAAAGAAAGAAAGGAGGGAGGGAGGGAGAGGGAGGGAGAGGGAGGGAGAGAGAAAGAAAGAGAGAGAGAGAAAGAAAGAAAGGAAGGAAGGAAGGAAGGAAGGAAGGAAGGAAGGAAGGAAGGAAGGAAGGAAGGAAGGAAGGAAGGAAGGAAGGAAGGAAGGAAGAAAGGAAGAAAGGAAGAAAGGAAGAAAGAAACTGACCGGTGACCAGCTACAACTATTACCTCCTGTATAAATTACTATCTACTGAGTGCTCACTCGGTATCAGGTGCTGTGCTAAAGTGCTTTACAAGTGCCGTTAGATGATCCGATCCACAACCCTGGGAGGTGCTATTATTATTCCCATTTCATAGATGAGGAAACTGAGGCTTAGAGATTTTAAATAACTTGTTCAAGGTTTCACAATTAGTAGGTAGTAGAACTAAACTCTGAAACCAGAAATTTAACTTCAATATTCATACTCTTGGCCACTAACTACCCTTTTAATCCCAAGAATTGCACTGAATAAACAGAAGGACAAACTTACCCCCACCCCCAATATAAAGCTCTCCTTCTTCTCACTTTCCCGTAAATCTGTCAGACCTGGCTCCAGCAAGTTACCTAATCTTTCTTTTTTTTAATCTGTTTTTATTGACTTTAGAGAGGGTGGAAGGGAGAGGGATACAGAGATAGAAACACCGATGAGAAAGAGACATCAATAGGCGGCCTCCTGCAAGGCATGCGCCCCCCCCCACCCCCCCGGAGGATCAAGCCCACAACCTGGGTATGTGCCCTGACCTGGAATTAAACCAGGAACCTCTTGGTTCCTGGGTCAATGCTCAACCACTAAGCCACACCGGCCAGGCTGCCTAATCTTTCTTAAATTTTGTCACAAACTCTGTCCTTCTGGCCTATTCCTCCAGCTGAAGAGGGGCCAGGGACCAACTTCTGGAGGGTTTTCCAGAGCTCAAGAATGTGCCTGGCTGCTGTTCCTTTCTTCCTCTCCCCTTCTTCTCCTTCTCCTTCTCTTCTCCTCCTCCTCCTCTTCCTCTACCACCTCCTCCTCCTCCTCCTTCTTTTTCTTTAAATTAAACTTATTGGGGTGACATTGGTTAATAAGATTATACAGGTTTCAAGTGTACATTTCTGATACATGACCCGTATATTGCATTGTGTGCCCACCACCCAAAATCAAGTCATCTTCCATCACCATTTATGGGTCCCCTTTACTCTTTACTACCTCCCACATCCTTCCTTTTGGTAACTGCCATACTGTTGCCTGTGTCTATGAGTTTCTGTTTTCTATCCCACATATAAGTGAAATCTTATGGTTCTCAACTTTTTCTGATGGACTTATTTCACTTAGCATAATGTTCTCAACGTCCATTCATGTTAATTTCCTCAAATTATGGCTTCAAGTAATATGGCTGCAAGTACATACACGATGACGAAGTGTGGCCCCATTATATTTCTCTTGGCCAGGGCTGCTCTGGAGAATCCCTCCTTGGCTGGTCTCCCTGCTTCTACTCTTGCCTGCCTCTGGCTAGCTCTTCTCCACCAAGCCAGCCAGAGTAATCCTTTGCAAATATAAGTGAAATCATCTCGCTCCCTTGCTCAAAAGCCCCCAGTGGCTCCCAAGTGCTCCCCAAGTGCAGATAGGACCTGCTCCCTGCTCCCTGTAGGTGCACACCTCCCACCACCCCCATCTCAGCTCCTGCACATTGCCTTTAGTGCTGTTCTTTGAGCAAGCCAAATATATGTTCACCCCAGGGCCTTAGCTGCTCTGCCAAGAACTCTCGGACCCCGGATAGTGGCATGCTGCTCTCCTTCCTGTCTTTCAGATTTCTGCTCACATGCATTCCTCAGTCGTCCTCTCTAAACAACACCCTTCCTCCCCCAATCTTACTTCCCCATTTTAGCTTTCCTCAGATCACCTATCATTACCTACCAGTGTATCATAATATATATGGCTGCAAGTTTCCTTGATGTACCCCCACCACTCCCCATCCCCTCCCCCACCCCATTTGTTTGTCTATTTATTTTCTATCCCCTCCCCACTAGAA
The DNA here is from genome assembly GCF_963455305.1 of Plecotus auritus. Classification (NCBI taxonomy): domain Eukaryota; kingdom Metazoa; phylum Chordata; class Mammalia; order Chiroptera; family Vespertilionidae; genus Plecotus; species Plecotus auritus. Next base: position 32,929,067 of record NC_137778.1, read on the forward strand.
TGCAAGCCCCAAGAGGACAGAAACTTTGTGTCTTTAGTCTCTGGCTATCATAGAATATTTGTAGAAAGAATGAATAAATGCACACGTGGCGGACATTTAATAAATAGGTGGTGAACAAATGAACAGAGAAGGGGTCTCAGGGGTCTAAATGAGGCCTGTCAGAATAGCAGGGGTAAGTTGTCATCAAGTTTGAAAGCCATGGACATGGAAAGAAAAGAAGTGCGCAGACACGGTTAAGAACTTTTCAAGAATACATTTATTAACTCTCACTTCCCTCCATTCTTCTTGCAGGCATTGCTGGGGAAAAGCCACTCAGAGCTGCTTACTCTTTGTGGATATTCTCATGGGCAGTCACCAGCACTCTGGTCACCAGGACCACGAATTCATTAAAGGTGACCTGTCCATCTCGATCAGCATCCAGTTCTTGGAATATTTTGTCAATGGTGGCTTGATCTTTGGTGTTCTAGGAGAAGGGGACAGCAGACACAGTGAGCTCAGACCATCCCCCTTTCTTATCCTCAGAGCTCAGCTTAGGGAGGCCCAGGGACATTCATTCATTGGCCAAAACTGTGTTGGAGAATCCAATGTTACAAAACAGAAGGCAGAGAGAGGCAACCGTCATGAGCCATCCTAGAATCACATAAGTCTGACCTGAAAGGTTCTCTGTAGTTCACTAATCCACCCGCCCGCCTTTCTCCACCTCACCTATGTGCAAACACTTCCAGAGCGGGAGAGAGTACAGCTCGAGGGGACAGAGTGAGTTAACCCAGAGAGGGAGGTGGGGCCCTTTCCCCCCAGCAGGGGGAGACCTTCCTTGGGTGCTGAAATTGGAGCTGAACCCACCCAAGTCCTTGTTTCTCCATCACCCAGTCCTTGCCACTGTCCTCAATGTGAAGCGGGGTGGCGTGGGGGAGTTCACCATGATGGACATCACCCACCTTGATTGTGTTGACAAGTTCCTTTGTGATCAGCTGCTTCAGCTCACGCTTGGTGAGGGTGTCAAAATCTCCCACCCGAGCTGAGTACTGGTGGAAGACGTTGATGATTCCTTCCAGGTGGTCTTCCAGCTTAGTCATCTTCTCAAAGCTCACGTTAACCTTCAGGAGACAAGGCAGGTCTAGGACAGTTCCTCCCCCACCCCCTGACCCCCTCTCCCTTCTCTTTCTGCATTGAAAGTTTAAACAAGGGATGGCTTCCCCCTGCATCTGCTTTGTGTTCTCTCTGCTCTTCATTTGTGGATTGGATGAGGGAGGACATCTAATACCATCTAACGTTGAAAGAATCAACCTCAACTGCCACAGTGGCCCATGTCCCTGTAACTCCTGGATAATATAACCAGAGGGTGTTGCTCACTCAAGCTCAGCTGGGAAGGGTTCCGTGGTTCCCCAGGCTGTTCCTTTTCCCCAAGTGGAAGGCCATGGGTCCCTTATAGACAATCACCAGCCTGCCCACCTTTGCCATCCCAAGTCCTGAGACTGGGTCTACCTAGCTCATCCCTAAGTCCTGAGACTGGGTCCACCTCGCTCAGCAAGGGCTGTTCTCCTTGGTCCAAAATGCAGTCAGTTCTTTACACCATAAGGTACATAAATGTCTAACCATTATATTGTACACCTGAAACTAATATTGCATGTCAACTGTAATTGTAAAATAAAATTTAAATGAAAAAAATTTTTTTAATGTAGTCAGCCCAGAGGAGCTCCAGCAAGTAGAAGGTTGGGCTTCCAACAGCCTGCAATGTGGCCCCCTGCCGTCACCACTCTGAGGACCCCGAGGGCTCAGCAAGGAAAGGACACTTACCCTCAGTGCACAGGAGTGTGGAGCTCTAGCAAGAAGTCAGCAGGCGAGGGACACCCAGCCGGGAAGGTTTTTATAAGGCACTCCAGCTTCCCCTTTGACCGCAAGTGAGGAAACTTCTCTGATTCACCAGTCTTCAGGCAATAGCTGGTACACACTCTATTGCTCAATACAAGGTTCAAACTTGTGACTTTGACCGCAACAAAAGAAGCTCAGGTTGTACCCATCACACCCCTGCTCAGCCTGAAACAGAACTTCCAACCGCACCCCATACACATACAAACAAGTGCCTCACACATTTCTCAGCTCTAGGGCAGGACCCAGCCTTCACCTCTAACTCAGTGCCCTGCTTCCTAATAGAAGGTCAGGGGAGCACGTTTCACTGCCTGGGTGGCTACTACCTGAAAAGGAAGGACTGGGAGAGGCATTTGCTGTGTGTATTAACCCCAAAATAATAATGATGATAAAAACGAAGTGAGCATGTAATCCTGACACAGAAAAGGGATGTTGGTTTAAAACTAAGGAAATCTGAATAAAATACAAAATTTAGTTCATAATAATATATCAAGAGCAGTTCACTAATTGTAACAAATGTACCAGATGAACATGGAATGTTCACAAGAAGGGAGACGTGTACAGGTGTATAGGAACTGCCTATATTATCTTCTCAATTTTTGCCTAAATGGAAAATGCTTCTAAAAGCCCTGGCCAGTTTGGCTCAGTGGATGGAATGTCAGCCTACGACTGAAGGGTCCCAGTTCGATTCTGGTCAAGGGCACATACCTCAGTTACAGGCTCAATCCCGTGCAGGAGGCAACCAATCAACGTGTCTCTCTCTCATCAAAGTTTCTCTCTGTCTCTCCCCCTCCCTTCCACTCTCTCTAAAAATAATGGAAAAATATCCTCAGGTGAGGAATAATAATAATAATAAAGTTAAAAATAAATAAAATGCTTCTAAAAAATAAAGTCTATGTGTTGTTGAAAGCAAACATGTATTGAACACTTACGACATGCCAGACACTGCTTGACACCACCTTCCCTTAGTTCTCCAGAGAGCCCTGAGGGGCATGCTTATAGTGTGCCCATTCTGCAGATGAAGGAAATGAGTTTAGAGAGGCTAAGTAACTTTTTAAAGTGCCAAACCCTAATTTGTTTGCTCTCAAAACCTCTGCCATTGTTGCCATTTTCCTCCTAAAATAAGAACAGTTTTTTAGTTATTAAAAAAATAATACCTGCTCATAATTTTTGGTAGATGCAGACACTCTTATCAGACCCTGATTTTTTTCTTCCCATTTCCCCCCTAATGCAGTCAACTCTTGATTAGCCTTTAAAGAATTCTTTCCTTGATGTACTCCCACCACTCCCCACCCCCACCCCCACATGGAAAGTCCCTAGGTTCAGGGTCAGAGCAGCACAAATTCCTTGATGCCCTCTTGGAATTTGGTATTAGATGGGTTCTGACACCTTCCTAAATCACAACACAGAGAATTCACCTCACAGGACCCAGGTGGGGAGTACTGAGTGGGGTTCAGGCCAACATTGGAACCTGGATCCCACACTGGGATGGGGTCTGATGCAAGACTGCTTTTCAGGCCACAGTGGAGATGGGAATGGGGGTCAGTTCTGTGCCCTTGGGCAAGCCCTTGGCTTCTGTAAGCCCCTTTCTTCATTTGTGTGGTCATCTCACTGGCCTCATTTAGTTCCCAGAATAGCAATGAGGCCCAACTGGAAGACTATGTGAGAAAGTGCTTAAAAACAATGAAGTGTGATGTTTAAATTTTACTTTTGCTCTTACCCACCGATCATGGATGTGGATCATTCAGACCGGCTAGCATATATGTGAGTCCAGAGCCAGCCTTCCAAGGGCCTGGTCACTGGCCACTGGGAGTCTCCTACAAGTGACCTTCCTCCTCTGTGTCCTGACAGTGGTCCCGGGGTGGAGGGGCCTGCATGCTGGTCTTCCCCCTGCGGAAGCTGCCCTTGGCCCCCGAGCACCAGCCCAGCATCTGTGCCACCCAGCGAGGCCTTTGGAGAGACAAGGAAGCCAACACACAGCAGGCACCTGGCACAGGTCCTGGCACGTAGAATCATGCCACTTGCCTGACCTTCCTCCCTCCTCCCATCTGCACCCCAATGAAAAGGCAGGATTGGCCCCCTGGGGAAAGCTCAAGCCCTGGGGATGCTCTCTCCAGCTCCATGGTGAGTGTCCCGCTGCTGGCCTGGGCGTTTCCGGGGGGATTCCTGAGACCTGTGGCCTGGCTGTCACTGGACTGGTCCTGCCGCTCCCACTTGACAGAAACTGCTCAAGGGTGGGACTGTGCAGAAAGGCTGATGCTTGGGGCAGCCAAGGAGGCTGAAAAGGATGGGAAACTCCTCTGTTGACAGTTTGATGTAGATGATACTACAGTGGTGAATACAAGCCATTAGGCATTTGTCAAAACCCATAGATGTGCGATGCAGAGAGTGAGTCATAATGTGGACTATGGACTTTAGTTATTAATGATGTATGAATGTTGGCTTGATTGGACCAAATGCACCATACTAATGCAAGGTGTCAATAAGAGGGGCGCTGGGAGAGGGAAGGCCAAGGGGGATATGGGAACTACTTCCTGCGCAATATTTCTGTAAACCTAAAACTTCCTCTAAAACATAGTCTACTGCTTCATTAAAACATTACTGCTGCACTTAAAATCACTATGTACAAGTAGTAAGAGCATGCTACACGACAAGGAGGAAACTTTTCAAATAAGTTTTAAGCCAAATTGATAACAGACTCACTTTCACAACTAGAAATACTATGTGTATCCTTAAAATAGACTTTCACCTTCAAAGGGAATTAAACTAAATGTGATCATGTAAATACCCTGAACAGCATATCAAGATAACTTCAGCCCGGCTGGTGCGGTTCAGTGGTTGAGCATCGACCTATGAATCAGGAGATCGCTGTTCGATTCCCAGTAAGGGCACATGCCCAGGTTGCAGGCTCGATCCCCAGTGTGGGGCATACGGGAGGCAGCCTATCAATGATTCTCTCTCACCATTGTTGTTTCTATCTCTCTCTCCCTTTCCCTTCCTCTCTGAAATCAATAAAAATATATTTTAAAAAAAAGATAACTTCAAATTTTCATAATGTAAAGAAACAATGGGCCAGCTGGGAAATATGAATAGGGGGTATATGGGAGTTTCTTGTACTATACGTGCAACTTTTCTGTAAGTTTGGAATTCTATCAAACTAAATTACATCAAATTAAATTATATCAAAATTAAAAATTACCCCCCACAAAGTACTCATGGCAGCCATGGGACTCTGTTAGTCACATCCAAATAGTGGGGTGGGGCACACCAGAACTTAAGGTGGGGAGGGGTGACCAGATGGGGCAGGATCGCAGCCCACCAAGGTGGGTTTACCCTCAAAGAGACACCTTCTCTAACGTTACCCTCTCCAGGAGGGAAATGAACTCTCAGATAAGCAAGGAGAGAGAAAAAGAAGGTGATGGTGCTTTAAAGGATGGGAGACTGGATCTAAAGGGATTCAATCTCTGGAGAGCTCTGAGCAATGGTGAGGAGTGAGGAAGGCGTGGGTCTTCACCTGGCACATACTTCCTTGCCCTTTATATCTGCTAGTCGCTGGCTGGCAGGCGCTGGGGGAGGCCACCATGAACTGGACAGACACTGTCCTGCCCTCAGTGAACTTACAGTCTGGAGAGGAGGCAGAGTCCCAGCAGGTGGTTGGGGAGAGAGAGAGGTGGCAGAGCCAGAAAGCAGAGAATGAAATACATCGCCAGCCCTACCCTCAAGCCGGAAGCCAACTTAATGAAGATCTTTGTGCCTTGGGGGTAGGGAGATGTGGGAAGGAAGTCTTCTCCCTAAGTTGTTCTGGGATGCAAAGCCAGTCACTGGGTGGATTTCCAAGAAGGACCTCAGGGTTTTCAGGAAGTGAGACACCAATCCCTCTGTGTCTTCCCCATTCTCCCACTACACTCCCCAAACTTGGCAATGAGAAAGCTACCAAATTGGATGAGGATGATCACCACCAAAGCACCAAGGCCTCTGAAATAAAAAATGTTTAAGTCTAACCTGGGAACCTGCATTCAATGCCTCAGACTCCCCTGCATGCTTGGTTAGCATAGTTGCCATGGTAACATGGACTGTAAGAAGCAGAGTCCCAGGTCCCAGGGCCCCACACAGGGCAGCACTGAGGCCTGGACATGGACCCGGATGCCCATGCAGTGCACCCCCACAGCAGTGGGCTAGGTTCGTCCCTAAACCTGCACTTCTGGCCTTCTGTAGCCACACCGTCCATGCAACTGCTCTAGAGGGACAGGTGAGTGAGACCCTGGCTCCCCGCCCTCTGCCATGGAGAACTGAACAGTCCCCCGCAGTGCAGTAGGAAAGCCCCTGAGGTGTTTGGGCTGTTCAGGGATGGGGAGGCCACAAGAGGAGAAACTGGACATTTGGGAGCATGAGAACTGATGGAGAAAATAAGATCCGTCTAATGGGGTTCCATCCTAACACAATTACAGTTCGGAACCCCATCCAGCTTACTCAGCATTATGGCCTGCTTTGTTCTCCCAGAACAAATGTTGAACAAATGTTGACTGACATGGGGCAAGGCTGTGATCCTATTAGGAAATCAGGTGTGGCAGAGACTGTTCAAGTCACTGCTTCCTTCCCCTTTTCCCTCTCAGGAGAAAACAACTCCTTTCTACAGCTTTATTCATGTATAATTAACATACAAAAAACCCCTGCACACATTTAATGGGCACAATTTGATGAGTCTGGACATGTATATGCACCCATGATACCATCACAACAGTAAACACATCGCCTCTTATGCTACCGAGGGCCTTTGCTTTTGTGGTGAGAGCACTCAGCATGACATCTACGCTCTTACCAAATGTTTAAGTGCACAAACCTGTATCGTTAACGCGCCGTGTTGACCTGCAGGTCTCTGGAACACCTTTGTCTTGTGTAACTGGAACTTTGCACCCACTGAACCATGATAGTCACCGCTTCCTGGGAGGAATCCAGTCAGAAGGGATGAGACCGCCTCAAGAGCTCCTGCAGCTGCTTACTTTTTGTTTGTTGATTTTTCCCGTCTTCACCATTATATTCCGTATCTTGTTAAATAAATAGCTTAAAAACTGATTTTAGAGAGAAGAAGGACGAGGGAGAGAGAGAGAGAGAGAGAAACATCCATCGGCTGCCTTCTGCGCAACCCCTACTGGGGATCGAGCCCGAAACCTGGACATGTGCCCTGACCAGGAATCAAACTGGCGACCTTTCGGTGCACAGACCAACATTCAGCCAGCTGAGCCACACCAGCCAGGCCACATTCCATATCTTTCTGAGACGTGCACAGACTGTATGTAGCACATACGTTTATGTAAGATGAAATAAAACAACAAACACCTGTAAACGTACAGGATGTGTTTAGGCCCTGGACAGATACCAGGCGATTGACAGAATACTCCGGAGAGCAGAGAAGGAAAATAAAGAATTTTTTGTTTGCTAAAAAAATTCAATTCTTTGAGAGCCCCTAGACAAGCTAGCGGAGCATCCAGGTGTGCTTCAGGAATGATTTTTTATCATCTCTGCCTCACACCCCGAGTTTTTAAACACACTGACCCTCTTCCCAGAGAAGGGGGCCTGACCCACAGTGCCTGAGTCCGAGGGTGCTGGGAATGAGGTCACCCTGTAGCTCTGAGCTTCAGGGCGGGTGGCAGGGCCAGTGAGGTGCTGGGAGAGAGTGTGGTTGATAGGAGTTGACATTAAGACCTCAGGGGATCAAGCATTCCAGGGAGGACTAGAACTTGGCTGAGAAAATTGAAAGTGGCAGACATCAGAGAAAGGAGGGAGGAGGGGTCATAAGATGCTCACAGGGACCTGGTGGGCTTTGTGTAGGGAGACCCCCCATAGCCACGGTGAGAACAGAGGCCACGTGATGCGTGCTAGAGCTGTGGGGGTTATGTGGCCCCAGGGGCATTTCCTAGACCCTGGGAGGCGATCAGTGCTGCTACTGGAGAAAGAGCCCGGGCCCAATGTTGCACCAGGCAGGCTTGCCCAGGCCCAGTCATGGCGGGGCCGTCCACAGAGGGCTCGTGCTGAGGGCTCCTGGCTTCACTGAGGCTAGTTCCAGAAGGGAAGAAAAGGCTCCTGTCTAAAGCAAGAGGGAAAAGAGAGACACACACATGCCTCATTTGAGAAAATGGCTAAGGGCCCTGTCCAGGCCCGGGCACCAGGCTGGGACTTGGAGTTCCTTCAGAACATCAATCCAGTGGGAGCTTCCGGAGCTCTGAAGGTCTGGGGAGGGCTTGAAGGAGTCCTACGGGGTACCCCCGATCCCCGAACTTTGGACAGCACAAGTGGTTGGCAGGATATTCTGGAGGAAAAAGAAGACAAAGAAAGCATGTCTTAAATGTGTTGAAAGGATAACTCTCCGTGAGACCCAGAATAGATAGCAGAAAAGGGAAGTGCAGGAGAAATGATTTTTGAGGTCTCTATCTCAGACTGTGAATTTCTAAATTTCTGAACCTTTCCCGAGAGGAAGGGACTCAGAGTAGCTGATTTCTCCGAGTCTGAGAGTATGGCAGCGTCTTTCCTGCTCCAAGCCTGGGTGTCCAGATGCAGGCTATGGGAAGGCCATTCAGCCGGCAGAAGAAAATAAGAGATGCCAGCAAGTCAGTGTTTTTTTTCAGTAATGGCATTATTAGCCTCATGGGAAGAACTAAGTCCAATTTGGCGGGGGCCCATTTCTAAAAATTCTGCAGGAGTAGCTGTTATTCACAGGGAGAAAGGAAGGAGGCAATGAAATGCAGAAACGGGGGTGCCCAGCAGGGTCTTCGCTTATTTCATGTGGCCAGAGCCTCCAGAGCTCCCATTATTTCTCATTTATTTGTTCGTGTCTTATAACGCTGGCCAGGGCCTCCAATACAAATTCTAAATAGAAGTGGTGATGGGTGCACCATGTCTTCTTCCATCATTAAGAGAAATGTCTATCATTTCTTTTTGTTGCTGTTGTTAATCCTTGCCCAAGGATATGTTTATCCATTGATTTTTAGGGAGAGTGGAAGAGAGAGGGAAAGACAGAGAGAAACATTGATGTGAGAGAAACACATCAATTGGTTGTCTCCTGCACGAGCCCCTACCAGGGCCCAGGCTGGGGAGGAGCCTGCAACCAATTTACGTGCTCTTGACCCGGAATCGAACCTGGGACCCTTTGGTCCACAGGCCAACACTCTATCCACTGAACCAAACCGGCTAGGGCTCTATCATTTCCTCATTAAGTGTGATATTTACGGTTAGGTCTTAATAGATGCGCCTCATGAAAGGTCTAGGACAAAAGTAGGAAAGAAATCCAGAGCATCCTATTTTGGTTAAATATTTTGCTCTGCAAAGCACAGGGGGGAAATGTGCTAGAGCAAAAGAAGACGCTGAGCGAGCTGCACCGGATTGGAGCCCTTGCTGGGCTGGGCTGATGAAGAGGCTCTGCGTGGGCTTCGGCTGCGCGAGAGCTTCATGCTTTCTGCTGCTAATTGTGCCTGTTCAACAGGAGGAAGAGGAGGCTGCTGTCTGCCGAGAGAGGTTGGGGGCAGATGGTTTGAAAGCGTTGCCAAAGGTCCATACCCTGGCCTTCGCAGCCAGTTCAGACCGTGATTTTGCAAATCTGAGAGTTGTTTACACAGAAATGTCTACAGCTCCTAAGACAGCCAGGGACGGCCCCCAGCCCAGAAGGAAGGGGAAGCTATTACTGGAACAACACCTAAGAGGTTAAGGAACTCAAAATGCTGATCCTCTTGTTGTATTGGATTGCTCACACCAGGAAAAAAAACACACCAAAAAACCCCACAGTAGTTCAAGTCCTGAGCTGTGCCTGGTGAGTCAACCCCAGAGAGAAGCTCATTCTGGAACCTTCGACCTTTGTTTATGCCCCTGGATGGCAGAGACCATGCAGGAGGTGAGGACCGAGAGGCTGACGAGGGAGGCCCTCCACGCACACACCAAGGCTGGAAGCTGCCCAGAAGAGAGGGCTTTCATAGCGAATCTTAACTAACTGAGGTTTCTCGCCTAGAGACTGTTGGGCTCTAACCCTCCCTCTACCGCTTGCTGTTTTATCTTAACCTCTCCGAATCTCTTCATATACAAATGGAAATAGCGATGACCTCTTTCAGGGTTGTTACAAAAAAAATAAATGAGATAAACTGTCACAAAGTCTAGTGCTAAGAAGTAAAATTATCAACACACATAGTGGGCCCATGTCAAAATTCTTATTTTAATTCATTCGTGAAAGATTGGTAAAGATGTTTGTTTGTTTAAGCTGGCTTGAAGAATATTTGAGAATCTATAAAGACAGCCAGGAAAGGTGTGTCTAAGTAAGACTCTTAAGTGAGATGTGAGACACTTTTAACTTTAAAAAGAGTGATGAAAACCCCAACAGTTAGGGGTTTACTATCTCTACTAGGCTATACAATCATATTACTCCATCAAGCAGGTAAATTGGCTTTATCCACTGGGATTTGTTAGTCAAATATACTGTGTTGACCTTTGACATTTCCCAAAAGTGTCAGATGGTGGAAGATTAACAAGTGGCTGCATTTGCTTCTGTTCAGCCGGACCCCAGCAGAGATCAAAGACGTAAGCAATCAGCACTTTGTCTTTTTCCAGGTCTGAGATGCTATTTCCCATTCACAATGACACCCAGCGGAAGCCCAGCATGTGTTGGTGGCTTGCCCTCCCCTCTTCAGCCCATTTGATTTTAGGCTGAATTCCCAGGACAGGAGGCCAGGAGATAGGCTGCGATCTGGACCCCAACAGGATGGTCTGGCTCCCGGGTGGAGGAATGTATGGGACGTCCTTTCCATGGAAATAAGCTCATTTGCTCAGCTGTTAGACACCAGTCGCCCAATTCCAGATCCTCGCCCTGCTTTTAGGATTTTTGTCACAACTGTGAGGAACCCGGAGTCAGGAGCCTGGGGTGGAGAACCTGACTGAAGAAGCAGGATTTCAGACAGGTCATCCTTACAGGCCCCAGAAATCTCAGTGGCCGGATCTGCCTCAATTGGTGAGCCAAGGTCTCCTTTGTGTGTCCAAATGTTGCATGGGTTTCCTGCTAAACAACTTATTTCTCAACTTCCCACTGCCCTGTTCTTCTTCTGTAGCTGGGGAAACAGGAAACCAAATCACCTTGCTCTGGGCTACAAGCCTGTATGACTCTGCCCAGTGGTTCCTGTAATGAACACAATCCTGTTTGTAAACCACAGTCTCCACGCCTACCGCCTCCCTGAACCTTCCAGTGATGGCCCCTCACCTCCACTTCTTTCTCTAGGCGGCCAGTGCCAGTGGGGTCACCTCCCATGCACACCATGAGCTGAGTATCAACTATTGAGAGCTCAAGGTCAATGTGATTCTTCACAACCAGTGCCCATCACGTACAGTGAAACTCCAAGGGGGCACTCTGTCACCTTCCCCATGGTTTCTGAGTGGGCTAAGTCAGCAGACCCCCTTGGCAAACAAAATTTGATAATGATAAGTCTCTCCCTCCCACCTCTCCAGAGGGGGTTCCTCTTCAGCCCAGGCTCCTGGGGTCAGAGGCACACAGCCATCCCCCAGGGGGTTGAAGGGCCCCTGGGGTGCTTAGGCAGAAGCTCAGAACCTCATGCACACAGAGGGACCCCAAGCCTGCCTTTGTCTCCCCAGGACAGTGCACCCAGCTTCACTGGGCAGGAGAGGAGGGGAGGAGGGGTGTGGGCAGCAGCAGAGTAACTGACTGGCCCTTAGCTGCATGTCCCTGCGAAGTCCACCCACCCACCCACAAAACAACAGACCATCATGGAATCACTGCACCTTTCATTACTAACGTCCAGCCACAGGACCAGGGGTCTTAACCCTTTCGGGGTCTTGGACCCTCTTGAGAATCTGAGGAAAGCCAGGGAGGAATGTGCTGATGCGCACACTCAAAATGATGCATCCACTTCCGTTCCATTCAGAGATGTATAGTACACCTCCATCACCAACACCACTGCCTCATCGCCCCAGTGGGGGCAACAGAACATTTCCAAGGTGTGGCAAGAAACCCAACTCAGGGCTGGGTTCTGAAATTCCCACTCACCAGGCCCTTTGATGTTTCATTGATCACCAGAGCCATCACCCTACAGGGCAGCGTTTGAGTTACCAGTTCTTTGAGTTGAGTTTTATTAATGTACTGGCCTGTCTGCCATTCCTTTATCTTTTACTTGAATTGAGAGATTGGAAGTCAAGAGAAAAGGAAAGCTTCCAAAATCTGGGCCAGGGGCTATTAGTGTTACTTACCGTAGAATTCTAAACACCCACCTCCTGTCATACCACACACAGAATCAGTCTCTCTCTCTCTCTCTCTCTCTCTCTCTCTCTCTCTCTCTCTCACACACACACACACACACACACACACACACACACACACTTCTATGCAGTTATTGCCCTAATTTCCCAAGAGTCTCATCTAAGACACTTAGCTGGAAATTAATATTTAGTTGAGAGAACAATAATTTTCCTTACATCACCCTGTTTCCATATCACCATTTGGAAGACCATTAGTGTCATGGGCTTTTTAGAACCCTAACTCCTAGAGCCAGTGACTCGGGGCCAGGGCTAGAAGAGACTCAGAAATCATTTAGGGGGAAGGCAGAAAGGAAACCAGACACATGATAAGAACGGAAAGTTCATGAGACATAGGGAGTGGGGATCAACAGAAGCTTGGTTTTGTCCCTGTGGGTTTTCCAACCCTCCCCTCACCCCCAAGGAGCCTCCTTCCACAAGAGGAAAGTGAGAGAGAGGCCTGAGGTATCAATCACTTTATTATTATTCAGGGACAAGTCCAGGGGCCCAGCCCCAGGCCCAGCAGCCCTGCTACTCCTTGTGGATTTCTTCATGGGCTGCCAGGCCCACCTTTATCACCAGCGACAGGTACTCCTGGAAGTTGATTGCATTATCTTGATTGATATCCAACTCTCTGAACCAGGTGTCTGCATTCTTTTTCTGTCAAGATTGAGGAGAAAGAAGCAGAGTGTAAAGCTCGGAGTGGGAGCTGAAGAGTGGCCATTTACCTGGGGCAGCAGGGGGGGCCAGTGTCCCTGGCCAGGGACACCCAGCCGCACCTCACCTTCATGTACTGAGGGCACTCGGCCTCTAACAATTTCTTCAGGTCATCCCTGTAGAGGGCGTGGTCGTTCCCTTGCAGCATGGAGTACCTGTGGTAGATCTCAATGAAGTTGTTCAGGGTGTTCTCCAGTTCCGTCAGCATGGTGCCCAAGGAGTTGCTTCACCTGGAAGGGGGAGCACATGGGTGGGGATGGTGCCTCTGCCCACAGTGGAGTGAAGACTAAGGGGACACTCAGAAGGTTCATAACCCAAGTAATGGCTTTGTCCTGGCCTGCACGGTCCAAATAACCAAACCCAGAGGATGCTATAGCTGTGATGAGAAGGGGCGGGACGAAATGGATCAGAGTGTGGTAGGGAGTAGGTATACACACACACGCACACACAAGCACACACATGCACACACACGCACACACACACAGTGCCTGCCAACTCCATGCCCTCACCCTCTGCCCAAGAAAAGCCCAGCTTAGGAAATGAATGTGCCTTCACCTAACAGTGCTAGAGGGCTGGCTCTTTCTTTGTCCCTGTTTCACTCTTCTCCCCAGGAGGTCCGGAGCTTGGTTCAGCCCTCCCTGAGCTTTCCCTCCCCTCTCTCCCCTCTCCCTGCTCCCCAGCCTCCGCCGGGGAAGCCCGAAGTGTGGGGCCGACCAGCGCAGTCCACTTACCAGGTCTTCCTGAAACAGCGCTGACAGTTGACAGAGTTGACGGGATGCTCAGGCTGAGCAGCGCTCCCTTTTATAGCGGCTGGGCTTGGCCGCTGCCCCGAGAGGGCGAGGCAGCTACTCCCTTCCAGGGTTGCTACAGCCTCAGGTTTCCTAACCAGGTGAATGGGGCAATCAGGCAGCCAGGACATTTCTGAGGGGTGGGGGCAGGGGCGGGCGGGGGAGGAAGAAGAGGGGAAGAGGAAGGCTTTGTCCGGGCAGTAGTGCCCAGCAGGGGAAACCAGGAAGCGACCAGGGTGACCAGGCGCCCCCTCCCGAGTCCCCCGCTATTCCAGTTGCTAGTCTCCTGGTACCTGTGTCCTGTATGTCCATCTCTGAATGGAACGGGAGTGGATGCATCATTTTGAGTGTGTGCATCAGCACATTCCTCCCTGGCTTTCCTCAGATTCTCAAGAGGGTCCGAGACCCCGAAAAGGTTAAGACCCCTGGTCCTGCGGCTGGAAGTTAGTAATGAAAGGTGCGGTGATTCCACGATGGTCTGTTGTTTTGTGGGTGGGTGGGTGGACTTCGCAGGGACATGCAGCTAAGGGCCAGTCAGTTTCTCTGCTGCTGCCCACACCCCTCCTCCCCTCCTCTCCTGCCCAGTGAAGCTGGGTGCACTGTCCTGGGGAGACAAAGGCAGGCTTGGGGTCCCTCTGTGTGCATGAGGTTCTGAGCTTCTGCCTAAGCATCCCAGGGGCCCTTCAACCCCCTGGGGGATGGCTGTGTGCCTCTGACCCCAGGAGCCTGGGCTGAAGAGGAACCCCCTCTGAAGGTGGGGTGGGGGTGGGGTCTTTGGAGAAGCCAGAAGTGCTTCCTGTCCAAGAGGAGAAGAGGAGGTGGCCCACTCCCCAGGATTTCAGGAGAAGCAAGCTGGTGCCTAACCCCGTGGTCGGCAAACTGCGGCTCGCGAGCCACATGCGGCTTTTTGGCCCCTTGAGTGTGGCTCTTCCACAAAATACCATGGCCTGGGCGAGTCTATTTTGAAGAAGTGGCTTTAGAAGAAGTTTAAGTTTAAAAAATTTGGCCCTCAAAAGAAATTTCAATTGTTGTACTGTTGATATTTGGCTCTGTTGACTAATGAGTTTGCCGACCACTGGCCTAACCCAACAAAATGCCACTGAGATTAACTGGCTTCCAACGCTGAAGATTCGTCACGCCATTCCTCTCGCTACAAAGCGCTTCACAATCACATAATCTACTTAGAGCCTCAGAACACGCTTGTCAGGGGGTGGGGCACGGGACCCACCCAGTACAGACAGGGAAGCTGAGGGCAGAGAGGCAAAGCGGTTCACCCAGAGTTTCCCAGTCTGATGGACATGTCACGGCTAGACCAGATCCTGGAGCTTGGGGCTCCAGAGTCTAATCTGACAAGAACTTGACTCTGCAGGGAAAACCCCTCTCCTCTCTCCTTCCTTCATGCATTCAACAAGGGTTTACCCTGTGCTTCTCCAGGGCCTGGGCCGCCACCGCCTCCTGGGAGAAGTAGATGGAATTAACCTTGGGCTTCATTATGTCAGTAACTTTATTGCTGTGTAACCTTGGCCAATTATCGCCCCTCTTTGTGCCTTACTAGTAGTTACCTCACTTATTAAGTAGAGATTTAAAATACTTCAAGTAGACTATAATAGGAGAAAATATTTACAAGTCATATATCTGACAGGAGTTAATATCCAGAATATCTAAAGAACTCTTATCACCCAACAACAACAACAACAAAACAACAATGTGATTGAAAAATGGGCGGAGGACTTAAATAGACATTTCTCCAAAGAAGATACCCCAATTGTCAGTAAGCACATGAAAAGATGCTCCACATCATTAGTCATCAGGGAAATGCAAATCAAAGCAAGACAGCACCTCATACCCAACACAACTAGAAAATAACTATCACTATAAACAGAAAAGAAAAGCATTGGGGAGGATGGAAAGAAACTGGAACCCTTATGCAGTGCTGGTGGGAATATGAAATGAGGCTGCCACTGTAGAAAACAGTATGAGGGTTCGTCAAAAAATTAAAAACATGCCATGGCCATTGTCCCATATACCAAAAGGTCACCGGTTCGATTCCCAGTTAAGGCATGTGCCTTGGTTGCAGGTCCCACCCCGGTTGGGGTGCATATGAGAGGCAACCAATCTATGTTTCTCTTTCACATCAATGTTTCTCTCTCTCTCTCTCTTTTTCGTCAAGAAAAACATATTTTTTAAAATTAAAAAACAGAATTATCGTATGATCCAGCAATTCCACTTCTGGTATATATCCAAAATAATTGAAAGCAGGGTTTCAAAAAGATATTTGTACACCCACGTTCATAGCAACATTACTCACAATAGCCAAAATGTGGAAGCAACTCAAGTGTCCATCCACAGTTGGATGGGCACATAAAATGTGGTGTATATATACAATGGAATACCACACTGCCTTTAAACAGAAAGGGACTTCTGACACAGCTGCAGCATGATGAACCTTGAAGACGTGATGCTAAGTGAAATAAGTCAATCACAGAAAGACAAATACTCTATGATTCCGCGTATACGATGTACCCAGTGTAGTCAAATCCATGGAGACAGAAAGCGGAATGGTGGTTGCCAGGGCTGGAGGGAGGAGGAGATGGGAGTTGTTTGTTGAGTACAGAGTTTGAGTTGCAGGATGAGAGATAACAGGTCTGGAGATTGAACATGAATGTACTTACCACTGAACTGTACACTTAAAAATGGTCAAGATGGTAAACTGTATGTTCTGTGTATTTTGTCACAATTAAAAATAAAAATTTTTTAATGTTTCCACCTAAAAAGAAATGGAATCTACCATATAGTGTTGTTGTAAAGATTAATAATAGATGCAAAATATTTATGGTTTATAGACTTTTCTTAATATGTACAACGTTTCAATAAAAAGCTTACACAAAACAGCGTAAAGTGCTTAGAGCAGTGCGCAGCCAGCAAGCACCGCATGAGGGCAGAGCACCAATGCTGCCCCGTGAATGTGCCTGACACCCCAGATGGACTGTGAACCCACGAGGACCCAGACAGACCATCCACCTCTGCCTCCCCAGAACCCAGCACAGTGCCTGGCACACACCATCATAGCAATAGTACTCAATAATAACCATAAATAATAGCAAAATCGTAGCTAATATTTATTGGGCTTTTACCAGGTGCCACTTGCTATTGTAAGTGCTTTATTTACATGGATCCATTTAATTCTCACAACAATCCTAAGAGGTATGTACTGCCGTCATTCCCATTTTACACATGAGGAAACTGAGGCCCACAGGGAGACACAACATTCAGTGCATGAAATGACTTAGGTGACTTATGACATGCTGTGACATCATCTACTTCCTGCCCCTGCCTGGAATGCCTCTTTGCCAGTCAAGTCCTCCTCATCCTTCCTGGTCCAGCCCAGGCACCATCTGGTGGCCACCCCTGTGCATCCCTGAGCCTCCCTCCACCCCTATGGACGCCGAGTTAATGTTTCTCTCCTCCGGGTTACCCAGATCCCTATGCATCACAGCATTTGTCCCGCTACATAATGATCCATCTGTTTATTGTCTGTCTTTTCTTTGAGACCTGGGGCCCCTTCAGAGCAGAAACCACATCACAACCCCTGGACCTGGTACATACTAGGTGCTCAATTAATACTTGCTTGGGGTAAAAAGGAATGCGAAATTGAATGCTTGGTCCATCCCTTATCCAAAGCAGAAGTTCCCTTTATCCCTTCCCAGCCACCTTAACTCACTTCTGGAGTAAGGCAGGATATAAACCCACCAACCAAATGCAGTCTCGCTTCCTTGGCAGGAGGTTAGTCAGCCTCTCCACAGGAAAATAGGACTGTCTCCAACATACGACATGTGTTCAGCTAAGGCTGGAGCACTTCGTGCTTAGCTCTGACTCAGGTCCTCTCCTCTATGAGCTGCTATAACAGCACCTGACCCCACACAGCAACTCATGTTTTCAAAGTGTTCTGATGTCCACTGTCTCACCTGCTAACCCTGTAAAGTGGGTGTCACAGGTACAATTACCCCTATGTGACAGACAAGGAAACTGAGGCACGGAGAGTTACTCAAGCTCCTTCTTATGGGCGTGTCTTCTGCTCTGTCTGGGTGCTTAGGTGCCAAAAAGCAGGCGTTAGAACAAGCAAGTTGGCTTTTCCGAGGCTCTCCTTAGGATTTGCTCACCTGCCCGGGATGGAGCTCATGCTGACCTCTCTCAGTGGCGTGATGAGGGGGTTGATGGAGATGATGCCTTCCCAGACCCTGACCTTCGGGAGGTGCCATTTAAAATATATTTTTTTATTGATTTCAGAGAGGAAGGGAGAAGGAGAGAGACATAGAAACATCAATTGATGAGAGAGAGTTGTTGATCAGCTGCCTCCTGCACGCCCCCTACTGGGGACAGAGCCGGCAACTGGGGCATGTGCCCTTGACCAGAACTGAATCGTGACTTCCTGGTTCATAGTCGATGCTTAACCACTGAGCCACAATTGCCAGGCAGGAGATCCCTTTTTTGAAGCCACCCCCGCCCCCCCTGAGAATGGTGCCTGTGGGGACAGCTTTCTTCATCCAGAGATTAAGCAAACAGTCTCCAGATGCAGTGAGGCAGACTCAAGGCAACAGGAGCCCTGAGGTCTGCCCAGGATCGTGTGCTCGTCAGGGGAGCATGCTGAGCAGCGAAGTCACAAACTGTCTCCCCAGAGACGCCCCTCCAGACAGACGGCCTGGGGAGGTTCGGGGCAAGCCAGAGCCAGGCTGAGCTGCCCTGGTAGCAGAGGATGTTGGGAATTGGGCAAGCATATTGGGGGAAAGACAGAGCCCGCAATCAGGCTGTGGGTCGTGGGGCAACCTGGGGGAGCAGAACCTGGCCCTGTTTACAGGAAAGAGCTCCGTCCTGTGTGTGTCCCAACAGACCCGAGCAGGCCCGGCCCAGGCTGACGAAATCAGGACAGGCAGGCGGGCCGTGAAGAAATCCCCCCGAAAGGCGAGGAGGAAGGCGAGGAGCACTGGGCTGAGGTGCCCCTTAGTACTCAATGGCCTGTGAAACCCAACTCGGTTTAGAAGAAACGGGCAGGAAGAACCCCCCCTCCCCCCCCTGGGCCCCGGGGAAGGATGGCCTGGGTCTCTGGACGTGAGGATGAGGCCCACAGGGATTCCAATCAGGTTCCTGTATTCCTCCCTCCAACACGGCTGACCACCCACTGTGTGCTGACACTGGGCCGGGTGGGAAGGCATGTCCCTGGCTTGGTGGAGGATGCAGCCAGCAGCCCCACCACGGGTGGACACACACCTCCACAGGGAGTTCAGGCCCCCGGGAGGGCAGGAAGGCCCAGAGGGAAGTGGGTGGGGGCCCAGCTGAGACCCCAAAGGCGAGTGTTGGCAGACGGGCAAGTGTGGAAGGGATGGCGATGGGGGCCCACCAGGGAGGGAGCAGCAGGGCAAAATCCCCCTTCAGAGCTTGACTGACCAGACACAAAGGTCCCCACTCAGCCCGCAGGGCGCTTCTGCCCTCTGTGATACACAGACCCAGCTGGGAAAGAGCCAGCCAAGGCCCTTAAATGACACCTCACCCCCTACCCCACCCCCCAATCACCTGCACGGGGAGCAATGAGGATGATCGCCCATCCTTCCCTTAAAAGCCATTGTTTCTACCACAGTAACTTTAGGACGTGGGTTCCCAGACAATCCTCAGAGAAGAAACCCACCAAGATGAGCCCTCGCAGGCCTGAGGCAGAGGAACACCCCCCCCCCGCCCCCGCCCCCCCGCCAGAGAGATTCTGCGTCCAATTCCTGAGCTCCCAGGGAGAGAAAGAAACACAGACAACACAGACAGGACAAGGGAGGTCTCAGCTGGGAGGGGTCAGGGGCCAGGGAGGACTTGGATCCCTGAGTCACAAGTAGCCCTGAGCTGGAGTAACACCACATCTATCATCATGTTTTATTAGTAAAACCAGACCCAGCCCTCTTTCCTCCAGGAAGACTTCCCTGATTGACAGTCACCCAAGTGCCACTCATCGCTCTTCCCCCTAACAGGCTGGATTGTTGGCTCTGCCCTGGTCCCCGTCTCTGACTCAGCTGCACAAAACCCACCTCATGGTCTACCTCCCAGACTGGCCCTGACTCCGCCACCCCAGGTGATTGCCAGCATCATCTCCCCGCCCGTCCTGGCCCTTCCC
This sequence comes from Plecotus auritus, assembly GCF_963455305.1. NCBI lineage: Eukaryota > Metazoa > Chordata > Mammalia > Chiroptera > Vespertilionidae > Plecotus > Plecotus auritus. The sequence continues at coordinate 32,948,870 of NC_137778.1, forward strand.
AGGCGCTCCCTTTGCACACTGATCCTTGGGGCTCTCATCCAGAGACGAGAGACCTTCAAACCAGGGTCCATGTCGAGTGCCTCTGCCCTCCTGTCCCGTCCCACCATGTAGGTGCCGTGAAGGAGTGATCAGCATCTCCTGTCAGAAGGTCAGCTCTCCAAAGAGAAGATTCCTCTCTCTCAGAGGCTGAGAGCAGGGGCTGCCTCCCCCCTCAGACAGGGCTCCTGGAGGCAGGGGATCTCTCTCTCACCCAAAATAGATGACCCCCTATTTGGGGGATCCAAACCTCCCCTGCTGGACCCATCACTGACGCCCTAACCATGAAGAGAGCGACACCAGGAACTGCTGTGAAGTTGCTTTATTCTCTTCCCTCCCAGGGGTCCTTACACACCCATGCACATGCGTGCGCACACACATTGGGCCACACAGGCACGCGTGGCAGAGCTCCACTCGGCCACCCCGGCTGGGCCACGTGGCTCCTCGGGCAGGCCTGGGGCGGGAGGGGGGCTGCCCTGCTCCTCTAGTAGAGGCTGTGCTGGGCGCAGTAGCGGGCGCACAGCTGCCGGTGGTACTGCAGGTGGTAGTCCCTCAGCAGCCTGCCCAGGACGTACAGGAACTCGTCAAAGCAGATCTGGTTGTCCTTGTCCTTGTCCGCTGCCCGGAACAGCTCGGTGACGAAGTACGGCTTCTTCCGGCCCTGAGGAGGGGGCAGAGGGTCAGCCAGCACCCAGGCCCTGGGCCCTGGCAGAGGGGCAGGCTCCACCGCCCGCTGGTGAAGAAACGGCGCGGGGAAACAGTGTGGCCCTGCCTGCTGGGGGCTCGCAGGAACAGCTCCTCACTCACTCGGAGGCCAGGACACTGTGCGGCAGAATCAGGCAGAAGGGGCGCAGGGGGGCCGGGCACCTGGACCTGGGCCGCATGGGGCAGACAGACGGTGCAGCCTGGGCGCCGCTTGCTGGCTGACGGGCTAGTGGCTGAGCAGGGCTGAGCGCCTGGCCCTCGGCTGGTGGCCTTTAAGTCTGTCTTCCCAGCTGAACAAACACCCTGCAGGGCTGCCCAGCCCGGGGCTGCACACCGGGAGTTGCCCGAGGCACCGCCCACCTGCCCCTCAGGTCTGCATCTCTAGCACCATTGCAGGGTCCGCACCCAGTGGGTCAGATTTCCGCAGGGGGTGCCATCTGCCCAGGATTGTTCATGGCAACTGGCCTGTGTCCTCAGGAAAGTGCGGAACGGGGGTAAGGCCAACGCCATGGGCCCTGGGACGGTCCGGAGGTCCCAGAGCAGTGGCCCTGAGGGCTAAGGCCTGGGGGTGGCCTAGGAGAGCGAAGGAGCATTCGAGGTGGAAGGGACAGCAGGGAGGAGGTCAACGGTCAGAGTGCATGAGAGGACAGGACAGGCGAAGATGAGGGAGCCCCGCCACAGAGCTGGCTGACCCGACAGCGCACAGGCCTCCTGCCCGGGGCAGCTCTCCCAGGCTTCCCTCAGCCCCCCTGGCCAGGCTGCCATCTGCGCCCTGTGCCCAGGTGCCTGCCCTGTGGGCCCCGTGCCCAGGTGACAAGGTTTCCCTAGAAACAGGGGACTAATCACAGTCACCCAGTCCCCCTCTGTGACCTGGTGGCTGCGCTCCAATAAGCCCAGGACAAGACTCTCCTCTGATGGTCCCCAAAGGGAGGCAAGGGAGACCTGCAGGGACTAGGGGTGCCTGTCTTGGATGCAGCAGCCTTGGGTCACCCCGGGGGCAAAGCACCGCGGGCACCGAGGGCAGACACTGGGGTTGGCCTTGCAGTCCCCAGGGAGCCGGGTAATCACATGGCTGGTCCTGATGCAGAGAAGATTCCAGGCCTGAGCAGGGTGGCTGAGCAGCCTAGATTCAGGGCTGGGCCCCTAGGCTGGTCTGAGACTCGGCCTGGGACAAGAGGGGGAGGGGAAGCTCCGTTTCCTACCTGCCCACACCTAGTCCCTCCTGGCTTCCCTTTAGCCCGGCTATCCTCCCCAGCATGGGGGTGGGTAGGAGGAGGCTGTGCTAGACCCCAGGAGAAGGGGCTGGACTCGAGGGGCAGGTGGGGCAGGGCCTAGGGGCAGAGGGAGGGTTTAGGACCTGTTCTCAGGGGAAGCAAAACAAGCAGAGCAACACACGGCTTTGGGGTTAGGATGGAGTTGCAGGGGTTAGCGATGCTTGGGCTGGAGTGGGGCCAGGCAGGGAGTTTCAGGAGGAAAAGCCGCCAGGGCCGTCCTCCCTGTGGCCGCTGATGCTGCCTCAGCACTCCCCTCCCCTAAGTTCCAATGCTCCTGGGAGATGCTCCCTGTAAAAAACCCTCCCTTCAAACCCCACAACCCACCCTCCACTGCACCCCACCTGCCCCCAGGCCCCACGCACCAGGCTCTCCATGAAGCGGGGCACGTTGTCCATGAGCAGGGCCTTCAGCTCCTCCAGGGACAGGGTCTCCACGTCCCCCTCCCGGGCCGCGTACTGGTGGTAGCTGTGGATGATTTGGAAGAGGGATTCCTCGACTGGCGTGTCCGTCATGGCTGCGGGGCCCCTCTGATGGCAGCGGGACAAGGGCCAACTCCAGAGATGTGGAGGTGGAGCAGCTGGGGACAGTGGAGAATCTGGGAAGAGAGAGCAGCACCTCCTCTGGGCCCGCCCAAGCATCCTCTGCCCTTTGCTTCCTGCCTGCCTTGTCTCAGGGCCCCTCCCTGCCCATCCTCGGTGCCTCCAATGATGGCAGCCAGTGTTGTGATGCCTCACAGGTCCTTCGGCAGCACAGCTGAGCCTTTGTTGCATTGCTGAGATGACATCACACGCACTTGCTCCCTAAGATTAACTCAGCCAGTTTCAGGGACCCACCTTCCCTCAGAGCCTGATCTGAAGCATCTCAGACCCACACAAGGTCACAAGGTATCCATCTCCCTGCCTCCCAGCTCATCCTCCCAGCTCCAGGGCTTGGGTGGGGCTACACACACAACTCCAGTACACCTCCCTTGCATGTCCTACCTCAATTAGTGAACCCCCAAACTCCACAGTCATGAAGGACATTCACTCATCCGACAAATATTTCTCGAGGCCCTGCCGTGTGCCAGGACTCTCCAGGCAATATGAGTAGGACACGCGGCCAGCTCACAGGGCGGGAACGAGCGGAGGGGACAGTCACACACTGTGAACACTGCTAATTTAGTGGCACAAATGGGGCACCCTGGGCACCCAGGAAGGGACACTGTCTGCCTGCAGAGTTGAGGAAGACTTCCTCAGGAGGCAACATTTTAGGTGGGACTGAAGAAAAGATGCTGTTGCGAGGAGAAGCATGGAGGACCGGCACTCCAGACGGAGGGAACCACATGGTCAAAGGCGTGGGGGTATGAAGGTGGGTGGCCTGCGAGGGGAAGGTGTCCACGGGGTTCATGAGGAGCAGGTAGGAGACCCAGGGCTGGAGAGGAGGATGGAGGCTGATGCAAAGGGCCCTGTGTGCCAAGCTAGAGCTGCAACTTCCTCCTGTGCACAGGATCTCAGATGGTAGGTGATGGGTGGGAGGTGAGAGACAAGTGGTAGGAACAGCTTTATTATAAGGCAATAATCGACTGCTGTGTGGCATTGACCCCACTCTGAAAGAAGCCCGGTGTGTAGGCTTGGCCTCCATACAGCTACCACCTGGGCCTTTGCGTGGCAGGTGAACTCCTTCCCCCATCTCCAGCTTTCTGCCAGCCAGCCAGCCCTTCTATCCCTGGGAGGGCACGCAGCGAGTGAGTGGATCTCCCAGAAGGGGGCGCCAAAGGGCAGGTTATTGAACCAGAGATTAAGCCTCCACATCCCTGAAGGTTTGAGAGAAACAGGTAAATACTGAAGCCAAACTTCTTCCAGTTTACAGGGTGAGCCTTCATCTACCCAACATAATGATTTCCTCGGCAAATAAGTGGTTCATCAATACACTAAAATAAAATAAAAATGGCTCACGTGTCTAAGAGGTAAAACAATTTGCAATGCCAAGCTAGAGTCACAGAGAATTTATTGAATACCTTAGGTTCAGCCATCATTCCCCTGGGAATTCGTCCCAAGAAAGTAATTAAACAGCAATAAATCTGGTAAGAAAAAGCAATAAGTAGGTGTTTACCACAGCAATGTCTATAGCCAAATAGCAAAAATAAAAACCTAGAAGCCACCTAATTAAGGAATTTGGTGTGCCAATATGATCTTGGACAATTTAAAGATAATAATTTATCACTTAAAAATAATTCATTTTAGACACAGAGCTTGTTGTGGGTAGAGGTTTCATATTGTACCCCCTTCACCCTGCCTTTTTTTCAATCTGGGACAAAAACAACCCCCTCCCCCCCCCCCCCCCACACACACACCATCCCAATATACTGATGATCTCCTTTCAGCTGTGCTGTCACTAGTCTTTTCATTAATACTGTGCTCTGGACATCTGCTCACACACTAAGTCAATGCCGCCTGATTTTTCACGAGTGCATAGTGATCATTTACTTGCATATATCAACACTTGCTCTTTAATCCATTACCAGTTGCCATTTAAGTTATGTTAGGTTCATACGATTCAAGGTGAATTCTTGCTGAACACTGACATTTCTTCCAAATTTTGCCATGTGTGCTACGTGCTAGGGGGAAGGATAGAAATGAATTTCCACCACTTCCCCTGCCTGAGCCACCCTGTTCCACTGCCAGCACCTCCCACAGCCACATGAAGAGGCTCTGGAACTAGAGAGAGGTTGTGATGTGATGTGGTGGTTGTGGAAAATTGTGAATGTACTTAATGTCGCTGGCATGTACATTTCGAAGGATCATAGATAAATTACATTTTATTTAAATTAAATTTTATTAACATTTTATTATATTTCATTTAAAATACATTTTATTTTAACTGCATGGTACAAAAACTACAATAAAATTTTACGCAAATGTAAGATAAACACAAATATTTAAAAACTGCATCTCAAGGGGGAGCCCTCTCTGCCGTGGCAGCTGACACACCTGCGGCCCAGAACCGGGGACCACAGGCCTCGCAGGAGCTGAGGCGAGTCGCCCACAAGCTGCAGGCGGTTCTTCTGCCTCTTGGAGGTCAGTGAAGGCTGTGCCCGGAGCCTGCTCTGGCTCTGGGGAGGCCGCTGGAGTCGGCGTTGCCTCTTGAGGTCTTTTCTGCTCTTGCTCTGGAGCTGGTTCTGTAGATCCCAGAAGAGAACGTGTTATCACCATGACTGCCTCGATGTGCCTTCTAGAGACAGAAAATCTCTCCTATCCATCGATGGAGTCCCCGTTCAAGAGCCCACCCCAGGAAGTCCTCCCGGACTGCAGGCCATGGGGATAGTGATCTGAGCAACTCTTTGCTCCTGCCTAACCCCAGCCTCTGGGAGCTCTTCTCTGTGTGGCTTAGCCCCCCACTCACCCACACCATCCACCCCCAGGCCTCCTCACCCTCTGCCTCTGCCTCTGCGGGCTCACAATGCTCCAGCTCTGAAAGGAGCAGCTGGGTGCAGTGCTCCAGGTCTGAGCTGGTTCTGTAGATCCAAGGACAGAGGCAGATGGGAAGGGCCCTGTGTGGGTAAAGGCACGCCTCTTTCCACCGCTAGCAGAGTGGACTGTCACTGATGACTCAGCATGAGCTTTCTGCTCATCAATCCCTGCCCTCTCCTCCCCGCTCCTCTTCAGTCCTGTCTTCTCACTACCTGCCCACTCTCTGGACTCCAGCACTAGCTTTACTCCTCACGCCTGGAACACCCATCACTCTGTGCTTTCCCCAGACACCCAGCTCCCAGCATTGAGCAAACCATTGTGAGGATCAGCTCAGCAGACAGGGTGGCTCTCTCCTCTACAGGGACACCCACACAGGCTAAAACACACACACACACACACCCATGCACGCACGCACACACGCACAGGGTCAGGCACAGCCCAGAAGCCCAGGACACAGGACAAGGGATCCAGTCCTCTGGGCACTGCTGAGTGTCCCGTGCACAGTGACCAGTGCCCATGTGCCCCCAAAGCCCTCCACCCAATGCCTACTTCAGTGGTGCCATCTCCCCTACATCCCTGGGGATGTGCTGGGCAGGAGGGCAGGGGCATGAGGCACCGTGTTCACACTCCCTCGGCTCCTGCTCCCTGCAGTCCCTGGATCCCCAGATGCTGATCGCGGCTTGAGAAGGAAAAGCATGGCTGGGGCCAGCAGAATGCTCTGCACTGCTGACCCCGGGACCTGGCACGCTGGCTGCGCTAGGGAGCAGGGGCAGAGGTGGACAGAGGCCCTGCTGAGAGAGGTGGTTGTTGGAGACCGAGTGTAAGCTGACAAGGTCCTTGCACCTGAAGGGACTAGCAAGGCTGTCCCCTACCCACACAGTTTTCCCAGGCTTGTTTGAATGGCGGTTATCAGTAGAATGAGAGCAACCTTTCATAGCTTACCAAGAAGTCTGTAACTATTTACTGAGATTTGCTGTACTGAGAATGTGTCCTTCTGCTCTGTCTCTCCCTTAGAGATTAAGAGGAACAAAGAATACATTCCTCTTGACAGACCTCCTATTCAGTGTTTTGTGTATAAAAGGCATTATGCAGTTAATAAACTTGCTGCAGTCTCTTGATGATCTGTAGTCCTCCCAATCCCGCTCTCCTGTCTTTCTTTCTTTTCCCAATTCCCACCTCCCTACCTCAGCCCGGTTCAACCTGTCAGGTTGGCCCTGGCAATTGGCGCCTGAAACCAGGGACCTGAGGACTTGGGAAGCAGACGGCGAGGAACGCCTCCGGATAAAGAGTGCACTCGTTAAGGTAAGGGAGGAGCAATTTTTTGACAGTCGGGAGTAAAGCATGGGACAGTTAGAATCTAGGGAAAATGCCCTTTATGGGCAAATGTTAACATCTATGCTCAACAGTAAAGGAACTAAGGTTAATGACAAGCAAGTAGAAAAATTTTTTAAAATTCATTCAGGAGGTCTGCCCTTGGTTTCCTGAGGAAGGGACCGTTAACTTAGAAACGTGGCAGAAAGTTGGAGAACAAATGCGCAATCATTATAAAGCCCTTGGGCCAAGTAAGACCCCGGTTGATGCATTTTCCTTATGGAATTTGATACGGGATTGTTTAAATCCCAGGTATGACCATAATCAACCATCTCTTAGGCCAGGAAAAAAGGAGAAGCAGTGTGATGGCACAAAAAAGGGGTCTAAAAAAGACACTATATTAAAAAGGAATAATGTAAATTTTGAAGATAAATCCTCAAGATGAGGAGGATCTTGAGGAAGCTGCTGCCCTTTATCAGGATGATGATACAGGTGTTGTTCAGGCAAAAGAGGAGGAGGAATATTTTTCTGCTGGAACTGAAGTGGGTAGTGATATGGAGGATGTGTTAGAACACTTTTTAGAAGCATTAAAGCTTCTTGGCAAGAAAAAGAGAAGCCGCGGGGGCAGTTCCTGCCGCTCTCCGCTGCCTGGTGCAGCACCAGTTCCACTTTCCCCTCTCCCGATGGCTTTGCCGGAGGCACGAAAGTGTGGTGAGGAACTGGGCACTCACGCCTTCCCCGTTATGGAACGGGTGAACCCTAACACGGGACAGCGTGAGCGTGCTTATGACCCGCTTCCTTTTAAAACCCTGAAGGGGTTAAAAACAGCCTGTGCTCAGTATGGGCCCACTTCCCCTTATACTTTAACCATCTTGGAAACTATGGCCTCAGAGGCTCTCCCACCCAATGATGGGAGAGCTATTGCCAAGGCTTGTTTATCAGGAGGGGATCATCTCTTGTGGAAATCAGAATATGATGAAAAGGCTAAGGGACAAGCTGCTCGTAATCGAGCTGCCCAGATTAATGTTCCTTATGAAATGCTGGTAGGAGAAGGAGCCTATGCTGATACCCATAATCAAATTCAATCCCCCCAGGAAGCTGATGGGCAAATTAATGGAGCTGGGACCAGAGCCTGGAAAAGGTTACCCACCTCTGGTCAGAAAGCAGAGGAGCTCTCAGAGATTACTCAAGGGCCAGATGAAAAGTATCAGGGTTTTGTCTCTCGGCTACTACAGGCTGTTGGCCAGCTCGTGGTGGATGGAGAGGCTGGCATGTTCATAGTCAAACGGTTGGCGTATGAACATGCCAACACTGCCTGTCGAGCTGCACTGCGGCCCTATCAAAGGAAAGGGACTCTCTCAGATTGTATCCGCATTTGCGCAGACATTGGCCCCTCATATATGCAAGGAGTCGCCATTGCGGCCGCATTAAAGGGAACCACCATTGAAGGAATTCTTTTTTTTTTTTTTTTAAATATATTTTATTGGTATTTTACAGAGAGAGAGGGAGAGGGATAGAGAGTTAGAAACATCGATGAGAGAGAAACATCGATCAGCTGCCTCCTGCACACCTCCCACTGGGGATGTGCCCGCAACCAAGGTACATGCCCTTGACCGGAATCGAACCCGGGACCCTTCAGTCCGCAGGCCGACGCTCTATCCACTGAGCCAAACCGGTTTTGGCTGAAGGAATTCTTCAGCAACAGTTTAGCACAGGGAAAAGTCAAACACACAAGTGTTCCACTTGTGGAGGAACAGGACACGTGGCAAAGCAGTGTCCCTCTAATAAAGGGGTTAGTAAAGGAAATGGCAGAGGTCCCAAACAACCTGGACTATGCCCTAAATGTAAAAGAGGAAAACATTGGGCAAATGAGTGTAGATCCAAGGCAGATGTCCAGGGAAATTCCTTGCCTCAGCAGCAGTCGGGAAACTCCCGAAAGGGGCCAGCCCAGCCCCGGCGAATAATAGGGGCACTATCTGTTGACCCTCCTGTCCCTGCATCACCTCAGGGCCAGCTGGCTGTGCAGCTCCCAGCTTGCCCCAGGGGGCAAAACAGATAGGAGAGATATTCCGAGCAACCCCCGGAAGTGCCGGACTGGACCTTGGATCCACAGGGCGACATGTATTAACTCCAGAATTGGGACCGCAGGCCATCCCTACAGGAGTATATGGACCTACTCCTAAAGGGATGTTTGGCCTTTTACTAGGAAGAAGCAGTTTAACTATAAAGGGGTTACAAGTTTTTCCAGGAGTAATGGATGCAGATTATAAAGGGGAAATTGAAATTATGGCCTCTGCCCCCAGAAATATCATCACCATCACCTCAGATATAAATATTGCTCCATTGATTTTGCTCCCACTGCCTGCCACAGGCAATTTACTTTCCACAGAGTATCGGGGAGCCAGGGGTTTGGGCTCCTCGGACAAGGCATATTGGGTACAAGCTATTTCTTTTACAAGGCCTGAGAGAGAACTTTACTTATACAAGGGAAAAGATTTACAGGGATTTCAGATACAGGAGCAGATATTTCTGTCATAAGCTTAGCTCACTGGCCTAAACAGTGGCCCTATAGAGAAGCTGTGACACAACTTCAAGGAATAGGTCAGACCAACTCTCCTTTACAGAGTTCACAAATGTTAAAGTGGCAAGACAATGAAGGTCACTCTGGGTTATTTCGGCCGTATGTCTTGCCAGCGATCCCTGTGAATTTATGGGGACGAGACATTCTGTCTGCCCTGGGTGTTGCCCTTGTTACCACCCCAGCTCAGGGAAATTTTTAGTGGGGGGTGGTCATTGTTTCTCCTGTTATCCACACAGCTGACAAGATATCTTGGAAGTCAGATAACCCTGTATGGCTAGAGCGGTGGCCCCTTTCCAAAGAAAAAATACAAGCTGCTCATGAGTTGGTACAGGAGCAACTCTGGCTAGGACATACAGAAGAGACTACCAGTCCTTGGAATACTCCTATTTTTATCATAAAAAAGAAATCAGGAAACTGGCGCCTTTTACAAGATCTAAGGGCGATAAACAAGACTATGGAAATTATGGGACCTTTACAGCCTGGTCTCCCTTCCTCTGCAGCAATCCCTAATGGGATGAAGCTATTAGTACTAGATTTAAAGGATTGTTTTTTCACTATTCCTCTAGACCCCTTTGATTGCAAACGCTTTGCATTCAGTGTTCCATCTACTAATTTTCAGGAACCCATACGCCACTATCATTGGAAGGCATTGCCTCAGGGAATGGCTAATTGCCCTACCCTGTGTCAAACATTTGTTAGTCAGGCAATTCGCGGAGTTCGAGAGAAACATCCGCAGGTTTATATCATACACTATATGGATGACATCCTTTTAGCTCACTATACAGAATGCCAATTAGATCAAGTGTATGATAACATGCAACAGGTTCTTCTTAAATCTAGATTAATTATTACACCAGAAAAGGTACAGAGACAAGACCCTTACCTATATCTTGGACATATTATAGAAGGAAGAAAAATTCGTCCTCAAAAAATTCAACTCAGGATAGACAAGCTAGAGACTTTAAATGATTTTCAAAAATTTTTAGGGGATGTCAACTGGATTAGGCCAACTTTAGGCATAACCACTAATGACCTTAAACCTTTATTTGATATTCTTCGTGGGGATAGCGACCCGCTCTCCCCTCGTCAGCTTACTCCTGCAGCTCGCCAGGCTATCTGCCACATAGAAGCTGCCTTAAAGAAATAATTTGTACAAAAAATTGATTACTCACAGCCATGGCTGTATTTAGTACTGGCTACGCCAGTATACCCTACTGGCCTCTTATGGCAACAGGGGCCTTTGGAGTGGATCATCCGCACTCCTCCCCGAAAAAGGTAGTGTATCCTTACTCAGAAGCAGTAGCAGATCTGATTTTTGCAGGACATCTCAGATCTCTGGAACTTTTTGGTCAAGAGCCCCATACCACCGTGGTACCCTATAAGGCTCAACAAAGGCAATGGCTATTTCATATAGATGATAAATGGCCTCTTTCATTCCTAGGCTATCACGGTACAGTAGACTCTCATTACCCATCTAATAAACTCATACAATTTTTTACAGAACATTCCTTCATTTTCCCCAAAGTAGTCAAGACTCGACCAATTCCTCACGCAGTTCTGGTGTTTACTGATGGTTCTAATAATGGCACAGCTGCCCTAGTTATCAATAATCAACCCTTTGTTTTTCAGACTAACCACACTTCAGCACAACTCATAGAGCTCGAAGCAGTACATCAAGCATTACGCAAACTTTCCACTCAATCTTTTAACCTTTACTCAGATTCTTGTTATATTGTAAATATTATGATTCATTTAGAAACTGCTAATTTACATGACACTGGCCGATCCGAAGTGATTATTCTCTTACTACAGGTTCAAGCTTTACTCAGGAAACGTTCTCACCCCTGTTTCTTTGGCCATGTACGAGCTCATACAGATTTACCTGGATCTCTCTCTGCAGGAAATACACTGATCAACTTACTAAAACTGCCTATCTAGCATTATCTCCTTTAGATGCAGCCAAAGCCTCACATTCTCTCCATCATCAAAATGCCACTGGTCTGCGCCAGCAGTTTCGAATAACAAAGGAAGAGGCTTGGCAAATAGTTAAACTCTGTCCTCAATGCCCTTTAACCACATTCATTCCTCCCACAGAAGGGGTCAATCCGTGAGGCTACAAACCAGGCCAACTATGGCAGGTGGATGTGACCCATATTCCATCTTTCGGGAAACAAGTTTATGTCCATGCTTCAATTGACACTTTTTCTTGCTTCATTTTTGCGTTCCCTCGTACAGGAGAATCCGCTAAACATGTTATTGCTCACTGTTTACAAGCCTTTACTTTCCTAGGCATCCCCCACACCATCAAGTGTGTGGTACACAGGCAGTCAGACCTGGACAGCTACAATTGAAAGCATGGCAAGAAACAATAGTCCAGCCTATACAAGTGTGGCATTCCAGAAGTTTTGTGCTACTTTTCGAATCCAGCATAAAACAGGCATCCCATACAAGCCTCAAGGACAGGGAATAGTTGAGCAAGCTCATCAGACTTTAAAAAGGCAAATAGAAAAAATAAGGAAGGGGGAGTATGTAGATACCCCTGCTAACATACTTAACAGAGCTCTTTATTCCCTTAATTTTTTAAATGGTGATGCTCAGGGCAAAACCGCTGCGGAGCGACAGTGGTCCTCACTGTCCAGATCCCACCCTTGGGTACAGTGGAAAGACTTACTTACAAGACAATGGCATGGCCCCGACCCTGTTCTGATATGGGCTCGGGGGTCTGTTTGTGTATTTCCTGAAGGGGACTCTGAGCCCCGTTGGATCCCCAGCCGCTATGTCCGGCCCTTTCAAGGTCAAGATGGAGGACGAAGTGGTGGAACAAGAGCTCACTCCACCATTCAAGAGGCTACGGATCTGTCCACTGACGCCTGTGCCGCCACCGCCGCCACGGAGATCACGGGCGACTCGGAGGGCATCTCCACCAACTTGGGGACAGCTGAAGAAGCTGACAGCGGAGGCCAAGGCCACGATCATTCGCCAAGGGACACAACAAACCGCTGAGACTTTGTTTCTTGCCATACTTTCAATTGTGGCTGTTCAGGTCTGACTGCCTGTGTACCACCTCCTTATGTTCTCCTCCTTGGAATTGTAGATATTGTACATAAGGGCAACATGTATGCAATCTCTTGTAATCATTGCAATTTGTCTAACTGTGTATCTAGATACAACTTTGGTTATGAGGTAGTTGTATTACATCAACCTTCCTTTGTCATGCTCCCAGTTAATATTACTGGACCTTGGTACAGGGATACAGGTTCCCAGGTATTAAGAGAATTGAATAATTTGCTAAGCCGCCCTAGGAGATTCATTGGAATGCTTATTACTGGCCTCGTGGCTCTAGTCTCCCTCATTGCTACTGCCACTACTGCAGCCATAGCTTTAACCCAAGAAATACACACAGCTCATTTTGTGGACGGTTTGGCAAAGAACGTTTCAGATGCCTTAGGAGCTCAAGAGCTCATAGATAAGAAAATAGAACAAAGGCTCAATGCACTAGAAGAAGCTGCGCTCCTTATAGGAGATCAAATGCACAGCTTGAAAGTGCGTTCTACCCTTCGGTGTCATGCTGAGTTTGATTGGATTTGTGTCACCCCTAAGATATATAATGGTACTATGTGGCATTGGGATCGAGTTCACAACCACCTGTTAGGAGTTTGGGATCAGACTAACTTTACTTTAGATATAAGTAGATTACATGGAGAGATTCAAGCTATTAATGATGCAGGTTCCGCTCTGTTGCCTCCTAGCGAAGTAGCACAGAATATTTTTAATGAAATTCAAAGCCTTATGTCCTTTCATGGGTTACAGTCTTTAATTTGGTCTCTGTTAATTGTTATTATCCTTGCTCTCATTCTCTGTTTACTTCCAGTCTGCTTCCGAACCATCAGATCCAGCATCCAATACCTGCAAATAGGACTACATGAACTTTGCCTAAAAAACAAAGAAGGGGGATCTGTTGGAGACTGGGTGTAAGCTGACACGGTCCTTGCACCTGATGGGACTAGCAAGGCTGGGTCCCCTACCCACACAATTTTCCCAGGCTTGTTTGGATGGCGGTTATCAGTAGAATGAGAGCAACCTTTCATAGCTTACCAACAAGTCTGTAACTATTTACTGAGATTTGCTGTACTGAGAATTTGTCCTTCTGTTCTGTCTCTCCCTTAGAGATTAAGAGGAACAAAGAATACATTCCTCTTGACAGACCTCCTATTCACTGTTTTGTGTATAAAAGGCATTATGCAGTTAATAAACTTGCTGCAGTCTCTCGATGACCTGTAGTCCTCCTGATCCCGCTCTCCTGTCTTTCTTTCTTTTCTCAATTCCCACCTCCCTACCTCAGCCCGGTTCAACCTGTCAGGCTGGCCCTGGCAGGTGGTCAGTTGTGCTGGAGGCCAAAGGGAGGGCACCCTCCTGGCACATTCCTGAGTAATCCCCCCATGGAGAATCCACAATTACATTCACCAGAAGGGGCAGTTCTGACAGCATAAGTAGCTAAAGAAAAGCAGGAAACAGGCTGAACCTGGGCAAAAGAGACACTTTATTGTTTCTTGGGGTTTCTGGAGGCCTCAGGCTGGGCTGGGCTCACTGTCCTCCCCCAGAACAGAGCGGGGCTCCGTGGCTATGAGTGTGGTACTCCACGGCTATGATGCCCAACACCATCAGGAACTCAGAAAATTCAATCATCTGATCCTTATTCTTGTCCGTGTCCTCAAAGATATGGTCTAAGAAATCTTTGCCCCTTTCTTCCTGTGGAAAAGATAAATTCAGTCCCAAAAGTGTTATGGGTGGAAGAGGAGGAGGAGGCAGAGAGGGGGAGAGAAGCACCTGGGGTGGCACAGGTGTAGCTGGTGTGGGCCAGTGGAGGGTGTCTGGGGATGATTGGAACCTTAGCATTACCCTGCAGGTCACTGAGGGAGATTCCTTGGACCAAATATCAGCATGAAAGAGAGACCTAGTGCTGGTGGGCAGACTCTGGACAGAGCCTCACTGATCAATGAGCTGGTGGGTGGGTGGTCTTTAGACCCAGACCTGCTCCCCAACCCACTTCCAGGACCCCATCTACCTGAGTTCTACCCAGAAACTAAAGATAGGCCCTACCCCTTATCTCTTCATTCCTAACCCTTCTCTCCTATCTCCTATCTGCCTTCCCTAATCTTCCATGCTCAGTGCCCTCTTTTGCTCACCTACTCTCTGTGTCACCTAGTAGCCTCTATTTTTGTAATCAGTTCAGTATATTCTGTCAGACTAAATCAGGTCTACGAATGAGCTTTTCATTGTAATGAAAGGTGTTAAATTTTATCAGCCATGGAATTTCTATTGCCTTCCCTTGGATCTCAGAGAACCTATTGGAGGCTTCTAGAGGCAGAGCCTGAGCCTATGGGCTTCAGTCTCCTGGATGGACAGTGACAAGTGGGAGGGGACCCATTCTTTACTCTCCTACTTGACCACCTAATAACCACCCTTGATCTCCAGATGCCTTTACACTTGGCCACCTGTTTCATCTCTTTCATCCTGATAATAATTCAGGAGGGTCCTCTTAGGGCTTTTTGCAGATAAGAATACGGAGGATGAGAGAATGTGATTGACTTGTCCAAGGTCCTCCACCATGCCAGGCCCCAAGCAACCTTGAGAAGTCACCCAGACTCACACAAGCCTTGAGGAAGTTAGGGAAATTCTCCTTCAGCATCCTGAGCAGGCCCCGCATGTCAATCGTGTCATTGGGTTCGGTATATCTGTGGAACAGGTCTATCAAGTTCATTATGGACTGCTCAACTGGAGTGCGGCTCATCTTGTTTATCAAGGAAGCTGCCAGAGAGAAAGACGAGGACCTTTGTTATCCTTCTGCCCAGGTGAGGGTCCCTAAGTCAGAACAATGGGGTGGGAACTGGGCATCGAGTGAAGTGAGGCTCAGGTGGAGCAGAAGGAACTGTATCACCCTAGGAGGTGGGATGAGATGCTCACAAGGAGGAGAGTGTGACCAAGTCTTGGGCCTGGGCCCGTACAGGTCAGGGTCCGGAGGAGGTGGAGGAGAACACAGAAGCCCACTGTGGACAGAACCACAGGAGGCAGAGGCAGAGAGGGTAGGGGTCTACCACACGGAAAAGGACTGACGTTTTAGTTGGAACCTGAGCCAAATACAGCATTTGGATGACTCTACTCTTCAAGAGCATCAACACCATCTGCTTCAGGGTCAACATCAGGGTTAGAGTCATGGGGACAAAACAACTTCCTGACTAGTCTGGCCTGACCTGCGCTGAGCTGCTCTTGGAACGAGACCCCTGAGGAGCCCATTGTGAACATAAAGGAAGCTGTAAGTGAAATGGGCCCTGGAGGCTCCCAGTGGTGAGTGTGAGTAGGAAGGTCAGTGTGAGCAGATATACAGCCCTGTCCTGAGCTCCTGCAAGTTTTCCTGGACCATCCCCACCAGTGGGAAAGAAGGACTGCTGACCAGTGTTGGCATCATGTTTGAAATAAACAGAAATACCTGCCTCAGTTTTAGGCTCTTGGGTGAAATGTGGGGAGATAGGCTCCTTCAGATGACCTTTGTACCTCCCTGCTATCTGGAACCTCAAGGCTAGACCACATTTAAGTAAAGAGGTCTGACTTCCCAAAGCCGGTACCTCCACCAACAGTCCGGACCCCAAGCAGAGAAATGGGACAGTGCAGCCCTCACACCGCAGACTTTCCAAAACTCTCAAGAAATGTGTATGGCTCACATGTGCGGGCATCTAACAAAAACTACATTTCCTCATCATCAGGGAGAAAGAACCTTGCTGCTATGTCCCTAAGTGAAACCACCCAAGGCCTTCTGTGAACTTGGCCAAGGCCAGAGCTGAGCCCTGTGCACAGAAAGTCACTGGTCATTCCCTCAGCTGGGAACGAGGTCCAAAACCTTAATTGATGGGTCCCTGATCCATGTAATGGCAGGTCTTCTCACCAGGGCAAGGTGAGTGGGCATTGCTGGCCTGGGTTTAGGAGAATCTTCAAGACTTTGGGAGAGTTCCCCACTGTCCCCAGAGGTTGGGGTGCAAAGTCTGTGATTCCAGAGAGAAAAGAAGACAAGGAGGAGAGGAAGGTTCCTATACTTAGCTCCCACCAGGGATGTTTCAACAGAGTTGTCACAGAAGAGCCCAGAGAGCAATGGGAGCATCAGTACAGACATCTTGTTGTAGATAGGCCCTCGCGACCCAGTGGGATGAAGTTGGAAAGACCCATAACAGGCAGAGTTGAGACTGGATGCAGGCTCCTGATTCCTCTCCCATCACTGCTTTCCCTACTCCTGCACACAGAAGAACACACTGGGCCCTGATGAACCCCCCTGGCAAACAGGTACAGACTTACCAGAGCTGACGAGGTGTCACTGAGGAGAAGGATGAGTGTGCTGTGCATCTGGGCAAAGACTGGTCCCTTTATAAGGCTCAGTCTGGCTCCTCCTAGGCACTGGGAACCCTTGGGCCATGTTCTTTCTCTGCTTCCTGGACCATTGCCTCACTCAGGTGGGTGGAACACACCTAGGAGTGTGTGTTCATCACGTTCCTGTAAAATCGCAGGCAACTCCCAAGGGATAGCACTATTCTAGAGCATTGTTCTGTGGGTAAGGAAACCTAGGGCTGGGATGGGAAAAACAATGGGATGTGTCTTAAAAGCACGGGAATTGTGGTAGAGAAAACTGGGTTTCTGAACTTAAAGAGGATGGGACTCTGAAAGGCAGCGTGGTCTGTGTTTGCTCATCACCCAGTCCTTCCACAAGGTTGTTCTGACATCTAACAAAAACTCTCTCCAGCGGATTAAAGTCCATAATGATACCTCACATCACCTTACCTGTCATATTGACATTCCTCCTAAACCTTCAAAACCTTATGAGATGGTGCTGTTACCCTCAGGTTGAGGATGGGGAATTGAGGGAATAAGAGGTAAGTAAAGTTCCTATGTGCACGAGGCTAATAGACAGCAAGCTCAAGATATGATCCCAGAAAAGCCTGATTCCAAACCTCCCTCCTAACCCCACTACTAGACCTCTGGGGTCACTGCAGGGCCTGTGAACTCAAAGTCTAGGGGAGGGAGGCAGGGTCATCTCACTCCCATCTTCACATGAGGTCCTCACTGGAGCGCTGGGAGGGAAAGAGTTGGCATGACCCACAGTGACAGACCAGGGAACACAGAGAGCATAGCACATCACCTGCAGGTGAGGGAAGACACAAGGTCAGAGCTCTGAGTTCTGGCGTTAGCCCCACACTCTTAAACTTCACTTTGCAGCTCCAGGGGCTGCCTGAGCCCACCAAAAAAGCCACTGTCTAGACTCAGGGATGGTGACCACCATGAAATGAGCCAACAAGAAATTGGGCAAAGTTGCCTCCCCTCCCATGTTGATGCCTTCCTATAAATTCTTCAATGATGTCCCTCCTTTCATTATGCAAGACAGTGTGCTTAGGAGTCAGTGGCCATGCCTAGGGTCTGCTGTGTCCCAACCTGCTGTGGAAAATCTAGTTCAGGTGCAGGAGACAGGAAGTTGGAGGTTAGGATGAGGCCTTGGGACCTCTGGGGAACAGCTCTGCTGACTCACTAAGGAATCCTTGTTCCTGCTCTCTGCTACCCTTAGAACATCCTCCCATGAGTGACGAGACTGCTCAGGCATTGGGCACCCTGGGACCAGACCCACTGCTGAGCCTGGGTCAGGCTCCTCCCCTCCTCCCCCCCCCCCCGCAATGCATTGGGCTTCCACACCTGGCCCTTCTGTCCCCAGTTATGTCCACATTTGCACCAGCATCAGCCCTCTCTGGTTCACTTATGTAATGTGTTCTCACCGCCACTAAAAGCCTGCTGTAAAGGATACACAGGAAACCTGGAGCAGGGGGTGACTTGGAGCAGAGGAACTGAAATGTCGTTCCCACATTCACCCTGGTATAGCTTTTGAAGTTTGAACAATGTCAAGTACTTAAAATTCATTTTTTAATTTTTATAATTAAGTTTTGCTTTGTTCAATCTTGGCCTCACTTTCAGAGTTTGAACTACGTATAGTTCTTGTTTTCCGGAATCTAAACATTAATCTGTTGCAAGGTATCTTATTTTTACTTATATACTTATTTTCCTTTAATCTTCATTACCATTCAATTTCCCCAAAAAAAGCCAAAAAAGAAATAAATGTTTTCTGTTTATTTTTATGCATGCTCACCAATGTAAATAGTTCTTTTGGCCCGTGTTTTATCCATGTATTTTTTAAATGTAGATTAATTATACAGAAAAGGACAACAAACTACAATACACAGTCTAATGAATCTCTTACACTTGTGACTGTCCCCCATGTCAACGAATAAAACATTGCCACCACCCACACCAGCCTGCTTTCTGTCTTCTCCAAAACCATCATCTGAACTTTTATGATGAGATCTTCTCTCTGTTTCATTTTTATTTTACCACCTAACCATACATTCCTGAACACTGCCATTTCCCCCGCTTTCAAATTTTACTTGAAGGGAAACATATTCTATGCATTCTTCTGTATCTGCTTTATTTTTCTCAGTATTACATTTATAAGTTATATGTTGTACTGTGTTTGTTCTTCACTGTACTAGTGTACTATATATATCTTTATATGAATGTGACATAATTTTTTTATGATTCTGCTTTAAATACCACATGCTCATCACTTTGTCTTCTTTTTGTATGGTTTCCAGCTCAGGTGACAGGGATGTGGAAAGGGCCCAGGGCAGGCCCTGGTTGACCTCATGTTCCCTTGGGGATCAGCCACCTTGTCTGGTGAGGATGTGGAAAGGGCTCAGGGCAGGCCCTGGTTGTGTAAGTCCTGGGTGTTTAAGGAAGAAGAAGGGGATGAGCCCATGTTTCAGGGACCAACTTCAAAACAGCCTTGTTTATTGTCAGAGACATTAGTGTTTGCAACTATTGTGACTAACAGCCAAGTCCCACCCCAGCATCTCCCTTATTACTCCCACCACCAGAAAGGCTATAAGTATCTTCCAATCCCTGAGCCAATAGTCCTTTGGCAACATGGTCTACACATCCAGGTCAATCACTTGGAACCATCTCGCAAGCATTTACTGTTTATCCTGAGCCACTCTTTCATTCATCCCAATGGACTCTGGACCCCAGCTGTCCTTGGCTGTTTGGAGCTGAGACCTGGACCATTTGTTCAAGGTACAAAGTTTAAGGAGAACCCACTGAGCACCACTCACTGTGCTTTAGAATAAACATATGGCAAGAGAAATTTTTAAAGGATTTATCTCCCCTCAATGTTCACGCTTTAGAAGTGAAGATAAAAAGAATAAAATAGAAACTGTGGATGTTGGAGATGTACAATGACACCCTGTATAACCCAAGAAGAGAGGGGTAACTTTCTGGGGAGGAGAGGTGGATAGGCCAAAGAATTAAAATAAATTGGGCCCAGCTAGCATGGCTCAGTGGTTGAGCATCGACCTATGAACCAGGAGGTCATGGTTCAATTCCTGGTCAGGGTACATGCCCAGGTTGTGGGCTTAATCCCCAGTGTGGGGCATGCAGGTGGCAGCTGATAAATTATTCTCTCTCATCATTGATGTTTCTATCTCTCTCTCACTCTCCTTTCCTCTCTGAAATCAATAAAAATATATTTAAAAAAATAAATAAAATAAATTGGTTAAGTAATTTCCTATTGGACAGAAAATCTAAAATGCTAATAAGTTTGCATTCAGAGACTTAGTTCTCAAACAACAGATTCAATTTATTAGCTAGCTTTTAGATAAGATTGTAAGAGAGCTCCAGAAAATATAGAAAAGAAGAAAATAGAATGCTTGCTCATAAACCCAGCATCATAGGTCAGGAGGGTACTCCTAGATAACTCTTGAGGGCTATTTGTTTCAATCAAACTTGGCTTACAATAAAAAGAAACATGATCTTATTATTTTTATTATTAATACTAGAGGCCCAGTGCATGAAATTTGTGCACTGGGGAGGTGTCCCTCAGCCCAGCCTGCACCCTCTCCAATGTGGGACCCCTTGGGGAATGTCCGACTGCAGGTTTAGGCCCGATCCCTGCAGTCGGACATCCCTCTCACAATCCAGGACTGCTGGCTCCTAACCTCTAGCCTGCCTGCCTGATTGCCCCCTAACTGCTCCCTTGCCAACCTGATTGATACCTAACGGCTCCTCTGCCGGCCTGCTTACCCACAACTACCATCCCCTGCTGGCCTGATCACCCCCAAGGCTTTTATTAGTAGAGATATGACCCTTCACAGAAAATTTTACTAACCCTGCTTTACAATAAGGGCTTGATGATTGAATCATTGGGACCAGACACCAAGATTTCCTTTCTTTGAATAGTGGAGGGAATAATTATCTTGTCTTTATGTTGCCCTGAAATTAAAATGAGATAATGACTTAGAAAAGTATAAAAGCACCATATAAAGACAACTGTCTTTTTCATGTACTGAAAAGACAATAAAGTGGTAAAATGAAAAACACTATTTTTATTCTCCCCCTTCCTTCCTTTACAGCCTTTATTTAAACTTTGAAATTTATAAAAATTTCACTCCAATTTTCATTCAATATTATTTTGTATTGGTTTCAGGTTTTATATTAGTTACAGAATAGTGGTTAGACAATCATATACTTTACAAAGTGTTCCCCAATATTTCCAGTACCCACCTGTCATCATGCTATCATTACAACACTATTGACTATATTCCCTATTTAAGTGACAATGGGTTTACAGGTTCCTTCCAGTCTTTGTGTGTGTGTGTGTGTGTGTGTGTGTGTGTGTGTGTGTGTGTGTGTGTTGTTTGACTTTCCTTTTCTTTCTCACTTCTTCCCTCATTTTCCTTATATAGTATCTCAGTTGGCCCTCAAAGCTCAGTGAAGGCACTGGGACACGCATAATCCATTTTACAGACCAGGAAACTGCGGCCAGTTCCAGCTGGCTGTGGAACCTGACTCAGCGCACAGGGAGCCCTCACAGCCATGCTCTCAGCCCTTCCTAAGGGGCAAACAGAACAAACCTTACCGCCAGGCTTCTGAGCCTAGCCTCGTTCTCAAGCACCTCTTCATTGCGGACGCTCCACATTCTTTCCTCTCCCAGGTCCCTGCCCCCATTCTTTACTGCCCCACCCCCTCCCCCTCCTCCGGAGCAGGTGGAAGTCTTCGCACTCACCGCCTAGGCATGCTCTGCCATGGGGCAGGGTGGCGCCAGCTTGGTTTTGGGTCAAGGCTGGAGCAGGAGTCACGCCTCTGAAGTGCAAAGGCATCCTGGGTGAGGCCGGTTAGCACTGGGAGCTTCTCTGAATCACGTCAGTCAGGCCGGTACCCTGCAGTGCGGCATCCCTCCACTGAGGTGGCACCGCCCCTCAACCCCCGCCTCAGGGCTGCCGGTCCTTGCCCCTCCCCCTGGACGTCCTTCCATGCCCCTTGATCTCTGGCCGGGCCCATCCACATCTTGGGGCCACTGCAGAACCCCTCTCTCTGCAGGTGAGGCAGATCCCTGCCCGCCGGTCCCCTGCCCCAGCCAAAGCCCCCTCTGGTGCACCCCGCCTCCCCAGGTTTTTGCCTTTGATCTATGGCATTGGGGACAGCACACTGCTAGCAAGCCTGGTACCCAGAGGGGCACAGGGTCAGTTCTTTGCCCAGAATGTTAGAGGTTGCAGTAGCATTTGCAGATGTCACGCAGAGCCTGCTGGCGAAGGCAGCGCCTGTGTGGGGTGTCCTCATAGAGGAACGGTGAGGCACTGCTCGGGGCCCCTTGGAACACCCACCTCCTGGCCAGCCACTTTGCTAAAGCTGTGGCACTTACCCTGGAGCCGCCCCTCAGGCAGCCCCGCAGTCATGTTCACGGGCCCCACAGGAGTGGCTAAGCAGGCCTAGCCGAGCCTCCCCAGGGCAGCGATGTTCCCGGGGCCCCATGGGAGTGGGTAGGCAAGCCCAAGCGCTCCTCCTTGGGGCAGCGATGTTCCCAGGGCCCCACTTGCATGGCTAGGCGGGCCCGCTGCCCTCCCGGGGCCTGCGATGGACCTGGACCCTGCAGGTGGCGTCTGGTGCTGCCAACCCCGCCTCCCCGGGGCCCCAATGGACTGGTACCTGGTGAGCGGCATCTGGCCCCCAATGGACCCGGACCCCCAGGGGCGGGTCATGGCGCTGCCCGCTTGGCCTGCATATGCAAATTTACCCGCCATCTTTGACCGGTTAATTTGCATACTCACTCCTGATTGGCTGGTGGGTGTGGCTTGTGGGTGTAGCGGAGGTACAGTCAATTTGCATGTTTCTCTTTTATTAGTGTAGACTAGAGGCCATGCGCATGAAATTCATGCATGGGGGGAGTGTGTCCCTCAGCCCAGCCTGCACCCTCTCCAATCTGTGATCCCTCAAGGGATGTCCGACTGCCTGTTTAGGGCCGATCCCACCAGACCTCTGGCCCAATTGCCCCCCACTGCCCTCCCTTGCCAGCCCAGTCACCCCTAACAGCCTTCCCCTTCTGGCCTGGTAACCCCCAACTACCCTGCCCTGCAGGCCTGGTCGCCCCTAACTGCCCTCCCCTGCAGGCCTGGTCCCTCCCAACTGCCCTCCCCTGCAGGACTGGTCCCTCCCAACTGCCCTCCCCTGCCGACCATCTTGTGTCCACAAGGGGGCGGCCATCTTGTGTGTTGGAGTGATGGCCAATTTGCATATTACCTCTTTATTAGATAGGATACTCTAATTTTTACAACAGCTTTAGATTGGCAGACAATTTTGGAACAGAAAGTTTATTTCCTATATACCCCCTCTCCCCACCATGTCCCCTGTTTATTAACATCTTAATTAGCGTGGAACATTTGTTATAATTAATGAACCAATATTGATACATTATTATGAACTAAAGTCCATGGTTTAACTAGGGCTCAGTTCGTATTGTGAAATTCTGTGGTTTTTTGACAAATGTGTAATGCCACTTATTCATCATTACAATATCATGCAAAGTAGTTTCATTGCCTTAAAAATCACCGGTGCCCCACCTATTCAGCCATCCCCTCCTATCCTGAATCTTGATGATTTACTGATATTTTTATTGTCAATATATTGGGTTTTGCTTTTTCTATAACGTCATATATTTGAAATCACACAGTATGTGGCTGTTTCAGAATGGCTTCCTTCACGCAGCACTATCCTTGTAGTTTCCTCCATGTCTTCGTGTGGCTTGATAGCTCAATTCTTTTTCTTGCTGGATAACATTCCACTGTATGGCTTACCACAGTTTGTTTATTCATTCACCTTTTGAAAGACATCTTGGTTACTTCCAGTTTGGGGCAATTATGAATAGTTTCTAAAAGTCATTCATTTGGAGGTTTTTATGAAGTTGTAACTCTTCAACTCACTTGGGTAAGTATTTTTTGATGACTGCCTGTGTCCAGGACCAGCAACCCAGGCATGGGTTGAGGCATGGCAGGGCCAGCTCTCCCTGTCCCCTTCTGTCAGAAAAGCAGAGTCCCAGAAGCCTGGCCCAGCATCACTCAGTTTCATTAGGCAGAACTGGTGGGACACATGTTCACTCTTGGTTGCAAGGGGCATAGGGAAAGCAGGGACCGGACTGTCAGAATGGCTTAGACAAGATCAGATACACATGGACGTACTGGGCACTCCAACCCCCAAGCAAAACCGGGCTCTGTTAGTTCAGATGAGGGGTTGGGTACTGGGTTGGACATAGTTGGTGCCTGTCCCAAACCTCTCACTTCCAACACCCTTGGCTCTAGACTTGTTTCTGCCCTCCTGATGTCACATCTGTTCTGCACTGTAGTTTTGCTCACATGTCATGGTCTGGAATCTCTTTCCCTGGTTTGCTTGCTTGAACACTATGTGTTGCCATGCATTCAAATGCCACATCTAAGGTATCTCGGTCCACCTCTCCTCCTCTCTTTTTGGGTTATAGAGTGTGTCATTGTACATCTCCAGCATCCACAGTTTCTATTTTATACTTTTTGTCTTCACTTCTAAAGTGTGAGCATTAAGGGAGATAAATTCTTTAAAAATTTCTCTTGCCATATGTTTATTCTAAAGCACAGTGAGTGGTGCTCAGTGGATTCTCCTTAAATTTTGTACCTTGAACAAATGGTCCAGGTCTCAGTTCCAAACAGCCAAGGACAGCTGGGGTCCAGAGTCCATTGGGATGAATGAAAGAGAGGCTCAGGATAAACAGTAAATGCTTCTGAGATGGTTCCAAGTGATTGACCTGGATGTGTAGACCATGTTGCCAAAGGACTATTGGCTCAGGGATTGCAAGATACCTATAGCCTTTCTGGTGGTGGGAGTAATAAGGGAGATGCTGGGGTGGGACTTGGCTGTTAGTCACAATAGTTGCAAACACAAATGTCTCTGACAATAAACAGGGCTGTTTTGAAGTTGGTCCCTGAAGCATGGGCTCAACCCCTTCTTCTTCCTTAAACACCCAGGACTTACACAACCAGGGTGGCTGATCCTCACAAGACAGGGTGGCTGATCCCCACGGGAACAGGAGGTCAGAGGTCAAAAGCCCTGTCACCTGAGCTGGAAACCATACAAAAGGAAAACAAGGAAATTAAGGGCATGTGATATCTAAAGCAGAATTATAGAAAATGATGTGATATTCATACCAAGATATAAAGCATACAATGACGAACAAACAATACTACATGGATATAGCTTATAAATGTAATACTGGGCAAACTAATGCAGACACAGAGGAATATACAGAATAGTTCCCCTTCAAGTAAATTTGCTTAAGTGGTAAAATACAAATGAAACAAAGAGAGAGCCTTACCATAAAAGTCCAGGTGATGGTTTTGGGGAAGAGAGGAAAGGGGCAGTGACTTGTAGGGGTGGTGGCAATATTTTATTCATTGACCTGGGTGGCAGTCACAGGTGTTAGAGATAATTCATTGGGCTGTACATTGTAGTTTGTTGTATTTTTTTGTGTGATTGATCTATATCAAATAAAGGGCATAGATAGAACATAGGCCAAAATAATCATTTACATTGATGAGTATTCATAAAAATAAACAGAAAACATATATTTCTTTTTTTAGCTTTTTGTGGGGAATTGAATAGTAATGAAGATTAAGGGAAAATAAGTATATAAGTAATAAGAGAGAAACCTTGCAACAGATCAATGATGTTTAGATTCTGGAAGCTGAGGACTATACATAGTTCAGACTCTGAAAGTGAGGCCAGGATTGAACAAAGCAAAACTTAAATTAAAATAATTAAAAACTAATTTAAAGTATCTTGACATTGTTCAAATTTCAAAAGCTACACCAAGGCCCAAATGGGGCTGCCATCTCAGTTCCCCTGCCCGAAGGCAGTTCGTGCTCCAGGTTTTCTGTGTATCCTTCCTGGGAGGCTTTGAGTGGGGGTGAGAATAAATTAAATGAGTGAACCAGAGAGGTCTGGTGCTGATGCAAATATGGACATAACTGGGGACAGAAAGGCCAGGCTGAAGCATGGAGGCCCGGTGCATTGGGGGGCCTGACCTGGGAGCTCAGCGGTGGGCCTGGTCCCAGGGTGCCCAATGTCTGAGCAGTCCCCTTACTCCATGGGAGGATGTTCTAAGGGGAGCAGAGAGCAGGAACAAGGACTCTTCAGTGAATCAGCATGGCATGTCCCCAGAGGTCCCCAGGTTTCATCCTGACCTCCAAGCTCTTGTTTCCCGCTCCTGAACTAGATTTTCCACAGCAGGTTGGAACATAGCAGACCCTAGGGCATGGCTACTGACTCCTAAGCAGATTGTTTTGCATAAGGGAAGGAGAAACATCATTGAAGAATTTATAGGAAGGCAACATCATGGGAGGAGAGGCAACTTTGCCCAATTTCCTGCTGGCTCATTTCATGGTGGTCACCATCCCTGAGTTCAGACAGTGGCTTCCTTGGTGGGCCCCGATGGGCCCTGGAGCTACTAAGTGAATTTCTAGAGTGTGGGGCTAACGCCAGGACTCAGAGCTCTGACCTCCTGTGTTCCCTCACCTGCAGGTGACGTGCTAAGCCACTACTCTGTGTTCCCTGGTCTGTCACTGCGGGTCATGCCAACTATTTGCCTCCTACTGCTCCAATAAGGACTCAACATGAAGATGGGAGTGAGGTGAGCCTGCCTCGCTCCCCTGGACTTTGAGTTCACAGGCCCTGCAGTGACCCCAGAGGTCTAGTAGTGGAGTTAGGAGGGAGGTTTTGAAACAGGCTTTTTGGGGATCATATCTTGAGCTTGCTATCTATTAGCCTTGTGTACATAGAAACTTTGCTTACCTCTTACTCCCTCAATTCCCCGTACTCAACATGAGGGTAACAGCACAATCTCATAAGATTTTGAAGGTTTAGGAGGAATGTCAATATGACAGGTAAGGTGATGTGAGGTATCATTATGGACTTATAAACCGCTGGAGAGAGTTTTGTTAGATGTCAGAGCAACCTTGTGGAAGGACTGGGTGATGAGCAAACACAGACCATGCAGCCTTTCAGAGTCCCATCCTCTTTAAGTTCAGAAATCCAGTTTTCTCTACCACAATTTCCGCTCTTTTAAGACACATCCCATTGTCTTCCACACCCCTGACCCCAGTGAAGTGAGGGACAGAAGAAGGCTCTAGGTGTTTTCCCTTGGGAGTTACCTGGGATTTTACAGGAACATGATGAATACACTCTCCTAGGTGTATGCCCCTGAGTGGGACAATGGTCCATGAAGTAGACAGAGATCATGACCCAAAGGCTCCCAGATCCTGGGATGAGCCAGATGGGACGAGTCTTTGCCCAGATGCACAGCACACTCATCCTTCTCCTCAGTGACACCTCGTCAGCTTTGGTAAGTATGCACCTGACTCTTTGCCAGGGGTGCTCAGGGCCCAGTGTGTTCTGCTGTCTGCAGGAGTAGGGAAAACAGTGATGGGAGAGAATTCAGGAGCTTGGGTCCAGATGTAATGGGGTTCTGCCTGTAATGGAGCTCTGCCTCTTATGGGGCTCTGCCTGTAATGGAGCTCTGCCTGTAATAGAGATGTGTCACTTCATTCCACTGGGGTCCTGAGGACCTCATCTACAAGATGACTGGACCAATGTTCCCATTGCTCTGTTGGCTCCTGTGTGACAACTCTGTGGAAACATCTCTGGTGGGAGCTGAGGAAATGACCCTTCCTCTCCTCCTCTTCTCTCTGGACTCACCTGACTCTCAGACCACAGGTTGGGGAAGACTCAATTTGCACCCCAACCTCTGGGGAAAGTGGGTGTCTCTATCAAAGTCTGGGAGGTTCTCCTAAAACCAAGCCTGGGACTCCCACTAACCTTGTCCTGGTGAGAAGATCTGTCACTACATGGATGAGAAACCCATCAACTAATGTTTTGGACCTTCTCCCCAGCTGCGGGAAAGACAAGTGACTTTCTGTGCAGAGGGCTCAGCTCTGACCTTTGCCAAATTCACAGAAAGCCTTGGGTAATTCCAGTTAGGAACATAACAGGGAGGATCTTTCTCCCAGATCAGGATACAATGGTAGTTTTTGTTAGATGCCCGCATATGTGAGCCATACACATTTCTTGAGAGTTTTGGAAAGTCTGCGGTGTGAGGGCTGCACTGTCCCATTTCTCTGCTTGGGGTCCGGACTGTTGGTGGAGGTACCGGCTTTGGGAAGTCAGACCTCTTTACTTAAATGTGGTCTAGCCTTGGGGTTCCAGATAGCAGGGAGGTACAAAGGTCATCTGAAGGAGCCTATCTCCCCACATTTCACCCAAGAGCCTAAAACTGAGGCAGGTATTTCTGATTATTTCAAACATGATGCCAACACTGGTCAGCAGTCCTTCTTTCCCACTGGTGGGGATGGTCCAGGAAAACTTGCAGGAGCTCAGGACAGGGCTGTATATCTGCTCACACTGACCTTCCTACTCACACTCACCACTGGGAGCCTCCGGGGCCCATTTCACTTACAGCTTCCTTTATGTTCACAATGGGCTCCTCAGGGGTCTCGTTCCAAGAGCAGCTCAGCGCAGGTCAGGCCAGACTAGTCAGGAAGTTGTTTTGTCCCCATGACTCTAACCCTGATGTTGACCCTGAAGCAGATGGTATTGATGCTCTTGAAGAGTAGAGTCATCTAAATGCTATATTTGGCTCAGGTTCCAACTAAAATGTCAGTCCTTTTCCGTGTGGTAGACCCCTACCCTCTCTGCCTCTGCCTCCTGTGGTTCTGTCCACAGTGGGCTTCTGTGTTCTCCTCCATCTCCTCTGGACCCTGACCTGTATGGGCCCAGGCCCAAGACTTGGTCACACTCTCCTCCTTATGAGCTTCTCATCCCACCTCCTAGGGTGATACAGTTCCTTCTGCTCCACCTGAGCCTCCCTTCACTGGATGCCCAGTTCCCACCCCATCGTCCTGACTTAGGGACCCTCACCTGGGGGGAAGGATAACAAAAGTCCCCGTCTCTCTCTCTGGCAGCTTCCTTGAAAACCAAGATGAGCCACACTCCAGTTGAGCAGTCTATGATGGACTTGATCGTCCTGTTCCACAAATATACCAAACCCGATGACACAATTGACAAGCAGGGCCTGCTGAAGATGCTGAAGGAGAATTTCCCTAACTTCCTCAAGGCCTGTGTAAGTCTGGGTGACTTCTCAAGGTTGCTTGGGCCCTGGCATGGCAGAGGAACTTGGACAAGTCAATCCCATTCTCTCATCCTCCATATTCTCATCTGCCAAAAGCCCTAAGAGGACTCTCCTGAGTTATTATCAGGATGAAAGAGATGAAACAGGTGGCCAAGTGTAAAGGCATCTGGAGATCAAGGGTGGTTATGAGGTGGTCAAATAGGAGAGTAAAGAATGGGTCCCCTCCCACTTGTCACTGTCCATCCAGGAGACTGAAGCCCATAGGCTCAGGCTCTGCCTCTAGAAGCCTCCATTAAGTTCTCTGAGATGCAAGGGAAGGCGATAGAGATTCCATGGCTGATAAACTTTAACACATTTCATTACAATGAAAAGCTCATTCGTAGACCTGATTTAGTCTGACAGAATATACTGAACTGATTACAAAAATAGAGGCTACTAGGTGACACAGAGAATAGGTGAGCAAAAGAGGGCACTGAGCATGGAAGATTTAGGAGATAAGAGAGGAGGGTTAGGAATGAAGAGACAAGGGGTAGGGCCTATCTTTAGTTTCTGGGTAGAACTTAGGTAGATGGGGTCCTGGAAGTGGGTGGGGGGGAGCGGGTCTGGGTCTAAAGACTACCCACCCACCAGCTCATTGATCAGTGAAGCTCTGGCCAGAGTCTGCCCACCACCACTAGGTCTCTCTTTCATGCTGATATTTGGTCCAAGGAATCTCCCTCAGTGACCTGCAGGGTAATGCTAAGGTTCCAATCATCCCCAGACACCCCC
The DNA here is from genome assembly GCF_963455305.1 of Plecotus auritus. NCBI lineage: Eukaryota > Metazoa > Chordata > Mammalia > Chiroptera > Vespertilionidae > Plecotus > Plecotus auritus. Next base: position 32,978,552 of record NC_137778.1, read on the forward strand.
CACTGGCCCACACCAGCTACACCTGTGCAGCCCCAGGTGCTTCTCTCCCCTTCTCTGCCTCCTCCTCATCTTCCACCCATAACACTTTTGGGACTGAATTTATTTTTTCCAGGGGCAAAGATTTCTTGGCCCATATCTTTGAGGACGAGGACAAGAATAAGGATACGAAGATTGAATTTTCTGAGTTCCTGTCAGTGTTGGGTATCATAGCCACGGACTACCACAATCATAGCCACAGAGCCCTGCTCTGTTCTGGAGGAGGACAGTGAGCCCAGCCCAGCCAAGAAACAATAAAGTATCCCTTGCTCAGATATGGCCTGTTTCCTCCTTTTCTTTGGCTACTTATGCTGTCAGAACTGCCCCTTCTTGGTGAATGTAATTGTGGATTCTCCATGGGGGCATTACCCAGGAATGTGCCAGGAAAATGCCCTCCCTTTGACTGACCACCTCTCTCAGCAGGACCTCTGTCCACCCTGCTCCCTAGCGCAGCCAGCATGCCAGGTCCCGGGGTCAGCTGTGCAGAGCATCCTGCTGGCCCCAGCCATGCTTTTCCTTCTCAAGCCGGGATCAGCATCTGGGGATCCAGGAACTGCAGGGAGCAGGCGCCGAGGGAGGTGTGAACACGGTGCCTCATGTCCCCGCTTCCTGCCCAGCACGACCCCAGGGACATAGGAGAGATGGCACCACTGAAGTAGGCATTGGGTGGAGGGCTTTGGGGTCACATGGGCTCTGGTCACTGTGCACGGGACACTCAGCAGTGCCCAGAGGACTGGATCCCTTGTCCTGTGTCCTGGGCTTCTGGGCTGTGCCTGTCCCTGTGTGTGTGTGTGTGTGTGTGTGTGTGTGTGTGTGTGTGTGTGTGTGTGTGTGTTTTAGCCTGTGTGTGTGTCTTGTGGAGGTGAGAGAGCCTGTCTGCTGAGCTGATCCTCGCAATGGTTTGCTAAATGCTGGGAGCTGGGTGTCTGGGGAAAGCACAGAGCGCTGGGTGTTCCAGGCGTGAGGAGTAAAGCTAGTGCTGGAGTCCAGAGAGTGTCTGGGCAGCAAGTGAGAGAAGATTGAAGAGGAGCGGGGAGGAGAGGGCACGAGGGAGGAGGGGAGAGCTCATGCTGAGCATCATAGGTGACAGTTTCCCTTACCTATCATAGGAAGGGGCATGTCATTACCCTTGGGCTCTTTGAGGTCATAAAATGTGCTTGGGGCTGAGGAGTTCAGAAACAAGCAGGACACTAGTGCTTTCTCAGCAAGTGCTGGCTCTCCCACAGATGGGGCCTCTCCATGGTGCCAGGAGGCCAGTCAGCACTCACCTGTACATCCAGGGCCACCTCTAGACACGTCCCTGCTGCATCCAGCTGGGTCACTCCCTACCTCCTACTCACAGTCTCCTGCTAACCCCTCAATCAGGCCACATTCTTCAGGGAGAAATTAGGCAACTGCCTCCAAAATCTCCTTCTGTCCCACCTGCAGGAAACTTGGTGGGTGAGGTATTGGTACATGTGGTTGACTCCTCCATCTCCTACTCTCACCGTTTCATTAGCATCTCAGTTCTGAGACCATCACCTCCCTCCACTTCAGGGACATCCTCTCCTGCCCATCCTCTGCAGCTTGTCATCATTTAGGACAGTGGTTCTCAACCTTTTTAATGCCGTGACCCTTTAATACAGTTCCTCATGTTGTGGTGACCCCCAACCATAAAATTATTTTCGTTGCTACTTCATAACTGTAATTTTGCTGTTATGAATCGTAATGTAAATATCTGTTTTCCGATGGTCTTAGGCCCGTGGTCGGCAACCTGCGGCTCGCGAGCCACATGCGGCTCTTTGGCCCCTTGAGTGTGGCTCTTGCACAAAATACCACGGCCTGGGTGAGTCTATTTTGAAGAAGTGGTGTTAGAAGTAGTTTAAGCCTAAAAAATTTGGCTCTCAAAAGAAATTTCAATCGTTGTACTGTTGATATTTGGCTCTGTTGACTAATGAGTTTGCCAACCACTGTCTTAGGCAACCCTGCTAGCGGTTCTCAACCTGTGGGCCACACCCTCCCTGCAAACCTCCCAGCCTGAACCAATCCCTCCACTTGTCTTCTCACTCCTGCACCAGGACTGCTGGTCTCTGCTAGGAACCATCCTGCCAAGGCCCCCAGAGCTGGTCTCTGACTTCCTCTCTGCTCAGCCATCCCTGTTCCTGTCCTGGGAACTTACCTCCTGATGGTCCCAGTACCTGCAACCCCAACCAACATATCTTATTGTTTCCCGACTCATTCAATTTTTCTAATGCTTCCCTCTGCCTCAAATATCTTTCAATTCCTCACCTTCCTGTTTAATATGATATATCTCAACAAACTAGAAATCTGAACTCCTCTCTAGGGATCCTCCTTGGAAGTGGACACAGACTACTTCTCCATAAAGAAATGTGCTCTTTCCCCTTTATGCTGCCTGTCACCTACGCCCACGTGTACTATGGGAACTACATCATGTCGTTGTCCCCGTATGACTGTATTCCAAATTAGGGAGGAAAAACACTTATTTTAGCTTCACTGATCTCTAGTACCTAGCAGTTCCTAGTCATTACTCTAAAACTATTTTTTTTGTTAAAATATAATTGTTCAAATTCTGAGGTCCATTGCATCTAATGTTAACAGCAATCAAAGATGTAAAAACCTCCAGTTTCGAAGTCGGCTGTGAAACTTAGGCAAGGACCCTGGAAAGTGAGGCCAGGTTAAAAAGTGTAATTTGAAACAGTAACCAGCTGCTGTGGAGACCATAGTCCCGACCTTCCGAAAGGAGGAGCTGCTTCCCGCTCGGTCGGAGGCCCCACTTCCAAGGCCATTGGTAGTACGTACAAGTCTACTGACCATGGCCTCTAAGGTGGACCTAATGTCCCTTGAATTCTCCAACCTCTGTTTAATCTCACAGTGCTTACCGCCATTGCCATGGTCCATTAAAAATTAGGATGAAGTGGATAGACATATACTTACTCATTTTCTGGTATGATTTAGGAATCACATCCTAAAGAGAGCCTTGTGTGTGATCCCCCAATTGGCTCATGTTCTCCATGCTTATGGTAAAGGTCAACTGTAGAACTCATCACATTCTATTAGAATTGTTTTTCATACCTGTGTCAACCAGAGAGGTGATCTCCTTGAGGCAGGGGTATGAGTCTGGTCCAATGTTTATACCCGCTTGTCCTGAGACACTGTAGCTTCGGCCATGGCATGGTGCCGTAGGAGGGTGTTAGTCTGGTCTCTCCAGGGTGTTTGGAGGACTGATGTAAAGTGAGAAGCCAGGGCACGTGCACAACCTTGTTCAGGTGGAAGTAATTGTCTCTGGGCCCAGGTGAGACAGAGAGCCTTAGAAAAAGGCCCCAGCTGAACAAGTGCTCGGGGGCTGAGAGCTGAGAGAGGCTCTGACATCAGAGGAGATTTGGAGGCAATGCCTGTGGAAGAGAAGAGATATTTCCTGTCCCCTGACACCTCTTCAATGCTCTGCATCAACAGAGGTGATGCTCAGGATGCTGTTCAATGGGAGTGGAGCAGGGTGGAGTTTCTATCCCAGGTGCAGTGTTCAGGAACTTTTTTCTGTTGGTTAAACCCTACAATTTTCTGCAAAATGGAAGCTGAGGAGGGGAGGGGTTGGTTTAAGACCATAATTTGCCCATGTGCTGGTAGGAGGTGAAGTCAAATGAAGTGCCCAGGGATAGCCCTGACTTAAAGGATCCCTGTGCAAATGCACATTGGTCAATCCCACCAGAGCCTCATTGTCTTGAGTCTCAAGATGCCACATCCTTAGAGCTAGATGGCTTCTCAGAGATAACCTATTCTCAACCTGTAACTCATAACAACAGGACCGAGGCCCAGAAAAAAATGGACTTGCACAACACTCTGAAGGTTCATAGTTAAATTTGATTTAACTTAAATTAAATTTAGTTTTAATTGCATTACATTCTATTTCCTTTAAGACAGATTGTATTTTACTCAGTAGTATAAGAAAAATACAGTTGAATTCTAAGCATATATAACATAAACACAAATATTCAAAAACTATCTAAAGGGGAGAGCCCTCTCTGCCGTGGCAGCTGACACACGCTGCGGCCCAGGATCGGGGACCACAGGCCTCGCAGGAGCTGAGGCGAGTCGCCCACAAGCTGCAGGTGGTTCTTCTGCCTCTTGGAGGTCAGTGAAGGCTGTGCCCGGAGCCTGCTCTGGCTCTGGGGAGGCCACTAGAGTTGGCGTTGCCTCTTGAGGTCTTTCTTGATCTTGCTCTGGAGCTGGTTCTGTAGATCCCAGAAGAGAACATGTTATCACCATGACTGCCTCGAATGCCTTCCAAAGGAAGAAAACCTCTCATCTGCATCGCTGAAGTCTCAGTTCAAGAGCCCACCCAGAAAGTCCTCCAGACTGCAGGCCATGGGATAGTGACCAGAGCGACTTTTTGCTCCTGCCTAACCCCAGCCTCTGGGAGCTCTTCTCTGTGTGGCTTAGCCCCCCACTCACCCACATCATCCACCCCCAGGCCTCCTCATCCTCTCTCTGCCTCAGGGGGCTCAAGGTGCTCCAGCTGTGAATGGAGAAGCTGGGCCTGCTGCTCCAGGTCTGGGCCTGGAATGTTGAGCTCTAGGGAAGCGAACATCATCATCAGGCAGGGAAATTCTGGAGCTGAATAAAATCTTGAAGGTACTGGTCCAGCCAGATGTCCAGGATGGAGGAGATGGCCCTAGAGAGAAAGAGAGGTGAGCAGCAGAGTCTGAGGCCTGGCCTTTCCTTCCACATTGCCCTCCCAGAACACCACTCAGAGAGCCTGGGGTCTTGTGCCTCCTGCTCTTGCCCATCCAGAAGCCATACCTACTCCATGTTCACCTTCAATCTGGCAGTCCTGGCAGAGATAGGTCTGGTCACCCAGGAGGGACTGGCAGAAAGCTGTCTTAACTGAGAGCACTTGACCAATGAGGTGACCACCTGTCCCCTTCTTCAGAGGAACCTGGCATGCTCTCTCAGTGTCCCTGCCCCCTCCCACAACAACTCCATGAGGGAAGGGAGGGCTGATGTCTGCTATGTTGATGGCACTCATTGGCACACAATAGGTGCTCCAGGAATATCTGGCCAATGAGCAAACAAAATAACTCCGTCTCCAGCCCTGGCTTCCCAGGGCCCTCCTAACACCTCAAACTTTGGCTCCTGCACTTATGTGCTGCCTATTTCACTGGCTTTCCTGTGTGGTTCTTCTCCTCCCACTGACTCTCAAGTCCCGCAGGGTGGGGAACACCAGCCAAGCTGCCACAGTGGAGGTTCTACCAGATTAGTGAGCAGGGGCCCTGGATAGGGGTGGAGGCAGGGCTGGGATTAGGAGGGGATAGGTATGGATTTTCTGAGGGGATGACTCTGTCCACTGACCTCCCATTGCTCTCCCACACCAGCCAAATCCACATCCAAGCTCTCTTTGACACATTTCCTTATTTCTAGGAGAAGCTCTCAGACCTCTATCCTCTTGCAGAAATCCCATGATGTGTGGGATTCAGGGTTCTGCCAGTACCTCCAAATCACAGTCCCCATACTCCCCTCAGGGCTCTGACCCAAAGCCCACTCACTTTTTCTGCTGGTCAGGCAGTCCACCATCCTCTTCACAATATGGGAAGATGCAACCATACACAGAGGAAACCAGGAGGATGTGACATCAACTGTCCTGTGGACACTACCTGCCTGTGCAGCCTCATGCGACTGAATCGCTCCTGACTAGAAGGAAGCTGTGGAGTGCAGGCTTGGGATCTGCTCTGTGCACTGGATTATGGTCAGTGCCTAGAAACGTGTCTGTACCTAGTAGGGCTTCTAATACATTTACTGAATGAATGAGCCCAAACCAGCCCCATCACAGAGCTGACTGAGCCTGGGGCCCCACTGCTCACCTCTGGGATTTCTGTTCTGGCTTCACTCAGGACAAGGACCCCTAATGGACTCTCCAGTCTCTTTATCAAATGAGAAAAGAGCTTAGCCCAAGGCCCGAGGAGAATCACAAATGAGGCAGAGGCTTCACCACGAGGAAGAGAAAATGACCAATTAGCACAACCACAACCCCTCCAGCAGACCTCTTCACTGTCCAGGCACCCACATAAAGCTTTCCAGGGAATACCCCACAGAGTCCCTACAATAACCCTATGAGTTTGCTCCTTGATTCACCTCATGTTGAGAGAAAGAAACACTCAGAGAGAGGCAGTGACCTGAAGTTTCACAGCCAGCAGGTGCTGTGGAGCGGCAGGGTGCTCACCTGGTAAATAGTTGGTCCAACACCTGTTGGGTGGCAGCAAATGTTCTGTAATAACCTGAAGAGGTAGGGACGAAGGTGGGTTGCTGACCAGGAAGGTGGGCACTGGTTTGTCCGGTCAGTGTGCCTGGGCGGTTTGCACCACACAGGTCTTTTTTTCACTTCGCTCTGTGAGGCTGGAGTTCATTGGGAACCAGAGATAGGTGGTGCTGGGGCCACTTGGCCGGTTGGCAGCTGGGGCCCAGGAATAGGCTGACCAGCCTCCTTGTTGCGCTCAGGATGCCCCCAATGGGAGCCAGCCTTTGGCCTCTGGCTGCCCAGCTCTAAGTCTGGGCACAAGCCAGACCTGGCTCTCCGGGGAAACAGAGTCCTGGCTTCCAGGAAGGGCAGGTCTCCAATGTTAGAACCCTTCTTGTTGCGAGTGTTGGGCGGTCCTGAGGCCAAAACACACCTTCCTTGATTCTCCAGCTAAACACTGCCCACCTGACCTCCCACCTGCCAGAGCGTTCTGGTTAATAAGCAGAGCAGCTGGGGGCTCCCAGTGGAGGCCACCCTGTTAGTTTCCAGATTGTGAGTACATTCACATTTAAAAAGGTTTCTCTATGCATTTCCAGCATCTGTCTCTGTAGTAACATATCTGTTGATATGTTAACAGAAAAGCAGCTGGGCCTCCTGGGCGTGGCCGCGGCAGGGTGAAGGGCAGGGGGAGGAGCAGGGCTAGACAGTGGGATTGGAGTGTCCGAAGATGCAGATGGAGAAGTGCTTGACGTGGGAGGACCACTGGGCTGCCAGCTGGAAGAACTTCACGTCCTTCTACTCCACGCTGTCGATGAGGACCTGCAGCATGTTCTGCTGGTGCTTGGCTGAGTTGACCAGGCAGCCGATGCCCTGGATGCACTGCCTTTTGGACTCCCCCATCCTTGCCCTTGGCTTTCTTGGGCAATAACATCACTGTCTTGTTTTTCTCCCTGATGACCACGGTCATGGACATTGTGTGCGTGAACTGCGGCCTGGCCACTGCTGGGCAGCCTGCTGACCTGCAGAGACCGGAAGGTGCACTTGAGTGTGCTTTTGGTGGTAGGCATGTCTGTCTTCTCCCCGCCTCTCTTCCTGTTTGTGGGCTGGGCTGCTGTCCAGTAATCCACCTGCAGCTCCATTAGCTCAGCGCCGACACCCTGGCTGGCGGAGGACAGGCCCCCACTCACTGACGGGGAGGAGGGTAGGTTGGGTGAGGGCTGCCTGGCGGGGGTCAAAAGCACATTGGAGTATGAAGGGACCGCATCATCCGTGTCTCCTGATGTGGCTGAAGATGGTTCCACTATTGCAACTTTCACTACCCCCACGAAGGGAATGAACTTCTGTGAGGACTCCTCATCTGGGCTCTTCTGCTTGGAGATGAGCATAGCCTCAGAGATGGGTAGCTGGTGGACACAGTTGGCCCCCGTGAAGTACTCTGTGATTCTTGACACAATGTCCAGTGTGTCCTGCACGGTGCTCTGGGCCTCCAGGTTGTGGAACAGGTCTCGCCTGGCCAGGTCCTGGAAGAGGTGGCTGAAGCAGTAATCCACAGAGCCCAGGTAGCTGGCCACGGGGTGGGAACCCAGCAGGATGACCAGGAAGCGCATGTAGCCCAACCAGTCGGGGGTCTTGTGGGACAGCTGCTCCACGAAGACCTGCAGCACAGTGCTGCGCCCCCGCCACCGCGATCTTCACTGGCATCGGGGCCTGGGTATGGCAGTTGCAGTATCTTTGTATGTGGGAGATGATGGTGCTGAAGGCTTCCTGGACATCAACTGTGGAGCAGGTGCACACCACGGGCAGTGTGTGCTGCTGCAGGACATCTGACAGGAACTGGCCCTGACTGTCTGACAAGGATGATGATCTTTGGCAGATAGTCATTGGAGATGAGACTGTGCTTTGACTGGTCGTACACTGTCTTCCTGGGGATCTGCAGCTGGCTCCGCAGGTCTGGGCAGCGCTCCTTGTCCAGGCTGTTGGATGACTCGTTCAGGGACCTGTTCCAGCCCCGGTGGGCAGGCTGCTTCCCCTTGGAACTGCTGGAGGGGATCACAAGAGACTCGGTCTTGGTGATGCGCCCACTGGGTGGCAGCTTCTTCTTTGTAGACATGTCCAGGGCAGAGGTCTCTGCCTCCAGGCTGTCCTCAGGCTGTGCCTCCTGCTCCCCAGGGGTGGGTATGTTGTGCGCCATTGACTCGGAGCCAGTATCACTTGACAGGCCTTCAAAGTATGGCTTGGGCTTGAGCTTGGGGGTGCTGAGGACTCTGTCATCGTCCTCCAGGTCTGGGCCGCTTGACAGGCTTTCAGAGTTTGTCATGAGCTCAGGCATGGGTGGGGTTAGGAGGCAGTCATCATCCTCCGTGTCTGAGCTACTGTCGCTGGGGTTCACCAGCCTGTGAAACAGAAGGGCCAGGTCCTGGGCCACGTCGGGGTCTTGCTCCACAGGGTCCTGCTCTGACTCCAGGACCTCCTCCATCATTTGGAACCTGCGTAGCCACACTGCGACTTTCTGCTGGTACTTCTCTCGCCTGGTCATGGGCCTCCTTCTTACTATCAGGTTCTCCAGGTCCAAGTCATCCTCATCCAGGTCATGCCTGCGGACGGCATTGTAGCGGGCCTCCAGGTCAGAGAAGATGATCTCAGACTCTCCCTCGGAGAAGCTATCCGTGGACTCTGCCTTGGGGCTGGCCTGCATGGTGCTGTCCAGGTGACTGATGGGCTGGCTGGACAGGGAGAAGATCCAAATCTTGTCCACCTTGGTGGTGGGTGTGCTGTAGGCCACCAAGACGGAGACACTATCACTCAGCTGCTTGCGGCCTGGACCCTGGGTCTTCGCAGGCATGTTGACCAGACTCGGAGGCTCCTTCTGGCTCCGGGTACTTGGGATGCTCCTCCTGTCTGTCTGCCAGCTGGAGTGTGGCAGGCCTTCAAAGTATGGCCTGAGCTTGGTCTTGTGGGGACTGAGAATGCTGTCATCGTCCTTCATGTCTGGGCCACTGTCACTGGGTTTCTCAAGACTGTCATACAAAAGGTCCAGGTCCTCCACCTCCGGGACATGCTCCGCAGGGTCCTGATTCGAGTCCAGGACCTCCTCTGACACAATGAATCTGGGAAGCAGCGCCATGACTTTCTGCTTCAAGTTTCGTTGCATGGATCGCTGCTGCCTCTTGGGCTGCCCCAGCTCAAGTCATCCTCATTCATGTCCTGCCTGTGCACGACATTGTAGCTGGTCTCCATCTCAGAGGAGAAGCTCTCAGACTCCCCCTCAATGTAACTATCCATGGACTTGGCCTTGGAGCTGTCCTGCGTGGAGCTATCCTCGCGGTCGATGGGTTGACTGGACAGGGAGGAGATCCAGATTTCAGCCACCTTGGTGGAGGCCTCCTTGAAGCTGCTGCAGAGACTCAGCATTTGGCCACCCTTGGGGGGTCGCTGAATCACTTCAGGCATTTGGATGGCATCTGTGGCCAGTGTCTTATAGCCCAGGATGATCCTGTTATTATAGCACTTCCTCTGCTGCAGCATGATCTGTAGCTTGTTGCCTTCTCTCTTGAGGAAGTATGAGGACTGCAGGGAGAAGGTCAGCACCAGGTCTGTCTCCACTTGCCCACTGGAGGGCAGCACAATCTCATGGGACCTCAGGATGCCCTTGGAGCTTTGCATTTTCACTGCTATCACCATGGAGATGAGCTCCTTCTCTAGTTCCTTCAAGATCACCAGTTTCTTTAAAGTCAGGCTGCACAACCTGGGAACGCAGCTGGGGTTGGAGCAGTCCACCTCCCAGGTAGAGAAGAGGTTCATGGGCACTGGCATGTTGAGCACGGTGGGTGTGCCGGCCAGGCCTGCAAGGTGATGAGGAAGCTTCAGCTGCTTGCAGCACACAGGTCTTTGATGGGTTCTTCCCTGTGGTGGGACAGAGGGACATGATTGGTGGCAAGAGGTGGGACACAAGTGATTGAAGGGGAGTGTGGATGAAAAGGGGGTCACACGCTCACCTGTGACTAGCTCAGGTAAGGCCTGCATGGCAGCCTTTCAAACTCAGAAACCTAAACTAACTACAAAGTATGGCCTGAAATTAAAACTTGTTAACTAAAAGAAGGTTATGGTGTGTAGTCATGTGTTAGGCCAGCATCTTCCATGACAAAGTCAATCTTTACCTTAAAGGAGCCTGTCTATTGTTTGTGGGCATCTACTGTAACAAATCTTTGGAATGTCAAAGGAATTTTCCTTTTTCCAGACCCCTCAAAGCACAGGCACTGCTCTGTGCTCTGCAGAGACCACAAATCCGCTCATTGTTCTTGAGTTCATTGCTGAGTGCTAACTCTCCTGCATCTACCTGTATAAAAGAAGTATGTGTCTATCATTTTACTTTTTATCCATTCCCAGAGATTTCCTTGCTTTGCTTTCTCCTGCCTCCCTAATCTATTACCAATGTAGTTCATGGGACCCACATACATCTCCACTTTTGATTGTAATGTATAAAATAAGGTGCAACACTGCCATCTTCTAGAGCATTATTTCAATCCATTGAGTTTTTGCTTCCCCGCAATTGTTGACAGTTTGGCTCCAATAAAATAACAAAAATCCTGCACAGGCTTGAATGCTTCTTATATTGACATTTACTTGGCATAGTGCGGCGGGATTCCAAAGAAGCTCAGCTAGGACCACCGTGCAGACCCAGCCTGGTGCTAGGATCCGAAAAAGGGCCCACTGAGCCCGCCAGTTCCCTGCCTGTCAGGTGAACGTGGCTAAGTTGTCTGTTGGATCCAGGACCTTCCCTTGCTTGTGGTAGAGAATCTGACTTTACGTGAGCTGTATTTTTAAATCCTCAAGGTAGAACTAAGGTTAAGCGTTGACAGAACCCAGGCTAAGGGAAGACCAGGGGAAACACAGGTGGCTGGTTTTTAACTCTGGCTTTTCCACTGGAATTATTTTCTGAGAGTCTGAGCAAAAAACCTTCACTGTATAAGTGAGAGCCGAACTCGGTCAGCGCTGAAGATAAAGGGGCTGTAACATATCTGGCCATGCCTTCTGGCCCGAATCTCAGGTGCTCTTAGGCAACTAAGAGTCTTTATGGAGGTGTCAGAGGTCATTCTTCACGACATACAGGAGCCCCATAGAGAAATTCCAACACAATTGTAATTAAACTGACTGGCTCTTCTGGGGGAGCACCCATAAGGTTTAGTCTACCAGCGCTCCTAGCCCTTCCTGTTTTTATTTATTTATTTATTTATTTATTTATTTATTTATTTATAAATCCTCACTCAAGTATATTTTCTCATTGGTTTTTAGAGAGAGTAGAAGGGAGGGGGTGAGACAGAAAGAGAGAATGAGACACATAGATTGGTTGCCTCCCGCACATGCCCCAATCAGGGCTGGGGATCAAGCTGCAACCGAGATACATGCCCTTGACCTGGAATCAAACCCAGGACCCCTAAGTCCCTAGGCCTACACTCTATCCACTGAGCCAAATTGGTGAGAGCCCTTCCGGTTGTTTTAGATAGCTGGAAGAGAAGCCCAGGCACATAAGAGATTTGAATGAGAAGCAAGGAGTATGAGCCTCATGGAACTCAATCCATAAGCAGCATACTGCATAACACCCCTAGAAAGTTTGCTCAGATTCTGCAGATATCAAAAAAACAAACAACAACAAAAAGAAGAAACACCTAAAGAAATCATGGGAAGTTGTGCCTCCAAGGCTAGGCCTGACTCCAGCCCTCATTAACACTCCTGATAGGAAGACTTTACTTGCAACTGCTTTACAGAAATGGAAAGATTTAACTAGAAAAATATCAACTTAAAAATGACCAATATACAGTTGTCTTCGGGCGCCTAAATTAATTTTTTGTATGAAAAAAAAAAAAACTGGGGAAAATGCCAGCTCTAAAATTAAACTGATTGAATGAATGGGACCTATATCTTGATTTGGAAATGAGAATTAGAAATTGTAAAAATGGAATTAGAAATTGTAAAGACTATCTCTGAACTCTCCTGAAGCTAATAAATGCCAACACCCCATTCTCCCCCTTCTATAGCTTCCACTATACCTTTTGCTCTCCGAGCTTCCTTGTCCAGACGTGTCCTTTCTCTTCCCTTATCCCTTCCCCTTCTGTGTCCTCCTCTAGCACTCCCTCCTGACTTAAGGAAAAATGAGACTAAGCATTCCAGAAGCTCCCTTTGCAGAAAAGCTGCTCTCAGCCAGAGAGGAACCAACAGTTGTTCCCAATTTTTTCCTGATCCTGATTGGTTCACAAAGAAATGTTACTGTTAGAACATGTAATCCTGGCTACTCCAACCTATTCCAATTAATATACCTACTGGTTTCTGAAAGCAAAAGCAACAGAATTACTAAGTACGATTTGTAAGAAAACACCTGTAGAGAAGTCTGTCCACTTTAAGGATTCTAGAAAACTGAAATAGGGGTTAGAAAAAAAACAAAAACAAAACTAAAGCAAGCTCTTGTAGATACTGGGGCTACCTTATTTGTTCTTAACTACACCCACTTAATTGCCTTCTCCATCAGAGTAAAGCTTCTGTACAAATGTCAGGAATATTTATCCAATGTTTGTTTTTAAATCAAAAGCTGTTTCCTTCCAAGGAGTGAATGTCATGGGAATATATAAATATAAGAAGGGTTCAGCATTCTGGAGAAAGGCTGTGTGTAACTTAAGTAAGAGTCCAGAGACGAAAAATAATTTTGAAAGGCATTGGGGGGTCAGAGGAGCCTAGCTAAAGAAGCTAAGTTCTCCTTGTCTCAGGACCCCTTGCTTTTAATTAACACAAATTGTCCTAAGGCAAGGTGGAGATATACACTTCAAAGGGTATGGTTTCCTACAGAAGCATTGTCAGATTGGGGAATAGCCTACGGCTGTTCAGGTGTTTGGCCAGTAGGAGGCAATAACATGTAGATTAAGATGCCCTGAGCTGTCTGGCAGCAAACAATCAATTAAATGCATCCTTTTCAGGTTTGGGGAAATGCCTTTAGCCATTTCCAACAGGCAATAACATGTGTGACTCAGGCCTTGTTGAGTCCCCAAGTTCCATCAACCTTTTGATGAAACTCTTGCAATTATGACATGCTGGAACTGGCTTCTGGCTGGGGAGGAGATGGGGACCCACATTCCTTTGGAAATTGGACTCCAGGAGGGATCTCTGGGGAGTAGCAGGGTGCCTTCTGGAACCCAGACCCCTTTGTCTCCCTAGGGTCCTGGAGTTTGGGTCAACTGGGCACCTACACTCACCCTGAGGCTGTGCTGCACTCTGGTGGATGGATGGGGCACCTGTGCCTCCTGCAGGGGCATGGAGTTGAGGAACCCATCTGTCAGCTCTGCTCCATTCTCCTGTGAGGAGTTCTGTAAAGATAGTTCCCAGTCACCAGGTGGAAAGCCTCAGAGCCCTGTTTTTCCTGGGTTTCAGACCCCTGTGACCCTCCACTCCAGACACACACACACCATCATCTGCTCAGACCTCCACTGGGGAGAAAAAGGGGTGACAGCCTGAGGGCCTAGGATTCCAATTGGCACAGATAAGAGACCCTTCCAACAGCCTGCTGCGTCCTCGGGTGTGACCATGAACAAACCTCTAGGTTATCCACTGCCTAGCAGCCTGTTCCTACCCCGGGGTTCTCCCTTCATGTCCCTCTTCCCACCACATGAAGAGGAGGAGATGTGTGCTGCACAAGGATGGCTCACAGAGGTGGCTGGGCCCAAATTGGTCCAACCCAGGTCACCTTGTGTTACCTGATGGGATCTTCTTGAAAATGGCCAGAGATGTCAGGAACGAGGGTTGAACCATCTGCAAAGTCTGGAAAAACTCTCACTGTGGGGTATCCGGAAACCAGAGTCCCAATAACGTGGAACACAACAAGAGGACATCTTGCAGTTTCAGATGTCTCTTGCCAAGTGAGTTGGCAGTTGGGCTGTTGCTAAAACATGGTTGCCTTGTTATGGGGGTTCCAAGTTCTATGGGGAAGTGACCTCACTTCCTGGATCATCTTCCCTGAGTCCCCTCATCTAATAACAGCTATACAAGTAGTCCTGTGGGCTGCTGACTGCTCACCCCCCTTCTCCATGGAATACCAACACTGTACACAGTGATACCAACACACCCCTCTCCAAACCCCCTAGAAGGTCTGGGTGCAGTCAGGGTCCCAGATTTGCGGAGAGAGACCTGGGTTCAGACTCAACCCCTCATTCTTTCCTCTTCTTGATCCTGGACAAGTCACTGTGCCTGTCAGGGCCTGTCTCTCTCCTGCCTGGATTATGCAGCATGTACTTAGGGCTGTTCAGGCTCATGTGGCATAGTAGTTATCAAGTTGGAGGAGTGCTGCCTCCAACTTCCTTTTTCTTCCTGTTGTCACCCCTGCTGTGTCTGTTTTTCTTCTAATCCCACTCAAGGTCATTACATCGTGTGTGTGTGTGTATGTGTGTGTGTGTGTGTGTGTGTGTGTTTGTCCGTGTGTGTGCATGCACATGCCTGTGGAGAGCAGCTACAGCATTTGGACAGATTCAAGCCTTGGACTGACTTGTGGCAAAGCCACATACAAGTCCCAGCACAATTATAGCCAAAAGGCTATGGTTGTAAGCTTGATCTTATAGTCCTACCCTGCAGTCCTAGGTAGCTAAGGGATGTGGGCTGCAGGGGGTGAGGGTGGGGGGGTGCAGCAAGTGCTGCCAAATCAAGGCTTGACAGAGTTCAGAGAATGGCAACAACAGGAAAGCAGCAGATTTGAAATTCACAAGAACACTGTAAACATCTTGCCCTTGTTTTGCTTTGTGTGATCGGACTATAAATAAAGCTTCAGCTTACAGGCTGTGTCACTGTTTCCGCATCCAGGCACAGTGATCCCACCTGGTCCCAACTGTATTCTCTTGTCTGTCTTCTTTAATCCTTCACCGCCCCTCCTCAGGTTCATCCCTGGCCGTGGTTCACGTGCCAATCCCCTCATTTTGGATCCCAGAACAAAATGGCCCCCACATAGGGAGGAATAGGCATGAGCTTCCCAATATGTCAGGATTTCTAATTTCCAAACCAACTCTGGGAGGGGTTGAAGCCTTGGACTGGAAGGTCTGAACATTCCTGAACTCAGGACTCTGTATGTCATGTACCTTGGGCAGTGTCTGCCTTTCTATGGGCCTCAGCTTCCCAAATATCCACTGAGGGTGCGGTTCAGACCTGCATAAGCATGAGCTCAGCATAAAGGGGCTGCAGCTCCCTCCACTCTGGGTGGGTTGTGGACAGAGGTGCACCTCCGTGGTTCCAGATCTGGGATCCTTTTCAGACAAATACTGGCCAAATGCCCATCTAGCCTGCCCAATGCTCACTGTCTCCCTCACGCCATCTCCATGTCTGTACATGATGCCATCAGCACAGCCTTTTTCAGAGCCACTGAGAAAACTGGAGTGCAGCCAGGACCCCAACTTTGAGGACACACAGCTGGGTTTATCTCAGGCTCTGCATTCTGACCAGTCTGTGACTCTGGGCAAGGCATGGACCTCTTGGTCACCAGCTTCTCTCCTCGGTGACTCCCCATGGTCTTCATCTTCCTCCTGTAGTGCGAATGTGTCCCCTCCCCTCAAGTGTGGATGTCAGTAATGATTCCATAGAAGATGGCAAAGTGATCCAACATTAGTTCCATGATTTGGTCATAAAAAGCCAGTGCCTAGCCCAGCCAGAGTGGCTCAGTTGGTTGAGCATTATCCTGAACACCAAAAGGTTGCTGGTTAGGTTTCTGGTCAGAGCATATACCTAGGTTGTGGGTTCTATCCCAAGTCAGGGCGTGTACAGGAGGCAACCAATCAGTGTTTCTCTCTCACATAGATGTTTCTCACTCTCTTCCTTCCTCTTTTGAAAATCATTTTTTTAATTAAAAAAAAAAGTCAATGCCTACCCACTTGCTCACTCTGACCTGTGTTCTGTCTCTGTTTCTGTCTTTCTCAGTCACTCTGAAGAATAAGCCTCTGTGTTATGAGTTACTATCTGGAGAGATCCACATGGCCTAGCACTGAATGAGACCAACAGATAGAGAGGAAGTCAGGCCTTCAATCCAACTGAAGCCTGAAGACCCCCCACCCCCCGGCCCCATGTGAGCTCAGAGCCAGAGTGACACAGATCCTACCTCAGCTGAGACCTCAGTGAGAGACACTGGCAGTAGTACCAGCTGAGCCAGGCTGGATTCGTCCTCACAGAAACCCTGAGCTAATAAGTGTGTATTGGTTAAGTCTCTAGTAGACTTAGGATCTCTACAGAAGTTTCTTTCCTTGGCCTCAGGCAGTTTCTTCACAAGCATGTCCTGATCAGTACTCTGCTGTGTACCTGAAGGAGACTTTTCCCACATGCCCAGATTCTCTCTGTCCATTGCTCTCCTCACTGTGAGGCAGGAGAGTAAAACGTTAGGAGAATGCTTTGGCAAGTGGAATGGGGAAACTGAGACAGATAGTCCATTCCAACTGGCCTCATCCAGCAGCACCCTGACTCACGGGCCTCTTCTCCCTTGCACGTGCCCTCCATTAAGCATTAAGCCCTCAGGACAATGAGGGTCTGATCAGCATCAAATAATCATAGGAACAACGCCTCCAGTCTGTCGACTGCAGAGACAGCGTTTTGTTCAAACTAGAGAGAATATCTAGGCCTCAGTTGTGTTTCAACTCCAGGAGCAGAAAAGCACCCAAACCAGACAAAGGGCACCATGGCTGGGATCAGGACCAAGGATTTCCGCACCACCACTCCCTTCCCCCCCCCCCCCCCCACACACCCTAGCACCAACCAATCAATAGAGACCAGGACCCTGATCCTATCTGTGCTAATTTGGATGAATCAGCATATTAAAGGACACACCTGGAAAGCTGATGCATATTCTATTGAGATCCTCCCTGAGACCTCCCCTAAAATTCCTGCCTTTAGAAAACAGGTAAAAACATTTAAGGCAAAGGACTCAGTGCACATGCTAGCACGAACACACACACACTCTCTCTCTCTCTAGAGCATGCACGTGCCTTGCTCCTTCAGGCGTGCATCTTTGCTTTCTTTCTGCTAAGCTCTAAGGGCTCTTCTTCTGTCTCTGTAACTTGTTTTCCGAGTCCACGCAGCCCAGCTGGCTCACTTCTGCCTCCATGACTTTCTCTCTTAAAGGCCAAGGCATCTCTCTGAGCGGCCCCCTTGAATCTTCTCCTCCAGTGTTCTTTCGTTTTGCATGCTAAATAAACTTTTGCAGCTGGCTAGCCCCGGCAGGGAAAGGGAGCGCTGGAAAGGGAACCAGGAGCCGGG
Organism: Plecotus auritus; assembly: GCF_963455305.1. Lineage (NCBI taxonomy): Eukaryota > Metazoa > Chordata > Mammalia > Chiroptera > Vespertilionidae > Plecotus > Plecotus auritus. The sequence goes on from NC_137778.1 coordinate 32,996,082, forward strand.
AGCCTCCAGGCAAAGGCAGGGCTCTGGCCTCATCTTTCCAAGAAGGGGTGCCTCCCTCGGACCTGGCCGGAGAAGGACGGTGGAGTGGGAGGTCATGGCGACACGTCTGTCACGCTTTCCCAGCACCACGCACCGGGGGCATTTGTGGTGACTGTGGGAGTCCCGGTCTGGACAGGAGGAGGCGCGGTGCAGGAGGCGGAGTGGTCCACACACTTGGGTCCCGAAATGGGAGAGCCTGGGAGATGGTGAAGCGCTGGGTGGGCGAACCCACACGCTGTGGGGATGGAGGGGCGCCGTGTGGCACCGGGAACCGGGGAGGCCAGGGGAGAGCTCGTGGGGCTCCACACCCCCTGGGTGCATGGCCGAGCCTCGCCCGGGAGAACCACCTTCGTGATCACGTGTCTCCCCTGCCAGGTAAGTGTGAGCGCACGCCCTCCTAGCACCCTGCAGCCTTCCCGTCCCTGCTCCGTACACTCAGGGCCACCACCCCCGGCCCCCGCAAACGCACACGGGAGACCCCTCACCTTCCGCCTGGCAGCAGCGGCACCAGACCCAGCGACCCGCAGCCACTGCGCTGTCACCTGCTTCTCCCTCTGCTCCCTCTGCGGCGGGGTCCCCGTCACCCACCCGTCTCGCTCGCTCTCCCCTGGCCCCAGAGGACACCGCGTTTATCCCAACCGGTCTTCGGAGGGAAAGGGGAACCGTGCCCCGCGCCTGGAAGAGTCCACGGCTTTAAAGGCAGCAGTCCTCGTGGGGCTGGACCCTGGTCCGGCGGTTTGGAGCTGGTGTTGATTCCTCCTCCTCCCGCTGCTCATGGCAGCAACCAGCGTTTTCCATTTGTGCCGACGTCACCTCCCTACCCGGCTCGAGAGACCGACGGACAGTCACCCCCGGCGGCGGCACCTCTTCCGAAGCCGAGCAAACATTTGTGTGCGACCGAGCTGGGGAGGCCCAGCCGCCCGGCGCGTTTCCGGGGCGCGCACCCACCCACCCTCCTCTCCGTGATGCGGGCAGAGCCGGCTCGGCGTGTGCCGCGGCCAGCACCGTGGGCTCGGGTGCAGCGCCCCCCTCCCACCCCCGGCCTGGATGTGACCTCCGCGCTGCCGGCCCTGTAATCCTGAGCGGGAGGCCGAGGAGCGTCTGAAGCCCCTTGTGCGGGAGGGCGGCTGCCAAGGGATGTTCCATTATTCCCCGCAGCTTGACTAAACTTTAGACAGGGTTTTCCTTATAGTTAGGCCCCCGACTTTTCTTTAATTACAGCATTTACTTTAGAACACTTGTGAATTGTTTCTCCACCCTTAGAGATGTGATAGTTTTACAACCTAGGACCTGGGGACATCTCTGAAATGTAATCATCGAGGAAAAGAAGCCCCTGTCTCCCGGTGTCTGTGCGAGAGTAAGAATCTAACCTCATTGGGCACATTGCCTCAAATCCCAAAATACCTCCCATCAGGAAGGAAAGAGAATGCTTACTGTCCTTTGAGTAAAGCCAATTAACAAGCACAGAGGACCTGTGAGTCCCCCCCGCCCCGCCCCCCTCTTAAAAACTGTCCTTACCCTTTGTTTCCTGGACTCCGGTATGCAGACTTGGCCTGTGCTTCCTCCCCTGTTGCTGGAGATAGTATCAGAATAAAATCCATTTCTGTTTGCTCACCTTGAGCAAATTTTTCTTTAAGAGATTCTATATATACTAGCTTTCTGATACTAGGTGAATTGATAAACTTTTGTTTCTCATTTCCTCATTTGTAAAATGAAAGGAATCTATCTGACAGAACTGTTGAAATAAGTGAAATAATGCATGTCAGACCATGTGACACTAACACATTATACACTGAATAAATATTTCCTTAGCACTTTTTCTTTATCAAGAGGATACATTCTAAGAGCCCACTCACTGATTTTTCTGGCACTGATCTTTGGTGTCAACACATTATGAGCCTACCAAGTGTATGGAGGAATGTGGGTGCCCCTTATTGTATCTCTGCTCCCCTAATCATTAATCCAAAATATCTTGTTGCCGCCTCTCTCTACCATGATGATAACGTGAATGTTGACATGAATCCCTAGAGTCTACTAAGCAAAAGAAGTGCCTGAGTGAGAAACTACACCAGCCTTCAGAAGTTTTACTTATAATGGTGGTTGATGACACACACAGAAAAAAATAAAAATTATAGAAGGCAGAATTAAGTGAGAGAGCTATGATGGAAGTATAAATACAGAATGATAAAATGAAAATTGTCAGCTTACTATCTTTGAAAGGCAGTAAAATGATGGGAAAGAGTTCTAATCCATTATTTAACTTAAAAATAATGAGCTTAATCAAAACAATTCTCAGGCTCTGGTGTCTGAGTTTCCCATAGGAAAGTCTATCCTAGAATCAAGGACAACTGGTCCCTGAGTATTTCTTCTCAAATGTTGCCTGACTCTCTTCTGTCCTCTAGTGGGCAGCTGTAGAATTACTTCAATTGTACCAAACCCTTCATTTCAGGTTTAAGAATATTAAAAACATCCTGTAGGCAAAAGAATGATAGAGAACATAATTTAATGTTCTCTGAAAATATCATAAAAGTGAATCTTATCTCAAATTGATTTCTAAATTTATCCTGGGTTCTGTGTTGGTTTGACCAGCTAGCTGCCTTGTTAAATTCTAGGGACAAAATGATGAGTAAAAAGGTATAAAAAACCAGCAAACGTTATTGAGGACTTGCTGTGCATCAGGGACTGTGTTAAATGTTCCACATACATTATTTCATTAAATCCTCACAAGAAACTGTGAGGGGTGTGTGTGTATCAATCTATCTCTAGATAGATATCCTCCTGAGTGGTAGGATGGTTAAGTGCCTGTTCAAGATCACACAGCTAGCCTGTGAAATATTTGAAATCTTGCTCAACTATTTAATTCAAAAGCCCTTACACTTAGCAACTATGCATTCTTATCTATGAAACACACACGAATAAAATTTCTCAGGTAGCAATGGATTGTACCAAAGAGCCCAAATATTATCATTCCTTTGCCTTATATTGCCACAACATTTGTTATACACTATCAAGATTCTTCTAAAAGTATCTAAAGAGGTAATGCCACTTCTTCACTTCACATTTGAAATTCAATCTACCTCACTCTGGCTCTGGCTTCAAACTGAAAATACTTTTAAGGTTACTGATGACCTGTGTCATTGAAACATCAGTGTTCTCTGTGGATTTCTGCTGATCCTTACTGAAACTTCCAAGACCATTAAACCCAGAAGGCCACTAACTCCTTTTTCAGAATGGTTCTTCTTCTAACATCATTCCATTATTTCACATTGCTTTTCCTTCATCTTCTTCTTCCTCCCTGCATCCCCCCTCTGCCCCCCTGCCTTTCCTCTTGATCCTCAGCTTCATCTCAGTAAAGCTCTTTGGTTTCTTTTGTTGTTGTTTTTCTTCCTATTTTTTAAAATATTTATTATTATTTTTTGGTTTATTTTTTAGACTCAAATCCTCTACTTAAATTCAGGATGAAAGAACTTTTTAGCCTCATTCTGGTTTTCTGTTCACTCTCAGAGATTAAAAGGTAAAGATCTAGCCCTGGCCATTGTAGCTCAGGGGTGGAGCACTGGCCCTGGAATGGAAGTAGCGCCTTTCAGCCGTTCCTGGCAGCTGCCCTTCCCAGGTGTCCACGTCGATTCTTAGTGGAGTCCAGAACACTTAGCCCCTCCCTAGAAATAAAAAGAAAAGAAGAACCAAAGATGCCTTTGCATGCAGTTTGCCTCTCTGTTGGCACATCTTTATTAAACTGGGTCAGGCCCTCCAGGTGCAGTGTTCTGGGGTGGAGGAGTGTGTCGTGGTGGGACTTCTGTCCTCCGTGGTGACTTCTGTCCTTTGTCCCCGTCTGTGTAGGCTGAGAGGGTCATGGAGGCTGTTGAACTATACCGAGAAGAAAGTGCAAAAATGAAAGAACACAAAGCCATTTGTAAAGCTGCAGGGAAAGAGGTAAGACAGCCCATCGCGTTTCGCTCTGGGGACATTTATAGGTAGAGAGTTCCTGAGAGGAAAACCATTGTTCAGGACTTAATAACTCAGGTCAGAAATGGGAGAAACGTAACAGAATTCCTTCTCATTCAAACATTAGAAAGAGCGAATTGAGGAAGTGGGGGGTGGGGGATGCTTGGTCTTAACAAACAGGAAGGAGAGCAAAGTGAGACTGTTGCATTGGGTAGACACTCACGCTCCTACTTTGGTTCGGAGGCAGGGTACCCATGTCAGATTTCTGGGGAAACCTGTTGCCCAAACTCACTCGTAAGTGCTATCGAAACTGAAAGGCCTCATGCTTCATTACACTCAGTCTTTCCATTTTTAGGGTCGCTGTTTTCTCTTCTAGAAATGTAAATACTATTATCTTCTTGCCTGTGACAAGCACTATCAAAGTCTCATTTTTTAATGACTGGATTTAATAATTTTCTTCTTAGGTTCCTCTCCCCACCAACCCCATCCTGATGGCTTCCGGCAATGTCTCTGTGAGTACAACGTCTAAGTCTCCCTTTGGCCAGTCAGAGGTTACTCTCAGGGGTGAGGGAGGAGGTAATACTTTGGCGTTAAAAATCCCTTTTGAAGGTTGGTGTCCTCTAGATATGACTCATAAACAAAAACTCTTTGGGATCCTCACTTTTGAGCTCCATTTCTTCATTTGTAAAGTGGGGAAAATAATATCTAACAGGTAGTATTAGGGAGGATTAGATATGATAATGTATATAAAAGAATAGCTACTGTAGTTATTAAAAACCAGTATTTTCATTCCACCAGGCTAAATGGCTCATTGGTTTCTGACTGTAAGAAGAGAACAAACTTTAGGTCTAAGGCCTCAGATTTGAATGGTTGAAAATCAGATTACCATTTAGTACTTACTGGACCTAGTGTGGACAGACTTTACGGGCCAGGAAAACTCCTAGATCAGAGGAAGGAACTGTAGACGACCTCTGGACCAAGGGATTTTCCTTTCCCTGGGGAAAATCTTCGGGTCTCTTATCATAATTGCTGCTTGTTAAAACTGGTATAATATTCGTTAAGGACTATGATTTTCATGGTCAAGTGATTTATATTCACAAACTCATAACATTTCAGAATTTGAACCTCTTCTCTAGCACCATTAGCTCAATTTTAGGTACTTTTCTGTTTAATGCAAGTTTTACATGCTCAGGCTTAGGGGATGAAGGATGGATACTAATCTCTTGGAATTTCTTCTGTTCCCCCTAGTGCAGTGGTCGGCAAACTCATTAGTCAACAGAGCCAAATACCAACGGTACAACGATTGAAATTTCTTTTGAGAGCCAAATTTTTTAAACTTAAACTTCTTCTAATGCCATTTCTTCAAAATAGACTCGCCCAGGCCATGGTATTTTGTGGAAGAGCCACACTCAAGGGGTCAAAGAGCCGCATGTGGTTCGCGAGCCGCAGTTTGCCAACCACGGCCCTAGTGTATGTTGCCCTGCCTCTCTAGAGGACCCATCAGTCACCATAACCAGACCCCCAAACCACATCAATATACAATTTTATGATTTTTGGTGCAGAGGGGTACAGAGGGGTATGAACTATCACTGTCTTTGGAAGTAGGTGAAAGATCTAATAAAAACCTTTACACCATCTATCTGTGCCTGGCAGGTGGTCTTTAATCTATAAGCAAGGAAATATAAATTTTATTAGCACTACTGCTAATGCTCTAATGGCTGTGATAGGCATCAGGGATTCTTTCTCCTGCTCCCTAAACAGACCCCAAATTTCTATTCCTTTCCCATACCTTCATTCATCACCTCTTTATAGGTGATGCATAAAATTATGTCTCCATATCTGACTCCAACTGAAATCCAGTTCTATATATCCACGATTCATTACCTGAGCCCACAACCTTGGAGTTGAACTCATGTCTCTTCCTTCTATCAATGGGTTCCACCTCAGATTTGACAGCTCTCTTTGCCAAATGTCCTTCATGATGTCCCTCTTCCACATGACTACTGTTGCCATATGTAGTTCTTGTCCTTACACTTGGCCTATTGACATAGCTTTCCAATAGTTCTTTGCATATCCAGCCACTCTTCTTCAACACATCTTGCGCAATAACACTGGATTAATTTTTATAAAGACATGCTAATTATGTCCCCAGTGCATCAGAAATCTTTAATGATTCACTGTTGCTTATTTAATAAAGTTTAAGCCAAGGATTAAAAATCTTCTACAACTTGATTCCAACCAACTTTCCCACTATACTTCCTAATTCTTCCCAAACTCTTAACAAACTCCCTGATAACTCTCCCAAACACCTGGAGCTTTCCTATTGCTATGGGCTTATTTGTTCTTTCTAGTTTAAATCTCCTTTCATCAGTCTGCATTCTATAAGACTCAAATATCAGACATATAACACAAGAAAATATATATGTATATATATATATAAACTATAGCACAAAGTAGTATGATTCATGTCATTGGAATACAAAAAATATAGAAATCAGGTATGAAGGCTTTCTGCTACTAGTGTATATGTCTTCTGAGATAGAGTCCAATTTTCATTTTTATATATGAGAAATATTTCATATAGTACCTTGCATATAATAGGTACTCAATATCCATATGATACCTACATGTGAGACATTAATATGAGGTATGTATGCATAATTCAGTGAATATCCATTCAACCTTTATAATAAGAAGGTATCTCCTGTCTCTCAACAAGATTACAAGTTTTTCTTGATGACAAACACTTGCTTTTACAAAAAAATTTGGTAGCCAGTAACATTGGCATTAATTCATCTTGCAATGACTATACTGGTGCTGTGTGTTAGGCCCTTTGCTTGGAATTAATGAAGCTATGGAGTGCGGGTGTGAGGGGCTTAGAAAATACCCTTTTGACTTCTGCGTTCTCCTGGCCCAAATGCAGTTTTTGCACCATGTACGACAATTCAAATTGAACTTTAAAGGATATTTGCTTCCACAGGTAAGAGCAGGACATCATGCTCGGTCATGATCTCAATATTGTGAGAGATGCGTGTCGACCCCTTGGTGCTATCCTCGCCCATAACCATGGCAAACAGCTCCACTTTCAGTTCTACCTGCAAGCCAGATGCCACCTGTGAGACACAATGGAGCTTTAGAATCAGACAGATCTGAGTTCAAATCCTGGATTTCACACCAAGTTGGGCAAGTTACGGAAACTAATCTGGGTTCCTCATCTATAAATTTGGCATGAATGAATGCTTACTGTTACAGCATTTAGAAGAAGTACTTCTTGGATTAGTGAGGCAGTATTCCATTGAGTAAATGGGACCCAAGGTAAGTTGTTAAAGAAAACCAGGTGCTATTAAGAAAAGGCATAAGGATAAATGCCAGGGCCCCAAAGGTGATACCAAAGGCAAACTTTTATAGTGCCCATAACTGTGCTAGTTCTTGAATGTCAGTAGTGAGTTTGTATTCCTTGGCATCCTTGCAGATTAGATTTAAGACAAATGTAAATGTAATCTAAGAGACTGAGTGAAACCGACCACTGTCCTGCCTCTTGATTTCTTCTCTTCCTTATGTAGGATCTGTGATATGACAAAGCCAGTAGAGGGAGACAGAATTCGCTTAAATGCTGAACTGCCTAGGTCTGAAAGTTACAGGGAAGAGGTCTGTACCCACCGAGAAGAAACCTGATACCCAACCAAGAAGAAACAGGGAGGAATGGGCTCCTCGACTTGTTCCTTGAAAAGAACACCAGCCAGGAAACAGAGTTGTTTGTGTTTCCAAGCTGCCTCTCCGGGGGGTGGGTTCAAAAGCAGACTTGACAACAGTTATCTGGAAAAAGTAAGTCCACACGGAAAGCAATTCGAGACAAATAATTTTCCCCTCCATCTTGTTTTAAAAAATAATAGAATCGAAGAATGTTTCAATTTTTTCAACAATGTGCAAGGCACATCCTGGAGGGGATCCAAGAGCTCTGTTTCTGAGAATCAGCCCTGGGCCCTCCAAGCCCAACAATCAGCAGGGCTGGGGAGGAGGACATTCTGCACACGGGGCTGGAGTGCAGCACCACACAGGTCTGCCCAGGCTTTGAGCAGATTTGTTTAGTGTTGGCAACCGACCAGTGGCCAGATTTACACATGGAGAAGTCTACAGATTATTTATTTGCCAGAGCCAAAACCTACTGTCAAAAAGAAAAAAGCACCTCACAGTCTAGAGTGAGCTTTAAAGAATACACTCTGGGTTTTAGTATCTAGAAAGGTCTATCCCACAGGCACGCTGGCATTTGGCATAATCCCTACCTTAAGTGAAAAAGATCTGCTAACTTCCCAGAGCCGTGGAAGAAGAGCTTGCTTTGGATTTTGTTTTTGCCTTATGTTGTGAAGATTCTGAAATCTTGACACAGTACAGTGATAAATTGTTTGGGAGAGAGACTCATGAATTAGTGGATCTAGCCCCAAAATGCATTTCTGCTTGGAGTTGGGCCCTGCATAGTACTGCTTCACAAATCGAAAGATATTAGAGCTGGAAGAGCATTAAGACATGGTCTGGCCTGAGCTCCTTCTACAATCGAGGAAAACAAGGCACTCAGGATTAATTAGCCAACATCACTGAGCTGATTGGTCCCACAGTTGCAACAAGAAGCCAGGTGACTGGGCACTGAACCAAGGCAACCCTTCACTGAACCAAGCCGACCCTTCTATGTCAACATATAACATCTCAGACTCGGTGAGCCCTGTGTGCTGGTCATGGGACTGGATGCCCTTGCTCAGTGTTCCCATGAGCCTGGGCATGGCCCCACCTATGACAAAGGGTTCATGCATCCACCAGACTTCCTCACTTCATTCTGTCCTCAAGCACACATCTTCTGAGTGCCCACTATGTGCTCGGCTGTTAGCTCCTTCCCTGTCTTACTCATTTTATCACCCCCTGTAGCCTGGCACACAGTGGCTTGTGGGTGGAACTATTTGTTGGGTGAAATGAAAGGATTGTTAAAGCAGCAGGATGGTGCACTGACCAAGAAATAAGTGTTAAGATTTACAAATGTGCTGTTAGTATATTTTAGACAAACTTTTGTTTATGTCACACTAATGTTCTGAAATTATAATTTAGAGTAAGTGGTGATATACAAGTTTTATACTAAACATCCTATTTTTGGGACTATATCAAATAAAGTCAGAATAGGTTGACATTTAACATTTGTATTTTCAGAGATCTTTGGCGAAACGGGGCAGCTGATGAATTTAATATATACTGTTTCTTAGTATACTAAATAATATACTTATTAATATTCTTAATAATATTCTCTGGCAAACACCAAGAGAACAAATCAGATTTACATAGAATTATAAGACTGGAATATTTCTTTTTCCAAAGGATTTTTCACTGCAGAAGGATTTGTCACAGGATATAATTAGGTAATCAACTTCCCAAATGCATGCTAAATCATGTTTAATTATTACAGATATATTTTTCGTACAACCATACATAACTGTAGTATTGGGCGAACTTCAGAAATGTTTCCATAGCTCAAAGTTTAACTTTGTTTACACACAGGATCTGCCTCGTGGTTATCACATGAAGTAAGTGACATTAAGCCACATACTGCACCAATGCCAGGAATCTTTTGCTTATGATACTAAAAAATTAGACTTCAACATGGTTTAAATGGAATGGGGAAAAGGACTTCACTGGAAACATATCTGCATTCATATAGAAACACACTGACACACACAACAGGCAACATGTAGGACTTACAGGCCCAGGTTTGTAGGTCACTTTCAGTCCTGTGCTGGGTGGCGGCTGCTTTACCCTGAACCTACAGGCCGAGAGATGGGAATAAATTTATGCCATAATGAAAACCACGAACAATGGATGAACCTGGGTATTAAAAATCAGGAAGGTTGTTAATATTCACGCTATAGGAGCATGGGGTCCACACCATTAGAAAATCAACCCAGTATTCAATTGGGAGAAGACTCTGGGGCCCATTTCACAAGCGCCTTTCCAATAGCTGTCATCAGCATCAAGCAGGCTCCTAGCCCAGCTCCAGCCCTGCCAAGCAGCCAGGCCGGGCAGAGCCCTGAATGTTTGGCTGTGTGTGCATTGCAGTGTGGCCGCCAGTGTGAACACAATGCTGACTGTCAGATTGTTAAGCTGAAGAATAAAGGTTTGGGGAGAGCAGTGGAGCGTGGGAGCCAGTCTCGCTCTGCTGTGCATGGGGTTTGATGTTTGGGGAGAGGAGATACAGGCAAGTTGGAGAACTTGAAAAGCCCTGTGCTCACACATGGGGCCTATTGGTCCCTTTCCCTTCTTGTGGTTTGTGGGTTCTGCTTGAAGGTTGAAGACCTGGAGTAAATTAAAATGCTGGGGAAAGCCCATCTCCACATCGATCCTAACCCTGCTCCTGTGACCCACAACTCTGCTGTCTGCCCTGTGGGGGCTAAATTTAACCCCCTGAGGAGTGAACTCTCTAAAGCTAAAATTCTATAAACAGAGGATCAGCACGGACGAGTTTATTAGTTTGAGGTTGACTACCCCTCCCCCACCTACTTGTTGGCAACAACCTAACCAACCAATAATATCTGATCTGGTGGCTGTTTCTGAGGAAGCAAACATAATTCCTGAAGTGGGGGTTGGCCTCAACTGAAATGGAACTACGATCTTTGAAACCCATGCTCCTATTGCTCTGCTGCATGGATTTCTGAACCTGAGTCCAGAATCACAACCATTTTTGGACTTGCCACTCACACTGAGAAAAACTTGGCAACTGAAACAAACATTTATTCCATGTTTATGGGGGAAATCCTCCACATTATGCTGAAGTTTAAGTCAAAATGGAAAAGAGGTGATTTTGTAATTAGGAGTTGTCTTGGTATAGAACTCCCACATACAGCAGTAACAACAGCTGTGTGGAGCCAGTGAGTTGCCTGCAAGGAACTAGTTGGTACTTAGGAGATCTGAGGCCTCACTTTACTCTCTAGCCTACAAGACCTTAAAACCAGTCACAAAAGAGACTGCTCAGGGCAATGGGTGCACAATGCAGTGTGCAGATGATGCTTTATTGAGTTGTGCACTTGAAACCTGTATGGTTTGGTGAACCAATGTCATCCCGATAAATTCAATTATTTAAAAAACACACACTTAAGTTACTCAGTTTGTTCCACTGGCATAGTCTCTACGAGCTCTGAAATTCTCTTGGTTTTGAGTTGGAAATGAGGGACTGACACTTCCTTGTCACTGAATACCAGATGCAGTGTATTTTCAATTGGGAGTACAAACCATGAGTTAAAATATTTGTTATTAATTCCAAGTCAGAACTTCAGAGCCAAAATGACCCTAATGGTTCAGGTTATATTTTTCCCTTTTTGCTTCAACTATGCAGAAGTAATGTAATTAAAATCATTTTTAGATCATAAAGTTAAAACATGTCAGCTATCATGGTTGGTGGTAGATTTGAGAAATAATTTGAGAAGTAGACTTTCAAATTATATGTGTTAATTATTGTTAACAGTTGTACTGCCCCCCCCCTTTTTTTTCTAGAGCTGATCATGCCTGGAGTTGTTTCTACCAAAGTATGAATAATGATTAATGGTAGGGCAAAGAAGTACCTACTAATACTTGAGGCTTGATAAATATTGATTTTCTGAAGAATGAATGACTCAATGAATGGGAGAATTAGCAAGTAAATGAGTGAATGATGTGAAAACCCAAGAGTCAGACTATAATTACAGTTCAATTCAAGAAACATTCACTGATGGAGGTAGTAAAAAACAAGTCACAGAGCAGGAGAAGGTGACTGAGCAGACGCGGGTGCCTAGGCCTCACCTGCAGAAGTCCACACCAATGTTCTTGAGCTTGACAGTGGTTTCATAGGTGTGCCCTTCTCTAAGCACCCCAAACTTCACTGATGGAGGGAGAAGATGGAATCCGAAAGGGGATGAATTTGGGTTCTTAATGGCAGCCGATGCAATGGAGGATGTTTTCACTCTTCCTCCAACAGAATCTTGCACCTTTGCAATAAGGAAAAAGTAACGACATGAAATAAAATGGTTGCATTTTGAGTTCCCAAGATGAGATAAAGGCTCTGTCTCCAGGGAAAATACTGCTTGTCTTGAGAGGAAAGGAACATTTCCTGTCTCATGTAATCCTTGAGCAACACCATTGTGAGGGAGTATTTTAGGCTTTGGTTTGAGGCTAGAGAACCTCAAGTTTAGAGAATTTGCTCAAGTGGTAAGTGGCAAAGTCTCACACTCAAGTCTGCCTGAATCCAAAGTTTGTGCTCTTTCCTCTGTGCCAGTGATGATCAAACGCTGGCTCCCAATCACCTCCAGGACTTGCTAAGACTCCAATTGTGACTTCATCCCCAGAGTTTCTCAATCATTAATTATGGGATGGGATCATGATGTTGCATTTATAACAAGGTCTCAGGTGTTGCCAGTGCTGCTGGGTCAGGTGATCACATTTTGAGAACCACTGCCCTATGACCTTGGTATTCCTCAGGTCTGCAGCACTGACCTCACCTGGGAGCTTGTCAGAACTGCAGAACCACAGGCCCCCGCACCAGTGAGTCCGAATCTATTTTGACAAGATCTTTAAGTAATTCGTGTGCACATTTAAGTTTGAGAAGCACTCCTATCACATCAATTATATACATTGCTTCAGATTCTGTGATGGCAACGGGCACAGGGTGCCATGAAAGTATCGAAGGACATCAAAACCTGTCTGATGAGCTCAAGGAAGGCTTCCAGCAGATCTGAGGTGGACTCTTAATCTCTGAGGCTCTGAGGAAGGAAGGAGCTGGATGCTTTTAAAGGACTAAGAACTAAAGAACTAACAACCCACAATGGCAGAAGTTCAGTGAGTTTGGGGCAAGGTGATCCAAGAAGCAAACGTGGCCACACTTGTAGTCAGGCTAAGATATTTGGATTTTATCCTAAGAGTCACGAGAAGGGTGGCCGATGATCCCCTTAGCCAGTAGTGTGCCAGTAACACTGGCTTCCTGAAAAGAACCCTGATTAACAGCAATTGTCAATTTCTATGATGTAAGAATTCCCAGCTGGGCTGATTTCAAGCTACCAATGAACTGCTGGCTCAAAATTCCTCCAGTGAGCCTATAGGAGCAAAGCACTGACTTAGTTCAGCTGTGTGTGACCTGCAGGCCTTTACGGTGAGATGGTACTTCCAGTAAAGAGCACGTAGTGGCTGGCCATCACTCACTCCTATGGGTCAGGTTTATATAAAATGTTCCTTGGCTCTGGGAAATTTGTCCCCATGTCTTTTACCTTTGCGAGAGGTAGAGACTTGGGCTTGGAACTCATCAAATAGTGAGGTAACTTCACTTTCTCCTTCCTGGCTTGTCCTGCGACATCCTGCAGCAACGACTGGGTTGGGATTTTCATGGGCGTATACAAATCTGATTCTGTTAGAGAGAAAGTTGAAATTACCACATGGACATTTTATTCAAAGACGCTCGAGGTCATCCCAGGGAATGACCATTGACTTGGAAAACTTTTCTTCTTTTTTAAGAGCGCATTTAAAGGAACAAAGGCTTTTTTAAAAATTAATTCTAGTGTTATATCTGTACATTTTACTAAGAGATTTTACCCAATGTTGGTCCTCACACCAACTTGATGAGATGCTATTAGTATAAGCTTTTCTAATTAAATCAGAAAAATCAGATTCTATGAAGCTGAGTGACTTGCCTTGATAAACTGAATTTATACTGAGATCTTCAGGGTTCTTTCCATTGAATCAACGAGGTACAAATACAGAAAACATTGATTCTGAAAGATTTCTTAAAACTAATGAGTACAAAATCCTGAGAATCTCTTTGGTTCAACTGTTATATTTATAGTTCTAAAAAGTGGTAGAAATTACAGGTAAATTTAGCCAGGGAAGTTAATCCTCAAGTCACCACATTTGGTGAGGAGTAAGCAAGAGTAGGTAATCCACATTGCTGCAGCTGTCTGAATTTCTCCAAATACCCAGGCAGTTGAAAATAAGAATTATACTTTACATAAAAAATTTAAACATCCTTTCTCAGATTCAAAAATCATCAAGACAGGAAAGGGAAGGGACCAATATTTGAGTGTCCACTATCTGCATGCAAGCACCATGGGTATATTTTGCAAACAGCATATCTGAGTTGAGGGTTATGGTAATTATAATCTTGGTGCTCTCAGCACTTTCCCCATCGTCCCCTCCACACCCACTCCTACCACATATATTTCGGATGCCACGACATCCCTGGACCCAGCCATCAGGATGGTACATGAGCCAGGGGAAGGCAACACAGGACCTTCACTGGAATATTCCCACTGAAGCTGACAGGGATAATCCCATGTTGCCGACTGGGTTATGGACCTGGAAGAATCAGAACCTTGGACCTCTGTAGTCATGGACATAGCCTGTCCTTTTTAGGAGAGGATAAAACCAAACAGGCAAGTAGGGATAGGGCAAGATGAAGGCAAGAAGGATGCCCAGAGAGATGGGCAGTCAGACACAAACACACTCCTATGTGGATCAGTGGTTAGAGTGTCAGTCCTCGCACCAAAGGGTCACATGTTTGATTCCCCATCCAGGGCACATACCTGGATTGCAGGCTCTATCTCTGGGAAATGTGTGGGAGGCAATCAACTGATGTGTGTCTCTCACATAGATGTTCTCTCTCTCTCTCTCTCTCTCTCTCTCTCTCTCTCTCTCTCTCTCTCTCTCTCTCTCTCTCTCTTCCTCCCTCCTTCCTTTCCACTCTAAAAATCAATGGAAAAAATACCCTCAGGTGAAGATTAACAAAAAACAACAACATTGCTGTTTATATGAATATTAATTTACTTCTTTTAAATAAGTCACATTACCATGTATACCTCAAGTATCAGAGCCCAGGGCAGCAGTAGGTATTCTTGTTTCAAAATAGTTTGTTTCCTCCTTCGAAAACTCCCATGCCTTTGAAGCCCCTGCCATCAGACTGCATTACCTATGACGTCTCCAAGCAGCTATCATTGACTGATCTCTCAGTCATTCCCTTGACTCACTGGAGCTCTTGACACCTAGGGTGGCCTTCCATTCCATCTCTCTCGGTGACATCACACTGTCCCCTCTGATTCTCGATCACCTTGTTTCTTCATAGTTTCCTCTTCTACCTCAGAAACTCCCATGTCATATCTTTGACCTTGCCAACACCAACAATTTTACCACTTACAAACTCTCATTTCAAGCTTCCCTCTATATCACTTCCTATTCTTCTAGCTTATTACTCTATCATATTTAACAAGCAATTATTTAACCTCATTGAGACCTGTAATCAATTGACTTTCTCATTTTAAACAATCACTCACCTCATTCTTATCTTGCTTTCCTGTTTCTCTGGAAGGGATTATATATTCCATCATTATATCCACTCCTTCGCAATCAGACTTTCTCATCCTCCCAAACCCAACATATTAACCAACTTGCCAATGTATCCACATCGTGCTAAGAAGCCTTTCACAGTTCCACAGTTCCAGGGTCCATGACACTATAGACATTTTTCTATAACCACAACCATACCTTCAATACCCAGTACCATCTCCCATACTCCAAAAGGACATAATGTCCAGTTTTGAGAAACAGTGAGATAAAGCAAATGATTACCATACCTGTGGGAGACTTTGTTAAATTTTCAGTTTGCTTCTGGTTAGCGAACTCCTTGATATCCACAGAACTCTCCGATTTTGGAAAAAGAGCCATATCTGAGGGTTCCTGTTCTACAACTTCTTTTGGCTGGGGATCTAGAAAACCTAAAACAAATATTATAAGGTGATATTCTGGACAATGACTACTAATGTCTGTGTTCTTTACAACGAACAAGGTGCTCACCCCCCACACTTGAGAAAGACTAGAAGAAAGCTACTAAGAAGCAATGATTCTTCCTATATGATGCAGTGCTTGCCATTAACAAACAGGGCTCTCACTCCCTGGGAGCTAGCTGGTTCTTCCGGGGCTTTATGACTATGTAGTACACTATGTAGTACTAGCTATCTTGTTGGGTTATGAAATAGAGACCAAGTAATTTGGCCTATGTTATCTGGCAAGAATAACTGAGATGTGAATTTAAATTTTTTTTTCTAATTTAAATGCATTCATTTATGTAGACATGTAATTCTTTAAAAAAAATCTTCACCCAAGGATATGTATATATTGATTTTAGAGGTGGGGGGAGAGAGACACCGATTGACCAGGGACCTAACCTGGACTTGAACCTGAAACCTTTTGGTGCATGGGACAATACTCCAACCAAGTGAGCCACTTGGCTAGGGCTGAACATCTAATTGTTAATTAAAATGTATCTCTCTAAGGAATCAGTGCAATATGAACACATTTTAAATAAATATATCAAGGACCAACTTGTGTGGGCCAACCATGGTTGAATGAATGGTGGTGGCTGCCTGGAGGACTGTGCTGAAAAACCGAGGCTTTTCCCTGTCACAAGAGGAGAGTAGGCTTGATTGATTAGTGATGTCTGTCTAGGGCAGTGGTCGGCAAACTCATTAGTCAACAGAGCCAAATATCAACAGTACAATGATTGAAATTTCTTTTGAGAGCCTAATTTTTTAAACTTAAACTTCTTCTAACGCCACTTCTTCAAAATAGACTCGCCCAGGCTGTGGTATTTTGTGGAAGAGCCACACTCAAGGGGCCAAAGAGCCTCATGTGGCTCACGAGCCGCAGTTTGCCGACCACGGGTCTAGGGTATAGGTAGAATCATCAACCTTCACCCCCGATTTCTCCCCATCACACTTACAAGCCCTTGTTCCAGTCTTAATCTTTGCTTTGCAAATTCTGACCTATCATCACACTCAGGAAAACTTATAGTAATGCCACAATGCCTGCTAATAGAGTCCCCCAATCAAACCGTGTAGTTGCCCCACAATATCTTTTATGGCTGTTTTTCTCAACCCACATCCAAAGTGCATGTATTGCATGTCGTTTTCATGATTCCTTAGTCTCTTTTAATATAGAATAATTATCCCATCTTTTTCTTTTAATAATACTGATTTGTCTGAAGAGTCCAGGACAATTGTCTTTTAAAAAATGTCTACATTTGGGGTTTGATTGTTTCCTGTTAATCAAATGAGTTTAAGGATTTTGGGCAAGAATTCTCCTTCATAGACCTCATATACTCACTTCATATTGCCCTGTATGAGAAACCGCCCCCCTTCCCCCATGCTAGGCTGTCTCACGATTAGCAGAAGTTTGATCAAGGACCAACTCGTGTAGGCCAACCCTGGTTGAATGAAGTTTGTTAAAGTGGGAAATGCCATTTCTCTCCATCATAAAGGTACATTTTCCTCCTGGTAATTAGTAGGTAATATGTGAGGGGATGCTCTGAGACCCTTTGAATAACCTATTCTTCAACGATCTTTCTTTACTCCCTTATTTTTTAAATTAACCAGGTCTTCTTAATGCTTTTAGATAAAATTTAAGCACACTGGGTGACAACTAAATTTTAGTTACACATTCCTTTCCTCATATAAGTCAGACAGGACTAATATACTTGTCATAGCAGGTCATGTCATTACTAGGGCAAAGGGTGGTAGGAATAGTTATGGTCTAAGAGCCACTATCAGGTATTCTTCATTTAGGCACAGTCACAGGAACAAGAGCTACACAAACACATTACCTGGATGAAGACCACTTGTATTTTTCTCAGCTGTTTTGCTCACCTCTTCACATTTCTTTGTAAATGGAGGAAAGTTTTCAGAAAGGGTGTCCAGATAAGGAAAAACCAAAAGAATAATTTTAGACTTACACATGGCTGAAAGGCAGCTGCCATGAGCATGTTAAATTGATGAGCACTGACAAAGTCTTTTTTTTAAGGTCCTAGAAATGAAGTTTTGTAAACTACAAGTTTTTCAAGAGACTTATTAACTCAATTGTAGATTTTGTTAATTAGTTTCCTATAATTTCTTCTCAGGCAGCTTCTGGTTAACAATAGTGTCTGGAGTTTCCATAGCAATACAGGGAGTTCTGAACTTATAATAACTTAGAGCTATCTCAGCAGCTGATGGGTAAAATCATTTCAATGAAATAAAAACTTTAATGAATAAAATTGGGATTTATCATAGGATAGGCATCAATAGGGAGAATTTGACACAAAAGTGGCTTAAAATAGATGGGATAAGGCAATTAATAGTGATAATTCAAAGCAGGGAGATGGAGAGGTAGTAACACATTGGTAGAGAACACTGCTTAGGTGTAAGACCTGAAATTAGGTCTCTCTCTTATATGCTCTTAAAGACATGGATTTGAAGGGTATAGGTTAATTAGCAGATTAGATGTAGGAAAGAAATAACTTCAGGAAAGGAACATTATATAATAGCATATGCACTATATCAACTTTTAAAAGGACTCTTATTCAATAATTGTTAATTACATTCAGTTACCTGAGACTGAAATGTCTTGCTAAATTCAGATTTGAAGTAAGGTGATATTACTTTGTTCCTAATTTTCATTAAATAGTTGTTTGTGTTTTCAATCTCCTTCCTGGTCAGTAGTTCCATAATTATGCAAAAGAGACATAAAATATTTCAAAATATTATTTGTTTGTGTTTTAGCTCTACATCCCAGTCATTTTTCCTACTTAGAAATCAGACTTTCATTGTAAGATAGCAAATAATGATACCAGCTGGTTGGTTTTACAGCTGACCTCAAAAGACTAAAAACCACATGGTCTTAAAGCTAGATTCTTCTAATCTGCGTAATTTCAGAAGCAGTGGTAACAAAAACAAAAACCTAAGTAAAAGTTTATGAATGATGTGATCAGTGATTACAAAGTGAAATAATAGCAAGCATTACAATCCTGCTAGATGTCTTTCCAATATCAGAACCCTACATTGGGGAGACATATACCAGCTAAAAACTATACTTTTTACATATAAAGACGGGCAATGAGAAGTAAACTAAATTCCCTGAGTATGACTCCAGGTAGCTTTTTCAAAAGGGCTAACTCAGCTGGGAGGCTTTCCCTTTGTCCTTGTCTCATTTCTTTTTCTACTTCCTGAAATATAGATGAAATGGCTGGAGCTGCGGCAGTCATTCTGCAACCATGAAGCAACCTTGAGGATGGAAATCATGTGCTGAGAACGATAGAATAGATGAAAAGAAGGAATCTGATGATGTGGCACTGTCTACTTCTTTCTTAAAAAAGCATTGATTTGGGGGCTGTCTGTTAAATGTAGCTCAACCTAGCCCTATCTGAAATAGTTTCCATTTTAAGTGCTTATTACATGCCAGACACTTTGCAAAGTACTTTATATTTAATCTTACAAGAATTCCGAGTTACTATTATTATTCCCATTGTATTGGCCAAAAGTCAAGGCCTAGAGATGTTATGTACCCACCCTAAATCATTAGCTAGTAAGAAGTCAAGTCTGAATTAAAACCCAGGCTGCTGCCTCCAAGCCCAGGATCTTGATAAGTGCACTTGCTAATCAGCAATTAGTCACCCAGTGTGTGAGCTGACCTTAGGCATTAGGCGGTCCAATCATTCTCATTTTATAGATAAGCAAACTGAATTCCTGAAGTAAATTTTACTGAACTAAAACAGTGCTGTCTTACACTGGATGGCCTCTCTGGAAATACCAGCTGAATCAAAATATAATCTTATTTAAACAATAATTTCTCATTAACATGTCTCATCTCCACGGCCTCATGGATTCATTCATTAACCTATGGCAGTCTGCCTATTGCCTACCACGCTCTTAAAACGGTTCTCACAAAAGACATCAATAAACCTTCCAACTGATAAACCCTAATTCCTCCGTTCATTTTCCTTTCTGACACTTCCATATCATCTGACATTTCTGACCACCTCAAATTTCCTTGAAACTTTCTCCTTCCTTAATCCTCCTCCCCAATGCATGCTGCCAACACTTGTTTTTCTATGACACATATCTATGTGTTTCACTCTCTTTTTCAAAAACTTACATTGGCTTTCTATTACCTACCTCTTGGTTAAAATTAAAAATTTTAATGTTCCAAAATTCTCAAAAATGTTAATGGATAACACACGTACACAATTCTAAAGGTATTGAAGAGTACATAATAAAAAGGAAGTCTCCATCCCACACTGTCCCCTAACCTAACCTCCCAACCTCCCTCCCTACAGGCAATCACTGTCACCAGGCTCTTGGAAATCCTTCCAGGGATATTCTATGAGACAGTATACACCTTACAGTTTGGCCTTGTATGTAGGGGTGGGCCATGAGACTTAAGGTCTTATCTCACGACTGGTCCAACACATTCCACAAGGTAACCCAGACATTGTTATTAAGAAGGATATTCATCTGGGAGTCATTCTGGAGGAAAGCCATGCCAATGTGTACAATAGTACCATATATACTACTATATGCTCAGGAAATATATCTGGCTTCCTCTCTTTATGGCAAGAGAGCTGGAGTTGGACTTGTTGGCTAGGATTGAAAGAAAACCAAAGCACATGATGCTTAGAGCACAGTCCTTAGATGAGTTATATGAATCCTTGAATGTTTATGACTATGCTCTGCATTAAGTTCTAGATTATTTATCAGTAATTAAAATTACCAAAGCACAGAGAGCTTTCTTACTTATGAGAGAGGATCCACCTACTGGTCCAATGGGCATCCTCAAGAGATCAGGACATGGTCACACAAAAGCTGAGTGACCACTGGCAGAAACACAGAAGAGATTCAGTTCACAGCAGAGAGCCTGGACAGTAGGACCTCCCAACTCTTTCCCCTCTAAGATTCTGTGACTCCACAAAGCTGGGCTTTTTCGTATGTTTATGTGTATATACTTCAGGATGAATTACCTCTTCTGAGCTATCTTCTCTTTCCAGTGCTTTACTGTTGCCGCGTGCCTATGTGAGAGGAAAGAGAAGTATGACCAAAAAGGCAATACTGTACTTTGCTGACTTTCCACACCGTTGGCTCTTTCTCTGTTATCTTAATTGGCCATATCGTAGGTTACTTAGTGCCCACTATCCGACTGCCTCTGGGATAGGTCCAGGTGACGCTTTGAAATGTCTGAAAGGGGCTGCCATATTTTTCCAAAAGATGCTCCCTTTCCAGCAGCCCTATTTTTGAAGTCATAAAATAGGGCCCTTCTGTCATTTTTCCTTCTGGGCCCCATATACCTTCTGTGGCATCTCTCACAATCTGTCATGATGTGCCTATGTGTTGACTTGCTTTGGGGCTGTTTCCGATGCTACCCTATAAGCTCCAAGATGGCACTAGCCGAGTTGTTACCTATCACTCTACCTCCAGCTCCCAGCATGAAGCTTTTCACATAATGGGCATGCCATAAATGTCCATTTGGATCAGTGAATGAATAAATAAATGCACTGCTTCTAAAACAAGAGAGGTAATGCTCTCAGTTGGCAAACAATAAAAGAAAACCACCCCTGTATGATAAGTTGTTGATAGTGTGGCAGATGAAAGGCGGAGATCTCCTGGATTTGGTCACCCATGGTTACGATACACGCATCTCTCCATTCCTCAATCACTGCATGCTTAACACTAACTGGAAAACATTATTGGATCAGCTTACTTCAATTTCTTTTCAGAGAACTCTGTATCAAATGGGTCTGGCAGACACTCCGGAGCAGAGGTCAAAGACTGCTTGTACAAATCGATTAGGTGGGCTGCAACTTTAAAAATAGATGCATTTAACTTTACAACACAATACCACACACAAGCAATACCTAATGACTCGTTAGAAATACTGTCTAAGAGCCTTTCTTTAATCCATCAAGTGTTTACTAGAATTTCCATGATCAAGCTATACTATAGCAGTGAATGTTTATGCAGTACCCTACTAGAGGACAAAATGAGAAACATAGTGCCCAGTTGGCATGGCTCAGTGGTTGAGCATCAACGTATGAACCAGGAGGTCATGGTTCGATTCCCAGTCAGGGCGCATGCCTGAGTTGTGGGTTCGATCCCCAGTGACGGGCCTGCAGAAGGCAGCCAATCAGTAATTCTCTCTCATCATTGATGTTTCTATCTCCCTATCCCTTCCTCTCTGAAATCAATAAATTTTTTTTTTTAAAAAAAGGAAACATAGTGACATGTTATTAGGGGAATCAACATCCACCTGACTGAATTTCATTATATCTGAAGCACTGAAAAATTACCTGTTTTATTGAAATTGTTCTGTCTTTTTTTCCAAAAAGAAAAAAAAAAAAAAAACTATGAAGGATCTAAATCTAAGGGTATGAATGTAATACAATGTGGTGTGTATTGTTTTGTTTTTGTTTTTTATGATAATTTGGGAAGTGACTCTCAAAGTTTATTCCACAGATCATGGTCTTGGTGGGATGTTAATAGAAGATCAAAAAAAAGAAACAAGGCTCATGGGTATATGAGCTTGGGAAACACCAGGTCACACAGAATCCATCACAACCCTAGTGTCTCCCTGTCCTCTTCCACCTGGGCAGCCCCTTATATTAAGGTTACCAGATTTAGCAAATAACAATAGAGAAGGCCCAGTTACATTTGAATTGCAGATAAACAACCAATAATTTTTTAGTGTAAGTATTACACTAACTATAACTATGTTTCATTGTGGTGGGACTTCTCTGCATCTTCCATTAGTTAATGTATATTGTGGCTCTTCAAGAACATAAAGAAACAGGTAGCATTATCCAAACTGATATCCTACAACTCATTTTTGGTGGAGCCACCCCAGAGACTAGTGTTCTAGGAAATCCTGTGAGGAGCCTTGACCCCGGATCACCACTATCAACATGTCAGAGGTTGCTGTAAGTATGCAAGACCCGGTTTGACTCCCGCATCTGTTTGTTAATTTTTGTGTTTCAAAAATATATTTAATTTGTCCTTCACTTTTGGGCAACCTACCCATTTACCTCTCTGAGACTGTTCCCTCATGCCAGAGGTTATGAATTCAAATGCCAAAAGGTAGTTTTACCAGATAAAGTATAGGGCAACTAATTAAATATGAATTTCAGATAAACAAGTAATATTTTTAAAATATAAGTGGGTCCCAATACTTACACTAAATAATTTCTTTTTCTTTATCTGAAAGTCAAATGTAACTGGGCCTTCTCTATTTTTATTTGCTAAATCTTGGGGCTACCCAGGGGGAAGAGTGACAACAGTGTGTAAGGACAGGGAGACACTGGGTTGTGATGGATTCTTCTGTTTATAATCTTGAGCCACATGCTACCCTGTGGTAAAGTGACATTTCAAGAAAAGAAAAATTCAGATAAACAAAACAAACTGTGCAAGCTAACACTGTGGGGACACACAAAATACATCTGTGGGCTTAATGAAGCCATGGCTGCTGCAGATGGCCAAAAAAATCAAACAAACCCAAATTACCAAGTTTCTTTGTTGCTTGTCTGCCATGAACTATGAAACCATATACCAATTTTGTTGGAGCCATACATATTCCAAAATAAACCTGCTTTGAGAGGCTATTTTCCAAGAGGAGATATAGAGTAAAACAGGGTGAGGTTTTGGTGACAATTGTGTAGTGGCTCCACAGTTCCGTGTGGGGGTGGGGAGAGGGGGGAGAGTGCCCGTTGGGTGGTTGTTTCCTTCCTGTGTCTTAGCCATGTTCTAAATACAGGTTAAGGTTAACACAGAAGCCAAATGTTAACTTTTTTATTCAGCAGATGAATGTTAAAGATGAATTAGAGGCAAACACAGTTTTCAAGAATCTCATAATTCAGGCAGAAAAATATATGAATAAATAATAACGATACAACATGGCTAATATAACAACAGAAATACCTACACAGAACTTTGCTATTAGACGCAAGAATGACTGAAAAGTGTGTTTAAGGTTGTTATTTTGGAATAGGTAAATATTTTGCAAAAAATATTAAATGTACTTACTTTGAGTATCATGGCTTTTTATAGTTTCTTCCATTTTAGGGAAAGACTAAAATAAAGATAAAATTCCTTAGTTATTATATTGCACACAAAATTCACTTTGTTTACAAGCATTCTTTATGTGATCAACTTGATCTTTTATGAAAATTACTATACAATGAATTATTTTTAATGCTTATACAAATCTTATTTTATTTTTTAGTCATTTCTTTCACTTAACAAGTTTCTAAAAATCATTTTAAGTTGTAGAAATTCCTTTTCTCCCTCCTTCCCATTTCCTTCACTAATTCATTCAATGTTTCAAAGAATATAAATTTCTCTTAAGATAATAAAAACTTTTCTTTTAAGAGCCTTCAGAGTTATTTATGATTTAAGAAAGAGCCTAAAAAATCATTTGAAAAGTTCAATGTATAAGAAGTCAGATTTCCACAGAAATACGAAATTATAAGGAGGGAGAAAATGCTTCACAGAAATGGTGGAAACAAGCTCTTACTTATAGTATTTTGTCTTGGAGCATCTAGCAGTGGAACAATAGTAGGGACAATGGTGTGTGAAATGTTCTGTCTCACCATAACTAGTTTGAGTAGATCTGCAGCATTGCCTCTCTCCTCCTCAGTTCTGGAATCCTTAACTGTCATGTCCTGTAGCTCATCTTCTTTCTTTAGGATATGGTTTATATAATCCTAAATCAGCAGAATAAAATGAATCAATATAAATCAGAAATAAGGTAGAGAGAGACACCAAACTAGTCAGTCAACATCAACTTGGAATATCACAAAGAGATTAAGAATATATAAATTCACAATGACCAGCCACCACAGTTACTGGTCAAGCAATGTAGAAAGACCTTTCTTTAATATGTTAGTAAGAAAAGATCTGAAAAGCACAAAAGCAAAGCTTTAAGGGCCATAGGATATTAGAACTGTATGAGGACTTCAGAGAGGCCCCGCCTCTAACTATATGCTCCACTGTCCCCACCAATAAAATGGACACAGGTGATTAGATAATCTTCAGAGTCCTTTCCAGGGACAACCTTTATGGTTCTATCTTTGAATGTAAGTTGGTTAGGCATACCTTTGCTTCCAAGAGGAACAAACTTTACTTTCTCCATAAATATTTGATCTTTTTCCACAAACAATTGTCCCCTGTTCTATGTCAGGTACTAGAGACCCATAATCGAAGCACATATGATCCCTGTTCTGAAATTTAACATACTAGGGAGTGAGATGTTACAGATATGCTTATACAACTAATTAAATATTTAAAAATTCTTAGGCCATTTCCAAAAACCAACAATAGTTTTCTTTCATGGACAAATTTCAGATTAATATGCAGTTCTACCTTTTTCCAGAGGTCACTAGGCTAGTGTTCCATATAATGAGAAGTGAGGAGTCTATATGACAATCATGTATAAAAGTTACTTATCTTCTCAGTGTCTTGGGGGTCTCAATACTTCTTACACCTTATGGGACTCATTTAGCATCTTATACCTCTCAATTTCCTCCCCCCTGGAAGACTGACATTCATCTGTTACATTAATTCAGGTTCCTTGGCAAACCAAGAGGAATGATTGCCCTGTTCCTGATTCTTTTGGGTCAGGTTACTTGGATTCCATTACCTTAAGGGAAATCTGTAGCTTCAGTTTCACCTCATTCTTTATGATCTCGTGCTGGATGAACTGGCGTATCTGTAGCACACTGGGGCTCTTGACTATAGGGGCGGGAGTGCTCACTAGCTGTTTGGCCTCAATGTTAAGGCCCTTCCAAATCTGAGTGCCAAACGGAGGTCCTGGAGTTTTTTTCTATTAACAAAACAAAGCAAAAACAACCACACAAGAAATCAACATTAAAAAAAACACTGAGTTCTTATTATTTAGACACTATGCTAGGAACCACTGCTAGGGAATACATAGGCAAAAAAAGGTAAATAAATAAAATATCATTGTTCTCAAAAAGTTTCACAAGTATAATAAAACTTGATAACAAAACTGGGCAAGCTTTCCTCTTTATATGTGTTACTGAGAATCTGCATGTTTTAAAACCCCTGTTGCATGATGTCCTGTGGATGGCACCTAGGGGAGTGCCAAGCAGTGCTGTGCCATGGCAACGTGGCTACAGCCTAGCTTAGGCCAAATGCATGAGACTATCCTTTGATACCCACAGGTAGCCAGACACTTGGAATAAAACAATCTTTAACTTTCTGATTCCGTGAATATGTTGACTTAATGAGAAAAACCATCTATAGACCTGAGTGGTCTGTGAGCTCACTCTAGAATAAGCATAAATCTTTGAGGATCTCTTGAGCAGAAATGTCTGCCTTAGAGTGGACTCTCATCGCTATGCTATCCTCTGTTTTCAGGAGCAGTGTGGTTTGATGTCAGATGCCCCGCAGTTTGTCTGATGTGCTCCCTTTTAAATTGCTAATCAGTGTCCACTGCCTGGTCAGTAATAACCACTCAGTGTCATGCTTGGGATGGGCAACTCCCACCGGGTGTTTTGCTACAGGAGTTGCAGAGGAAGAGACTGAACTGCTTTCATTCATTTCAGATGTGGCATATTATTTGTCAAAATGCAGTGCTTTCAACTTGGATATATGGCCTTAGTGAGCCATTTGGTGTGTCCTTTCATTTTTTAGATAAGGAAGTAAAGGTCCAGTGTGACTTGTCCCAAATCCCACATTAATAATTGGTAGAGTCAGGACTAGAATTCAGATCATCTTCATTCACCATGTTGATTATAGCCACCAAATTAAGATATAGGGCTAGGAGCTCATTGTTACCTTAAGTGTTCATTATTTATGCCCCTGCTATTACAAAATTATTCAGGAAAGCAAAAATCATCATAACTGAAAACATTATCATCTTCATTTAACACTAGTATCTCTCTCTGATCATCTTATCAATGCCTTCACTGACTTAATAATTTAACACCTGACAATAAGCTGGACATATTACTTAAACTGCTTGCAAGATGAAATGGAAAATCTTGTGAGATTCAGGACTTCAAGATTCTCACTCAAAATATTTTCTTTCATTCTTAAAAACAAAACAAAACAAACAAAAAAAAACTTTAGGTGGGGGCTTCTCTACTGTGACCTAATTACAATGTTTATTTTTTAACATTATAGTTATAAATCCCTGTGAATAATTCTTCACATTTTTCTTATGAACTTAATTTGTGAATTAATAAGCTAAGAAAAAAGGAGGGTGAAAGACCTAAAATTGTGCATTAAAACTAACAAATAGGGAACAAGAGGAGGGAAGATTTCTGTATTGCATAGCAGTAATTCCATGACAGCAAAGCTGCAACATGGGTTACTCAGAGTAGATATTTTTATATCACGAGAAGATGTTCAAGCCTGCAATGTAGGGTAAAAGAAGTAAAACAGATTAGCTGGTCAGTCTTCAAATATAAAATTCCATAAGCCCATTCACAACTTACGTAAGAATGAAAATATATGAATATATGGGAGAAGACCTGAGACTCTGGTTCATTTATGGATGGATATGCAAATTTAGTAACTTTTTAGCCAGAAAAGTTATACCTCTACTGGGGGAAATGTCTCCCATGTTCTCGACTGAAGATTCGGAGGAACAATTGTATCGAGCTCTTTCTTCATCAGCCATGGTGATGCTTCACAAAAAGGGCGAAGGACAGTGATGCTGAGGGCACCTTGTTGAAAGAGAGTCATCAGAGGGTCACTTCTCCATCAAAATATTCTTAAGATTTCAATGGGCATTCACTAATTTCAACAACCACTATTTGATAAGTGAGACACAGTAGTGATGCTTAAGGGCCTTAAGATCTAAAAAGAAAGGTGGCTTTTAGTCACTGTAGCACCTACAGACTGTATTTAGATCTCCTGAAAGTACTCATTGTCTTTCAAAACCCACATACACGTCCTGTCCATCCCACCACTAAACTTCTTCCCTCTCCACTGTCCCTCCTTAGATCATTCACCTCCGAGAGATCCTATTTGGGATTGCAGCAAGGACTAGCTTTTCTGCCCATATCTCCTCTGTGAGTGAACCTCCCCAGCAGTCAGGGTGACTGATTACCTTAAGCCATGATTTCAGCTATTCATTGACTTCCCATTGCTCACAGGATAAAACTGAGTCTTTAACATTTTCTCACCCCTGCCTCACCCTGCACCATTCTCCCTTCTGAGCTTCAGGTACTATGACCTTCCCCCCATCTTCTCCAGTGTTTTATGCGTCCTGCTTTGTATTCTGTCTTCCAAGATAGCTCTCCCTCCTATCTTAATGAACTCCTACATATCCACCAGCTGTTGGTTTCAGTGTCTTCAGGGAAGCCTTCCATGCTCCCTTAGCTCACCACTATATCCCTAATATCCAGCCAGTGTTTGGCACATGGTGGGTTATCAAGTAGATGCTAGGTAAATGCAGTTTGAATTCTTGTTCTCACACAGTTCCACACACGCACTGTACAACCAGTGAGAGCACCCCACTCTCCACATTCACAAAGAGCATGTGCACTGATACAATGAAAGATCTAACTGCACACAGATGCAGGTATACTCATAAACAAGCACAAAATATATCCTACCGACCAGAGAAAAAATTAAAACACACACATAAACTTAGACCTAGCACATTAGTTTGACACACAGATAAAATGCAAGTTTATATCTATGTTTAAATACACATATTACATACACTGATGGTTCAAACTTAATGCAATATGTGTCTCTAATCTTTATTCACACACAGACTTTTTTGAAATTGAAAGTAATATAAATATCCAATGAATACATGACAAAACATATAATATATTTCAAGTTGGCTTTCTAACTCACACATCAAATGTACTTTCTCTTTTTATTCTATTAAATTATTAAGGTAACACCTTCAAAATGACAGAAAAGGGATATCTCACTTTTCTTTGTGGGTTTTTTTCCTACCAAGATTAAACAAACACATAAATTGGAACCTAGGTACATACATAACATACTTAAACACAGATACAAATTTGCATATGGGTAGGAGAGGGACTCATCCTCCACAGTTTACATAGGTTGATGCTCAGATAAATCTTGTTCTGAGCACAAATAACTGTGTATATAGGTTGACACAGCCAGGTAAAAAGTAGAACTGAAAAGTGAGCAAAGGGAAAAAGTAGAGACGACCTGGCCGTGGACTGGATAGGAAACGTGAGAGACTGGGAAGGGACACAGTGAGCTCCAGCCAGGTAGGCTTCCTACCTGGCTGCTCCTGCACCGGCTCTTGAAGAACTACGGTAGTTGGTTCTCCGTATGCCAAGGACAGGTATTCTTCAATGTCACTGTCTCGAAGAAGTTCCACTCCTGATCCATCGGCATAGACAACAAAAAACCTATTTGAAGAAATAAAAATTGAATCACTTGACGTATTCAGTTAAAATGCTCCTTGAACTCCGAATTTAAAGTAAAAGTCATGGTGGTATTTTTATCATATTACCTGGGGACATGTTCACCAAAGATTTGCAGATGATTCTTATGAAGGTGAGCAGATGATAAATTATCATAGCCTTCAGGACTTGCATCTAAATGATCTTCCAAATTGATTTCAGGTATCATAGTTGATACGCTACCATCAGCCATGACCTAGGGGACAAAGTATATTAGCAACTGAAAGAAAAAAATGCCATAAAGCTTACATTTCTGCTGATCACACTTGATAAAGTAGATGATTTTTTGTATTCTCAGAAAATCAGGGATTTTTATTTATTTACTAGAGGCCCGGTGCACGAATTCATGCAGAGGTCGGGTCCCTTGGCCTGGCCAGTGATCAGGGCCTATGGGGGGGGGGGGGGCGGCTGGTAAGGGGGAGGGGCTGTGGGAGGTTGGCTGTGGGAGCACACTGACCACCAGTGAGCACCTCCTGCATTGAGCATCTGGCCCCTGGTGGTCAGTGCGTGTCATAGCGACTTGCTGACCAGTTCTTCTGGTCATTCGGCCATTCCGGTCATTCAGTCATAACGGTTGCTTAGGCTTTTATATATATAGTAAGGTATTGCTTACTAAGTACAGATTGCATAAAAATGAAAACCTAATAGCACATGTTCACTCACAAACCACATTTACACTGTGAAAACAAACTAGAAAAACTAGAAATACCCTGAGGAAGGTGACTAGGAAGGCAGGGGACTCCAAACCTTATCTTCTGAGGATCAGTTCAAGGAACTGGGATTTAAACATGGAGGAAAGGCTGGTCATGTGCTAGTTGTCTTGAAAGACTGAAAGAGTGATAGTATGGAAGAGGTTTATATTCTGTGACTCCGAGCACAGAATTAGAATGCATGGATAGAGTACATAGGGAAACAGATTGAGTATCAACATGAAAGGAAACGTGCTAGCCCTCACTACTGTCTAGATAGGGCCTGGGTTTTTCCAGGGAGCAGTGCAGTCCAGGCTGAAAGACCACCGTAGAGGATGGCCAAGAAGAACATCAACACCTAGAAGAATGCTTGGCCTGGATGATGCATGTGTTCAACCTAGAAGGTCTGGGCTTTCAATTTCAATTTCAATTCATTGTAAACTTAAATTTGTTAGGAGCCTGAACTCATGCTGTGAAGAGCTTTATTTACTTAGTACAAAAAAAGAAAAAAAAAAGCTGGATCAGGGCTTGTCTGCATAACAAAACAAAGTTGGGGACTGTGTGGTATGGTTCCAATCTAAAATAACTTCACCACCAACACACAAAATTCCACTCTTGGGTGAGCAGTGAAAAAAAAAAGATAAATGCCTAAAGGAGGGGTTGACAAACCTTCTCCCTGCCCCCCAAGGGCCAGATATTAAATACTTTAGAGTTTGTGGGCCATTGAGCCTATGCTGTAACTATTCAACTCTACCCTTCCATGCCCAGCAGCCATGGACCAGTAAGCATGGCTGTGTTCTAGTAAAACTTTATATAGCAACTAGAGGTCCGGTGCATGAATTCGTGCATGGGTGGAGTCCCTTGGCCTGGCGGGCGATCGCGGCCTATCAGGGCCATCTTGCCCAGTCCCGAATGGGGCTAATTGGGGCCAGCCAGCCAGGGAGAGAGACCATGGGAGGTTGGCTGTGGAAGTGCACTGACTACCAGGGGGCAGCTCCTGCATTACACGTCTGCCCCCTGGTGGTCAGTGCACATCATAGTGACTGGTCGACCAGTCTTAAAGGTTGCTTGGGCTTTTATATCTATCTAATAAAGAGGGAATATGCTAATTGACCATCACTCCATCACAAAGATGGCTGCACCTACAGCTGAGGCCAAGTTCCCATAAGGAGCCTTAACGAGCAATCAGCAGGGACCTGAGGCTACACCCTCCCCCGCCCCCATGGGGCTTGACAGGGGACCTCAGGCCTGACAGGGGACCTCAGGCCGTGTCCCCCACCTGGCAGGGTTTGATAGGGGATCTCAGGCTGTGCCCCCCACCCGGCAGGGCTTGACAGGGGACTTCAGGCCACACCCCACACCCAGCAGGGCTTGACAGGGGACCTCAAGGTGCGTTTCCCGTCCTGGTGCAGGGCTAGGGGACCTCAGGCTGCTCCCCCCACCCCAGTGCCAGGCCAGGGACCTCAGGCTGTGCCCCCTCCCACCTGGCAGGGCTTGACAGGGGACCTCATGCCACTCCCCCACCCAGTGGGGCTTGACAGGGGACCTAATACTTCCCGTCCTGGTGCTGGGCTATGGGACCTCAGGCCGCACCCCCACCAGGTGGGGCTTGACAGGGGACTTCAGGCCACGCCCCCCCACCCCGGCACCAGGCTGGGGGACCTCAGGCTGCATCCCTGCCCCAGCACCGGGCCAAGGGACCTGAGGCTGTGCCCCCCTGCTGGTGGGGCTTGACAGGGGACCTGAGGCTGTGCCCCCCTCCCAGTGCCAGGCTGGGGGACCTGAGGCTGCGCCCTCCCACCTGGCGGGGCTTGACGGGGGACCTCAGGCCATGTCCCCCATGTGGCAGTGCTTGATGGGGGACCTCAAGGCACGCCCCCCGCCCTGGTCTGGGCTGGGGGACCTCAGGCCATGCCCCCTGTCCTGGTGCTGGGCCAAGAGACCTGAGGCTACGTCCCCTGCCCGGTGGGGCTTGACAAGGGTGGGACTGGCCAGGTTTGAATCTAGCCCAATGGGGGGGTGGGCTGGCTGGGTCTGGGTCTCAGGTGATTTTGAGGCGCATGTGGGTGGGCGGGGACTTGACTCTGGGTCCCGTGGTGCGCCCCAGACTCTGACAGGAGGAAGGTTTTCATATACATGTTACTAATTTTCTTTCATCTCTGACACTTCTATTATAGAGAAAGGGCAAATAGCAATATTAAATTATTTCCTCTAATTAATCCCTTTTTAATGTGCAGGAATTTCGTGCACTGGGCCACTAGTATATAGATAATGAAATTTGCATTTCCTGTCATTTTTATGTGTCAACAAACATTATTCTCCTTTTGATGCTTTCCCAACCACTAAAAAATATAAAAATGATTTTTAGCTCATACAAACAAATGACCAGGGTTTGCCAATGCCTGGCCTAGAGGTAAGAGGGTAGTTGTGGTTTTGAGGGACAGAGAAACAGAAGGTAGAGTTCTGTCCGAGTAGCTAAACTCCCCTCCAGGTTCCCCCCTCCCTATCTTCATCACCACAGAACCCTCACTAACTGAAATTCTCACGTGGATTCTCTGCCTTTTAAAATGCCTGCTGCCCATGCATCTGCTCTTACTTTACCCTGGACACAGACCACTCTTACACCCTCCCTTTGTGTTGGCATTATTTAGAGATGTTTAGTTTTCTCCACTGTTTCATCCACTCTGTTCTAATTAATTACTTGGCTTTAGCATTTCTACCATTCCAATAGCTGGGCTTTCTATCCCCTATGCAGGTACATTTGATAATCAAAGATACTGACATTCACTACCGCTCGCCCAAAGTATTGGCAGTTAGTGGATAACTCACCCTGAAGCTGCTAAGGTAAAAAGCTACATGGAGGCTCTCTCATATGAAATATCTGAAAAGCAAAGCCACAGCCTCTCTTTCCAAACTAATGATACATTTTACCTGAAAGGTGTTTCCCTCCGGGTCCAGGACCTGACAGATAACCTCTGAGGTGTGCTTCATGATGTACATGCTAGCTCTCAGCTGCTCACGGTTATGGAAAGGATGGTATATATCACTGCTTGATTCATGGCAATATATAGCCGAACAATCCCTATCGATATAGAGACAGCCTGTGTTTGGAGGTAACACCTGGAAGGGTATCAGAGAGAAATTATTTAAAAATTTTTAACCAAATTGAGGACTTTGGAGAATCATTTTAGGACAAAAATTATTCACAGAACTCTGCAACAAACTGTATTTCCAGGAAGAAAATCCAAGAGAGGACTTAAAATTTGGGAAGGACTACCTGATAAGGAGGTACACTGAATAATTAGCATCTAATTTGTCCCAAGTCCTCATATTTCATCTAGTTACTTCACTATTTCTTTCAAGTAATTGATGTACCTTCATATTTCAGATGTTTAATATAAAATAATAAAAACATTTTAACTGAAGCAAAAACACGTGGCCCTATTCAAACTGTTGAACTTTTTATGATCTTGGACAGGAGTCATCTCCAAGAGGGTCCACATGGCAGGCATGCTCACTGCCCTGGAGCAGTGGGTTTTCTTAGTCGAATGGACATTTACCTTTGGCAGTCCTTTTCCCCCTTCCAAACCTCCCCCTCCCCTCCAAGACCTACCTGGTATGTTCCCTGTGGCTTTGCAATAACAGATGTCCCATCCCCAAAGGTGGCGCAACATCTACTGTCCTCGCAGTTGGTGATGACAGTGGCATAGTGTGAACTTTCTATCCGCATGCACTTCACCTGCCTGGTGACAGTCTGAGGACCATCATCTGCGGGCAAATGCATGGCAAGCAGATCTGAGACATGCGCACATCGGGAAACATGTTGCCTGATGATTTGCTCCTGTCTCCCGGCTGCCTGGACCGGAAGTTGAGACTGAGTGCTGAGAGCTCACTCCGCAAGGCGGGAGTGCCTAGGCCCCTCCCTGGCAACGCAGAGCAATCCTCCCAGAGGAACTTTTCTGACTTAGTGTAGTGTGCCGTTTAATTCCCACTACTCTTTTTACTTTGAAAAATTGAAAACATCAAGAAAAGCATCACTACTCAATCAACATTTGCACTTGTTAATATTCTGCTATATTTGCTTCAACATTTTTAATATGTACGTAAGAATTTATTATCAGTTTATTCCCTTCTCTTGCAATCCATTTGTATACTTTTATATAAATATGTGTACCAAAAACAATGTATAATATTTTGCATGCTTTAAATTGGCATGTTATATATTACTCTGTATCATTCTGCAACTGCTTTTCTCACTTAGCCTTGTTTTGAGACCTTTAGCCAACTTGATATACATATGTGTGTACATGTATATTGTGTATGCACTTCTTTCCTTTCAGCTGCTATATAGTATTCCTTTGTAAGTATATACCACGTTATTTTTCTGTTATGCTGTTGATGGACATTCATGATTTCCAATATTTTAATACTATACTTAGTGTTGTAAATAGCACCCCTGCACCTATTTCCTTGTATAAATGCATAGAGTGTTTTTCTATATCTACCCAGGGGTGGAGTTAGTGCATCCTATGATAGGTACCTTTTCAATTTCCTAGATATTTTTTAAGTGCCCTCCCAAGTGACTCTTAGTTATCACTCTGTCTAGTGGGACATAAAGGCTCTGCTTTTCCCACTCACTTGCCAATTTCATTGCACTTAATTTGGCAATGAAGCATTTAATGCATGAAACAAATAAACTCTGGAATTAAAGAAAAGGGAGTCCGGGGATAATTTTTCTCTAAAAATCTTGTTCAGATTTAGGTTAGGAAGGCTGATAGGGGTTTAGAGTCTTTGAACAGGTGCCAGTTGCTTAGCAGCTGCAGCTGGCCTTTCTGGTAGAGAGGCATGCTTGGAATTGAAGGGGGCACCTCGCTGAGTTCACCTATTTATTCAAATTTGATTCCTTAAAGATCTAAGAAATCAAGTCTGAGAGCTAATGTCCAGGACAGTTGAGTCATGATTATTAGCTTTTAGTTGCCACCAAAGCAGACTATCAGTTTTTGGGGATGAAAATGGAAAAGCCACTATTACCACCCATGCGCCAGCTAGAGCTGCTATCCCTCTGCCTATCAAACTGTCACATACTTGGAAAAAATAAAAGCGTACTTATTTCTTGATCACCCAAAGGAATAACATGATCTTCATAAACTTGGTAAAAGGTTGTGATTCTGGTCCCATCGGCATGGTCCACTATCCGCGTGCCATCCTGCTTCTCCACGATGATTGCTTTGTCCTCCCGAGTGGTCATAACCTGGACACACAAAAGCAGGGCATCTCGTTTGGTCAGTGGCCAATCCCAAGTGCGCTCATTTTCACACCTGGGGAATACCATCAATGCCTGGTTATGTACTTATAAGTGGAAGCTTTATCTTATCTACTTGGTCTGAGCTTTACAACAAACCTGGGAGGCAGGACATTTAGGTTGAGAGAGGTTAAGATACTTGCTCAGGGTCACTCGGCAAGTGCCAGGGCTGCTGCTGGACTAGGGCCGTCTGACTTCAAACTTGATGCTCCTTCCACGGTCACATAATTGTGAGTGAAAAGTTAACATCAGGACTGGCCTGACCCTGGTCTGGCTGGGAAAATGGCCCCAGGTCTTGCTTCCTTGGAAATTAAAGATTGAAGGTGAGTGTGGCGTGCTGAGCCTGCCGTGCATGTTATGTGGGTTGTCTCATGTCATCAGAACAGAACATGAGGATTGGTGGGGTCAGGGGCTGAGGCTTCTCTGAGCCAGGTTGGTCCTCACATATTCCTGTGGGTGGCTGCGCAGTGATGTGTGGGCCTGAGGGTAGCAGAAGCTGTGCCTGTGGGTGGTGGCTGGGCCTCCCAGCTGGATGAAACGGCTGCAGTTGAGAAGAATGCCAATTGTGTTCTGGTAGTTTGATTGTCAGTTTTAACCCATAATCCCTTTTGTTCTAGTGGATAATGTAAGTCATCTCAATAGCAAGCAGACATTTTGCTTTGACCAGCAGCACATGGCTGTAAACAGATAGGAAGTCCACAAACCAGAGATAAGGCACCTCAGAAATTCTTCCTCTTGTTTAGACTCAGAGGGTGTTGCAAAGCTCCACATAAGGTGTCAGATGACTATCTGAGGGATAGAAAGAGCCCACTGTTCAGTCACCAACAGCTGGTTCTAATCCTGGCTCCCTCACTTCCGGGATGCGTACCCTTGACCACATTACGTAACTTGCTGAAACTCAATTTCCTCATCTGTGTAACAATATTCATTGGTGTAAGGACTAATGAGATAATATTTGCAAAACCCCTAACAGAAAGGCCTGCACATAGAAGGTGCTATTTATTATTCATCTGAGGAATTTCAATTTCACATCCTAAAAAACCCCCCAAATTTTCTGCACCACTCATATGGTACCTATTTTTATGCTACAAATGAAATGTTTTGTACAGTTGCTCTGTGGTGTCTTGAATTTTTTAATGTGAGAATTTCCTTAAATATATTAAGTTCTTTGAAATCAAGGATCATGAACAAATTCCTACCACTCACATCAAGTGCACACAAAGAAGTAAGAATAAGGCATAGGCCCTTATTTCTACGAGGTAAGACATATACACAAATGCTTCAACATAAGGAAATATATGACATTATTAATCATATGTCTTAAGAGTGGTATGGAAAATTCATGACCTGTCTCCATTTCAAAAATTAGTATTTTATGATGTTCTATGCTGGTCAAATAAATGGCAAAATGCTTTTAGATTTGGGGAGAAAGATCCATCTATTCATCCATTCATTCTTCCTTCCATCCATCTACCCATCCACCCACATACCCACCCACCCACCAACCCACCCACTATTAGCTACTCAAAAAATTGTTATTGAAAATAACAAATTACTATTTGCCAGGCACTGTTCTATGCGTTATTTCAAAATTCTCATGATTTAGACAATTCTGCAATATAAACAGTTTGCCATACCGTTCCAGTGACAGGATCTGTGGCCTGAAAGGATAAAAATGGTGCCAAGTCTGCTATTTTTCCTGATCCTTTGGTGCCAATCCGATTCCCTTCAGGTGTGGTTGTAAACCAGGTGCCCACGTGAGTCTCCATAGGAGTCACTGTGTGAACTGTTTCTGTGGGAGGTTCATGGATTTCACTCTTGTGTAACACCGAGGACTGATTTTTGTGACTTTTTCCTGCAGAAGTTCAAGTAAAATCAAACACAACAATATAACTGTAATACCAATTATATGAATCATTCCTTGTTTGGTTCAGTATAAAGACATTATGGCACAGAAATTCTAAGTAGTATTCCTCAATTATATTATTTCTCAAATGATGAAAATATCAGGTCATGAATATCTTAATCTTGGTACTTGAACTTTGGCTGGATTCTCGTCACCTTCCTCCAAATATACATGTGCATATACACAATTCACTCTCTATGACATCATACTTATTCTGGCCAATTTCTGTACACTTTGAGTCCTGTTTATATCTCCCGGATCACACTTTCCAATTTCAAACTTGTGTGGGCAGTATCTAAGATGAATGGAGCAGGATCCTGAGCGAAATGCAGAGGAAAGGCTTTGAATGCGCCAGGGGTCAGGGTGGGGGTGGTCCTTTCATGACAGGTTTAGGATGCGCTGGTAAAATACAACATCTAATCATGGATGCATCTAAGAAAGCAACCCAATTTAAAAATGGGCAAGATATATCAATAGACACCTCACCAAAGACAATATGTGGTTAGTAAATAAGCATATCACTAGGGATTAAAATTAAAACAACAATGAAATATCACTACACACCAATTACAATGGGTAAAATCCAAAAAAAACTGACACCACCAAATGCTGACAAGAATGTGGGACAACAGGAGCTCTCAATCATTGTTGGTGGGGATGCAAAAATGATATAGCCACTTTGGAAGACAGTCTGGCAGTTTCTTACAAAGCTAAACATATACAGAATATGCTCCTAGGTATTTATTTAAATGACTGAAAACATCCTATATAATAAAAGGTTAATCTGCAAATTGTCCCCTTGACCAGGAGTTTGACCAGAGGGAGGGGCAGGCTGGCCAATGGCCCTCGGCCCCTCCCCCTGGCAGGCCCTGCCCCGATCAGCACCCCCACCCAGATCAAGGCAGGCTGGCTAGACCCCACCCATGCATGAATTCATACACCGGGCCTCTAGTGTTCATATAAAAACCTGCATGCAAATGTGTAAAAGCAGCTTCATCCCAATTACCAAAACACTGGACACCACCAATCCAGGGTAGGGCAAAAGGAGGTTTATAGCTGAGTACGTGAAACACAGAGTTTATTCTTATGGCATTACTTATTAATTACTGAATTATTTTCCATATGAACAACTGTGAACTTACTTTTGTGTCACCCTGGATATCCATCAAAACATGAATGGATAAAAAAATTTTTGCACATCTATATAACAGACTGTTAATCTGTTAATTAAAACAAATGAACTATAAAGCCATGAAAAACCCAGAAGGAATCTTAAATGTATGTGTCTAACTGAAATAAGCCAATCTGAAAAGGTTACATACTATAGGATTCCAACTATATGACCTTCTAGAAAATGTAAAACTATAGGGACAATGAAAAGATGAGTGGTTGTGAGGGATGGTTCAGGGTGGAGGAGAAGAGAAGGATGAGGAAGTGCAGCAGAGGGGATGTTCAGGGTGACGAAACTTACTGTGTGCCCTCTAATGGTGGATTCATGGCCTTATTCCTCTGTGAAACCTCATTGAACTGTACAACACAAAAAGTGAACTTCACTGTTAACTATGGACCTGAGTTCATAATAATGTATCAATACTGGCTCATCAATTGTAACAAATATACTATACTTTCAAGACCTTAAAAATAGGGAAAATTGTGAGGCAGGAAGAGAGGAAGTATATGGGAACTCCCTGTACTGTGCTTTCTGCTCATTTTTCTCTGTAAAACTAAAATTTCCCTAGAAACACATTAGTGAAAAAAAAGAAAAGTGAATGCATTGCCCTAGATGGAAGGGCTGTGAAGAAACCTGGAGTACATCTGCTGGAGGCAGAAGCCCTTTGGAACCAGGATGGGCAGTTAGAGAAGAGGCTACACAGACCACCTGTACACCAAGTCCTCAAATCAACAAGAGAGGGAGCCCTTGAGCCGGGAAGTTTGAAAGCTATGGGGAGCCTTCCAGTTCCCTTCTACCAGAGGCCTTCTGCTACTACCAAAGGAAACTCTGCTTCACTAAATTTTGAGTTACTGAAAAAGGAATTCCCTTTGCTTCCATACAAGATTACAGGGCACTATGATGAGATGTGTGAAATTGACAAAAAGACTAAATAAATCTTGGTCTCAGATCATTAAAGGCCTATTAGAAATTGAGAAAAAATTGTAACACATGAAAGACAGTGTGGGTCAGGGGTTAGCTGTTCAGATGCAAATCCCAGCTCTACCACTTACTAGCTAAGAGACCTCAAGGAAGTTACTTCTCTGTGTCTCGTGTCTCAATTTCCTCATCTGTAAATTGGGATTATTAAAATATGTGCTTCATAAAGTTGATATGAGAATTGGCTGATTTAATACAGGGTGGGGCATAGGAAGGTTTACAGTTGTGAGTATGCAAAACAAAGTTTACTTTTATATTATTATTTATTAATTATTGTATTATTTTCCATACAAACAACTGTAACCTGCTTTTGCTCCACCCTGTATTTTAAAATCTATTAAATCCACTATGGAGGCTTTGGTTATTACCTTTCTTTGTGATGACAATCTCTGATGGTACTGTTTCTGACTTTTGCTGAGAAATCGAGTCCATCAAGTCTCCACTGTGAGGAGTTACTGACATTTCAACAGGAGGACAAACAGGCCCTGAATCGGGACTACTGCTCACGGAGCCATCTGCGAAGAGAATCTGAAGGAAAAGCATAAAGCCAGCATTCTCAGAGGTAAGGAAGAGGCTGGTTAACAACAGTGTGTGTGAAGCTGAAATAGGTTAAAATGAATCCTCAGAAATGCTATTTGCAGACTTCCAGACTCAGCATAACAAAACACCTGACAGAAGGGTCGATTTGGAACTCAGAGTCTCCAGGTTAATAACCAGCACAAACATATTACTTTGTTTTCCATTTATCTTCTCTGCTATTTATTTTCTTTTCACTTCCTGTCTTTTATTAGATTGACTTTTTAAAAACGTTTTCCCCTTATTCACCCTTCCCCTATGTAATTGGGAAATTATCCAGTTTCAATTTTTCTGACTACATTTAAAATTTTATCACATATTTAAATGCTTAGTTTCTATCAGTATCTATCTAGTATATATTGTATCCAGAGGCACTATTGATACATACTCTATCCAGTATCAGTATTGATAGCCTCCCAAACAACAGAACAAGAACTGTCAGTGTTGCTAATAAGAAGTCCATCTTAATTCTTTTACATGTAACTGGTTTCCTCAGGAAGCTTTTGGGATTGTCTACCTATGCAGTCCTAAAATTATACTATGGCATCTACCTAATAAAAGAGTAACATGCTGCCCTGACTGGTTTGGCTCAATGGATAGAGCCTGCAGACTGAGAGGTCCTAGGTTTGATTCCGGTCAAGGGAATGTACCTTGGTTGTAGGCATATCCCCAGTAGGAGGTGTACAGGAGGCAGCCAGCTGGTCGATGTTTCTCTCTCATCGAAGTTTCTAACTCTCTATTCCTCTCCCTTCCTCTCTGTAAAAAAAAAACAATAAAATATATTAAAAACAAAAAGAGTAACATGCTAACTGACCGTACCTCGCGACGCCCACCAGCCAATCAGGAGTATGCAAATTAACCCAACAAAGATGGTGGGTTAATTTGCATACACAGGCGCTGAGTGGCCGGGGGCGGGGTGGGACACCATGGCAATGACACAGGCGTTCCACACCACCCCAGCCACTCTGGGCCTCCGGGCAGCGTGGGAAGGTGGAAAGGTGGCTCCAGCCAGAGAGAAGGCAGTGCCGGCAGCCAGGGGAAGGAAGGCCCATTCTTGCACGAATCTTCGTGCATCGGGCCTCTAGTATCTAAATAATCCTTAAACAATTAATATCAATCCTGATTGGTACTTGGTAGTCCTGTTTAATTTAAAGTACCTTTTTATGTTCTAGGAAAATTTACTATATTGTTTTTCATTATTTTCCCCTTCTGGAAATTTTATCATATAGATTCATTTGGAATATCTTTTAACTTTTCTGTTCTTCATAATCCAGCCCCCCCGCCCCCCCATCTTTCACAATTGTTATTTTTAATATGTAAGAACTCTATTTTTTCCATAGCAACTTTTTTTCCATAGCAACTTTTAACAACTTTTAATTTATTGACTTTTGGGGGCTGGGGGGGGGGCAGGGAGAGAGAGAGAGAGAGAGAGAAAGAGAGAGAGAGAGAGAGAGAGAGAAACATCGATCTTTTGTTCCAAAGGTGATGATTTTGGGGTACATGGCCATATTTTTCACTGAGAACCCCTTTCCCTTCTTGGTGCCATATCTGGTCAGAGGAAGCTCTTCCCTGGGGAGGGATGGAGCAGGGCACATGGCTTCCAGGTATTATAGTTTCTGGTTTCACCCTCCAGGTAGCTGTGAGTTACCTGGGGCACTGCCCTGGTTTCTGAGCTCAGAGCTCCATTTGTGAAACATCTGTGTTAAAACTCCCATTTAAAAAATTTCGGTGGTTTTGTTTTTAATATGTTTTAAACTTTGCATTTGTTTCCCCATCATTTGAATTCCATCTGACTTGAATGTTTTAGGAATTCTCTAAGCCAGAGGTCCTCAAACTACAGCCCGCGGGCCACATGCGGCCCACCGAGGACATTTATCCGGCCTGCCGGGTGCCGCTGCCTGTCCTGCTTAGCAGCCGACTCGTCCCGGGCCTGCAGTGTGCATAGGAATTTGTTCATATTTTTTTTTTAAACTATAGTCTGGCCCTCCAATGGTCTGAGGAACAGTGAACTGGCCCCTGTTTAAAAAGTTTGAGGACCCCTGCTAAGCCTTCTGATCCACTGATGACACATTGTGTTGTTCTCTAGTACAGTTATGAACTTGCTATTTAAAAGTATTTTTTCTAGTATTTTAAGGTGCTTTGAGAGGGAGAGAAGGTAAACACTGTGTTCAGTCTATAATCTTGGATCATATGTAGAATGATACGTTTATTTGTATCCTGTATGGCACTGATAGTGTGTTTTCTTCTCACTATACTACTTTTTATTTGTCATTTTCAAGTGTCATTCTATTTTCAAATGAATTGTTCCTCTTCTATGTCACAGTACTGTTCCTTACCCATAGCTTGTTTGTATTTTACTTTGCAGCAGGAAAGAGTACTTTATCTCACATCCTCTTACCTGTGTGGATCCATCCAGCATGTACTTGACCACGGTGCCTTGCCTGGTGATAACCCTCGATGCCTCCTGCTCCACTGGGGACAGCACCTTTTTATAGAAGTCATAGTGCTTCATCCTCTGGGGGTAGCTCTGTCGGACTATGATATCCCAAGTGGGTTCCTCATCTGTAACATATTTATCTTAAAGAAAAAAAGAAGCCTACTGTGAACTGGACAATGCTGTGTGGCTGGGATTTTATCTACTTGCTTAGTTTTTTTTTTTTTTATTCTTTTGTCGATATATAAGTAATAGGGCAGTTTCCATATATGACAGAGGTCCAGAGTACTGGTTCTTTGCTGCCTTTTTCAAATGTAGTAAGTAAGGTCATCTACACGCACTTAATAGGTACCTTCTCCACGTATAAGCCATTCTCTCTAATGAAGTCCAGGACATCTCAGGGCAAAATTAGGAAAGAAGCAAAAGAATGCTGCCTTAGATGTCACCTTTTCTGTCACCTGAGAGAAAACTCTGAATGCCCACAATGCTCTCCTACAGTCTCCTGGTTGCTTGGAGCCCCAGGGAAAGTCACTCCTGTGACCTTCTCTCCCTATGTCCAAGGCTGACCCTGATGAAGGTATTGCTTCTTTGTTTATGTTGTAGTTATGTTCAAGCTTGAGTTAGAATACTTACAATATATGAAAAACTTTTAAAAGATTATGTGGAGTTGGCTGGAGCCTCGTCCTGTGCACTGGAAGGTCACAGATTTTATTCCCAGTCAGAGCAGGAGAAAAAAAATGGCGGCGGAATAGACAGACATGTCCCAAGCCTTGTCCCAAAGCAGATAGAAAGAACAGCTGAGGGTGGCACAGGGTGTGTCTGTTGGTGAGTTAAGGGACAGCTACACTTCAGGAGAAGGTGGGGGACTGCTAGAGGGGGATCCCCTGACTGGGCAGCCCCCACGGCTGCTGGGTTCCCTCCCGGAGCCACTGGCTTGGACGCGGAGACTGTGCCATCTTGAAGGGGAAAGTGGATGTTATCAGAAGCCTGAAAACCTACAACTGCAGCACCCACCGAACAGCTGCAAACCCCAGAGCACTGGTCCCCAATTGGCACAAATGCACGGATTCAGAGGAGCTCTACACTCCACAACGGAAAGGTCAGATTTTGCCTGGGATAATGTGAGGTCTCTGGTCCTGGCAGGACAGAGAAATGTGCACACTGCAGGAGCTGGAAGACCGTGGGAAGTCTGCGCCTGGAAAAATCTGTGGCTGTCGGGGCTGGCATGATTCGTGAATGTGGAAGAAGGTCCTCAGAGCTGCTAACAGAGGGGATCTCTAAAAAGCAACCCATTTTGATCTAATGCAGAAAGACAGCCTAAAAATTTTAAAAGTGTACCGGCTGCTTGAACATGGCAGGGGTGGGGGCGGAGGAGAGGAAGGGCTGCGCAGACTTGCATGCAGCCCTGGAGTTTGCACACTTGAGCTTTCTCCTCTTTAAATCCTTGCTTCTTATTGCTGAGCCCAGTGCATGGGATCACCCAGTTGGGGACACCCTAGAAGACTGTAGGGGAAAGTTGTTTTTCTGGAACCTGGGGATTGGAGCAGGGAGTGACCGTCGGAGAACCAGCTCTGGGGCAGCCCACTCCCACAAACTGGTATTGAGTGCCACAGGGAAAGCAGGATCTAAGCACAGGCTAGAGAGGACCTATAGACCCAGAGGTCAATCCAGAAACAGTCCCACCCAGGGGTTGAATCACAAATTGACTCTTGTGTAATCACAAATAAAGGAATATAAGAGAGTAAGACACACTGCCTGTTTAAAA
The DNA here is from genome assembly GCF_963455305.1 of Plecotus auritus. Taxonomy (NCBI): domain Eukaryota; kingdom Metazoa; phylum Chordata; class Mammalia; order Chiroptera; family Vespertilionidae; genus Plecotus; species Plecotus auritus. The sequence continues at coordinate 33,040,148 of NC_137778.1, forward strand.
ATCAGGACTGGCTTACAACACTGAGGAGCAGTGGAACGCAGGGAACTGCAATACTGTCCTGACTGGGAAACAGGCATGCCAAACAGAACAATAGAGGAAGTGAATGACCTTCAGTACTGTGCATTTTATTTTTATTTTTTTATTTTTTATTTTTAAATTTTTTTTCATCTTTTACTTAAGAAACTAATTTTTTTATTTTTTTCCTAACTTGATTTTACCTTTTTAATTATTACATTTTTATTTTCAATCAGTATTATCACTACTACTATTTTACCTTTTTTTAAAAAAAAAGTGTCATTATTTTTTCTCTTTATTTGATTTTAGATTAGTGTTCTACATTCTATTTTCATCTTTCCTTTAGCATCATTCTACTCTATCTCAACTCTACCTTTATGCCATCACTCTCTTCCTAACTTTTCCCCTTTCGTTGTCCTGTTTCTCTTACCCTTCTCCTGCTAAAGAATAGATTCTCCCTATTCTTTCTTTTTACCCCCTGTTAAAATTTCACCCTACTTATATATCTAATTTCAAATCCCCTGCTCCGAGTTCATACACACCTCTTTCTTCTCTGTCTTCACTATCCAAAAAATTGTTTTTCTCTCTGTCCTTTTGTTGTTGTTTGCTTGAATGTTGATTATATCGATTTTTTATGCTTGTTTGTGAGATTATTTTGCTTATTCTTTTTTTGTTTTGTTTTTTTATTTGCTTTGTTTTTGTTTGTTTTTTGCTTCTGTTTTCCCTCAGCTCGCTTGATATTAGTTGTTGTTTGTAGTTTGTATTCATCTCCAGGTACTTGTTGCTGGCATTTGCTGGGATTAGTGGCTGTTCTATTGGAGTTTTCTCCCCAAATATAGAGTTTGTTCCCCTTTTCTTTCTTATTTTCTTTCTTTTCTCTCTTACTTTTTTTTTTCCTTTTCCCAATTTCATTTTGGCACTCCGTTTTTTTTCTTGTTTTTTTTTCTCTTCTTCTTTCTCTCCTATCCCCTAATTTGACTTTCTCTGGTGGTGACCGTTATTTGGGGTTATTAATATCATGAATACATTTCTGTTCAGTGCCTTGTGTGTTGTACCTGATTGTGTTGTATTTTTGTGCCTTTAAATCAACGCAGGAGAGAGAGAACTACATAACCAGACACCCGGAGAAGAGAGACCATTGGGAGACAAAGAAACAGCCCGCATATGAAAGACAAGCAGGCATCACCAGAAAAGGAAGTAAACGAGATGGAGGCAAGCAACCTGTCAGAGAAAGAATTCAGAGAAATGGTCATAAGGTGGCTGAAAAGAATGGAAGAGAAATTTGACAATATGTGTAAGAACCAAGAGGAAATAAAGAAGAACCAAGAAGAAATGAAAAATGACATCGCTGCTGTAAGAACTCAATAGAAAGTATCAAGAGTAGACTAGAAGAAGGAGAGGACCGCATCAGTGAACTAGAAGACAAGGTAGGAAAAAATATCCAAGTAGAGCAGCTTCTAGAAAAAAAAAAATTAAAAAGCAGGAGGAGAGCCTAAGGCAGTGGTCGGCAAACTCATTAGTCAACAGAGCCAAATATCAACACTACAACAATTGAAATTTCTTTTGAGAGCCAAATTTTTTAAACTTAAACTTCTTCTAACATCAATTCTTCAAAATAGACTCACCCAGGCCATGGTATTTTGTGGAAGAGCCACACTCAAGGGGCCAAAGAGCTGCATGTGGCTTGCGAGCCACGGTTTGCCAACCACTAGCCTAAGGGAACTTTGGGACAACACGAAACAAAACAACATCCGAATAAAGGTTCCAGAAGGAGAGGAAAATGAGCAAGGAATAAAAAACCTGTTTGAAGAAATAATGACAGAAAACTTCCCTGATATAGGGAAGAAAAAACCCACACAAATCCAAGAAGCTCACAGAGTCCCAAGCAAAATGAACCCCAAAAGACCGACGCCAAGGCACATTATAATTAAATTGGCAAACACCAACGACAAAGTAAGAATCTTAAAAGCAGCCAGAGAGAGACAGAAAGTTACATACAAAGGAACCCCCATCAGACTAGCAACTGATTTCACAACAGAAACTCATCAGGCCAGCAGGGAATGGAATGAAATATACAAAGTCATGGAAAAGAAGGTTCTGAATCCAAGAGTACTGTACCCAGCAAGGCTATCAATCAAAATTGAAGGTGAAATCAGGAGCTTCACAGACAAAAAAGAACTAAGGGAATTTATTACCACCAAACCACAAATGCAAGAAAAGCTAAAGGGTCTGCTGTAAAAAAAAAAAAAAGAAATAGGAAGCGAAGAAGGAACACAGGGGTAAAGAATAAAAATGGTGACAAATAAGGACCTATCAATAATAACTTTAAATGTAAATGGATTAAATGTCCCAATCAAAAGACATAGGGTAACGGATTGGATAAGAAAACACGACCCATATATCTGCTGTCTACAAGAAACCCACCTCAGAATAAAAGAGACACACAGACTGAGGGTGAAGGGAGGAAAAAGGTTTTTCAGGCAAATGGAAATGAAAAAAAAAGCTGGGGTAGCAATACTTATATCTGACAAATTAGATCTCAAAGTGAAGGACATAACAAGAGATAAGGAAGGCCACTTCATAATACTAAAGGGAGCAATCCAACAAGAAGAAATAACTCTGGTAACCATATACACACCCAATACAGGAGCACCCAAATACATAAAAAAAAAAAACTCCAGGAAGATATCAAAGGAGAGATTGACAGCAATACAATCATAGTAGGAGACTTTAATACCCCACTATCACCATTGGACAAATCCTCTAAACAAAAAATCAGCAAAGAAACATCAATCCTAAATGACTCACTAGACCAGATGGAATTAATTGACATCTTCAGAACACTTCACACCAATGCCACAGAATACACATTCTTTTCAAGTGCACATGGATCATTTTCAAAGGTAGACCATATGTTGGGACATAGGCAAAGTCTCTTCAAATTCAAGAAGATAGAAATCATATCAAGCATCTTCTCAGATCACAGTGGCATAAAACTGGAAATCAACTACTATAAAAACAATCCAAAAAAATCAAACACATGGAGACTAAACAGCATGCTATTCAACAATGACTGGGTTACCAGAGAGATCAAAGAAGAAATAAAAAACATCATGGCAACAAATGACAATGAAAACACAACAATCCAAAATCTATGGGACACAGCGAAAGCAGTCTTGAGAGGGAAGTTCATAGCTCAACAAGCCTACTGAAAAAAACAAGAAACAATGGGAATAAATTACCTAACCCTACAACTCAAAGAGTTAGAAAGAGAGCAACAAGAAAAGCCCAGTGTAAGCAGAAGGAAGGAAATAATAAAGATCAGAGCAGAGATAAATGACATTGAGACCAAAAAAACAATACAAAAGATCAACAAAACCAAGAGCTGCTTCTTTGAAAGGATAAACAAGATTGATGAACCTCTAGCCAGGCTCACCAAGAAACAAAGAGAGAGGACCCAAATAAACAAAATCAGAAATGAAAGAGGTGAAATAACAACAGACCCCACCAAAATACAAAGGATTGTTTAAAAAAATACTATGAACAAATGTATTCCAACAAACTGGACAACCTGGAGGAAATGGACATATTCCTAGAAAAATATAACCTTTCAAAACTCAATCAGGAAGAATCTAAACATCTCAATAGGCCAATAACTATGGAAGAAATTGAAACAGTCATCAAAAAGCTTCCAGCAAACAAAAGTCTGGGGCCAGACGGCTTCACAGGGGAGTTTTACCAAACATTCAAGGAAGAACTGAAACCTATCCTCCTCAGACTATTCCAAAAAATTCAAGAGGAAGGAACACTTCCAAGCTCATTCTATGAAGCCAGCATCACCCTAATACCAAAACCAGATAAAGTCAACACAATGAAAGAGAATTACAGGCCAATATCCCTCATGAACATAGATGCCAAAATCCTCAACAACATGCTAGCAAATCGGATCCAGCAGTACATCAGAAAGATCATATACCATGATCAAGTAGGATTTATCCCAGGAAAGCAAGGATGGTGCAATATCCGCTAATCAATAAACGTGATACATCACATAAACAAATTGAGAGATAAAAATCACATAGTCATATCAATTGATGCAGAAAAAGCATTTGACAAAATCCAATACCCTTTCTTGATAAAAACTCCCAACAAGGTGGGAATAGAAGGATCATACCTCAACATAATAAAAGCCATATATGATAAACCCACAGCTAACATCATACTCAATGGGCAAAAACTAAAACCATTTCCCCTAAGAACAGGAACAAGACAGGGATGCCCACTCTCACCCCTCCTGTTCGACATAGTACTGGAAACATTAGCCATTGCAATTAGACAGGAAGAAGAAATAAAAGGCATCCAAATTGGAAAAGAAGTAAAGCTGTCCATATTTGCAGATGACATGATATTGTACATAAAAAACCCGAAAGACTCCATCAAAAAACTAATGGACTTAATAAATGAATTCAGCAATGTAGCAGGATACAAAATTAACGCCAAGAAATCTATGGCATTTCTATACACCAACATGAACTTACAGAAAGAGAGACTAAAAAAGCAATCCCACTTACCATCACACGAAAAAAATTAAGATACCTAGGAATAAACTTAACTAAGGAGGTAAAAGACCTATACGCCAAAAACTACAGGACTCTGAAAAGAAGAGATAGAGGAAGACTCAAACAGATGGAAGAACATACCATGTTCATGGGTTGGGAGAATCAACTTCATTAAAATGTCCATACTATCCAAAGCAATCTATAGATTCAATGCACTCCCCATTAAAATACCAACGGCATATTTCACAGACCTAGAAAGAACTCTCCAAAAAATTTTTTGGAATAAAAAAAGACCCCGAATAGTCACAGCAATCCTAAGAAAGAAGAACAAAGTAGGTGGGATCTCAATACCAGATTTCAAGCTGTATTACAAAGCCACTGTTCTCACAACTGCCTGGTACTGGCACAAGAACAGACATATAGATCAATGGAATAGAATAGAGAACCCAGAAATCAACCCAAATCACTATGCTCAATTAATATTTCACAAAGGATGCATGAACATACAATGGAGTCAAGACAGTCTCTTCAATAAATGGTGTTGGGAAAATTGGACAGATACATGCAAAAAAAATGAAACTAGATCACCAACTTACACCATACACAAAAATAAACTCAGAATGGATCAAGGACTTAAACATACAATGAGAAACCATAAAAATACTAGAGGAATCCACTGCCAGAAAAATCTCTGACATATGCCGAAGCAATTTCTTCATCGATACCGCTCCTAGGTCAATGGAAGCTAAAGAGAAAATAAACAAATGGGACTACATCAAAATAAAATGCTTTTTTTACAGCAAAGGAGACCATCAATAAAACAACAAGAAAGCCCACTGCATGGGAGAACATATTTGCCAATAATATCAACAATAAGGGTTTAATCTCCAACATTTACAGGGAACTCATGCAGCTTAACAAAAAGAAGATAAGCAACCCAATCAAAAAATGGGCAACTGATCTAAATAGACACTTTTCGAAAGAAGACAGAAGGAAGGCCAAGAGACATATGAAAACCTGCTCAAAGTCACTAATCATTAGAGAGATGCAAATCAAAACAACAATGCGGTACCATCTCACACCTGTCAGAATGGCTATTATCAACAAATCAACAAATGACAAGTGCTGGCGAGGATGTGGAGAAAAAGAAACCCTCGTGCACTGCTGGTGGGAATGCAGACTGGTGCAGCCACTTTGGAGAACAGTATGGAGTTTCCTCAAAAAACTAAAAATTGAACTTCCATTTCACCCAGTGATCCCACTTCTAGGAATATATCCCAAGAAACTAGAAGCACGAATCAGAAAGGATATATGCACCCCTATGTTCATAGCAGCACAATTTACCATAGCTAAGATATGGAAACAGCCTAAGTGCCCATCAGCAGATGAGTGGATTAAAAAACTGTGGTACATCTACACAGTGGAATAGTACACTGTGGTAAAAAAGGAGTTCTTACCATTTGCAACAACATGGATGGAGATGGAGAACATTATGCTAAGTGAAATAAGCCAGGCAGAGAAAGATAAATATCACATGATCTCACTCATTTGTGGAATATAATGAACAACATGAACTGATGAACAAAGATAGATCCAGAGACAGTGAAACATCATTCAGAACGTCAAACCCCAGGGAAGGTAGGGGAGGGTAGGGGAGCGTAGGGGTTAGGGGGAGAGATCAACCAAAGGACTTATATGCATGCATGTGGGCCTGATCGATGGACATAGACAACAGGGGGGTGGGGTCATGAATGGGAGGTGGGGGATAATGGGGGGATAAGGACACATATGTAATACCTTAATCAATAAAGAAATTAAAAAAAGCTTATGTGTTCCAGGCAGAGTCATTATTAACCACATTGTCTACCTAGACATAAAGATGAAAATATTAGACTATATAATAAAACTAATAAGAAAAGACAGGTGAAACAGGTATTAAGTTGGGGTTTGATAACAGGAACAAGTAAATAAGAAAACAAGCAAAATGTCCTTGAACTTGAAAACAACATCTCTCTTAGTGCACTCATAGCATCTTTAACTTCGAAAGACCTTAATGGCCATTAGTCTTGGTAGCAAACACTATGGGTCCCCTCATGGAGAACCCAGACCACTAGGAATCCTTGGAAATAGAAACAAGAGTCCATGGTCTATTTCTAATAATATATAAAGCCTAATGAAAAGTGATATTGAGACAAAAGAGATCAACTACACCTAGTTTCTTTTCATTTGTCTGGCAAGTAAATGCAACATTAAATTATTTTTAATAGGCATACTCATATCCTTTGATTGATACACTTTCCAAATATGGCATACATTAAGGAATTATAATAAAGATGATGTTCGGTTGTGAAAAAAATCAGGATCCACTGACATAATAGTTTTCAGATGAAAAAACATGGTTTAGCGGCAGTAAGTAATTGAAAGGGTCACGGAGTTGGTTAGAACTCAAGTCCTAGTTTAGTGCTTGCTTTGCTGCACCTCCCTACTTCTACAGCAATATTGGATCTCCATGTAAGTAATATTCACATTCAATGGCCCATCAAGTTAATTAAAGAAGCCCTACTTGTACTTAATCATCTTAATAGATTAGGAGCCATATAGAAAATCAATAGAAATAACAGACTATAAACTTATATACTGACCTTGGGCAATGACCTCTTGAAGCCTCAATTCCTTTATTTTGTAAAATGGAATTATTAGGACTTAGCTTATAGTTGTATTTTGTCATATATGATAAGTACTTAGTGCCTGGTCCATAGTAAGTGCTCAAAAACTGGTTATTATAGCCCTGGCTGGTTTGGCTCAGTAGATAGAGCAACGGCCTGTGGACTGAAGTATCCTGGGTTCAATTCCAGTCAAGGGCACATGCCTGTGTTGCAGGCTCGACCCCCAGTAGGGGGCGTGCAGAAGGCAGCCAATCTATGATTCTATCTCATCATTGATGTTTCTCTCTCTCTCTCCCTCTCTGAAATCAATAAAAAATATTATTTAAAAATGGTTATTATATTTATTATATTTACTAGAGGCCCAGTGCATGAAATTTGTGCACTGGGGCAGGGGGATGCGGCGTTCCCTCAGCCCAGCCTGCACCCTCTCCAATCTGGGACCCTTTGGGGGATATCCAACTGCCGGTTTAGGCCTGATCTCGGGGATCGGCCTAAACCGGCAGTCGGACATCCCTCTCACAGTCCTGGAACACTGGCTCCTAATCACTCACCTGCCTGCCTGCCTGGTCACCCCTAACTTCCCCCTCCCCCCAGCCAGCCTGATTGCCCCTCATTGCCTCTGCGTGCCGGCCTGATCGCCCCCAACTGCCCTCTCCCTGCTGGCCTGGTCGCTCCTAACTGGCCCCCACTGGCCTGGTCACCCCTTACTGCACCCCCTGCCAGCCTGGTCACCCCTAACTGCCCCCCTGCTGGCCTGATCGCCCCTACTGCCTCTGCATGCTGGCTGGATTGCCTCTAACTCCCCCACCCTGCTAGCCTGGTCACTCCTAACTGCCACCCCTCCCACTGACCTGGTCACCCCTAACACCCTAACTGCCCCCCTGCCTGACTGGTCGCCCCCTCCCCACTGACCTGGTCACCCCCAACTGCCCCCCCCCCCACCGGCCTGGTCACCCCACGCAGCCTGCTTGTTCAGTCGTTTGGTCGTCCCTCGGGCTGGTCCTGGGTGGCTGGACAGCCGCCATCCAAGGCTTGCCTGTGCCTCGGGCCAGCCCTGGACAGCTAGGGGGTTGGGGGAACTGGACGCCGCCATCTTGTGGCTGTGGGCGCCGCCATCTTTGAGGGTGTGACAGTCAATTAGCATATTCCCTCCTTATTGGTTGTGTGTGTGCCATCTCTGTGAGAGTGTGACGGTCAATTAGCATATTCCCTCTTTATTAGATAGGATTGTATTTATTATATCATTATCAACAAGTATGTATAATAGGCAGGAAAATACACAGTTTCAGTGGTGATTTAACTGTCTTCTATATGACTTTTTGCCCCCCTGCCTCCCTAACCCACCCAGTTAGCACTCACCTGTTGACTCTTTCCCAATGAAGGTCACTAGGAGCCCATTGGGGCAAGACACATTTAGGTTTGGGAAGGTGGGAACAAAAACAGTCTCTTGTAAAACAGGTTCTGGTACTACTTCTTCCTGTAAATAATTTCGCATGTGAATAATTGGTCAACTTTTTATAAATTAGTTATTGATTTATTATGACTAAGCGAAAACTTGCTGAGTGCTTAAGATAAGACTTGCCCAAGACTAGAGGGCCTTGCAAGGATAATGAGTCTCCACCCTTTATGCAACTTACAACCTGCTTGTAGAATGGCACACAGATATGTGAAACAGTTAAATAGTATTCAAATGGTTGGCACATCCTTCCTCAGAAAAGGGAGTTTATGGCCTAGTTGGTTTGCTCAGTGGATAGAGCATCAGTCTGTGGACTAAAGGGACCTGGGTTAGATTCCAGTCAAGGGCAAATGCCCTGGTTGTGGGTTCAATCCTCAGTAGGGGGCGTGCAGAAGGCAGCTAATTAGTGATTCTCATCACTGATGCTTCTATCTCTCTCTCCCTCTCCCGTCCTCTCTGAAATCAATATATATATATATATATATATATATATATATATATATATATATATATTAAAAAGGGAGTTTTCAATATGCCAATAATTAGGAAAAAAGTCATGGAGGAGCTGGGGCCTGAATTAGACTTTGAAAGAGGCCTCTGTTTGCATATGTAGGTGTAAGGGCAGACCAACCTCCCTGATACCTTTTTTGTGCAATTCCTAAAGTTTGAATTCTAGAGACATTATGCTATCAGTATATGCATCCTTATTTTTCTTTAATGAGCACACATTGCTTTTGTATTAAATAAAAAATAAGTGAAAATAATAGATAATTAAAAAACTTTTTATAAATGAATGAGGGTTTGGTTGTGTCTACTTAAAAATACTAATTAATTTTATGCCAGCTATGCCTGAACACCTTGTTTGATTATGTGTGCTCTGGAATGAAAGTTATTCTGGAGCACACATCCAATCCCTAATGATAATAATTTCTGTCTTTCCACTTGGCTTTCTTTTGTTAGCCACTAAAATCATTCCACTGACCTCCCATTGCTGGATCTTCAGTTTATTCTAACTAGTCTTTTATTATTGATTACAAACAATGGAAAGACTTAAGGAGCAAATGAATAGTCATAGTGAAATTGCAGAGGTTTGTAGAATATTATAATCTCACCTCAGAGAAGGAAATTCAATGAGACTTCTCCCTTCTCATCTGACCAGACAGGGCACCAAGAAAGGAAAGGGGTTCTCAGTGATAAATATGGCAATGTACCCATGTACCCAACAATCAACTTTGGAACAAAAGATCTCTCTCTCTCTCTTTCTCTCCCCTCCCCCAATCAATCAATAAATTAAAAGTTGCTATGGAAAAAATTCAAGAGTTCTTAGATATTAAAAATAGCAATTGTGAAAGATGGGGGAATTATGAAGGACAGGAAAGTTGAAATACACTGATGTAACTCATGATTTTTAAAGAGCTGACTTTGAGGCAGAAGTTCGCTTTAGAATCCATGGCAAGGTCCATTCACCTTTTTTTCTTCTTCTTTTGGGTGCTCCTCTTCTTTAATAGATTCTTTGGGTTTTTCTTTGACTTTTGTTTTCCCTTTTCCTTTGGCTTGAGGAACTGGCACTATAACAGGAATTACTGTTGGAAGAAGTGCTGATGGGATATTCAACATTGCTTCCAAGTCAGGATCCTTTTCCTCTATAAGAAGAAAACAAGAAAATTAGACATTCATATTACATATGTTTATTAAATATAATTTACATCTCATTTATTTATACAAGTTTGCAACAATTTTTACCTTGCTGAATATGACTTATTAGTTGGACAGAGTTCAGGCATAATGTAGTTGATTTGAAAATCAGGATTATAGATGAAATATTTGAGGTACTTAATACAATGATATATTTGATGGAGTCATTGTTTCACATGTTCTTGGCCTTCCCATCTACATTTTAAAGGCATATTGATAGAGCAGTAACCATCTCTTCATTTATTTGAGACATATTTATTGAGAGACTCTCATATACAAAATATGTGGAGTAGTGATAAATAAAAATATATATAAAAGAACTTACGAAGCCAAAATAGTCAAAATAAGATGTGCACTCAAATACCTTCAATAGAAGGTCATATTAAATAGTAACATGATAAGGGACACAAACAAGGACATTCAGGAAAGACAATATCTAGCTGAGATGGTAAAAGACATCTTCTCATAGCAGATTGATTTTTATTTGGGTTTTTAAAAATTGTCAGAATTCTAAAAGGAGAGCTGATCTGTGGAGAAACTGTGCCGGGAGCCTCTAGCACTCCTCACATCTTGAACTTTATCCTCCTCTGGGTTCCAGGCTGACACTCCCACCTGGATCTCCTTTTCTTTCTCTGGTCACTTTTGTTCTTAGTCTCCTTTCCTGATTCTTCCTCTTTTGTCAATCTGTCAAATGTTGCTAGTTTCAGAGGGTTTCCCCTTATCCTTATAAAACAGATGTCCTCAACTCTGGCTGTCCATGATAATTACTCATGGAGCAAAACAAAAACAGCAAATGCTCAGATCCCCACCTTGACCTACTGGATCAGACTCTCTGGGAATGAGGCCCAGGCATTTATATCTGTGAAACATCACATGTGGTTGTAATGCTCACCAGGGCTGAGTCTCTTCATGAGTGATCTCTTTCAGGACTGGGGCTCCAACTCCCTTCTATGTACTTGTTAATGACTCCAAAATTTACATCTCGAGAATTGGCCTTTCTTTTCTCAGCCCCACATCCTTATTTCCAACTACTTATTAGATATCTCCCCCTGGTGGTGATAGTGGACACATTTCAAACTCAGTAAGTCTCTCCTCTCCCAAGCTGGGCACCCCTATCAATGCCATGACTAATCATACACCCTATTCCCAAGTTAGATATTCAGATCATTCACATTTTCTCTTTTTGATTCACCCTATACACCCAAACAGTCACCAAGCCCTCGGAAATTTCTCTCCAATCATGCCTCTCCTATCTAAGCTTAGCACCTTAGCTCAGATTCTCATTTTCTTGTATTTAATTATTGCAGTAGTTTCCTAACTGGTTTCTGGCACCTCCAATACCACCATGTCAGTGCACTTTCCAAAATGTCACTAAAATTATGTTCCTAAAATGAAATCTGATCATATAACTTCCTGTCCCTTACTTAAAGACCTCTGCCACTCCCTACTCATCCCAGGCATGCAATGTTCACCTTCCTCCATTCCAGTCACACTCAACTTTTCACTGTTCTGTAAAGATGCCATGCTTTTACACATTGAGCATTTACATAAATGGCTCTAACTGCCTAGGACTCCCTTTCCTTGTTGCTTTGTCTGGGTAATCCCCACTTCTCTCTAAAGTCCCATCTCAGATGCTTTACCTTCTGTCCGAAGTATTTTGTAGCTGTTCCCAGTACTATGTTTATACATAATTTCTACCACTGGCCCAGTTATTTCTCTATGTTTTCTTTTCCCATTAGGCAATTAATTTTTTGAGTAATGGTACCATGGTTTCATTCATCTTAGTGGCTGTGTCAGCAAGTTGCCTGGCCCATTAGAAGTACAGTAGGCATATAAACAAGTGAATGGCATCCAGTTACAGGCAGTTGGAAACTTCTCCCTCTCATTCTCATCTAGTTACTCTTTCAGTAAATACTGATTGAATACCTAGTACTATGTACCATAAATTGGGTAGCCAATGATGAGTGAGACTACAAGGAACGAATGGGAAGTTCAGAAGAAGAAACCTCTGGGTACAATGTTGTGTGTTAAGCCTGTGATGGGAAGTACAGAGCACTATGGGAACCCAGGAGAGAGGTTATCTAACACAAATGCCTTCATTCAACCTACACTTTTGCTCTACTGCATAGTTTGCTTTTCCATAAAGTTGTTGTGCCTTTATACTACATAGTTTGTACACACGATTCCTGGCACCTAGAATTCTCTGCCTTTGATTCTTTGCCAAGGCAATTCTCACTCACCCCTAAAAACCCCAGTTCACATGCTACTGCTGCTTGATCTGTGCAGCATTTCTCAGAGCAAGTAACTTGTATGCTGAGACCTGAAGAGTAGGAGGAAGTTTAATTGTTGAAAGTGGTGGTGTATGTAGCAGGAAAACATGTTGTGAGCAAGTGGCACAGCATGAGATGTGTGTTATTGATAAAAGAAAGCACAGTTTACAGATAAGAGAAAGCATAGTTCATTCAAGGAACTAACAGGCACAAAAGGAAAAGGGTAGCCAAGATGGGAAAATAACCTAAATATCCATTAATAGATGACTGGATAAATAAAATGTGGCATATACATATGACTCAGTGTTTATAAAGAAAAAAATTCTACAATATGTGGCAACATGATCCTAGAGGTCATTAAGCTTAGTGAAATAAACCAGACACAGAAAAACAAATACTGCATGATTCCACTTATATGAGGGATGGAAAATAGTCCAATTCCATCAGAGTGGAATGGTGGTAGCCAGGAGCTGTGGGGAGAAGTAAATGGGAGTTACTCATTAGGTTCTCATAAGGTTCAGTTAGGTGAGATGAGCAGGCTCTGGAGAACTGTATATACCCAATTAAGGGGGACAATTGAATTGAAAATTTGCATAGCCATTAGCAAGTAAAAGTTCTAAAATATTAGTTATTATATGTGTCCTTAAGGAACTTATAATATATTTTTTAAAACTAATGCATTCAACTTTTTAAATACACAGTAAGTAAAATATTACTTATTATACACACTATAAACATTTCCAAATGCTGTACTTATCACCTGAAATTAGCAACATTTGTTTTAAATGGAATAATTACATATTAACTTAAAGATTAAATTAAGAATAAGAAAACCAGGAAACAGCAACAACATAGTCGATAGAGAGTAGAATGTAAACTAATGATAACCTATGTTCAAAGTGGATAGGATTTTTTAGTGACTGTGTGATAATGAAACTTAATACATAATGTTAGGCACTAAATGACTTCTCCAAGTGCCAGTTTAAAAACAAATCAAATACAAAATTAAAAGACAAAACCGCCAACAAAACAAAAATATTAACAATGTAATGGGCTCTCTAACTCACTAAAGTATTACAATATTTGGCACAATATAAGGCCCTGGATTATAATCATCCACGGGAATGTGTGTCTGCAGAAACGGAAGTCCATAGTAAGGCAGATCATTAAATCACCACACAGTTTTAAGGCGATATAGCATAGGGATTATCTTTTTATTTTATAAAACTTTAAAAAAATCAGTTGTGGTTAGATCCCTGTAAATGCATGGGAACCCACAAGATTTTCTAATTAGTTCTTGGTAAAGCAACATATTATTTTGTGGTTTGTAAGGAAATAACTTCCAGTTGGAAAATTTGTTTATTAAAAGTGGAGTAAAGAAATCCTTCAAGATGTCCAGTGAATGGCTCCTTTAAGCCTAATGTTCTGAAGCACACTGAATAGTTCGATAATCACAGGATTCATAGAAATATTATTCTATAGAAAATCAAGAGGATTCCTTGCCTCACCATGCTTTCTTTGGCACCAAATAACAGACTTATTTTCATGGACTAGTTAACAAAGATAACTGGAATATATATATGTGTGTATAAATGATCTTATATGTCTATGTGATTATAAGATTGTATATGATGAATGCTATTTCAAAGTGCTGTTATTTTCTATGTATAAAAGATTACATATGTATGTGTATGTACATATACACACATATATGTATGCACATCCACATATATTCCAACCATTCAGGAGATGAGGGGCATTACATCAGAACATGTTTCTCCAGGAGGAAAAAATGGCGGCAGAATAGACAGACATGTCCCGAGCCTTGTCCCAGAGCAGATAGAAAGAACAGATGAGGGTCGCACTGGGAGTGTCTGTTGGTGAGTTGAGGAACAGCTATACTTCAGGAGACGGTGGGAAACTGCTGGACGGGGCTCCTCCTGACCCAGCAGCCATCATTGCTGCTGGGTTCCCTCCCGGAGTGACCAGCTCAGACGCAGAGATTGCGCCATCTTGAAGGGGAAAGTGGATGTTATCGGAAGCCTGAAAATCTACACTACGCACCCACCGAACAGCTGCGAACCCCAGAACACCGGTCCCCAATTGGCACAAACATGCAGATTCAGAGGAGCTCTACACTCCACCATGGAAAGGAGAGAGAGAACTACATAACCAGACACCCGGAGAAGAGAGACCATGGGGAGACAAAGAAACAGCCCACATATGAAAGAAAAGCAGGCATCACCAGAAAAGGAAGTAAACAAAATGGAGGCAAGCAACCTGTCAGAGAAAGAATTTGGAGAAATGGTCATAAGGTGGTTGAAAAGAATGGAAGAGAAATTCGACAATATGTGTAAGAACCAAGAGGAAATAAAGAAGAACCAAGAAGAAATGAAAAATGACATTGCTGCTGTAAAGAACTCAATAGAAAGCATCAAGAGTAGTCTAGAAGAAGCAGAGGACCGCATCAGTGAGCTAGAAGACAAGGTAGGAAAAAATACCCAAGTAGAGCAGCTTCTAGAAAAAAAAAATTAAAAAGCAGGAGGAGAGCCTAAGGGAACTTTGGGACAACACGAAACAAAACAACATCTGCATAATAGGGGTTCCAGAAGGAGAGAAAATGAAGAAAGGAATAGAAAACCTGTTTGAAGAAATAATGACAGAAAACTTCCCTGATATAGGGAAGAAAAACCCACACAAATCCAAGAAGCTCAAAGAGTCCCAAGCAAAATGAACCCCAAAAGACCGACACCAAGGCACATTATAATTAAATTGGCAAACACCAACGACAAAGTAAGAATCTTAAAAACGGCAAGAAAGAGACAGAAAGTTACATACAAAGGAACCCCCATCAGACTAGCAACTGATTTCTCAACAGAAACTCATCAGGCCAGAAGGGAATGAAATGAAATATACAAAGTCATGCAAAGGAAGGGTCTGAATCCAAGAATACTGTACCCAGCAACACTATCAATCAAAATTGAAGGTGAAATCAGGAGCTTCACAGACAAAAAAGAACTAAGGGAATTTATTACAACAAACCAGCAATGCAAGAAATGCTAAAGAGTCTGCTGTAAAAAAAAAAAAAAAAAAAAAAAAAAAAAAAGAAATAGGAAGCAAAGAAGGAACACAGGGGTAAAGAATAAAAATGGTGACAAATAAGGACCTATCAATAATAACTTTAAATGTAAATGGATTAAATGCCCCAATCAAAAGACATAGGGCAATGGATTGGATAAGAAAACACGACCCAAATATCTGCTGTCTACAAGAAACCCACCTCAGAAAAAAAGACGCACAAAGACTGAGGGTGAAGGGATGGAAAAAGGTCTTCCAGGCGAATGGAAATTAAAAAAAAAGCTGGGGTAGCAATACTTATATCTGACAAATTAGATCTCAAAGTGAAGGACATAACAAGAGATAAGGAAGGCCACTTCATAATACTAAAGGGAGCAATCCAACAAGAAGAAATAACTCTGGTAACCATATACGCACCCAATACAGGAGCACCCAAATACATAAAAAAAAAAAAACTCCAGGAAGATATCAAAGGAGAGATTGACAGCAATACAATCATAGTAGGAGACTTTAATACCCCACTATCACCATTGGACACATCCTCTAAACAAAAAATCAGCAAAGAAACATCAATCCTAAATGACTCACTAGACCAGATGGAATTAATTGACATCTTCAGAACACTTCACACCAATGCCACAGAATATACATTCTTCTCAAGGGCACATGGGTCATTTTCAAAGATAGACCATATGTTGGGACATAGGCAAAGTCTCTTCAAATTCAAGAAAATAGGAATCATATTAAGCATCTTCTCAGATCACAGTGGCATAAAACTGGAAATCAACTACAATAAAGACAATCCAAAAAAATCAAACACATGGAGACTAAACAGCATGCTATTCAACAATGACTGGGTTACCAGAGAGATCAAAGAAGAAATAAAAAACATCATGGCAACAAATGACAATGAAAACACAACAATCCAAAATCTATGGGACACAGCGAAAGCAGTCTTGAGAGGGAAGTTCATAGCTCAACAAGCCTACTGAAAAAAACAAGAAACAATGGGAATAAATTACCTAACCCTACAACTCAAAGAGTTAGAAAGAGAGCAACAAGAAAAGCCCAGTGTAAGCAGAAGGAAGGAAATAATAAAGATCAGAGCAGAGATAAATGACATTGAGACCAAAAAAACAGTATAAAAGATCAACAAAACCAAGAGCTGCTTCTTTGAAAGGATAAACAAGATTGATGAACCTCTAGCCAGGCTCACCAAGAAACAAAGAGAGAGGACCCAAATAAACAAAATCAGAAATGAAAGAGGTGAAATAACAACAGACCCCACCAAAATACAAAGGATTGTTAAAAAAACATACTATGAACAAATGTATTCCAACAAACTGGACAACCTGGAGGAAATGGACATATTCCTAGAAAAATATAACCTTTCAAAACTCAATCAGGAAGAATCTAAACATCTCAATAGGCCAATAACTATGGAAGAAATTGAAGCAGTCATCAAAAAGCTTCCAGCAAACAAAAGTGTGGGGCCAGACGGCTTCACAGGGGAGTTTTACCAAACATTCAAGGAAGAACTGAAACCTATCCTCCTCAGACTATTCCAAAAAATTCAAGAGGAAGGAACACTTCCAAGCTCATTCTATGAAGCCAGCATCACCCTAATACCAAAACCAGATAAAGTCAACACAACGAAAGAGAATTACAGGCCAATATCCCTCATGAACATAGATGCTAAAATCCTCAACAACATTCTAGCAAATCGGATCCAGCAGTACATCAGAAAGATCATATACCATGATCAAGTAGGATTTATCCCAGGAATGCAAGGATGGTACAATATCCACAAATCAATAAACGTGATACATCACATAAACAAATTGAGAGATAAAAATCACATAGTCATATCAATTGATGCAGAAAAAGCATTTGACAAAATCCAACACCCTTTCTTGATAAAAACTCTCAACAAGGTGGGAATAGAAGAATCATACCTCAACATAATAAAAGCCATATATGATAAACCCACAGCTAACATCATACTCAATGGGCAAAAACTAAAACCATTTCCCCTTAGAACAGGAACAAGACAGGATGCCCACTCTCACCCGCCCTGTTCGACATAGTACTGGAAACATTAGCCATTTCAATTAGACAGGAAGAAGAAATAAAAGGCATCCAAATTGGAAAAGAAGAAGTAAAGCTGTCCTTATTTGCAGATGGCATGATATTGTACATAAAAAACCCGAAAGACTCCATCTAAAAACTAATAGACTTAATAAATGAATTCAGCAATGTAGCAGGATACAAAATTAATGTCAAGAAATCTATGGAATTCACTATACAGCAACAGTGAACTTACAGAAAGAGAGACTAAAAAAGCAATCCCATTTACCATTGCACAAAAAAATTAAGATACCTAGGAATAAACTTAACTAAGGAGGTAAAAGACCTATACGCCAAAAACTACAGGACTCTGAAAAGAAGAGATAGAGGAAGACTCAAACAGATGGAAGCACATACCATGTTCATGGGTTGGTAGAATCAACATCATTAAAATGTCCATACTACCCAAAGCAATCTATAGATTCAATGCACTCCCCATTAAAATACCAGCGGCATATTTCACAGACCTAGAAAGAACTCTCAAAAAATTCATCTGGAATAAAGAAAGACCCCGAATAGCCACAGCAATCCTAAGAAAGAAGAACAAAGTAGGTGGGATCTCAATACCAGATTTCAAGCTGTATTACAAAGCCACTGTTCTCAAAACTGCCTGGTACTTGCACAAGAACAGACATATAGACAAATGGAATAGAACAGAGAATCCAGATATCGACCCAAATCACTATGCTCAATTAATATTTGACAAAGGAGGCATGAACATACAATGGAGTCAAGACAGTCTCTTCAATAAATGGTGTTGGGAAAATTGGACAGATACATGCAAAAAAATGAAACTAGACCACCAACTTACACCATACACAAAAATTAACTCAGAATGGATACAGGACTTAAACGTAAGACGGGAAACCATAAAAATACTAGAGGAATCCACAGGCAGCAAAATCTCAGACATATGCCGAAGCAATTTCTTCACCGATATCGCTCCTAGGGCAATGGAAGCTAAAGAGAAAATAAACAAATGGGACTACATCAAAATAAAAAGCTTTTGCACAGCAAAAGAAACCATCAACAAAACAACAAGAAAGCCCACTGTATGGGAGAACGTATTTGCAAATGTTATCACTGATAAAGGTTTAATCTCCAACATCTACAGGAAACTTATACAACTTAATAAAAGGAAGATAAATGATCCAATAAAAAAATGGGCAACAGACTTAAATAGACCCTTTTCGAAAGAAGACAGAAGGAAGGCCAAGAGACATATGAAAACATCCTCAAAGTCACTAATTATCCGAGATATGCAAATCAAAACAACAATGTGGTACCATCTCACACCTGTCAGAATGGCTATTGTCAACAAATCAACAAATGACAAGTGCTGGCGAGGATGTGGAGAAAAAGGAACCCTTGTGCACTGCTGGTGGGAATGCAGACTGGTGCAGCCACTGTGGAGAACAGTATGGAGTTTCCTCAAAAAACTAAAAATGAAGCTCCCATTTCACCCAGTAATCCCACTTCTAGGAATATATCCCAAGAAACTAGAAACACCAATCAGAAAGGATATATGCACCCCTATGTTTATAGCAGCACAATTCACCATAGCTAAGATTTGGAAACAGCCTAAATGCTCATCAGCAGCTGAGTGGATTAGAAAACTAAGGTATATCTGCACAATGGAATACTATGCTGCTATAAAAAAGAAGGAATTCTTGCCCTGACCGGTTTGGCTCAGTGGATAGAGCGTCGGCCTGCAGACTGAAAGGTCCCAGGTTCGATTTGGGTCAAGGGCATGTACCTGGGTTGCGGGCACAACCCCAGTAGGGGGTGTGCAGGAGGCAGCTGATCGATGTTTCTAACTCTCTATCCCTCTCCCTTCCTCTCTGTAAAAAAATCAATAAAATATATTTTTTTAAAAAGAAGGAATTCTTACCATTTGCAGCAGCATGGATGGACACAGAAAGCATTATGTTAAGTGAAATAAGCCAGGCAATGAAAGAAAATTACCACATGATCTCACTCATTTATGGAAAATAAAGAACATTATAACCTGATGAATAAAAAGATAGATACAGAGGCAGTAAAACACCGAACAGACTGCAAATTACAGCGCGATGGCTGGGGAGTGTTTGGGAGGGAGGGAAATAGATCAACCAAAGGACCTGTATGCATGCATATAAGCACACCAATGGACACAAGACACTGGGGTGGAGGGGGGGGATGAGGGCATGCAACAGGGAGTAGGGGAGGCTGGGGGAAGGTCAATAGGGGGGGGGAAAGGAGATATATGTACTAATATATGTAATATTTTAAACAATAAAAAATATTGTTTTAAAAAAGAACATGTTTCTGAACAAGTGGGCAGACTGAGGACGGGCAGACACCCTTGGTCATGGGACACTATCCTTTCTGTCCTGTCTGCTTCACCTGGCGCATTTCCGCTAGGTCCATAGTAACTTATTGAGAGGCAGATTCCATTTTCCAAGGTGGCAGAAAAAGATCCAAACTTGCTGACAGCTTTATTCTTTGCATTTGATTCTTCTGAAAGACAAAATTGAAGCAAGGACATTTCCATTTTATTAAAAAGAAATGTAAGCAAAACACAATGCGAAGTGGAAATCAACTAAATATGCAAACACATGAATATGGTTAAGTAAATTATGACATATATACCAATGAATTAATATGAAATCATTTAAAAAGCTTGTTTACCAAGAATATTGAATGAGTAAGAAAATGCTCATGATAATAAAGTAAGAAAGGAACACACTATGAATAGTGGTTACTGCTGGGGTGGTAGACTTATTAGCCCCTATTACCTTCTTTAAATATTCCTATATTTTCTAATGTTTTATAATAAGCCTATATTTTTATATTAAGAAAAAACAAAGATAATTAATTTAACAATTCGCTTTAAATTCTTGGGTCAAACATTGTGTTCATAAGTTTGAAAAATACTGTGACCATAACTAAATTTATTAGCAAGCTTTAGTTATGTTTCTTATTACTAACTTGAGTCCAAAACATTTTATTAATGAACTCATCTCCTTTTTCAGGTGTAATCCTTATCACATTGGGCAAGAAACAATTAATTTCCCCATTAGGTGTTGCCTGGAGATGTTAAATGGTGTTATCAGGAAGTTTCATGGTGTACAATCAATGGACATCCACTTGAAAGTCTCATCTACTCGCAGGTGTAGACTCTTCTGGCCAAATTTAGGATTTTTCTCTTGTTCCTGCAACTTAAGAAATTTGCTACTACAGGGAGAACTAAATAATAGTGAGAGCGTAGGAGGAAACCCCTCATTTGCAATGAATATTGGAGAGAAGTTAAACCTTCAGTAGGAATCAACTAATAAGGACCTGATACAAGCACATACAACAAAATTCAGGCCACAGCGGACATTGCAAACTCAGTGTTGCTAAAGGTAGCCAGGCTAGGAGGAGGACTCTATATGACAACTGGAATCAAAAGCTGGGTCTCCAGAGGGGCAAAACCAAGTAAGCAGCCCACTAAAGATGGGCTATGTATATAATGTATATGCACATTACACTAGGGAAAATGTATATAACCAGAATGATAACACACTTCAGTTACCTTATGGGAAACTTACATGCTGAATGTGAGGGACACGTGTATTTCTGTCAGGTGGACGGGATAGATATATTTCTGAAAGATAACCCCTATCTACTGCCAGAGATGCCTCTGCTTACCTAGTTCAATATTTTTTTCTCCCTCTCTTTCTTCTTCCTCATCTTCTGAAGAATAATCCACTTGTTTTTCCTTTTTCACAATTTTCTTAGGGTCTTTCAGATGAATTATAAAATTGTGTTTGTCCTTTTTCACTTTCACTTTGATAAAAGTTGAGCCTGGGGAAGAATCATGGGATAGAAGATGGGCTGATTGTGATGCCCTGTTAAGCTTCTTGGCAAAACATCGAAATAATGCAGCATAGAATCAGTCAGGGAATGGAAATACCTAGGGATGTCCCCATTTTTATAAAAGGTGCCTAATAGTGAAATCCAGGAATAGATGGCAGGTGGATGAGGGAGATATTTGCAGCCTTTCTAATCACATCTCAAATCAAATTTATACTCACCTTTAATTACATGAAATAGTTAATATGAAAGGGTTTTGCAACTTATAAAGAATTACATAAATATTAGTTACAGTAGTTATTATTAGTAAGAATTTTCCAAACAATACATTCTTTCTTCTAGTGTTCTGACTCATTTTTTGTCTCCTCTCTCAGCCTTCTTCTTTTTTTAAATTCAGTATGATTGCACTATTATCTCTCAAAATTGATAAGATTAGGATAAAAACACTGCATTTACTATGAGCTATCTGAAGCATATATATTGTATGTATAAATCTTGGTAAGAGTGAGAAATAATTATTGAAAATACTATTACAAATACCATCATAAAACTTGAGTCCAGCGCTTTCCTCAGGTATGTGATTCTGAGCTCCAATTCTAAATAATAATAATTGTCCACTATACCCAGAGATGATATTCAAAATATTAAATATTAGTACATATGATAGCACAAGTAAATATGCATACTTATAAATTAATAAAAATCTTTTTCATGTTTTATAATAAACAAACCTTATATAATAAAATAGTCTGTCATTTGATGTCATATCACAAACCATTCTTTAAATAACTAGAGGTCTGGTGCATGAAATTTGTGCATGGGGGGGGGTGTCCCTCAGCCTGGCCTGTACCCTCTCTAATCTGGGACCCCTTGGGGGATGTCCAACTGTGGGATTGGGCCTAAACCGGCAGTCGGACATCCTTCTCACAATCTGGGACTGCTGGCTCCTAACCGCTCACCTGCTTGCCTGCCTGATTGCCCCTAACTGCTTCTGCCTGCCAGCCTGATCGCCCCCTAACCACTCCCCTGTGGGCCTGATTGACACCTAACTGCTCCCCTGACGACCTAATCGCCCTCAACTGCCCTCCCCTCCTGGCCTGATAGTCTCCAACTGCCCTTCCCTGCAGGCCCCATTGCCCCCAACTGCCCTTCCCTACAGGCCTGGTTGCCCCCAACTTCCTTCCCCTGCAGGCCTGGTTGCCCTCAACTGCCCTCCCCTGCAGGCCTGGTTGCCCCCAGCTGCCTTCCTCTGCCGGCCTTGTCGCCCCCAACTGCGCTCCCCTGCCAGCCTGATCACCCACAACTGCTCTCCCCTGCTGGCCATCTTGTGGCGGCCATCTTGTGGTGGCCATCTTGTGGTGACGTCACATGTGATGCCACCTAGGCTTTTATTATATAGAATATGAATAATTTGCAGGCTTTTTTTTTTTTTTAATCCTCATTCAAGGACATGATTTTACTGATTTTAAAAAGAGAGAGGAAGGAAGAGAGAGAGAGAAACATGAATGTGAGAGAGAAACATCGATCTGTTACATCCCATATGCATCCTGACCAGGGATGGAACCTGCAACCTAGGTATGTGCCCTGACTGGGAATCGAACCATGATCTCCTGGTTCATAGGTCAATGCTCAATCACTGAGCCACACTGGCCGGACTATGTGCATAATCTTGTGGACATTAAACAGGGTTCTGCTCACATCCCTCCACACTGCTCTCATCACAGCTCTCAGAGACCACTGCTCCCTATCAGACAATAAGCTGTCAAATAAAGCCCAGGTCCTCAAACCCACCTGAGGAATCTTTAAAGAACAATGAAAAGATAAGCCTTGCAAGATGCTTAGACAGTTCCCTGAGGCTATATCTGTGCTTTCCTTTAGGGTCCTCCAGACTAGGTTCTCTTAAATACTTCTGAATCTAGCAGCAGTTTCTTATCACTACAATAACTGGGTACCGGCCCCCAAGCTCTGTGCTCCAGAGCCCAAACAAGAAAATTTGCTCTAACCTCACAGTATGTGCTTGGATATTACACTATTTCCCAATGATATAGAAATATTTAAATATTTTAACAACTGGAACTTTCTATTTGTGTGTCCCAGCTAACCTCTCAGGTGGCCTGTGCCTCATGGGGTCAATTACAACAGATAAATCTGAGTGTGAAAATGTTGAATGCAGTGGGCACATGACCACTCTCCCCTATTACACTCAGGAGTACAAGGGCCCAACGTGACTGAAAAGGGTAGCTTCCAAGCCATTTAATGCTGCTTTCCAAATGTACCTTTTTCAAATGTTGTTTTTTCAACTTCAATCTGTCCTCCATCCGAAGGATACAGATAATAATTTGTTCCTGAGATTTGGATGGGTATATCTCCCATATTGTATCCACGAAACTAAAAGAGAAAACATATGCTTTGAGTGGGGAACTGCAATCAACAAAAATCAGCTCCTCATGTGAACCAGTTAGAGTTGCCATGAGCTTAATTTCTGGGGAACGCTTTGTCTGTCACCGTGGACTCAGAGACCAGCACTCACATTATCTTTAGCTCCTCCTGTCATGTTACAATGAGGGGCAGAATTAAAGTTGGTCCATGATTTTAAACTCTGTTCACTGGGGCACTCTCATAACCCAATGAAAATCAAATCAAATTGTTGTACCATGGCCAAGGCAGTGCAAGAAGAAATCAATCTCACTTTCATTGGCTGTTAATTTTCTGTTTAAATGAACTGATACATTGAGCGGGTATTTCCACTTGAACATGTAAAAATGTTAAAGACATTTTTTTACTAAGTGTTGCTAATAGAGCGACAAGTGATTCTGATGTAGGTTAAAGCTTGAGAACAATTATCTCAGAGTGGTAGCTAAAAAAGACAAGGCTGCTTCATTTCTTTCCTTCCCGCCCCCGCTTGAAGTTTTACTCATAAAACTACTTGAGGGATAGATTGGCAAAGGAAAGGTTTTATAAAAGCCTACAAGCAAAAAACATGGTGCCTGCAGAGAGGCAACTGATGTCCTCAAGTCTAGTCATCTGAGACAGATAACTAGAGGGTGGACTACAAGTCCAAGATCAGCTACACTAGAAGAAACCCCAAGGCCTTTGCTATGGCAGTAAAGACTGGGAACCTATTGTTTCCACAGAAGCTGTGTTCTTCCCCCCAACAAACAATTATTAATGACCCAATAAAGCTTATTCAAAAATTAATTTTACCGGGTAAACTATCTCAGGTTGTGGCTCCTGGAGAATCGTCATCTCTGGTACGTCTGGTAGCTTTATTTGCTCTTCTTTAGATTTATCCTTGAAAAGAGATTTTTTCTTCATATTCCTACTCTCTTCTTTCTCTAACCTTTCTTTGCCTCTCCTTTTACCAACTTCCTTACTCTTCTTTTCTGCTTTTTTTTCTTCTTTTATGCGCTCTTCTTCTGCTAATCGATTTTGTTCTTCTTTCCATGCCTATAAACACATTAAAAATTGTAACAGGATTAACAAAAAATTATATCCCATTTGGGTCCGTTTTGGAGAACATTTAATATGACTTTTCTAAGTGGTATCTCAGTGATCTTGAGAAAGAAGAACAAAGTTGGAGGAATCATGCCATCTGATATCAAACTCTACTACAAGGCCAACCTGATATAAATCTCTGCTACAAGGCCATAGCAATCAAAACAGCATGGTACTTGCACAAAAACAGACATCTAGATCAATGGAACAGAATAGAGAGCTCAGACATAAACCCATGCCTTTTTGTTAATATTTGACAAATGAGGCAAGAACGTTCAAAGGCCTAAAGATAGTCTATTCAATAAATAGTGTTGTAAAAATTGAACAGATAGGTGCAAAAAAAAAAAAAAAAGAAAAGAAAAAGAAAGAATGAAACTATACCACCTTCTTACACTGCACACAAGAACAAACTCAAAATTTATTAAAGACTAAAATGTTAGACTCAAAACCATAAATATCCTAGAAGAAAACATAGGTAATATAATTGCAAACATTTTTAATAGCACTATTTTTTTCTGTTTTATCTCCTTGGGCAAGGGAAACAAACAAAAAGAAAATGGGACTACATCAAACTAAAAAGTTTTTGCACAGCACAGGAAATCAGCAACAAAATGAAAAGACAACCCACTGAACATATTTGCTGATACATCTGTTTTATAAAGAACTTATAAGACTCAATACCAAAAACAAACAAACAATCCAATTAAAAAAATGGGCAAAGGACCTGAATAGACATGTCTCCAAAGATGATATACAGATGGCCAATAGATATATGAAAATATGCTCAACATCACTAATCATCAGAGAAATGCAATAAAACCCACAGTGAGGTATCGCTTCACAGCTGTCAGAATGGTTATCATCAATAAATCAACAAACAAGTGCTGGCTAGGATGTGGAGAAAAGGAATCCTTGTGTACTGCTACTGGGAATGCAGACTGGTGCAGCCTCTATGGAAAGCAGTATGGTGTTACCTCAAAAAATTAAAATTGGAACTAACTTATGACCCAGCAATTCCACTTCTGGGAATTTATCCAAAGAAACCTGAAACTCTAATTCAAAAGAATATATGCATCCCTATGTTAATTTCAATATTATTTACAATAGCCAAGATTTAGGACCAGCACAAGTGCACATCAGTAGATGAGCAGATAAAACAGCTATGGTACATTTACACAATGGTATGCTACTTGGCTGTAAAAAGGGGAAAAAATTTACTCTTTGCAACAGCATGGATGAATCTGGAGATTATTGTGCTAAGTGAAATAAGCCAGTCAGAGAAAGACAAGTACCATATGATTTCACTCATATGTGAAATTTAATGAATATATTGGACTAACAAGCAAAATAGAGATAGTCTCATAGATAGAGAACAGGTAGAAAGCTCTGGCGGGAGGATGTTGGGGAGTGGGAGAAGAGTTTGAACAAGAAAAGAAAAAATATAGAAAGAACTCATAAACTAGGTCAACAGTGTGGTGTTTTTTTTGTGGCGGGGGAGGGTGGTGGATGGAGGTGGAAGAAGGTATAGGGGGGATAAATGGTGATGGAAAAAATAAATAAAGATAAAAAGATCCCAAAAGCAAAACTAAAAGAAATAATAAGCATGGGCCTACTCTAAATAACATTGGCAATAATAATGTGTAATTTTTTGGAACAAGAAAAATCAAGATAAAACTTAATTTTAAATAATTTTAATGGTTCCTTGTATTGTGCTGGAAGAAAGTAAAGATATTTTATTAAGTTTAGATTTCATTAAATTATATATACAAGTTGAATTCCTAGAGCAACCAGGAGTAGAATAGAAATGGAGTGTTTACATTCTAACCTTTTCCTATCAAGGCCCAGATGGTAAATATTTTAGGCTTTTTGGGTCAAGGGGCAAAGTCAAGTACTAGTAAAATGACAGTCCATCCAGGCAAAAAAAAGTAAGGCCTTTTATTATACTATACAAAGTGAATTTCACATTGATTAGCTATCTGAATATGAAAAGTATGTCTGTGAAAATATTCTGAGATAGTGCAAGAAAATTAATGTGTAATCTCAGGTGGAATCAACCCAATGGAATAAAAAACATAAAAGTCCTGAGACCATTAAAAAGGTGACAGGTTTTTAAAAACTTTTTTTGGATAAGCTTAATATCCATACAAAAAGAGCACAAATCCCAAGTGAGTAGCTGAATGAATCACCACCAAGTAAACACTACTGTTAGTACCAACAGGACAAGCAATAGACCGTCTCCAGCTCCCCAGAAGCCCTGCTCATTCTTCTTCCTGCCCACTTCCACAGCCCCAAAGGCAGCCATTCTCCTACTTCGTAATACTTTAGTTTAGCTTTGCCTGCTTTTAAACTTTATGCAAATAAAAGCATACATAATGTATACATTCTTTTGACTCTCTCTTCTTTTGCTGAACATGATGTTTGTGAGATTCATCCATATATTTCTATATGTATGAATGCAGCTATAGGTCATTCATTTCCAGAGCTACGTAGTATTTCGCCACATGACTAAACCACACTAGGCTGATGAATGCTTGAATTGTTTCTGATTTGGGAGAGTTAAAAATGATGCTGCAAGAACAACTTTGCCCATGTGTCTTGATGCACATACACATGTGCATTTCTATTGGGCATATACCTAGGAGTAGAATATTAGCTTAAAGAGAAATTATATGCTTAGCTTTAAGAGATTTTTCCAGTTTTCCAAAGTGGAAGTGCCAATTTATACTTTACCCAGCAATGCATGAGAATTCACATTACTTACTATATTTGTCAAAATTTGGCACTGTGTCTTTTAAAAATTGGCCAAAAATGACTGATTTGACTACATAAAAGTTAAATAGTTCCATATAGAAACATAAACGGTACTTATTAATAAGGTAATTATTTAACACATTAAATATATCTAAATTATAGGCTAACATATTCTATGAAAATAAGTTAGATCTCTACATATTGTCTGAAAGTAATATTCATGATATGTTGATGAGGGGGAAAAAGAAAGCATATAGCAGAGTCAAAAAAACAAACAAACCATACCAAATCTAAACCAAAACCAAACAAATGAAAACCCTCTTTGTATCTGTGCATGCATGCTGTATAAGCATAGAAAATATGAAATTGTTAATATTTCTTATTTCAGGGGCATAGAACAGCCAGGGTAATTTTGATTTATTATAAAAAGCATACATTACTTTTATAACTAAAAATTCCAATTAAAAATATACAAACAAAACAAACACCTGCCACAGAAACAAAGAGTATGACAAGTTTGAACAAGGTGCTGCCCTGGATTTTGGTTATATAAAAATGAATGAGACAGCTTCCCTTATAGGCTTATCGTCTGGTAGAGGAGTCAGCTTAGTGGAAAGACTATTATTTCATTACAGTTTTCAATTATTTCTGAATGTTTAGCAAAAAGATCATTTCCTCTTATACCACACAAACTATCCCCCAAAATTTCTGACTATGTGATTACTCAGTGTCATTTTTTTCTTTCCTTGTATTACCTTCAGAGAGCCTTCTAAAACAAACGTCAATTTTTCCTTCTCTTTTTCTTTTTCTTGATATGGTATCTCTGTTTTGCTCATTACTTTGTTACCTATAATCAGAAAAAATTAAACTTCTTAGTAACTCCCTAAAATAAAGTTTCATAGAAGGGCCGAATGTCCGGGTTGTAGGGGATATCAAAGGCTATCAAGCTCAACTCCCCATTCATTCGTCTCAGAATTGTTTCTCGCCATCTCCTGAATGGGCTTCTGAAGGGGAATTGAGCTTCTTACGGTAGGAGGAACTCACCGTCAGTGGAGGCAGCTTTTATTGAACTGGACTCTCTCTTCCTAGGGCTTTAACCAATTAATCCTAATTTAACACTTTAAGACCACACAAGACAAATCTAACTTTTCCTTCTGAATTAAAGCCCTCCTCTGGCCATTATAATCATTCCGTTTGGAAGGTTTACATCTTTCCTGACTTGAGAGGACTCAAACTGAATGCAATACCTACCAAGATGTATTCTAATCCCAAATTGGCCATTTTCTGGATTTTCTTAGGCACCTAGAGAAGGTGGCCCTACCTCTCTTTTTCCATTATTCCACTTACTGCTCTCCTGCTGAGCCCCCATCAGGAGGAAGGCTCAGCTGAGAGATGGATTATATTGTATAACCATTTTGGTGGATGGTGAATGACTCATCATTGACTTGGTTTGCTACGTTTTATTTTAGAATCAAACCAAGCACAAATTTCTCTGGTCATTAATGAGGTTGTAAAAGCTTTGGAAATTATATAACTTTGCTTCTTTATAAGAAATTACTCTCAACGTTGGCTGTTAGAAATAATGAGTATTATTAAGATGGAGTCCATTCTCTTTGCACAAACCCAGTGAATAGTCTTTATTTTCCAGATGAATTCCTTCATTATTTGACTTTTAAAATCAACTATCTTTCCTCTTAGTCACCCTCTTCTCCTTTCTCTTGACAGCATCAAAGCCATGGAAATTAACAAAAACAAAGATTGATCCAACATCCTGTCAAGTCTCTGCTACAGGTCCCAAGAATTCCCTTTCCCTTTAATTTAATTTAATTTAAAATATTTTTATTGATTTTAGAGAGGAAGGGAGAGGGAGAGAAAAATAAAAACATCAGTGATGAGAGAGAATCATTGCTTGACTGCCTCCTGCACACCCCCAGTGGGGATCAAGCCCACAACCAGGAATTGTGCCCTGACCAGGAATTGAACTGTGACCTCCTGGTTCATAGATGGATGCTCAACTACTGAGCCACACTGGCTGTCTTCCCTTTAATTTTAGATTCTACCCTAGGTTAGTGTTGGGACTCTTCTGTTTGCTCTTCTAAGGAACGTCTTGTTTAAACCTCACTTTTGGAATCTGTAATTTTTCTATTGGAGACATCCAGACTCTGAATTTACTTCATATATAGTCAACAAATTTTAGATAGCTGAACCTATCAACCTTAACAAGATCAAGATATTTGGTATTTTCCTAACATCACATTTGACCTGTACAACAGATCGAACCTTCCTGACCCGATAGGAAGTTGGGTCGATATTCCACTTGGGTATGATCTCATCATAGTTGGAACGCAGCTATTCTGTTTTTTAGAGAAAGTCAAGAATCACAGCAACTTTGCAGGCAACTTGTTTAAATCCTAAAATAGTCAGTCTTGGTTAAATTAAGAAATAAGAGAATGTCTTTGGACTTGTATAAGTTCAAAAGCTTACTTACTACTAGATTTTTTAACAGAATAAATTTTGCTAGGAGAAACAACTTTGGCACTAATAGAAGATTTCAGTTCCATCTCAGCTTTGGTTTTAGCAATTTCCTCAGCCATTTTAGATTCCTGATAGAGAGCTTCTTCTTTTATGATCCAATCTTGAATGGAATTTGTAACAAGTTCCAAAAAATTCCTTAAAAAAGCAAAGAGTTATTATTAGTGAATGTCACAAAATACTTAAGATACTGACTGAGTAAATGAATTGATCCTAAATTGCCCATGTAACAAATATAACAGATTCAAAAACATCCTGGACATATTTTTTTACAAAGTAGTCAAATATAAATACTCAGTGAGAATATGAAAACTGCCCAACTTCATTCACAATTAAAGACATGTAAATTTTAAAAATTAGATCTTTCTACCCAAGTCAAGGATTAAAAAGTTTGATAATACTGCCCAGCCGTGGTGGCTCAGTGGTTGAGTGTCAACCTATAAACCAGGAGGTCACGGTTCGATTCATGGTCAGGGCATATGCCCGGTTTGGGGGCTTGATCCCAAGTGTGGGGTGTGCCAGAGGCAGTCAGTCAATGAATTCTCCCTCATCATTGATGAATTTATCTCTTTCTCCCTCTCCCTTCCTCTCTGAAATAAATAAAAAAATATATTTATATTTTTAAAAAGTTTGACAATACCAAGAGTTGACAGTTTGGAGAAGAAGTCTCAACACTGTTGAGTTGGTGAGTTTTATGGTACAATCTCTTTTTAGGGACATTTTATAGTACTTTGGAAATTCTTTTAGTTGACCATCAGCTAACTGACTCGCTGGATTAACTGAAGCAATAAATGACAAAAACACAGAGTAATAGTTCAAGATTAGTTTGGTACACCTATTATGTGCCTTAATTGAAAAATAATTTTATGACCACAGAAGGTATACTCCTGTGGCTGTGCATGTGTGTGCCAGCACACAACTTGTCTCTCCAGCTATTCTCTAAGTCCATTCTCTATAACTTTTCTGTATCCCTTCCAAGACATTTACTATACAAATAATAAATACTAGGTATATATTAACCAGCATTAAAAGATAATGAAATGCTCTTGTTATTAATGAAGAGAGAGCAAAGTTTCAAGATAGTAAAGGAATAACTAAGGAACTTGGAAAAAAAAAAGTCACTGTTTCCTAGAGGTCTCAGTTTGCTGGGAGCCTAACCACTGGACTGATATGTCACTCAGTTGACCTACCTGCTAGTCTTTCCCAAATCAAATGGAATTATCCCAAACCAGTATGCGGAATGTCCTGTTTTGTAGTTCCTACATGGAATCTTTCAAAGACAGTTTTATTGGAGTCTAAATAAATCCAATGTAAGATAAAATAGCATTTCTACTAGACTCGAGGGGGCCAGGAATGATATCTTCTTTAGGGGTATAGTTTCACCACTTATCATAGTGCCTGACACACTTCAGATATTCAACTCGATGAGCTGAATTTTATCTACAGTACCAGACAAATCTATTCATTGGGTTGAACCACCTAGCTTAGACTAAGGAAATAAAATCTAAGTAAGAATTAACAAGCTAACTAAACTAAGATAACTAAGTAAACTAGCTAAGTTGGTTACCTGAATCCAACATTGGAGTGAAGAGCAATATTCCAATGTTCACAATGCAGATGTTGCATATTCATCGGGTTATGAAAGACTAAAAGTAAAGAGTTGTCCTGGGTATGGTAATAAGAATCTACACACTTGTATTGCTGATTGGCTTCTTGAAGGACCTGAAAATAAAAATGATTGCATTGTTGTGTGTCGTTTTTTGTTTGTTTTTTCCAAGAGAAGTGTCTCCTGCTAGAGCATTTCTCTGCCCCCTACTCTTTCTCCCCTTATCTCCACACTGTTAGTCAGTCAAGGTGAGAGCACACAGGGTAGATATTTTTTGGAGCATTTCAGCAGTTCTTATACAAAAACAAATACTAGGCTCCAAATGTAGAGGCATTTGCTCAGGTGTTTTCCATTAAGGCTGCAGTTACTAATTTAACATTTTCCATGCCTTCATATAAATCATCTCATTTTATGATCATTAAAACCCCCAGATAAATAGGTATAATTTTTTAAAAACCCTCATTTTTTTTAGCATAAATTGGGGCTGAGAGAAGATATTTGTCCAAGGACACATAAGTCCCAGTGCCTTGGCTCAAAGTGTCTTTTGATTCTAAATGTCACCATTTCATACTCCACAGAGTGCTCTCTGCACCAGGCCATACGACAGAGAAAGGAGGTGAGCAGTTTTTCTGATACATCTTATGTCTATCTGACTTCTAACCCTGGCCTTTTCCAAAATATTCTACCCACAGCGTGCACCGCAATTACAGCCCTCAGTAGAGGGGCGCCACGAGCAGCTTGTTGTCCTGCTTCCTTTTGCTGCCAATCAACATGGGGGATTATGTCCATAGGAAAACAGACAGCTGTGGGGTTTGTTTCTGTTTTCATTTTCAATACCAGTCTGGTGTAGGCAGCTTTCAGTTCTTTGCTGTTCATGATATAAAGGCGCAGAATTGCTTATTATGTTAGGAAAGAACTGTTTTGATTTTGCTTTCAATTTTTCACTGGTAGCATAACCAAAATAATACGTTTACTTCTCCAATCTCATCTCTTGTATGAGTGTCTTTATGGAGTGGCTCATCTGTTCTCTGAGAGCCTTTATAAAAAATACACGTGAATTTTTTTTTTTTTTTTTATATAGGACACTATTTAATACTGAACTTTTTTTGAAAGGCAAATTTCTTTGTCTTTAAACTGCCAAAACAAATAGTATGTTTATTTCTGATGAACTTGTATCCTTCCTTCTATTAAAGAGCTCTGAAATCTGTGTTTCCATATTCACTTTGGCTGCTGGGATCTACAGCACTAAGTTTCTGAGCTACAGTTGCTCTCAATCAATGTTTAAGTTTTCATACTATATCTTTCTTCTCTTTTTTTCATACCTTGGCTTTTTCTGATTAATATTAACTGATTAGTTAATTCTTTCACAAAAAATAAACACTTTCTATGTGTCAGGCACTGTGTAGGTTCTAGGAAAACAAAAATGAACAAAATACACAAGACTGTTCTCTAAAATCTGATTAAGATTTTTATAGCTCATTCTGAAGTTCTGAGAGGTGTTCTAAGAAGGTGAAATTGATGGGACATCTGATAGGTAGAGCATGGATTGGAGTAAGTGAGAGTGGAAGCAGGCTGATGGTAGGAGGATACTGTGGTAGAATATCAACCAAAGGACTTGTATGCATGCATAGAAGCCTAACCAATGGACACAGACAACAGGGGGGTGAGGGCATGAGTGGGGGGATAGGAGGGTTATGGGGGGATAAGGTAATACCTTAATCAATAAAGAAAATTAAAAAAATTTTTTAAAAAGAAGATGATAGTTGGACTAAAGTAGCAGCAGTGGAGATGGTGAAGAGAAATTTTGAGGTTTACCCCTCAAAACCTGATGATGGATCAGACATGTGGGATAAAGGAAAAACTGAAATAAAGGATGACTCTTAGCCTTAGGTTTGATAGTGACATTTCTGAGATGGATGAGGGGAGAAACATGCTTGTGTGGGGAACTTATGAGCTTAATGTGGGACACTAAATCTGAGACGCCTATCAGAAATTCAAGTGAAATTTGGAGGCAGTGTGGAGCTCAAGAGAGAGATTACTTATTATTTATTCGTATCTTTTAATTTTTATTTTTAATTAAAGTTTACTTTCATTTTTATTTTGTATTAGTTTCAGGAGTACATCATAGTGGTTACATAATCATTCACTTTACAGAGTATTCCCCATTACATTTCCAGTAGCTATCGGGCACCATAACATAGTTATCACAATATTATTGACTATATTCCCTATGCTGTACTGTACATTCTGTGATTATTTTGTGACTTCCAATTTGTACTTCTTAATCCCTTCACCTCTTTTATCCCCTCCACTCTGGTAACCACCAGTCTGCTAAGAGAGAAGATAAAATTTTAAGAGTCATTAGCATTAGGACATAGATAATAAATGAAATAATTAAAAGAAGGCTTAGAGAAGAAAGAAGGTAGTTCAAAACTGAGACTTAAAGCACTTCAATATTTAGATATTTGGTGGAAGAATATTCAACAAAATTCCAAATGCAGCAATACAGTATGGTGCCTTGGAAACCAAGACTGTTTCACAGAAAGTGACCTGCTTTGTGATGATATTAAAAGGTTAAAAAAGATAAAGAAAGTGTATGTTAGATTTGACAGGACAATTATTGGTGACCCTTAAAGATGCAGCTTCATGGAGGAGTGAGTACAGAGCCCAACTGAAATAAATTAAGGTCTGAAATGAACTTCCAGTTTCAGATGGAAGATTAAACACATGTACACCCTAACATCTCACTAAAAAAAGGAAATAGTAGAATTATTGGTTTTTGATATCACAAAGTTGAATGCCATGGGAGAGGAGACAAAGCAACAACATTTCTGAAGCTGGAAAACAGAAGGATAAGTGGTAACTGACTTAGCAGGACATAGAAAGCCAAATCCTCAGATTAACTTTAGGAGAGACCAGAACAACCTTATTTGTGTGTAGAAATGCAGAAAGGCTCAGAAAATGGCAGTACTATGTGCCTCTGCAAATGGCATTGAAAATAGGAAGATCAATTCAAAGTCTTTTTAAAAAGGTTTTAGGGCCCCCAGAAGCCCTCAACAGGTTCGAGCAGCCAGGTGGCTGCCGTCTTCCTCCTCAGCAGGAGGAGGGAGGATTATTGGCTCCAGAAGGTAGCAGTGGATTCTAAGAAGAGAGACCCTAGGCACTGCTGAGGGAGAGATGTACTACAGAGAAAAGGAATTGTATAAAAGTCTAATTCAGCATTGTTCAATAGAGACACAAGATAAGCCACAAATGTGAGCCATATGTAATTTTAAATTTTATAGTGGATATATTTTAAAATATTAATAATTCAATACATAATCAATACATAATCAATATAAAAATTGTTCATGAGATATATTATTTTTTATATTGTCTTTGAAATCTAGTGTGCATAGCATTTATATAGTTATATATATTAGTAGATCATATATAGTTATAGATACTAGTATATCATATATAGCATTCTTATAGCACATCTTGATTTGAATGCTCTACATTTCAAGTATCAGAAACTACATGTGACTAGTGGTGACCACATTGGACAATGCAGATCTACAGACTGAATGGTTAGAAGACTAACTGCCTTCTCCCCATCACTCAGCTCCCAAAACCCTGACAGGCAAGTTATGTCTTTCAGACAGGAAATTAGATTTTTTTTTCCCCCTGGAGAATCTAAATGGCCCAAGAGAACAGATCTAACATACCAACACTGATGGGTCTCTCAAGGAAATCCCTCAGCCAAATCACCAATGATGAAGTCCAGTTATTGACAACTCCTCACCCCCGGACCTTATGCAGCACTTCCTGTCATATTTTAGTGTCTGGTTATTAATATGAACAAAGAGGCAAGATATCATTAGATATTGCTCTCTAATATGAAAAATGGAGGCAAAAAATAAATCCCCAAAAAAAGAACTTGAGAAAAAAGAGACACTGCAGGGAGAAAACACTAAGACTTCAAAGGACTTTAATATCCTCATAGAGATAAGAGAAGATATAGTTTTAGGGAACGTGAACAGGATGCTATAAAAAGGTAATATAAAATTATAAATAGAACTTTAGAAAATTAAAATGATAATACCAGAACTAGGAGACCCAATAGAAGAATTGCATGAAAGCTGAGCCATATTCCCAGAACTAAAAGATCAAGTGTTGGAAACTAGGAGGGAAAAGATAATGAAATTGGAAGTACAGTCCAGGAAGTCCAACACCAGAATCACAGTAGGTAGTCACAGGAAGAAAGAATAGGAAAAATGAGGGGAAAGGATTGTCGAAGAAATGATTATAGAACACGCTCCGGAATATAAAGACAGGAGTTTCAAGGTTGTCCTGGGCTCACCGGTGTAATACTCAGAAATAGAACCACACCAAATAACATCAACAAGAAGTCTAGACCATTGGAACAAAGAGTCCATCTTAAAAACCTCCTGAGAGAAGGAAGAAATAGACTCAAACAACTGATAAGGAATCAGAATTTCATTGATTTTTCTCAAAGAGAATCCAGGAAGCTAGAAGACCATTGAGGAATGCCTTCAAAGTTTTGAGGGAAAATGCTTTTCAACTTAGCATTTTTATTTAGCTAAACTGTCAGTCAAAGGTAAGAATTAAGATGTTTTCAAATATCAACTGCCTCAATAATTTACCTGCTATATATCTTAATTCAAGAAGCAACTGGAAGAGCTGGCCCCCTACAAAAAGAGAGTAAGCCAAGAGAGAAGATGAGTTGGAATTCAGGAAACAGAATATCTAACTGGAAAGAGAGGCAAAGGATGTGGCCAGGATGATAAAGTAAAGGGAGCTCCCAGGACCACAGCTGTGCAGCAGGCCTAGAGGGCAAGCAGGAGTTCAGAGCATATGGGAGAGATATTGCTGAGACAATAAAATTGATAGAATACTTGTTAGGTTTGAATGTATTAAAAGGAGATTTACTCTTTGATAGAGAGCTCGGGGATGAGTAGTGATAAATACATAGTAAACAAACATGAAAAAGTGGGAAAATGAACTCCAGGAAAAATAGAAATTATATCAGAAAAGGAAATGTACTAGTAAGAATACAATACTACACAGTTCAGCTGTGAATAACAATTATACAACTGAAATAAAGTAAATATTGAATACAGACCCAACCAAAAATTATGAGAGTTAACAGTGTCAGAGAATGACAAGAAGTGTTAGAGTGCAAAGGGGTGTGTGTGTGTGTGTGTGTGTGTGTGTGTGTGTGTGTGTGTGTGTTTTGGGTGGGGGTGGGCAGAGCTGTTTTCTCAATAGAGTCAATTGATGATAATGCCTAAAACTAAACCTAAACAAAATATGCTTGTTATTTAAAGATAACAGTTAAGTAACAAAAAAAGGGGGGGTGGGCGGGAATGGCTTGAAGGTCTTTACATCTGGGAATACAGGCTCAGGGGTGGGAGGAAGCTGCTATTTTTTGTAGGACTCTTTTTTTTCATTTTAATTTCTTTATTGAGTGAGGTATTACATATCTGTCCTCATCTGGCTTTAAGAATATGTGGATATAAAACTTGGAGAAAAGAGTCCAGTTTTAAACATAAAATGTAAAAGCAACAAAAGGAATTAGTTTTAGGATTACTCGTTAATATAGTGGTTAAGAGCACAAGTTCAAGGGCCAGATTTCTTGGGTTCATTGTCTGCTTCTCTCACTTATCAGCATGTGACTTTGGATGAGTTACTACTGGTCAAGGTGCCTCTGTTTCCTACCACTTACCTAGTGTCTACTTCATAGATTCAGTGAGAGGTTAAATGAGCTAAAATGCATACTAACCATTGCCTAGCAGATGGTAGGTGCTCAATAAATGTCAGTTGTTGCAGGTCCCATTGGCCTGTTAATTGCATCAGAAATCCTCTGAAATGTAGTGAAAACTGAACAGAACTGACAGGCAATATTGGGGGCGGGGGTGGAAATGAGGCTGCTTCCCCAAAACGCCTTACTTTTTTTTGTCAAGAAAATATGTGCAGCGGTCACGTACATTTCTCTTTTTCTTAAAAGATTTGATGAAAAGATCCTTTTGGAAAGTATATTTTAAACTCTTTTGGAGATTCACTGCCTATGTGTAGCTGGATCTGAGAAGAACTCATTTATAGCTGAAGTAAAGGGGGATAGTGATACAAACTAGATTTGAGAGTGACTTAGGAGTGAACTGCTCTAAATCACACCATGACATATCAGACCGCTCCCACACACAATCCATTAATACCTGCAGCAGAACTTTCGGTTTAAAATGCTCAGTATAACTCCAGTCCATTAGACTGCGTTGCTGCGTTTTCTGAATGTCCTCTAACTCTGCTTCCACAGCCATCTTCTTGGGTTGCTAAAAAATCACAGGAATACGATTTCAGCTTTAATCTGTGTAAGTACAAATGGAGCCCTCGTGGACTTCATCAACTAGCCAGCATGCACTCCATCTAATTGGGGAAATCTGCATATGTATAAATCCATATGGCAACATTTTAGGAGACCTGCTGCCAGAAAGAGTATGCCTTTGACTTTTTTTTTATGGGCAACATAATCTAAATATTTTTATTGTTAGGTTATACTCTTCGGAGTCCTGTTAGCAATTATAGGCAGGTTTTCTGAACTCTCTTCAAGACAGTATTAGTTCTACACGGCTGTATGGTCAGCAGGTGTTTGTGAGGTTGCCAAGCCACATTGTCTAGAGAGGAGCATGGAGCTTGGAAGTTTTGCTTAATCGGGCTAGTGAAATTAACTCCTCTCTCTCCAGTTGGAGCTGGTCTGGGGATTTCTGAATAATCTCTCTCCTTCTCTGGCATCTGCATTCTCTTGCCAAGCATCTTTTCTTTTTTTTTTTTTTACTGTTTCTTATTCTGGGTCACGGTTTTCTCTGATGATCTTGTCTCTACACTTTTAAGAAAGTAATTTCTTACCTTTTCAAGAGAACCCGCCTTTGTGACTGCCTCATCTTTGATCTCGTTGGTCTGCTCTGTAAATCAAAGACACCAACATCCAGTTGTGTTTGGGCTTTGTTCTTGCCTTTGTCAGTGCTGTGCCTTTTTGTTGCCCATATGATCTATGTTTCTGTGCTGAAAAGGTAATTCCTGAAAGGCATGTTTTATGCCTCCAAAAAGGTGTTTGTGTCAATAACTCTAAATCAGTGTCTATCTAGAAAAGTGATACTAAACCCTTTGAAAAGAACCCAGCTTCCTATATATACATTCCTAAATCACATCAGATATGCTGACTTCAGACTGTACCACTCACGACTATGTACCTTCACCTTTACAAGTTGCAGATATTTACTGAATAAATGGTATCAACTGCTTAGTACACACTGATTGTCTTGTCATGCTGGCAATGATCACAAAGTCTTTTCAAATTTCTGTTGGTCTATCTCATGAGCCACAGACGAGGTCGGGGCAGAGGATATATGAAAAGGAGAACTACCAGATAAATGAACATCCAATGAGAAAATACACCTCTTCTTCCACTCATTAATCATTTATTAATGTGAAAACCATTTAATGAGCATCTATAGATATACAGATGGGGTTTAACAAATGTTAGTTCAATGAATGGGTAGCTGGACTCCATGGAACCATGGACCAATATGAGTCATGCACACTAGCTCTCCTTGTGACCCAAGAGAATCCTTATAAGATGACTGGGATTGAGATATGATCCTTGGCCATGGAACAAACAGCCACATGAATGGGCAGGGAAAGAACAGAGTCCTGCTATTGATCTCTGCATCACCATGCTTTTGTAGTTCCTAAAGTTAACGAATGTTACATATAAAAAAGAGGTCCATGATAAATTAGTTTAACATGGATAAACAAGCATCTTTACTGTGAACATCTCAAAATTTGTAATATACTCTTATTATTATGAATCTCTAATAGAGAAATTGATAAAGTATATAGCACATTCCAAATTTGACCAAAGAAATGGAGTAGGAAATGAATCTTGTAAGATATTTGTGGTGCTGCTGAATCACTGAGCCAATATGACTTTTTATCTCCCTTAGAATAATAGAAAATTAATACCTATAAAGTAATATATGAAAGGGCTCCAGCCTCTCTCTCCAAATGCATCTCCCTCCACTCTCCCTTGTTCATTCCACTCCAGACTCACCAGCCTGCTTGTTGTGTCACGAAGTTTTTGCACTTGCTTTTCTCTGTCTGGCATGCTTTGCTTTGAAATATTCATGGATTGCAAATTCTTACTTCGTTCATATTACACAATGTTACCTCTTCAAAAGCCTTCTGCCTCATACCCTGCTTCATTTTTAATCATGGAACTTATCAGGGCCTAATACTATTTAAAATAATTGAAGGGGGAATCTACATCATATATTGAAACTGGAAATCTATGTAGAAAGAGCAGAAATGTGGCAGAAACTGCAACAAAAGCTTATTTGGGGGTAAGCATAAGATTTGTGGCTAAGAGAACCATATCTGGGCTTCCAGAGGGAGTAGTTAATTATGTCTAACAAGGAGGGGACAATGTTTTTCTTTCTTTTAGGAGCATAGCTACTTACATTTTCATTACTGGTTCCATTCTGCCTTGGGCTGCTGAAGGTGACAGCATGAATGTTCCATTTTGATTTAGAGTAAAACTATAAAGTCAGTTCAGTTCAGTATTTATTTAAATATATCCACTCAAGAGAAAACTCAGGCCAACTATAACTCTAAATAGACCATGATGTCCCATGTGTCCTTGAGCAATTGATATGAAATCTGTGGAATAAAAATTATTCTATTCTGTGGTATGCCAGATTTCCGGGAGATTTGATACTCCCTTCTGTGTTTAAGGATCCAGCAGAAAGTCTCCAGTTTAGAAAATATGTTCTAAAAATTGTGCATCAGTTATTTTGTCAGAGGAAAGAACATTCACCAACTAATCTGAACTCTTTAATAGAAGAGCAAATATCATTTTTTTCTTTCTTTCTGATTTCAGCCTTCAACCACATAACCCTTTGACAGTGTGATTCAGTAGTTTTTGACACATCTGGAAATAGATGCGTTCTCATCCCTTTGAAAAACAGCTTTCCTAATCTGTTTTACTTTAGAGATAACAAGATCCCTCTGCAGAGCAGTTACTTTATTAAAAAAACACCCAACAAGCATAAAGGGCACATCTAAACCTATAGCCTCATGGTTATCAACTCTCAGTTTTTCATAAATATCCAATAGGCCCTGTCAAGTTCAAAAACAGTCTCAGATGGAAATCCAGTGTTTGGTTAAGAAAAGCACAAATATTCAGCCCTTCATGTCCAGGAAAGGCTTTTATATGTATTTGATGCTAAGATGGTTGTGCAAGAAATACATTAACAATTTCTGCTTTGTTTAAAAAGATTTAAAGTGGCTGCTTTAGAAGTGTGAGACATAGTTAAGGGGAAAATACAAGATCACCAAAAAAAAAATATCTCTCATCCACAACAGCCACAGTGAGGCACTAAGCTTCAGCTGCCCTCCCTGGTTCAACTGTAACCGTTCCTTGATGTGGGCCCACATGTGCCATGTAGAATCCCTTCTGAGTCTCAGCTCCAGCTCTCAAAATTGCTCAGTCTCCAGGACACACTGATAATGTTCAGCCTTGATCATTTAGGAAGTTGCTATAGCTATCTACTTTTCACCAGAATCCAGAATGCCAGTTTATGTGGTTTGACCACCAGGTGGCAAAAGTTGCCTAAGGAAAACCATATACCAGTTGCTCTAAAGGAAAAAAAGCAAAAGCAAAACAAAAAGGGAAAAACCGTCAAGTTTAGTATCTCCCCTGGCTTATTCTGGCTCCATATTAATTCAAAGTGACTTATTTGTCCTATGTCTATATTTCCATAGGATGCCCTATTGCTACACCACCCCCGGTTAACTAATTTGATTTATATTTTGTGAGCTAGGCTAACAGATGAAGGCACTTAGAACAAAGAAATATGGAATCAACATTGGGAAAAAAGGAAGGAAGACCCAAATGTAGCAAAATCAGGACAAGTATCAGCATGAAGAAGAGATTATGAATATGGTAACCCATTAGATGCATCACAAGGAATTTCTGGAACTGTGGAAGCCCCAAGACACAGTGAAGAAAACGTTGGTTGGAATTAGCCTTCTATGTGGTTGAACAAGTTATTTGACCTGCTCTGAGTCTTCATTTCCTCATCTTTAGAACTGGGATAATAGTTTTTTCCTTACAGGCTT
Organism: Plecotus auritus; assembly: GCF_963455305.1. Lineage (NCBI taxonomy): Eukaryota > Metazoa > Chordata > Mammalia > Chiroptera > Vespertilionidae > Plecotus > Plecotus auritus. The sequence continues at coordinate 33,082,411 of NC_137778.1, forward strand.
GATGTTTATATAAAGTATTAGTTAATATAAGTAAAATATCCTAGCATAGGGCTTGGAATATAGCATGGCAATATTCAAATAGATTTTCTTTAATTTTACTCCATTGATGATTTCCTTTTCTACCCTCATCTAGATAAATGAAAATGGTAAGTTAACCATTCAGTCAATACTGACTTAACCCCTGTTCTCTTGTGGCACTGACCACTTACTTTTTTAATGCTTAAAGACTTATAAAATATAACACATACAGAAAAGTGCATAGAACATAAATACTTGGCATAATGAATAATGATAAAGAAAAGTCCTAGCACTCCAGACATCTCATGTGCATCCTTTCGCAACCACAATTTCCTCATTAAGTTTTCATATTAATCCTAATTTTTTTTTGTGTGGATTATTTTGGGTTTTCTACAAACACAATATTTACAAATAATATTTTTGTTTCTTCCTTTTCAAACCTTACATTTTTTTTCTCTTTTTCTTACCTTACTGAGTTGGCTAGCATCTCCAATGCAATTTTAAATACATGTATTTATAGTGGACTAGAGTACATGAAATTGATGGACTTGGGGAGTGGGGAAGGCCCTCAGCCTAGCCTGTGCCTTCTCACTATCGGGAACCCTCAGGGGATGTCCAACTGATGGCTTAGGCCCGCTCCCCATGGATATAGGATATAGATATAGATGTAGATATAGATATAGATATAGATATAGATACAGATATAGATATAGATATATCCTTATAATAAAAGCCTAATATGCTAAGTGTCTGGTCATCCGGTCATCCGTTCAACCAATCAAAGCATAATATGCTAATGATATGCTAAGGCTGCTCAACTGCTCGCTATGATGTGCATTGACCACCAGGAGGCAGACGCTCTGACCGGTAGGTTAGTTTGCTGCTGGGGTCTGGCCAATCGGGACTGAGCCAGACGGGCTGGACACACCCTGGAGCCCTCCTGCAGTCCCTCTCCAGCTGGTCAACCTCCTGCGTCCCTCTCCAGCCCCAATCATGCACCAGTGGGGTCTCAGGGCCTGGCCTGAGCCCTCTGGCAATTCAGGCTGAGGGACCTCCCCTCAGTGCATGAATTTCGTGCACTGGGCCTCTAGAGTGTGTGTGTGTGTGTGTGTGTGTGTGTGTGTGTGTGTGTGTATATCACCTAAGGATATGTTTTAGAGAGAGAGGAAGGGAGAGAGAGAGAGAAAGAGAAACATCCATGTGAGAGGGAAACATCAGTTGGTTGCCTATGGTACATACCTCGAACCAGGGATCGAACCCACAACCTTTTGGTGTATGGGATGCTCCAACCAACTGAGCCTGATGGCCAGGACAGTATATGGTTAATATTTTTAAGATAAACATACTTATGGCATTTAAGAAGCTACAGTGTTATAGAGACTTGAATATAGGCATATGCATTACTGTAATAAATAGCAGGAAATGACAACTAATGCAATAAAGGAAGTATAGACTAATTGTTACCATGGAAATGCTAAGACGGCATTTCCAGATGGACACATCTAACAGAGTCTCATGGAGGTGTTATTGATACCTAATCATAAAAAAGAGAACCCTAGGTGGAGCAAATTATGGGGAAAAGGCACAGGGACTAAAAAGAGCAGGTTGTAGAGGAAATAGGGCCTAATTCTGTTTGGCTAGAGCATGAGATGAGTGAGCAAAAAGTAAAAAGAGGAGGGGGTTTCGGAAAAGTAATTTAGTACTATTATCAAAGCATGTAAAGCAGGCCAAGGAGTTGGGTTCTATTTTACAAATAGTAGGGAGCCATTGAATGTTATGAACAGGAAAGTAACTGAGCTGTATTTGAAGTAATTAATCTGACAGCTATATGTATGATAGCTCAATAAAAAATTTAGCTTAATATTTTTCTACTTCTATACCTCCAAATATGACAATATATGTGCTTTATTCTACAATGAGACTATACCTCCAAATATGACAATATATATGCTTTATTCTAGAATGAGAGGAATTATATGAGCTATAAGGAGGAGAAGAAAGGCATCAATGTTCATTGAGTATTGATTTTGTATAAAGTTCTGTACTGGGCAGTTCATTATGTTATTGCAAGTAATTTTAAAATAATTTTTTCATATAAGTATACTAACCCTGTGAAATACTAGTGATAAAAGTTTTGATTATCTTTAAGTTACAATAATATAATTCATAATTATATTTTTAAGTAATAAAAACGCTCTATGTTTACTAAAGTAAGAGTGGACAAAGAGACTTTAGGAAATTTTGAAAAATAAGCGTTGAAATAAAAAGGATTTACTGACTAGTAACACTCATTAACAAAGTTTAATTACCCAAATAACTAATATATTAAAAAGTTTTTCAATTGAAATGGAGAGCAATTAAAATAATGCATCTTGAATCACTCTTTTGATGTATACATTCTTAATAGTGTCTACACACACACACACACACACATACACACACACACACGTTTACTTACCTAAAGGTTTAGGTTGTTGCTGAGTCTCCACACTGGCCTCCCCTTCTGAGGGCTCTCCATTATCAGGCTCTAAGGGTTTCTCATTATTCGGGTCAGAATGCTTCATATTGTCAGCATCAGGTTGACTAGGATTTGAAGGTTCATTATTGATCTCACTCTCTTGAACATAAGTTGACCAATTCTGATTCATAAATAAAATGTTGTCTTTGGGTTCAATATCTAATCAGTGTAAAGAAGATTCATGAGCCGCCACACTAGAAAAATCAACAACCACAAAATGCAAGAATGTTTTTTGTTCCCTCCATGCAATGTACCTGTTTCGAGTTTGGCCTCTTGAGTGTTCATTTTTGCAATGTACTGTTGCCTTATTTGTTTAGCAAATCTGGCAGGGTTGTCCCATGGTATGTTGAAAATTTCAGAATCTATCCCATATATTTTCCTAGAAGGCATTAGTATCCCTTCTTCATCAACCTCAGAGAGTTTCAGGCTCTCAAAAGTAAACACTTTGAAGGCTCTTTCTACTTCATTCCAGCTCAAGGGTTCTGTAAGAAAGCAGGATCTATGCTGCTTGGAATGCTCTTACGGTACAGGGGTCAGCCAGAGGGGTCCCCCACCAGAATAACAAGGGAGTCATACCATGATGGGCGTTGATCTGACTAATATGGGCTCCGAAATTCTACAACAAACATCAAAGGCGCCTAATAATAAGAAAGCTACATAATCAAGATATGATTTATCAAGATAATGCTCCCCAATTACTTCATAGTTTAATAAGTATTAGGCATCCAGATTAATTCACATGGACTTTCCAGGGTACCACATTGGCTGAATATGGTTACAATTTATCCTTTTAAAGCAAAAGCACCCTCTACTATTGTCATTTAAAACAAAAAAATTACTCACTTGTGTCTAACATATGCTATTATATTCAGTAGAATTTCCTCTTCCTGAGGACTAGAAAAGGCCTCTTTCCAACCACTTGAACTGGTGCTGTATACTCCATAACTGTACTTCAAAGGTTATCAGCTTTCAATGGGATCTGTTCATTAGCATATTTACTCTTTTACACTAAGTGTATCTATCCATTCACTCACTCACTCATTCATTTTTATTTTCTATGCATTAGGCTTTCTGATAGGGGCCTGAGACTCAAAGAAAAAAATTGGTTCTTGCATTTTAGAAGTCCAAGGTAGAGGGGTGAGAGGTAGGTATTAACAACTAATCATGTAAATCAATATAAAAATCTTTCATAATTTGCTTAGACTTGAAGTGGTTCTCAATCTTTCTAATGCCGAGACCCTTTAATACAGTTCCTCATGTTGTGGTGACCCCAACCATAAAATTATTTTCTTTGCTACTTCATAACTGTAATTTTTCTACTGTTCATGAATCATAATGTAAATATCTGTATTTTCCGATGGTCTTAGGTGACCCTGCTAGCGGTTCTCAACCTGTGGGTTGCTGTAGAGCCTAAGACCATTGAAAAACACAGATATTAACATTACGATTCATTAACAGTAGCAAAATTACAGTTATGAAGTAGCAACGAAAATAATTTTATGGTTGGGGTCACCACAACATGAGGAACTGTATTAAAGGGTCGCGGCATTAGAAAGGTTGAGAACCACTGGCTTAGAGTTAGAAAAGAAATGAGAAGGAAGAATCTGCCCATGCTATTCTCTTTTCTAGGTCAAATGCTTTATTGTAAAAAAAGATGTTTATGTAATTTCTTATTCCTTCTTATAAGTAGGAATGTATCTTTATGCAGCCTCAGGTGGAAACAGAACTCTGCAATAAGAAGCTGATTTTAGATAGTCTTTAAAATTGTTTAAAATTGATTTTTTTTTAGAGAGAGAAGAGGGGAGGAGAGAGAGAAACATGGATCTGCTGCTTCTTGCACGTCACCTACAGCATATCGAACCCACAACTGGGACTCGAACTGGCAAACTTTTGGTGCACAACCGAGTCATACCAACCAGGGCAGATTTTAGATATTCTTAATGACCCCTCTTTCTCACCATTCTTTAAGAGCATAAAATGGCCCTTCCTGTTGGGAGAGGAGGTTCAGTGGATCAACACACCCTCAGCACCACACCAACAGAAGGCTCTCTCCTCCATCTATCTTTCTAACTACAATAGGGATTCCCACATCATCTCCAATTACGTCAATGAAGAGATATGACATAGGGGGTGGGGAAAAGGAGAAAATAAAAAATAGTTGATTCTTGTTATGGAAACACAGTAGAGCCAAAACCCAGTGCAGCACACTGAATAAGGTTAAGCATCGTAGCTATCATAGTATTGCTAACAATATTATTCAGGATAAGAAAACTGCAGTCAATCAAAATACCCACCCTCAGCCTCTGAAAGGTCTTTCAACAATCAAGATACTTTTGGGTGTAATCTAAAGAGGCACATAGGACCATAAGTGAATGAGTTTAAACTAAGATAGAGCAGTGTACTCACCATTTGTACAAAAGTGCATGAGCTCATGGATTGTAGCTAGACGTTTTGTGCTATTCCATGGTGGGGGCAGAGGGAACTCAAGGAATTCCCACAGTGGCAACCTGGACTGCATCTCTTGCTCAATTTGAATTGGGTCAAAATTCTTTTGGTCCTGATGAAAAGAGCAGCACAACAGAAGACATTAAAGCAGCTGCCAAATGACTCATGCATATGGAGAAGGCAAAACATAATACCTTCCCTCTCATTATTTGGGAACAGGGGAAATCACTGGTAATTGGGGGAGACAAACTATTGGTATTTTGCTGAGGGTCACAAAAGCTAGTTCTTATGTTGCCAGAGGTTCCTGGTGCATAGAAATGACAGATTCTTCATTCACAGTGACAAACTGCCAAAGTCTCATATGTACTCCTCTCTCCCTTCTGAGAGTCTTTTCTGGCCTCTGCTAGTTTTTCATATTAGCAGATATTTAAAGCAAATAACTATAAAGTTTTAATGCAAATTTGATATAGCCACAATCAATGTGATGGTTAACTGGACCACTATAATTAGGCAAGCTTTCTTTGCTGACATAATTTCTCCCTTATCCATTTCCGTTTTCTGAGCTCTCACTTTGCAAACAGGTATTCATTTTGTGTATTATGAGTAATTGGCATCAGTAAGGCTATCAATTAAGATTTCTTTAACTGAGTAATTACAAACGGGCTTTCCTGAGGCGGTCATCCTCAGGGTAAGTGGGTTATTAGTACCTTCAATGCATACTTCTTGTGGGCATGCACATCGTGGTAATTCAGCAGCAAAGGGCCTCTGGGTGCTGCTTTGCTTTCACTTTCTTCTTCAGGTAAAAATATCTTATGGAGATTCTATTCAAATGGAAATAATACTGATTTAAAGAGAGAATCCATACTTTTTCAATGCCTGCAAGCACTTTGGCTCTCTCAGGCCATCTGACCTTTTTCTCCCTCTCGGTGAGGCAGAGAGAGGGCAGGATGGACACAATGTGAGCTGCGATTCTGTGATCCAGCCCATCGGCTCTGGGCGGCAGCTCCACCAGACTGGGTGGGATGAGCTCTTTTTCTGTTGCCACAACCTGTTACGATAAAGAATTGGGAGGAACTGGTTTAATGGTCAGCTCTTTATGATATTCACATATTTCTATTGCTCTTAGTAAAAACCAGGCAGTTTCCACAAATAAAGTACAGTGCTTACACAAAGTGGCAGTGTAATTACCACTGACTAAAAAAGAAAAAAAAAAGGAAAAATGTTTAAAATCCATTCATTAAAGTAGATATAACTTTAATACATGTATTAGCATAGATAACGAAATACAAATGGTAAAGAAGAAAATTTTCTATGATAGAAATAAAAATAACAGTATAATTTTTCTTAATGATTTACTCTTTTTCTTAAAGCAAAAGAGTGCTTACACTCCTTCAGATTTAATAAATATTTATTGAGTGCCAACCAAATGCCCAGCACTATGTGGTCCACCTTCACATACATTATCTCATTTAAGCCTCACAGCAATGCTGTGGGCGGACTAGATACTATTTTTCATTACAGAGAAAGAAGCCAGGGGAGTGAAGTTAGGTGACTGACTCAGGCCCAAGGCTACTGACGGGGAGGAACTGGGGTTCAGGTCAAGTCCTCATTTTTTCTTCAAGATAGATAAGTTACAGATGGATGGTGAGATCAGTAAAGGGCAAGAATCTCCTGCATATGGAGAAAGTGAGGTCTTAAAAGATTGCATGCCTACTTTTCCACTCAGATGGAGTGGTTTTAAGTAGTAAGCAGTTTCTGCTACTTACTATTTGGACAAGTTACTTAACCTTTTTATACCTCAGTTTTCTTATCTGTAAAGTAAGAAATAAAAATAGTTCCTGTTTCATAGGGTTGTTTGAAGGATTAAATGAGTTAATAAAAAACTCTTCTCAAATACATATGAAAAATTCACCAGTGACCATGTACACCAGATCACTCAAAAAGTCCAGAAAATTAAAAAACATTTTAAACATGCATATCATGTTTACTAACCATAACAGTGGCAATAAAAAAATGAAAAATCTTTAGAATTGAAAACATCAGGATGTAGCCAAAGAAATACTCAGAGGGAAATGTGTAGACTTGCATGAAGTAAAAGAGAGTAAAAATAAATAAAGTAAGCTTTCAATTAAAATGAAATACAAAATAAACTCAAAGAAAACAGGACATAATTAAGATAAATGAAAAAAATTAAAAAGTAAAAAGGAGTTGATCAATGAAACAAAATGCTGGTTCTTTGAAAAGACAAATACAAATAGATATACCATTGACATACATGATCAATAAAAGAGAGGGCACAAATAAATAAGATCAGTGATAGAAAAGGAATATAACCAGATACAAAGGAAATTTAAAAATACATATAAGTGAATAAAGAAGTTTGTATGATATACAAACCCAAATAAGATTGACATATTTCTAAAAAAAAATACTAATGTCTGAAGTTGGCCTTGGAAATAGAAAAATCTGATTAAATCTACAAGTATAAAAGAAATTTTAAAGATAGCTAAAGACTATTAAACACTGTATCCACCTATCCAACTCCTTTTCCTCTTTCATTAAAATGACAAAGGACATAGATAGTTTTAAGGACAGGTTTACCAAATTTGAAGGAATGTTATTGAAACAATTCCAGAGCATAGCAAAAGAAAGGGGCTTGAAGATCAAAGCAAGCTTTAGTTTTATCTAAAATGTTCTAATCTTTGTACAAGAAAATGCATTCAGGTATTATGTATGTAATTTTAAAATCATTTTTAAAAAATGGAAGCAAGGAGAGATGAAGTGACTGAACAGGTCGGTAATTCACCTACCTGTTCCAGCATACAGTGCAGTATCAGGGGCACAGAAATGAATTCTTCCGGAATTGGATTTAGCAAATCATTGTAATATCTCATGTCTACTTCCGTTGTGATGACAGAAGCCACTGTAAAATAGACAAAACGTCATTGCTCAATCAAGATGCACTCTCCAGATCTTCCATCAAAATCTCATCAACCAGCCCTAACCGGTTTGGCTCAGTGGATAGAGCATCGGCCTGCAGACTGAAGGGTCCAGGGTTCGATTCCGGTCAAGGGCATGTACCTTGGTTGCAGGCACATCCCCAGTAGGGGGTGTGCAGGAGGCAGCTGATCGATGTTTCTCTCTCATCGATGTTTCTGACTCTCTGTCCCTCTCCCTCCTCTCTGTAAAAAATCAATAAAATATATTTAAAAAAAAAATCTCATCAACCAATTCAGACTATGACCCTGCACTAACAGGCAGAGGATCTGCAGGGGGAGGGATAACTGAAAGCAGTATGGTGGACAGTCACTATTCCAAAGCCCCAGCTCATGGCCTAGAGCCTCCAACAACAGGTCTCATACGTGCTGATTGTAGCGCTTGTAATTCTTCATTTTGTGCTTTCTTCTTCCCAGGGGTTGGGGCAACAGGTTGTGGAGCCTAAAAGAAGAACAATTATAAAGAAATAACTGAGATGTCCAGCTGGGAGGTGCTTTAGTCAAATGTGGGTCCGATGGGATCTGACAGGATTCTGAGATTGTATGATTATGTTCCCACCACAAAATCATTTGCTGATATTAGGCTCAAACAAAAGGAAGAAGTTAATGGGTACAGACACTTTCCATTTTTCCTAACAGAGCCCACTAGCCTGGAATGTGATGGGGAGAAGGGGCACTGCGAGTCAAAAAGCTTTTCCTCCCTGGGTGACTCTGAATCATGCCATTCTCCCTCTCAGACTCCCTCGATGGTCCCCATCACCTTTAGGAGGAAACTCAGACCCTTTAACTCAGCACCAGTGGGCATCCTGGCTCCTATCTAGCTTTAGTTCATGCTACTGTTCACCACTTTGCCCATATGGCCCGAGGGCACTGACCTACACCATGATCCTGGTTTGTGCCATAATAATTCTTTTCTTTGACCTCCATGTCTTCATACATCTCTGCTCCTTTCTTGAGAAGGCCAGTCTGTCCCTTTCCCTCATCTGGCTTTGCCTTAGGCAACTTCTACTCAGCCTTCACCACATCACTGACCCTCCTAGTAAGGTTTTCCTGCCTCCTCTCTCTCTCCTACTCCTCCAGACCAGGGTAGGTGCCATGTTTTACTGATTCTCCTTCTGAGCTGACTGTGCTGAAATGGCTCTTGACTTGACTGCTGTCCCCTTTAAAAGTTAACCTCCATAGGAGGACAGGGGAGGAGTCTTGCTCATCGTTGCACTGTCAGACCTCACACAGCGTTAGCACATGGTAGATGCTAAGCAGACATCATCATTAACTGACTGCCAGCTCTCCTTGTTCCAGACCACTTAGTGCACAATGGGCTGGGAATGGTGGGGCACCTCTGCATGTGGCAGGGAGCTGGGGAGCTTGTAAAGCCCCCACCACATAGGTACCCTTTTCAGACTGTCCCTGAGGGGTCTTCCCTTGTTCCCATCTTCACCTATTAAATCCCGACAGGCAGTATGACCTTGCTACAAGTATTTATATGATGTTTTCTTCATATGTTTTATAAAAGTGAAAATTAAGTTGTTCAGTTAATCATTCCATTCATAAAAAGACATTTGAGCACGTGCCTACCTCAGAAGTTAGTGTGACTTCTAAGAGAGGTCTCTCACTAACCACATGTGGGACCTTAATTAGCTGCATGCTCTCCAAATAGTGCCGGTGCTGCCTTTTCCAGTCCAGAGTGTCGTACATCAAACAGGCAATGCTCTCAAAAATGCTGGTGCCCAATTCCAGCTACAGGGGACAGAATTGGTGAAAATCAGTTACTCATTTCATATTGTTGGAATCAGATGTATAGTGTATATCTACTTTAACAGCTAAACCTATCACTTAAAAATGTTCTTTTCTTTTTCAATTACAGTTTACATTAAATATTGTTTTGTATTAGTTTCAGGTGTATAGTATAGTGGTTAGACAATCATATACTTTATAAAGTGTTCTCCCCCATATTTCCAGTACCCATCTGACACTGTACATAGTTATACAATACTGTTGACTACATTCCCTATGCTGCACATCCCATGACTGTTTTGTGACTACCAATTTACATTTCTCAACCCCTTCACCTTTTCCACCCTGACCTCAGCCCCCACCCCTCTGGTAATCATCAGTCTGTTCTCTGTATCTATGAGTCTGTTTCTGTTTTATTTTATTCATTTATATTGTTCTTTAGTTTCCATATATAAGTGAAATCATATGGTATTTGTCTTTCTCTGACTGACTTACATCACTTAACATAATGCCCTCTAGGTCTATCCATGCTGTTGCAAATGGTAAGATTTCATTCTTTTTTTATGGCTAAGTAGCATTTCATTGTGTAAATGTACCACTCATCTATTGATGGGCACTTGAGCTGTTTCCAGATCTTGGCTATCCTATCTAATAATCCTATCTAATAAAGAGTAATATGCAAATTAACCATCAACCCGCCACGCCCACAAGCCACGCCCACCAGCCATGCCCACCAGCCAATCAGGAGCAAGTATGCAAATTAACCCAACCAAGATGGCTGCAGCCATGGAGAGAACAGGAGGGAGGCTTGGGTTTCCCCGGTGATGAAGGAAGCCAAGCTTTCCGCACACCCTGGCCGGCCCACTCCAGGCTACAAAGTTTCAATTATAGAAGGTAAATAAATCCCAAGAAAAATGGCAGCAGCCACGGAGCTGGAGAGAGCAGGAGGCTAGAGTTACCCCCAGCAATGGAGGAAGCCAAGCTTCTGAAGCCCTAGCCTGCCTTGGCCTCTGCTACAAAGTTTCAATTATAGAAGATAAATAAATCCTAACAGAAATGGCTGCCGCCACAGAGTGAGCAGAAGGCTTGGCTCTGCTCCAAGCTACAAAGTTTAAATTGTAGAAGATAAATAAATCCCAGATATCAGGGCCTCTGCTTGGGTCACCGGGGGGCGTGGCCAGCCTGCAAACCACCATAGGCCCCTCGCCCAGGCCGCCCCATGCCCCAAGGGAACCCCCACCCCGATCTGGGACACCCTTCAGGTCAAACCAGCTGGCCCCCACCCATGCACTAGGCCTCTATCCTATCTAATAAAAGAGTAATATGCAAATTGACTGTCACTCCAACACACAAGATGGATGCCCCCATGTGGTCAAAGATGGCTGCCCCCATGTGGACACAAGATGGCTGCCACAAGATGGCCAGCAGGGGAGGGCAGCTGGGAGGGACCAGGCCTGCAAGGGAGGGCAATTGTGGGCAATCAGGCCAGCAGGGGAGGGCAGTTGGGAGGGACCAGGCCTGTAAGGGAGGGCAGTTGGGGGCGATCAAGCCTGCAGGAAAGGGCAGTTAGGGGTGACCAGGCCTGCAGGGGATGGCAGTTAGGGGCAAGCAGGCTGACGGGGAGCAGTTAGGCATCAATCAGGCTGGCAGGGGAGTGGTTAGGGCAGCCGTGGGCAAACTACGGCCCGCGGGCCAGATCCAGCTGTTCTATCCGGTTCTCTTGCTCTCCCCTCCGCTCCTTTACTTTGAATTTATATTAGTTCACACAAACACTCCATCCATGCTTTGGTTCCGGCCCTCCGGTCCAGTTTAAGAACCCATTGTGGCCCTCGAGTCAAAAAGTTTGCCCACCCCTGGGTTAGGGGGTGATCAGGCTGGCAGGCAAAAGCGGTTAGGGGGAATCAGGAAGGCAGGCAGGCAAGAAGTTGGGAGCCAGCAGTCCTGGATTGTGAGAGGGATGTCCGACTGCCTGGTGGGATCGGGCCTAAACGGGCAGTCAGACATCCCTCATGGGGTCCCAGATTAGAGAGGGTGAAGGCTGGGCTGAGGGACACCCTCCTCCCCTACCCCCACCCCCATGCACGAATTTCGTGTACCAGGCCTCTAGTTGTGAATAATGCTGCAATGAACACAACGGTGCATATATTCTTTCAAATTAGTATTTTGGTTTTCTTCAGATATATACCCAAAAGTGCAATCGCTGGGCCATAAAGCAGTTCCATTTTTAATTTTTGGAGGACCTTCCACACTGTTTTCCACAGTGGCTGCACCAATATGCATTCCCACCAACAGTTCGCAAGGGTTCCCTTTTCTCCACATCTTCTCCAGCACTTATTTGTTGATTTATGATAATAGCCATTCTGACAGGTGTGAGGTGATATCTCATTGTCAAACTTATCACTTTTTATAGAAAAGCACTTCCCCAACCACTGAATCCCAGCCATGGCACCTGAGTCTTCCTTTGTTGAACCGTTCTTGCTCCTCTTGTCACCTCCCTTTGGAGGGCCTTATGGCTACCTAATATTGTTAAGAGCTGAATTAATGCTTGAACTAAGTGAAAAGCACCCTATTCATTAGTTTAAGCAGTGTGGCTTATTTTCTCGGTATCTCAGTTCCTAAAACAGCATATCAGATAGGTAATTTCTGCTTCCTCAGCCCAAGATAAGCTGTGCATGGTTTCTTGCTGGGCTGTGCAAGAGGCACATAGGAAGCATTGCTCAGCTTTGACATCATCTGTGCAAGTACACTGCAGTGTGTGCAGTCAATATTTCTTCCTTTCCTCCCTGCCTCTCCTTTTCTTTCACCTGTGCTACCTTAAGGGAAAAAGTCTAAGAAATCATGATAGACCACCACTCCTCTAATATCCACAAGTTTATGATCTGGCAGGTCAGTTATAAATCAGATGCTTCTATCACCTGGGCTTTCATTTCCAGAAGTAGAAAGGTACTGCTATCACTAGGTCTGTCTGCTTGAAAGCAAGGGAGGATTCAATAGGCTCATCCTATGTCTGAGCTGAAGAGGTAAGGTAGGGTGAGATAGCTTCTTGTGGGGCCCGTGACCACAGTCTGGCAGGAGTCAGGGCAGTGCCTAGCTCGGCCCATCTTCACAGCACAGCTGTCAGTCTGGGCTTCACGTGTCTACTCTCATTCTGTGCACTCTTCAGTTAAGCTTCAACCTAGTATTTGCCCAAAGCCTGGCATCAAAACATGTTTTTGTTTGTTTGCATTTTTTTAAAATATATTTTATTGATATTTTACAGAGAGGAAGGGAGAGGGATAGAGAGCTAGAAACATTGATGAGAGAGAAACATCGATCAGCTGCCTCCTGCACACCTCCCACTGGGGATATGCCCGCAACCAAGGTACATGCCCTTGACCGGAATCGAACCCGGGACCCTTCAGTCCGCAGGCCGACGCTCTATCCACTGAGCCAAACCGGTTTCGGCATTGTTTGCATTTTTAAGAAATATAGTAAAAGTTCTACCCAATGATCCCTTAGTCTAACTAGTTAATTTATTTTTAAAATAAACAGCAAATCATATGTTAAAAGCCAGAAAATTATTTCAGCAACCAAGGTCTTAACTTGAGATGTTACAGATGTCTTACACGAGCAAGTTAGCACTTCTTGATGGGCATTTATTTGATGTAAAGCTTTCGTTACCTTAGTTGAGCAGAAATACAGCCTGCCTGTTTGCAGCCAAAGGTACTAATGCTTTTCTTCCTCCACAGAGGAAGAAGGCTCTTTGTCAGGCTCCTGCCTTGGATATGAGGCCATTATCAACTTAAAGACATAACTGAGAGTGTGACACCATGTATCTATACCATGTATCTAGTCTACTTCTACTAGAAGTAGCTGTGTATTTTTAAAAAATTAAATTAAATTAATTTTTAGTGAGAGGCAGGGAGAAAGAGAGAGAGAGATTTGTTGTCCCACTTATTTCTGCATTCATTGGTTGATTCCTGTATGTGCCTTGATCAAAGATTGAACCCATAACTTTGACATAACCAATTTTTCCTAGAACAAGCTCTGTCTTCAGCTACAGCTTTTCTATGTTCAGCTTCATTTTCCAAGTCTAGGACAAAACAAATATATATCCTTACTATTAGCAAGGTATCAGACCTAAGTGTTCTGTTTCTACACAGTGACAGCTAATGCCTTTTGTTGGCAGTTTTTATAACTCAAATTAATCTATCATTGCTACTTATTCAACTTCTGTCCATCCTTGGAGATTCAAATCTGGGCCTCCCTCCTCAGTGTTATCACTTACTTCATTCACCAAGTGCACACCCATCTCAAGAAAAACGAATCAGGGACTCTCCTAACGAGAAATGTTCATGCTCCAACCCATGGCCATGGACACCTACCCTTTGGCTCAGAAACTGTTCTAGGCTTTGATCCCGCTCTCCTCAGGTTTTTTTTTTTCTTGGCAGCTATCCACAGTCCTTGACCACAGACACTCATCTACCGCGCCCACGCTGCTTTGCCCAGCTCCCTTCAGAGAACTCACTTCATGTGGTCCCTCCCAAGAATGTGCTTTCAGTTCAGCTCCCTTGAGCTGAAATACATCACCCTGCAGGATTGGACCCCAAATCTTGTCGTATCTAGACAGTGCTCTAACCAACTGAGCTTACCTGGCCAAAGCTCTTCATCTACCTCTTATTCTTTGTCACTAATTCATACACTGAGAGCTATAGATTCAGTCTATAACCATTACTGGGCATTCAATGCTCTCATTGTCTTGAAGATAAAGCACAAAACCTTACCTATAGTCTATGATCAATAAATATCTATGGAAGGAAGGAATGGGAAATGGAACCACAGTGTCCATGTGCACAGCACTCACTCTATTTATTGCGGGTACTCACCATCATCTGGCTGTCCGACCAGTCGGAAGGAAAGTCATCTGCCTTGACTGTGTATTTAAATCGAGCAACATCAAAGAGATTTGTTTCAGGCTTTTCATTATTCAGGATCGGTTCCAAGTACTTCCAGAAAATGTCAAGTTCTTTTATAGTATTCTCTTTCTTCAATTTTTCAGCTTCTATAGCTAATAATAGCAACATGTTTATACTACAAAATGAGAGTGTTGAATTTCTTCCCACTATAAGTGGACATGGCACGTCATATGCAATGCAAGATGTCTTATATAGTTCCAGAAAATGCAAAAAAAAAGAAATGCAATTTTGAGAAGACTTTGGACCTGGACTATATGATTATGAAATCAGAGGATTTTACTTCTGAAATTGGTGTTAAATATGAGCTTGTCCCATCCCCTTTATCTTACAGTTGAGGCCCTGAAAGATTATGATATGGTTACATATTTTGGAGCTAATATATTAAATATTTTTATCAGTTTACATTGCATTTGTATAGGAACAGTTTTACTGCTTAGCCACTTTCTGACCAAGTTAGTGTTTATTTGCTGCATAACTAGTTACAAATGCAAATAATTCGATTCTTCTTTCTCAAGTGGCTAAAAACAAACTGGCTCACCAATTTATGCCTCAGTTAACTTTTGGTCATATTAACATAACTACTGGCCTCTCTGGGCATTTGTGCTCTGATGATAAAATAATGACAGTTTTCCATATAGTTACACTTGAAAATTTAAAATACTTATGTTTATTATATCTATAGCTAAAATAGGCTCTACTACCAATATCTAATTAGTCTACTTAAAGACTATTTTTCTATTATTTATTTTTATAAATTAAATAATTTGTATAGAGAGACTGTGAAGTTTATGCAGCATAACCCCCATTATTCCCGCCCCCCCCCCCGACACACACACCGCCACCATCACTGGCTCCAATAATGAATTATTTAATGTTACAACTATCTTTGAAATAGAAGTATCTAGGTTTGAATCTCTACTCTTACTTAATAGCTGCCTCTAGGCTGAGAGTCCTTATTGGGAAAATGGAAATGAAACACATTTCTGAAAACTATATGAATCATTGCATGCGTCAAATAAATGGCAGCTATTATTATCATCAGTGGTAGCAATTTCTTACTTGAAACAGGAATTTTAAAAATGTAGTATTATAGAAATGGGGATGTGGTTGCATAAGTTACAAACATGGTGCAAATTGTATTATTAATAAATAACAATAAAAGTAACAGTAGGTGGCAGAATGAGCTTGGACTTCTGGGCCACACGGGCTTATACACCAAATCCCAGTCCTATCGTCTAATGCAGTGGTCAGTAAACTCATTAGTCAACAGAGCCAAATATCAACAGTACAACGATTGAAATTTCTTTTGAGAGCCAAATTTTTTAAACTTAAACTTCTTCTAACGCCACTTCTTCAAAATAGACCTGCCCAGGCCGTGGTATTTTGTGGAAGAGCCACACTCAAGGGGCCAAAGAGCCGCATGTGGCTCGCGAGCTGCAGTTTGGCGATCACTGGTCTAATGGATGCACCACATTTTGTTCCTTCCCACAGAGGTGGTCAGACACAAAGCCCTTAGATGAAGAGCTCCAGGCTCCAATGGCTGAATGGTAGTGTGGTGGGGGCTTCATCCCATAACTCACTACTTTAAGGCCTGGAAGATAAGGCACTCCTTCTGCTTAATCACAACAAGCCAGGAGCAAAGCACAGCAAGCATCCAAGGCCATGATCTCCCTTGGGCCACTTGACGGTGGCTTCTGGAAGAATGGATTTTCTACAGTGGATCTACCCACCTCATGCTCTAGGTAAAAGTTATAGATCAAATGTGCCAGAGAAATATAGTTGGATGACCAAGTCTTTTGACCTGAAGTCTATGTTCTCTGTGGCTATATAGCGATATAAACACAGAAGATGATTTTAATTTGCAAAATTTACAACACCTGGTTAGTGGAAGCAGCCTAAAAATTGAATCTAAGTCTTGAAAGGATTTCGGAACGTATGTATGGTATGACTATGTTTTGCACAGAAACTTGCATTTGTACTTTAAGGACAGTGGGGAACATTGAAGGACCCAGTAAGTTGTGTAGCAAGCTGCATACCTTCTGGCTTAAGAACAACTTCCTGCTGCTGGCTAACTGCTGCCAGGTGTGCCTGCAGAGGTTCGTAATTCTCCGAAGATATTTTAATCACGCTGCTTATGGGAATGCCGAGTTCAGTCATGATCGCTAATAGCTGAGGATTGTTGAAGCCCACAACTATAATGTAATGTTGGGCACCATCATCTGGCTCGTCATCTGTCCACAATACCAGAAAGAAAAGGAGGTGTCACTTTAAAAGAACAGGTTGCACTCAGCCAGTTCCATGGCTGTGTACATTATGTATGCGTTTACAATCCCCTGGCTTGCCAAAAGCAGTCCAGCTGGCTGGAATGCAGTCCTCCTAACTGGTTCTCATTACTGCCCTTCCAGTAAGAAGGCTGAAGCTATTTTACAAAATATTAAATCACTTTTGCAAATGAGACATAGGCGTAATAGGAGGACAATCATACACAGGGCTTGTGGTCATGGAAAATGTGTGCTTAGGATTTTGTTAAAAAAAAAAAAACACAAAGTTTAGGCTGTGATTTTTTTTTTTTTGCTTCTAATCTCTTTTGAGCAACATCTGGATTTACTCCTGAATTACGAGTAGCTGCAGCTTTGTGGTATTTTATAAGGAGAGGTGTTTACAGGAGAGGGAAATATTGAATATGGACATGCCCCCTACCAAAGTATTCCGGGTATTTATGTCAATAGGTGTGAATGCTGAGTGTGGATTAGGCAGCAACTATTGAGAGTGGATGGTGACTGAAAATTATATCCCATAATAGCCCACTAAGATCAATTTTAAAATAGTGCAATAGGTGCACACACTTTTAATTCTCAAGTAATGATTTTTATTCTAGCACTAAACAAATCAGCATTGATATTGCCCATGGAATCCATAATGTCAGTGCTTCTAAGCCTAGTTAGTGCATTTCGAGCAGATAGCAGGGGAGTGAGGAATGGGAAGGCCTGCCATCTCATTTGCATGTTATGCAAATAATTACAGGCAGCTCCATTTTGACTCATGGGAAGGTGGCAATGAATTGCTCATAGCTGTCTAATTGAAATCATTTCTATATCAACAATCTAAAAAGAAAGAAACTTCAAGTTGCTCTAAGACACACTGATAGTGGGAGAAATTAAGGCCAGGAAGCTCTGAGTCCCACATTAACTGGTCTAATTTTTTTACCACTGTATTTCACTCATGACAATAACCACTTTTTACTTTGCTTTATAATCATGTCTGCCTTTTAAAAAACGTTCCCAACAAGATAGTAAGCTCCCCAGTGCCACAACAGCTCTCTCATTGTTTTATCCTTTATGTGTATTATGTAAATGTGCCCATAGCAAGACAGGTGCTAAATAAACATTTGCTGAAAACACAAATGAATTGCAAATAGAACTATTTTTCTACTAGGGGGTCATGGGTAGTATGTGATTTATGGTTTTATAAACAGTGAAAAGGCTGGGGAATTATTCTCCAGTTACTCTGTAGGTGATAGGCAAGAAGTGAAAGGTAACCAACACGAGGATCATCTTACTGACCGATGTAAACTTTGATCTCATCTTCCTCTCCCCTCCGTTTTAACTGGGTCGTCTTTTTCACTGTTGCACTCGCCTCAGGCTGGTCCTTCCCCTTTCCTTTGGCAGCTTTGGCCTCTGCGACCTTCTTTTCCTTGGGAGTTTTCGCTTTCCCTTCATCCTTTTCTATCTTAAATCTGTCTTCTGTCGCCTGGAAAGAGAGAACATTTTTTCTTCCAAATCATACAGTGAGCAAGCAATGGTTTTTCTTTTTTTTATTTTTTTCTTTTTTTTTTTTAAATATATTTTATTGATTTTTTTACAGAGAGGAAGGGAGAGGGATAGAGAGTTAGAAACATCGATGAGAGAGAAACATCGATCAGCTGCCTCCTGCACACCCCCTACTGGGGATGTGCCCGCAACCACGGTACATGTCCTTGACCGGAATCGAACCCGGGACCCTTCAGTCCGCAGGCCGACGCTCTATCCACTGAGCCAAACCCGTTTCAGCTGCAATGGTTTTTCTACTGTCAGGTGGACTTACTGTTTATTTCAGTTAATCACTGTCTACTCATCTTTTCAATCTTCAGGCCAAGATAGTGGAGATCTGGTTGAGCCTAAGTGATGATGAGGCACATCTACGCATGAGGAGCGGAGGGGTGGGTGCTAGGAGACTGTATCAATATTTACCTCCCTCCTTTCACAAAAGTATTTTAAAAATACCTATAAATGTTGATTCACTTCTTTAAATAACCTCTTTAAATTATAAAAATATCATTCCTGAAAATTGGGGAAAAATATACAGAAATTACAAAAATCACCATAAATCCATCATCCAGAGAAAATGAGTGGAAGATGGTATTTAATGCATTCTTTAAATTATGTTTATGCATCATTTTTATATAGCCGTTACTGTTTTCTCTATACAATTCAGTGTTCTGTGTTTTCCATTAACAATGATGCATCTTCAGTTGGCAGGATTTCAAGAGGTATCACTCTGTAAAGAATTTCCCAGGTAGAGCAGCTATATCTGCAATGTTTGGTAGCATCTGGATCGTCCTGCTGAGAAGGCCCGGTGCAGACACTGTATGTAGAAACAGAAGCAAAGGGAAGCACCTTGTCTTCCCAGGAGCCAGGTCCAGGCAGAGAAGCCCTTGGCAGATTTCGGAGCATGTTCTTTGCCCTACCAGTCCCTTCTTCTCCTCCAGGGCTGACTCTAGTGGCGGTCTTCCTACCTGTGTTTCTTACTCCTCTCGCCCCCCATACTTGAGAGCTGAACCAGGATAGTCCCCTTGACCCTCTGGTTCTGGACAATGATTGACTGTTAACCTCTAGAATTTTACTTTGGTCCAAAGGTAAAGCATCCTTTTATTACCAAGCTCTGAGCACACAAAGGTCACCTTCCATCTTCTCTCCTTTTCCTCAGTTCTCTCTCATTCTGAATAAGCCCCTTCAGGACATATGAGCTTATGTTTGCAATGTGGGGGCAGGTTAGGGCAAAGTGAACCTGAACAGCTGAGTATTCAGAAAGTTGGCCCCTCCTAAATCATATGCTACAATTTGTTTACCCCAACTTCTTCTTTGACCCTCTTCACTGCTGGCTAACATAGCATGCATACTCCTATTTATTCTACGGCGATCTGCTCACAACTTGAAGAACTCAGAGGTAAACTCTTGCCAATTCAAGACAAAAATATAGGAGGGTGTATCCAAAAGGCCCCTCTTTCCACCATGTTTAGGGAACACATGTTCTCCAGCATATGAAGGGAGACTCAAGTTCATTACAGAGTACATTTTATTTAAAATGCATTGTGTACAAAAAGCATCTGGGTGCCTCCTACTGTGAGAAGGCCTTGGATAGGCACAGATATTTCTTAACTAGTTAAGCTACATAGCAGATGGTGAGTTCTTGTCTTAGCAACAACCAAAAATAGTATGAGCATTTCATGTACTCAGTTGAGTATCAAGTGACACCTATTCAAAATTCTTAATCTTGTTATTCTCACTTTTTAAAGGAAAAAATACAAATTCTCCCTGTCAGAAACATGGCAGCATAGTTATTTTATACTTCAAATATTTTAGGTTGTATTTTATTCTAAATGGCTCCTTGATGTATTTGTTCTGTTATTCCTCACAATGAATGGGAGGTAAAAGTCAGTGGAACAATTGGTAAATCACTCAACTTCATCTTATTTTGGTTAATAGTGCTTCTTAATATTTGTATGTAATGTTTGTGTGTGTGTCTTATATGTTCTATCATAAGATTCCCATGAAATATTATTAAGGACGTAGGTAAAAACCACGCTCGCGGTGGTTACGTGACTAAGCCATTCCATCATTATGTGGCTTATGAGAAACTGGCTCTGTGTCCTGAGTGCTACTCTGATTCTCTGTCAAGGTATCACTCTACTTCATAAACAATCTATTCTACTAGTCACAGGTGAGAGGATAAGATATGGGCTGAAAGAAATGTCTGGTGTCAAATAAGTTTGAAAGATAGTAGACTAAACAGACTTATTTTCCTGAAACTGCCCATTTGTAATAAGCTAATGTACTATGAAATCTCCAAAACTTAACACAGTGATTTCCAAGTTCATTTGACCAGAGGGCTATTTTTTTAAAAAATGGAGAACAGGGTCTAAATGGATCTAGAACCTGTTTTGGATACACAAGGTTATGGGGACATTTAGGGGCTCAATTAATCAATTTCTATAAACCTATTCTAAGGAAATTATTAAAAATATCAAGAATTCTATACTATAAAGTTGTTCATCATAACATTGCTTTTATGAAAAAATATGGAAATAATTGAAATGCTCAACAATAGAGGAATAATTAAGAAAGTTATGGTAGTCCATAGAATATCATATAACCAGTAAATTAATACATGTGAATGCTGTGTGGTAAGGAGTAAAAATTATCTTACTTTTTAAAAAGCGGAATAATTTCTTTTTACTATGATTGCAGCTATATAAAGAAACAAATCCACAGAAAGGACAAAGGACTATACCAAGTTATTGATTGGTTATGGCATTATGAACATTTCATTTTTCCTTTTCTATATTTTATATTTATTCTTTGTCCTCTGCTCTCCTCCCCACTTTCCTGACAAACAGAAAATATAATGGATGGGACTGAGTTAGGAGCCTGCAGTAGTGGTGGTGAGGCATTGGGTCTGATGTCTAATGTCTATCTCCTGCAGGACTCTATGAGATCCAGAGGCTTTAGCACCAAGATCAGCCAATGTTATTATCCCTCAGCAATTTTCAACCTTTTAAATCTCATTGCACACATAAACTAATTACCAAAATTCTGTGGCACACCAAAAAAAATTTTTTTCCAATCTGACCAAAAAATAATTTTCATTCATTCACACCAGACAGCTATTGTCATGTTGGCTGTTGTCATTATTTTATGTGACAATCTAAGGGAAAAGAGGTCAGTGCCCCTGACTAAGCAGTTAGGTATTACATGTTTTAAACATTCTTGTGGCACACCAGATGAACATCACTGTTCCATCTCAATATCCAGAAGGGTAGAGAGAAGGGGCAAGAATGTTTGGAATGTTAAGACCAGGTCATTTCTGGGTGGGAACAGGACTGGAAATGAAGTCAGGATTCCCTTGAAATTGGTGGTCAGGTAGCTCAGTGGTCTTTATCTTTGCTGAGCTTAGTTACTTTCCATGACCTGTCTCTGCACTTGACCTTGGGATGCTGTATGCATGCAATTAGTGCGACCAGCTGGCTGTTGGCAGATCACGGAGTAGAGCCTTTGCTGTTACAG
Organism: Plecotus auritus; assembly: GCF_963455305.1. NCBI lineage: Eukaryota > Metazoa > Chordata > Mammalia > Chiroptera > Vespertilionidae > Plecotus > Plecotus auritus. Next base: position 33,104,399 of record NC_137778.1, read on the forward strand.
GGAAACATCTCTGGCAGACACTCTACTGGTTTTGAGCCAACACAGCCACTTTGAATAAATATCGAGACACACTGGGGAGGGATATGTACAGTGGTAAGAGCATGGTCTTTAGAGTCTGACAGTTTCGGATTTGAATTCCAGCTCCACCTCTGAGCAGCTATTCAGCCTTGGGAAAGTTACCTAACTTTTCACACCCTCAATTTCCCCAACTGCAAACTGGGAATACTACTCTACTTCATAAAGTCGTTCAAAAAATTAAATTATATAGCTTGTGTAAAGAGCTCAGTATAGTGCCGAACAGTCAATATTGGTAGCTAATTATTATTAGCTGCTGTAATTGAAGCTATTTGTATTTTAAAATACTGCTCAATTTTAAATATGCGTGTTTCTGCACATTTTTCATGAAATCTATAAAATGTTTTTATTAATCAAAGGATCCCAATTTGCAAAGCACTTTTATTTTACAGATTTGCCAGCCAGTGAGTCATTTGTTATTTACTGTGAATTGTTGGATTTTGCAGTTCTTTAGCTCCCACATTTTGTTGGTAGTATCCTCATTTCGATAACCAGCCTTAAAGAATTCCACCAAGCCAGTGAGGCAAGTTACTCCTTTCCTGAATCCGCACGGTCCAAACCAAGTTCTTGCTCTTCCTCTGTTTGATTTCTTGAAATAGTTTCTGAAGATTTTAACCACAACTGAATCAAAACTAACCAGCCTGTAATTTCCTGGTATGTCCCTATGGTCTTTCTTTGAAAGCAAACACACACACACACAAAATGGCATTACATTGGCTGGTTTCCAGTGCTTCAGGGTTTCAGCTGGAAAATGTGTGTGAAAGTGACCCATTTCTCTGTCGCTGTTACGAGCAGGCTCGGCTGTCTGAGGCTTTATCGTCATATCTTATCAAATTCATGTGCTTTTAATCTTGAGCTGTCTTAAGAAAAGTTTACCAATACTCTCTCTCAATAGTTCTTTCATGTATATATATATTTTCTCTTCACCCTAGTACATCGGGAAATAAGGCAACTTGTAATAAGTATATCAGCCAGAAAGAACTGTTCTGCTTTTATATAAAAAAGATGCTAAAAATATCCAAGAAAATATGGACTGGTTATTTGAATTCACAAATTAAAAGCACAACTAGAATATATTTGCTTTTTCCCCAAAATTCTATTCAAATATTCTGAACTTGACTCAACTCCGAGGCACAGAAAACTAGATTTAGTTTGACTAATTAAATGGTTAAATTTTTTTGTATTATAGCCATTTTTCATGTATTTTTTATGACTAAATATTTTCTGTTAGTTAAATTCTTAATATAGTTTGAGTCACAATGAAGTATTTTGGCTTTAAATAAATGTTTATAATTAATATATAACAGAAAAGTTAGAATTAAAAAGAAGTAAAAATGTTAATGATGCTATAATATTCAGATAATGGCTAAATGAAAACAGGTTTCAGAATGGAAACCAAGTAATTTATTTTAAAATTAAGAAGAACATTATGAAAATATATATGCCCACTACGTTGTTTTCTAAATGTTTGTTTCAATAAATGTGTGTTAATTAACAACAGATTGATAAGAACTAAAAATGTAGAATAAATGCTGAGATAATGATGTGATCAGAAAATTCATTTCTAAGCAAAACACACTTATTCACATTTTAAGATACAATAAAATATAGTTTGAGATTAATTGTAAAAGAGTCATATTCAGAAGTTCTGAAATGCTAAAATGTATTTAAAGAAATAGAGTATATATATTTCCTTCATGGTGTGCATATTGGGAAGTAATAAGTTTATTTCTAAATAGATAAAGTTTTCAAATATATTCAACTTATTTGCAGTTAGAGGCAAGGATTGCCTCTCAGAAATTCATGTGCTAAAGGCTTCAAAACTGTTCTTCTAAGAACTATCTTCTCCTGTATTATTTTTTTATACTACTTATTAGCCAGCAAACTTCCTTCATGGTCAAAGCCAATGCAATGTTAAGCAGAGCCCAGACTAAAGTGTTATAAATTATTAAAATTAGTGGAATCTAAAATATCAGTTTTTACTGTACCTGGCAATTGAAACTATATTATTTACCATTTACTTTAAAAAAAGATTTAATAAAATAGTATCAAATATATAGTGATACATTATATTTGTTTCTTTGGGGAAAAAGAACAGGATGTGAATTATATTAATTTTTGTCCACAGCCTTCCCCTAATATTTTCTTTAATTATTGTTCTGGATATATTTCAAACCTTTATTTAAAAATTTTTCAGAAAATGTACAGATGTAAGCAATGTAATTAGCATTTGAAAGAAAACATCTACATAGATTTCACACTGAAGTTAAAAACCTGAGGAGACACACACTCCCCTGTAGGAATTTCAGAATCTTACCCTGGGTTTAGGAAAGAGAAGAAAATTGGGTAAAGCCCTCTTTTCTGTTTTTTAATTTCTAATCCACAGTATGGTGTCAGTTTTACATACTTTATATTTATTTTGCTTTCTGCCAAACTCCCTGGCTGACAAACATTAACCTCAATTGTTCCGACGGACCTGTTGGGCAGTATTGTTGAAATGAACGTAGATTATATCATCTCTCAAACAACCCCTTAATCTTGCCTTTACCAAGAGTAAAGGAAAGTATTCCATTCCAATCAGGTTTCATCACTTACTCATATGGTTGCAACACGAGGATTTGGGGCTGGTATTTTGGGAACCCGATCTAATGAAGACATCAAATCAGATTGTGTAATTGTTGGCTCTTAATTGCTCAGAGTTCTCTTAAGCATCTATTACTTATATATACTATATAAATAAATCTTAAATTCAAGCCCCAAATTCCTTAGGACTCTTGAATTTTCAACAAATAAATAAAGATTATCTCCATAGCTTCAGAATTTCATAACTATATCATTATAGTTCACGTTTCAAAGAAATGCTGAGCAAAATAACAGTGCAGAAATATTTTTATATCATTGCTCCTGGCTAGCTTTAAAAACATTTCTTGAGCTTTCAGGATACTCCATTTATTGTTACTGCAAACCTGTTAACTTAAATCTAAAATCTAGTCCTATTAAAAACAATTACTAGCTTAAGATAGGTGGCAAACCAGTAAGTAAACTGACACTCTTTAGCCTGTTAGGTATATTTGTAGGTGCCATGAAAAAGCACAAAGCAAACAGAAGGTGCAGGAATTTTCCAGGACTCACAGTCTATTTTTTCTAATTCAGATTCCCATGTGACACTGGAATTTAGAAAGGCAAGAAAAGATGTTTCTATAGTTTCAAATTTTCCAATTTTTCTTCTGCCAAGTCTCAACGTCTCTGAGTATTTAAGGTATAAGTCTCCTGTACGTGATGGAAAATGCTTCAATAGGTGGAAAACTATACCATTGCCTGTGCTCATATGAGTAGAAATTTCCTGAGGACAATATGTGCCATGTTAATAAGATTCTATATGGGAAATCTCTTTGAAAAGCATAAAGCCCAATATTACAAATATACGGCGGCATTATTATTTTGTTCTACAATTATCCTGTCAAAGGACCAATTCAAGTATGAAATCTGGATCTGAGGATCTTGCCAAAGTGAAGAAGGTATTATTGGCACATGGTCACTTTGTCTTCTTACATGAATTGATTTTACCTCTTCCTCTTAGGGACATAAATGAACAACTAACATGTAAATCCATTTTAAACATACATACAGGCACATGTTATATATGTACATATAGGAGCGTCTGATTTTCCCAAAATATTTCAGCATGATTTGAAAATAAGAAAAACATCTCTTATTTTGAGTAATGGTAATAGCAAATGGATTTGAACCTGGCATCACTTTGCTAAAAATATTTTAAAATATTTTTCAGATGAAAAGATGAATCTTTGGAAAACACACAGATTGACTTCCAAAGGCTAATTAAATGAAAAGTCTACACGTGAAGAAATAATCAGATGTATAATATGGAAACAGAAGTGATGGATTGCTGCTGAAATATTCAGATTATTATGAAGGTACAGAGGTAGCCGATTATTTAATAGATACTCCTGTTGAATATCATGTGGTAAAGTTTAGATAGGACCCTGACTTGGTTGGTTTTTCAGTTTTTTATATTTACTTCTCCTGACTCTCTGTCTCTCCTCGGTCCCCCTCTTTGTCAGTAGATATAAATAGACTGCCATACAAATGACCTCAGGCACAGGCCCTGGATACTGTCATATTTCTACAAAAGGGAACTTATTTTTAATGGGTTTGCCTTTGAGGAAATACAATTTCTCCGATAGAGCCTTGTGTAGCCTTTTCTCTAAGAAGCTGAGATAAACAGCTAAATGTGCTAGGTGACAATGGTCGGCTTGTGAAGAGAGGACACGTAGCCCTAGCTGGTTTTGCTCAGTGGACAGAGCATCGGCCCATAGACTGAAGGGTTTGATTCTAGTCAAGGGCACCTATCTCAGTTGCAGGTTCGATCCCCGCCCTAGTTAGGGCACAGGCGGGAGGCAACCAACAATGACATTCTCTCTCTCTGTCTCTCCCCCTCCCTTCAATTCTCTCTAAAAATCAATGGGAAAACATCCTCGGGTGATTATTAACAGAAAAGAGAGGAGAGAGAGAGAGAGAGAGAGAGAGAGAGAGAGAGAGAGAGAGAGAGAGAGAGAGAGAGACTTTAGAAAACCCACCGGGGTACAGTACCTTCCTTTCATTTTCCCGTCGCTGTTGGTCCTTAAGTTTAATCTGGAGAAGTTGAAATTTCAAGAGTTTCCCTATCAGTGGTAACGTTAGTTTCTCTCCATTGTCCATAATGACTTTTGCTGCTACTAACACCTGTGAAGAAACACAATTATTAGAAAAGGTGGCATTTCATAGCCTATGGCACAAGCTGTCAGTGATGAAAAGATGAAATGGTATTTTGGTGTTGTAATTTTTGCCTTACTGCAAAAGTGCCTCATTGCTGGCCAAAAAAATTAGGGGGAAAATGTATCAATGCCATAGAGAGGGGCATTTATCCTCCAACTAAATTGGGTTGTCTGAAAATTAACTTCTTTTTCCAATAGGGCAGGGGGAGCTTCCCCCAATAGGGCTACTAGACTCAAACTCTCCAAAATGGGCAGAGGAAAGGTAGGCAGGGCTCGTAACAGGGTACCGGATAGGTCAGGTTCACGCTACAGAAAGTCTGTTGTGTGGCATAGCAAATAGTCCGAATCGTCAAACTTTGACTTATTAGTATGGTATAAATTAAACAGGGTTTTATAATAATGGGGATGGCTATGTGAGCAGTCATTTATTTTTGAGTGACCAAATTGGAATGAAAGATAAAAGATGACTGACAGAGGCGCCCTGCGAATGTTGCACCCCTCCCCCCTGGCAATTTAATGTTGATCCTGTTGGTATGCAGCCTAATTGGGGTGAAATAAGGTTATTGAGTTTTCTTTGGGTGACGACAGCACTAGGAACATACAGCTGTATTGTCCAGATGTGTGGCACTGACAGCCTGTTTTATGACTCCACATTTTACAGCTTGTTTCCCCTAAATGTCACACAACTCCCTAACATCTGGGCCCTTTTCCTTGGAGCCCTATAACCACTTTATTTACTGCAAAAAAATAAAATCACGTAAAATAAACCATAAAAAAGTTGTTACGTGTTTCTCTTTACTTGTGTTGTCTCCCTAATAAAGCTCACCTCCAGCGGAAGCACTGTCACAAAAGTTAGTCTAGTCAAAGTATTTTTCGACTTTTGTTTTTAAGCAAGAATCAGATTTATTTATAACCCCAGGATGAATTAGGTGTTACTAAAATGTTCTGACATGTTGCTTTTCTCCCCCCGTGGAGCAATTACTCCTCCGGGCGCATATGGTGTCAATTTCAGACCCTCCGTCCCAGACAATGACGGCGCGCACTGCAACTCATCGGGCTGCGTCCTGTCTGAGGTTCCTACCAGCTCTTGGTTAGGGCTTTCCTGGCCAATCCGGTGCCTTACGACTTTCCGCTTTGCCAAGGGAAACAGCTGAAAGAAAGGGAGATGGCTATTTTGCTTCTAACTGCAAAGGCTCTGTGGATTATCTTAAGCCAAAATGTAACTGGACCTCTTGGAGAGCATACGGGGTTTCCTGCATTGCATCGTGGAAGGGGGAAGCCAGGGAAAGGACTCCTTGAAATTGCAGTTCCTAAAACCTAAGAACAAACCAAGTGTCCGAAAGCTTTGCGAGTGTCTGGCAAACAACCTCCGTGAAACAGCTCTTTGCTTTTTACAGCAGTTCTCCTAGTAACACGAATTAGAGAAAGGGACCCGATGGCTGAGATTTCTGGGAGCAGGAAGACAAAGGCACCCCTGCAGAACCTCACTATCTAATTAGGACCACGTTCAAGAGGAAGAGAGTCTCAGGGAATGAACGGTCACACGTTGACTGTAAAAGTAGAGCTGTCCAGTTAGGTCCAAGCCCAGGGGTAGATGTACATGGTTTAAAATGGCATTTTCAACACCAGCCAAACAGTGTGCTGACAATCAGGCTGTTTTGTGACATCTGGTTTAAAATATACAAATTTGGGTTTTTGAAGCTCACAGCAGTTGAGTACGGGCATTTCCCTGCAATACGAATATAACAACATCATTGAAGGGAAGTCAACACTTGGAATGGGTTACCCAGGAGCGCTGTGGAGTCTCTTTTCCTGATGACCTGTGAAAACAGGATATTTACCTAGGTCTGGGGTGGTGTAGGTGAAGCCTGCCTGGCGTCATGGTGATGGATGGGATGTCTCTGGAGTTGCTTTCTCTCCCCAGGTCTCTATGAGTCCATGAATGTTACCTCACTGTGTTTAAATGTACTCAAAGCACAACAAAACATCCACAGAGAAAGGTATTTTGCTGGCTACACAAGTTTTCTCTGGTTCATCTAAAACGGCCTGTTGAGAGTTGGGTTTGAAACAAAAACCTGGTATGGCATCAAAATGACAGTGATATCCTACTGTGATGAGGAGTGTCACCGGAATAGCTGGGCACCATGTTCCTGTGACACAGGGACATGGAGTGAGGGCAATGGCAGTGTAAGGCAGCACTGAGGAGGGATGGAGTGGTCCCTCTGGCTGGAACGGCCCCAGGACAGCCCCGTGGGGGCAGATTCCATGCCCTGACACTCTCGGAGGAAGGCAGGCACCTCCTGGGCACCCTGGCACCTTCAGCAATGGCAGACTCTGAGCATGTTGTCCTCCCCAGGGATACTCAGAGGAGCTGTGATTCCCACACATGTCTTTTCTCTCTGGGCTTCCCCCAAAGGGATGACATGTGGATCCTTAGGTTAATGAATGAAAATGAAAGTCTCTGCTGATTTCAAAACTGGAGACTGAAAATGTTTATGGTATTTAGGTCATCCCAGGAGAGGCAGAAAAGCAAATTAATTTCCACTGAAAATTCTTTCTTCTCACACTCCATAAGTCACAATTACACCCAATCAGGAGTCAGTAGTTTAGTCTCAGATGAAAAACAAATCCTTAGAGGACCTTTGTTTTGAAGCAAAAGTCTTTGAGGAAAGAAAACAAAAGCACTGCAGAAGAGACAGAATTGAAGAGGAAATACACTTTTCACATAACATTTCAGAAAGACGTCCTCTCCTTTGTCTTACTAGTATTAATTGAAATAATCAAACCTTCAACTTCCAGTATTGTAAGGGTCACTTGTCCAGGATCTCATCAATGTATATGTGCGTACCAGTGTTCCTTTGTGTATCCGCATGTGTGTATCTATGTGTTTGACTGTGTTTGTGTGTTTGACTGTGTGTGTGTGTGTGTGTGTGTGTGTGTGTACTAGGAAGCAAACTGACAAGGGCTGTAGGTGTTGGGAAGATGAAGGCTACAAGAGAAAATGGGAGCAGTGAGCTGGTCAGGGGTGGGGAATAATTGTGGACAAAAATCCAGGCTTTTAGAATTAGGCAGAAAAACAGTCCTAAGCGGGGGAAAAAAACACACACACACAAAAAAAAACACACACACACACACACACACAAAAAAAAAAAACACAAAAAAAACCTGGCTGTTCATTAAACCAAAAAACCAAATAAATTAGCCTGGTATGAGTCAGAAACTAAAAAAAAAAAAAAGAGTCTATGGGCAAATGAGACTCATTAAAACGGAGAAGAACTGTTGCCAGGCGAGGCCTGTATGTGTCTCCTGGACCTACTCAGGCCCGGCCGAGGGGCCTGCCAGGGCTGGGAGGAGGGCAGGCTTGGCTTCCGGAGGTGTTCTAGACTAGGAAAGAGGGCTGTAGGAGATAATTTAGCTCGGAGAGTGTAGTGGAGGCTACGCTGAATGAAGATCCTAGTTTGAGGTAGATGTCCTTTTCCTGTTAAAAAGTTTATGATTTTGAGCACACTAAGAAATAAAAATATTTCCCTCTTTATCACTTACTTGGCTCAAAGACTTAGGCCATATTTACTATCTAATGATCTAATCCAACAAAAATAGAGCAAATGAGCCAAATTCTCTCCTTGCCTGGGTGTCAGGCCCACCCACAGACCCTAGTGCCCTCCCTTCTCCTCTTCCATCCCCCCTCCCGGTGGTTCCTCCCTGCATTAGCAGTAAGCACAGCATCTGCCTGGACAAACACTTAGAATTGCCCCACAGATTAGAAACCCAATGGGTATATGTGTGCAAGTGTGTATACGTATAAACATATATGCGTATCTATGTATGTGTACATGTATATAGGATGCGTGTTTAATCCAGGTGAGTTCTGAGGAAGAGTGAAGACTTCGGATCTGCAGTTCTCTTGTCTGGAACAGGTCTTGGGAAAGAGGTGATGGAGGAGGAAAGATGTAGTTGTGTGGGGCAGAGAAGGGAGGGGTGATGGAGAGTGATGGGCTGAAGGAAGACTTTCTCTCCAGAAGCTCCAAATAGCCACCAGTTCGCCTAAAAATAATCTGGTTTCAGGGTCCTCCATGGAGGGTATCCATAGTGTTTGCACAATAGTTGTATTAATGCGCAAAATATGAGTTCATATTTAACCCATTATTATTAGGTCCATGACTTAGGGTTGGTTTAAACACAGAAAGACCTCAGTAAACAGGAGCAGAATCTATAACTTTAACTCAGTCCAAACTAGCACAGGGCTGAGCAAAAAGTGTTTTGACACACACATGTGTGACATATACACATATCCACGTATGTGCACAAGTGTCTATGTACATGTATGCACAGAGTATGTGTGTTTATGTGTGTAGCTGCCTTTGGGATAATTATTAAAAGATACTCAGTATCTAAAAACACCATGAAAACTGAGCTTGTGGATACTGAAGAATTAATAGTAAGAGAAGAACACTATTAACATTTTTTATCAGCACCTTAAAAGTAATTCTGCTATTTACCATTTCTCCCGAATTATCCTAAAAGAACAGAAGGTATTATGCTTATCATTAAACACCTGTCAGATTAAATCTGTATAATTTATTCATCAAAGTAGAGTGGGTAACTATATGTGCCATCTTTCAAGTTCGTTATTTAGGTAGCATCATTATTAATTTGTGCTATTATATGTTATATCTGCCCATAATATTAAAAAACCAGAGAAACTATGTTGCCCTGATGTGTGTTATAACATTTTCAATGTTTAGAACAAAGAACCTGAATCAGATGAGCCTGATTTTGCACATTTGAAGAAAAGGCTGGATTTGCCAATGACTGAGAAGGACCACTGACATGGAGGTGCCTCACATGGGAAGATGCATGCTGGGAACTTGAGTGCATTTGGTACAAGGACGATGAAGAGGCTCTGGAGCCATGGCTACCTGTGCACAGTGTCACGCAGAAGTGAGGCTGGTTTATATTCCAGCCCTCGAAAATGTCACTGGGAGCCTGGGCAAGTTGCTACTCCCTTTCAACCTCAGCTTTGTCACCTACAGCAGGGTTTCCTAACAGCAGCACCATTGACATTTTGAGCAGGACATTCTCGGTTTGTAGGAGGTCATCCTGCGCATCTCAGGATGTTTAGCACACCCCTGGCTTCTACAGCTCTGAACATCAACGCTATCGCCAGACATTGACAAATGTTCCCTGCGACAGTATCATCCCTGGTTGAGAACCACTGATCTACAGAAAGAAAACACGAACACTGCTGATCTATCTCATAAGACTGCCTTGAGAATGGAATTAAATAACACATACACGGTAAACCCTCACTGGTGAGTAACATACACGGTAAACCCTCACTGAAATGAGCTCTTACTGTTACTAGCCTCACACCCAAGACAGAAGTGGAGGAGAGAGAAAAGGAAGGGAGCGAAGTGCACCTGGACAGGCAAGACAGTGTGACCCGAATTTATTATCATCTGGGGTGACCATGGCTTCTCCTTTCACTTAACGCTCTCTGTACTCTAACAAGGACAATCGGGATCCCCTTGGGGAAAGCAGAGAGAAAGTGTAGGAACGTATTTTGTTATGGCACACTGTGAAACAGGAGAGTAGAGAAGGAGGCAGTTTGCTCTTCTTAATATCTTCTGAACTGAGACGGAGGAATTGTGTGCAGAGTGTTCTGCAGTTCACAGCCTTCTCTCCTGTTCCCTCCACTCTTGTCCCTCCTTCATTCCTTCTGCATTTACTGAGTGCCAACTATACTGCAGTCTTTGCATTACTTGATCCTTTACACGTCTAGTCTATGCAACTCACATTCTCTAAGCAATGAATAATTTCTAACAAGGCATAATTAGGAAAACAGCTGGGAGGGTAGGGTAGCAGTGAGGGAAGGCAATGGAGACCAAAAAAGAGGGGGGTAGGAAGAATGGGAATGACGGAAACATGTTTCCTCACTTTGAGCAGAGGAAAAGAAAATAATCAAGCAATGTTAAGCTGTCTGTACATAAATGTAAAGGTGGCTGAAGATCCAGGCTCCATATAGATCATACTGTCTGCCTAACGCCAATGGAACGTTATGCAAGTGCTCAGACTGCAGCTTGGTGAGAAGTTTGTAATGATGATGAATTTCCCGAGCAGGTGACTCCTAGATCATTTTCAGCTGTCCATAATTAAACTGGTATCCATCTCTCGACAATGTCAAGGCTGTAAAATAATTCCAGTCATTGGACCTCTTACATCTGTGCTGAAATGAAATAATATTTGGCAGTAATAAGGAGTCACCGAAACTAAATAAACAGCCCCTTTCAAGACTACATAAAAGTTGGTAACGTAATAGCATTTGACAGGGATTAAGACCTCTTTGGGGCTGTAAGGAAGTTTCAGAAGCAACAATAATAAATACAGGGCAGGTAGAACAGATCTGTGCTTTAACAGACATGTGTAATTTGAAATGTGATGGATTTCCCATAGGAGATGAGCATTTTGAGCATCTAACATGCATATGTCAAAAAGTATGGGCCTCTAATTGAAACACATTTGTAGGGATTATTCTTCCAAAGAAGGAAAAAGCTAAGCTTCTCTTGTTAACTAAGTAGCATGTTAGTTTTTTGTATATCAGAGAAATTCATAAAGGCACATAGAGCTGAATGTGATAACCTATAGAAGAATCCTATATAATAAAAGGCTAATACGGAAGTCAACCAAACGGTGGAACATCCGGTCGCTATGACACACACTGACCACCAGGGGGCAGATGCTCAATGCAGGAGCTGCCCCCTGATGGTCAGTGCACTCCCACAGGGGGAGCACTGCTCAGCCAAAAGCCAGGCTCACGGCTGGCTAGCGCAGTGGCAGTGGTGGGAGCCTCTCCTACCTCCGTGGCAGCGCTAAGGATGTCCGACTGTCCCAGAGGGCTCCCAGACTGCGAGAGGGTGCAGGCCGGCCTAAGGGACCCCTCCACCCCCACCCCAGTCCCCAGTGCATGAATTTCGTGCACTGGGCCTCCAGTTACCTAGAAAGGTCAGAGGTATTTTAGCTTTAGATGTGTATTGATGAGCAACACTGAACTCTTATCTTGGCAGTCTTTTTTCTTACAATCTTTTCTCCTATTCTCCTAGATCAGATCTTTTCCTTAGTCCCTAGATGTTCCCACCTGTCTGAAGTCATTCTTTGTCCTTTTAGCTTGTAGTGAACACTACAACTGAACAATCTGATGACTTTTCAAATCTTTCCAAAGGGATTTAACTCTCTCATATTGGAATTACTTGTGTACACAGGTTGTCTCCTTCAGGAGCTGGGAAGTTCAGGTTCTTATCTGATTCTTCTTTTAAGTCCCCTCACAGAATCCCCGGCTTATGTACATATACAGTATATTCACTCACTTAATAAATATTAGAATGGTGTCTTTAGGGTTACTGATTGTTTGGCTTGAAAGTGTTCTCAAATGTTTATAGCCACATTTATCAAGCTCTGGGAGTAGACTGCAGGTAGGAGTAGGTTCTTAGGACACACAATGGTTACAGAGCACACACTATGTGCCAGATGAGGATTGCTCCAACAATTGCACTAAAATAATCTCAGGATTGTGCTTTAGACATTCTAGCTCCTTTAACTCTCACCTTCCTTTTGAGGTGGGTGCTCTTTATTACTCCATTTTATAGATAATAAACTGAGGCCTGGTGATCACACAGCAAGTAAGTAAAAGAGATGGGATTTGAACTTAGGCTATCTGCTTCCAGGTTCTGCTCCTCGTCACCATATTCTGTTGCCTCACTATATGCCTTTTCACCCATTAGCTGACGCTACTAGATTCCCATCTAGCATCTCCACTCCTCCCCAGTCTCCATTCCCAATCCTCTTCTTCACTGGAGGGATGGAGTGTTTTTTAGCTCAAATTTTTATGTTTAAATATTCTTGGCATGCTTACTCATTTTATCCTTACTTGGTGCCTCAACTCTAAATAGCTGAACTTCTTTGTTCCTGAGACCTGGTGAGAACCTGAGACTCAGAACCCTCGATCCCAATAGCTTCGACAGGTGGCAGAATATGCTACCCCCAAATATGAGGGACAGTTGACACTGGAGAGATAACCAAGGGTGAGGCCACCAGCAGCTTGAAGGACATATGACAGGAATTTGGATTTCACTTTGAAAGTAACACGATACAGAGAGTGTAGAGCAGGTAGGAGACATCAGCTGCACAGAGGTCTCATTGAGAGTCTTGGCATATTATTTATCTTTAGTGACTGTTCATCTGCAGCAAAAACTCAGGCTTTATTCCATGTCTTGGTGACCCACGGCAAACCTCAAACCCCTGAATGAGTATTTCAGAGCTTACACTCTGTTCCTTTCCCCCCCACAGCTTGTTTGCCATTTGCTCATAGCTCTAGAAGCATGTGTGGTCAGGGGAAGTTTTCTAATTTGCCCAGCAGCTGTAGACAAAGATGTGGGCATGCAGGCAGCACCACTGACAGGGTCCCTTGATGGCAGTTTCCTGCCTGTCCCTCCAGCACCCAGAACGGTGCCCAGTACAAGTGCTCAAAAATGAAAGAAACAATGAATGAAGGGTGAACTCTGGGAGATGTGAGAAGGGATGAGAACAGGCAGAGCCACAGTCCAGTCTGGGTGGATGGCGAGGGGGATGCAGAGTACAGGTGGCGAGTTCATCATGGAGGAGGACGGACCCTTTCTGGCCCTGTGAGCAGCATGTGGACAGGTGTGGCTGTGTTTCTCCAAGTGTAGGCTCAGAAGTACCTGGATGCTAGCTCACCGGTGTGTTGCTGGACTCCCTGAAGATGCCCTGATCCCAACACTGTGGCTGGGATCTGGAACTGGTATTTTAATGAGCTCTCCAGGTGACTGAGGTGTGCCACTTTGAGGGCCACCGACACAAGGAGCCAAGAAGAGGTTAGAAATTGGAAGGGCTCACACCAAAGAGGCTTCTGCATCAACCCTTCCCAGACTTCCTTATCTGAGATTACTCTTCCTGGGTCCCACTGCCAAGGCCTCACTGACATTTCCATCGAGGCCCCTCCTGCAGGCTAATAAGATGTGCCCTCATTAGCAGTCTTGCACGTGCGCCCTTCATCTTGAGTTTGTGCAGGGTCGATGATGGCTTCTTCCTTTCTGTATTGCCTCACAGCACGTGAAATCTGTTTGAAATCACTTAAAGCAAATATCCCCCATTCTGAATTTAGACAATAAAGGGTCCCCTCCCATTATCAGGAGAAATCTAAAAACAAAATTACCTAATCATTTAACTTTAACAAATTCCATACTCAAAAAACCTAATAAAAAATAGCCAATAAAATCTGATTAAAATCTAATAGCCAATAAAATCTGATTAAATATCTAACCTTATAATTTTTTATGTTTTTAATTGATTTTTTAGAGAGAGTGGAAGGGAGAAAGAGAGAGAAACATCGAATAGCTGCCTCCCACATGCACCCTGACCGGGTGATTGAGCCACAACCAGGGCATGTGCTCTGACCAGGAATTGAACTGGTGACATTTTAGTGCACAGGATGACGCCCAACCAACTGAGCCACACTGGGCAGGGACCAACCTTACAATTTTTGCTTATCAAATTGACTAAGATAAAAAACACACAGTTGAAGAGGATGTGGTTAAATTGGAAGTATTAGAAGGGATGCAAATTGGCACAAATTGTCTCGAATGCATTTTGACATTGTGTCAAGAGTTTTATAAAGATTTATATACTTTGACTTAGTAATTCCACGTCTTGAAAATTTTCATAAGGAAACAATCAGGGTTATAACTATTAGTAAACAGTCTAAATTTAGCAAAGGGGGATTGGTTAAATGAATTACTAAATAGAGACATGCTTTCTATTATATAGATACTGAATATGGATTTAGAAATAGGCCAACATCATATGTGGAAATGATATGATAGAAAGCATATATTATATAATTCCTATTTTTTAGAAAGAAGCATACATCTCTGATTGGTGGAATGTTTTACAGATACTTTTTAAGTACCCACCACTATATGGGCTATGCTCCTTCTATATTTTCCAAATTTTTTAAAAATTAACATGTATTATTTTTATAGTAAAACAGCTGATAAATTATATGTACAATAGAAATGCTATACAGCAATTAGCTGTTTTTAACGGTACCACTCCCACTCCCCCCCAGAGAATTCTTCCTGCACACAAATTCTAATAGCTCCACCTCTCACATTACTCCCAGTTGTGCATTCCTCAGTGGCTCCCATACCCACAGGACCAAACTGCTTACTCCTTAGCAGAGCATACCGAGACCTCTATGACCTGACCTTGACACACCTGTCCAGCCCCACTGCTGGCTGCTTCTCCCACTTTCCTGCCTGCACTTGAGGATACCCGCTGCTGAGACTTCCTTGGTACACTGTGCCATCTATGTCTGCCTGATTTTGCATGGACTGAGTCCTTTGCCCAGAATTCCTCCTCCTTCATTATTTCCTAAATTCCCCATTCCATTTTCAAGCCATTTTCCTAAAACTTTTCCCTAAAACCTTCAGAAAGCTTTAAGCATTGCTCTATGTCCTCGCTGCACTTTTTAAACTTCTTTGTTACCCTATGCCAGTGGTCGGCAAACTCATTAGTCAACAGAGCCAAATATCAACAGTACAATGATTGAAATTTTTTTTGAGAGCCAAATTTTTAAAACTTAAACTTCTTCTAATGCCACTTCTTCAAAATAGACTCGCCCAGGCCATGGTATTTTGTGGAAGAGCCACACTCAAGGGGCAAAGAGCCACATGTGGCTCGCGAGCCACAGTTTGCCGACCACGGCCCTATGCTAACAGAATTGCTCATTTCCATATCTGTTTTCCAGGTTGAAGATTGGAATTAAAAAAAAAAGTCAGCACACAAATTGCACAGACCTTCACAAACATTGAGCAGGTGTCCCTTGTAAAGGTACTGCGATGGCAGGTAACATCAGCCAACCTCCTCACACTAAGCCAGTGGGTTCAGAGGCTGGGAAAGCAAAGTGCTAGTTCACTAACTTAAGAAGTGACTGGTGCCACAGAAAGTGCTGTATGTGCCCAAAAGACTAGTATGTATAGGACAGGATTCATTCATTCTTTTAGCCATTTTGCAAACATTATTCTGTCCCCACTGTGTGCTAAAGTCAGTGGCTTTGGTCTTCAATGCAGCCTGACACACACACAGGACTAACCACCAGGATGGAGAAAATATTAGAACTCCTGATTATATTTATTCTTATTTTGTCCTTTTTTGTTTTTACTTTTGAGGATGTTCTATAACATTGGTAATTTGTTTCTATTCCTGTACATTTTTATCTCTCTGTATACACACACAACATACATTGAATAAATGCTCAATTATTTTTTTAGCTGATGGGAAATGTGACCAAAATAGCTTGGCATTGCTAGCCTAGAGCACAGGGTCTTTAGGGAATGAATAACACATGCCTCTCCTGCTCATGCCACTCACTAGGAAGTACGGGAGGCAGACACAAACAAACCACTACGATATAACACAGCAAGATGAATTTGCCTAAGGAATTCCAAGAATATTTCGTAAAAGAAGTGGCATTTGAACAGGGCTATTTGGCTGATAAATGAAAACATCTAAGCCTGAATTTTACATAATTCTATTCAACTTGGTGCATTTTGCACTTGGGAAGGAAAAGGTAGAAGTGAATTAGAGCTACAATGGCTAAAAAGGAACGAGCTAGAGTTACTACAAAACCGTGGCTCATCCAAATGGCTGAAGGAACAGAGTTGTATGTGTGTGTTCAGTTTTGGAGCAAGTCGATGAGCTTGGATACAGATGTTCTGGACTGTGCAATCTCTTCCTAATGCCACATCAGGTCTAGCCCCACTTCCTACTACTCCAAACACCCCTAGCACCCAAGGCCTACTAGAGAACATTGCACCTTAATTTCTGCCAATTCACATTTCTACTTTTCCTTTTTTTTTTTTTTTTTTTTTTCCTGAGGAATGACTGATAAAACCTAACTCAAATTTCCCAGGGCAATGTGTGCCTGGAAGCTGGTGTTTGGAACAGTTCTTCCAGAAACTTTTAAGACAAAGGGAAACACCTTCTCAGTAACACCACTGGAGAAAACTCCCAGGACTGTGATCTTTGGTTTAAATTGCTAAGCAGGTTAAACTCATTTGTTAGCCACTTGACTATAGGGACTGTGTCTCCAAGAGCATGGCCTTGATTTTGGAGTCAGAATGCCTGGGTTCTAACATGGGCTCTGCCATGATTAGCTGCGGGTGGTGGATAAGCAGTTAACCTCTTTGAGACTCAGCTCATTTGCCACATGAGAATAGTAAGAGGGAAGTCAGCCTCACCAGGTTGTTGTTGGGATCAGATCTGACATTGTGTGTGCAAGTGTTTTGTGTTCCTACAAACATCTTCCAAACATAAGTTGTTATTATTCTTGTTTTGTTTAAAGGTCCCAGCAGAGTACTGTGTGAGATGTCATGTTCATAAACTATTGATTCAAAACCAGACTGGCTGCCTGGCTGAATGAATATGGAAGGGGCTTAGTTTCAACACCCATTGTTGTGCAGAATTGCTTCTGAGACTTGCATCATTACCTTAAGCCTTGGCCCTTGCTAACCCTTCACCCTTATGGACATGACTTCAAGGGCCAGTTTTTATCTCTGAGAAGTAGATTCAAGCTGAGAGGATAGGAGACATGATGGGTTAACATTCTGCAAAAGGCAGTTTCATTTCACTTAAACCAGGGTTTTATAGACACTGTGCCTGAACTCAATAGGCTGGTGCGGGGGCTATTTTTGGACAGGCAGGATTTCCAGCACCTCTTAAATCACATCACACAGCTATTGCCGGTTCCGCCTACACACAGGGCGGGCCTGCATACATAAAACAGGACACCAGCCCGGGGTGAGACCAAAAACTCTTTTCCCCATCTGATGACTAATACTTGTCTCTGCTTTCAGAAAGAAAGGGAAAGCACCATACACAAGTCCTACCAATCCAGTACGTTTTCCTTTGCCTGCTCCAAAAATGGGGAAAAGTGTGTGTGTGTGTGTGTGTGTGTGTGTGTGTGTGTGTGTGTGTGTTCCTCCAATGGTTGAAAAATCTGAAATGAACTTCTATGGGAAACCTCTGACAATGCTCTATAGATGGTTTTACTCAGGGAATTGAAACAAGTTGGCAGAGAGAAGAATTTTTTCTGGATAATTCAAAGCAGACATTTTACTGGAGGAAAAGCAAATCAGAAATTTGCTGTCATCCTTGAAATTTTATTAGTAACAAAAAGTAATATATTTGTCCCTTGCACTGCATTCAGATAGGATCCATCCCCCTCGCCCCCGCCCCCCCGCCCAGTCATATTCCTAAAATGAATCTTTGAGAATGTGATGCAAGACTAGCTTCTCCTATAGGACACAGAACCCAGCAGCGATGCCTGTGACTCACATGGCATAGGTTCTGCCCTGCTTCTCTGCAGTTACAGAGATAAATGGGAGGGTAACATTATAACACTTGAAATAACTAAAATAATTAGGCGTTCCCTCTGATAAATATAATCTAATTAAACATTTCCTGATGAGTGAGCCGAAATAAGTTTGTCTTTTTCATAAAAATTATTGATAAAGGCAAATTAGGAAATGATAAACTTGTTAGTTTTGGAGTGTTTGGTGTGGCACAGGGCACTATGCAGAGCATCCTGTTGACCTCGCTCACATGTAACCCAAATAAGTATGAAGCTGAAATACGAAATTTTAAAGGAAGGGGTCTATTGAACAATTTCACTTTTTCTGAGTAAGTATTTTTGTAAGATTGGTTTCCTGTGATTCAAACTCCTAAACTTATATATGTTTATATATTTCTTCAATCAATATAGTGACCATATTTCAGTTAGCTTACATTATCATGCTACTAAGGTTTGAGGGTTTTTGTTTTTGCCAATCATGTTTGTGAAATAGAAGAATGGATGGATTTTAGTACATACAGCTCCATCTGAGATTCACCCATTCAAATTAATATTCACTAAGTACTCAATATGTATAGTAGTTCTCCAATAAATATAAGTGAATTTTTCTCTAATAGTCCATTCTCCCAGCTTTAGTTTGATATTTCTTCCTCCTTTCCTTGCAACCAAAGATTGAGGAGTTAGAATTTCAGAAATAGAGATCACATTAAAAACACATAGAAGCATGAAAATTGTTACCACATTTTAATTTCAGCTATACTTTCTCTCCCTTAAGGAAACAAGGCCTCCCCTATCTCTGTTGCATCTTTGACTGTTTTGGTGAGTGTTCTGCCCCTCCCATTCTCCTCTTTCCAATATACCCTTGTCTGGGGACCATCACCCTTTTTGCTGAAAGTTGTGAACAATAAGTGAGGTCAGCCACAGGGCTCAATGAAAAATAGACTCAACTATAGCCAGGCATTAAATATACAACTTCTATATCCGACTTGCTACAAGGTATTAAAATGTCATACAATGGCATGAAGCAAACCTATTGTTTATAAAGTTGTTGACTATGAGCTCTTGAGGGCAGAGACCACCTGGTCCAACTCAATCTTGTGCCTATTATCCAGCATGTGATAAGAAACTTGGTGAAATGTCTGCTGAGTGAGGAGCAAGCTGGGATGAGTATCTGCTTTGTCCCTTAGCCCAGTGTTAGGTGAGCAACTGAAAAAGGGAAATGCAATTGGAAGATTAACACAGAGTAGGTTTAGAGGATTCTCATGCATTGGTTTTCCATCTCTTTTGGACCTATATTTATAGCAAAAAAAAAATGTTTGCATCACAAACTACACACATACAACTGCAACCAACTAAATTTCATTGTAAACTAATGGGTTTTCAGCCAGTTAGACAACCACTGTATAGAATATGGTACCAATAAAGGGAAAATGGAAGGGGCCAAAACTTCGGTTCCCAGGAACTACTACTGAACTGCTGTTGTTGAAAGAGATCACTGTCTGTCTACTCTTTGTAGTCTTTACCAGTAACTCTCACTAGTCCTCCCTTAATATGTTGATTATTTCAGACAACAATACTTCTTTGATACATACCATACCAGCACTGAGCTAGGCACAGAAGAATACAAAAAAATGAGAAACTACAAATCCCAACTTCCTTCTTAACTTCTCCTCTTAGATATCTCTCAACATCAAATTTAACTGGTCCCAAAGTATACTTCCAAATTTCTTCCAAATTTAATCTCTACTTTTCTCTATATCCAAAATTATTTTTGCTAGGTAGAATAAGAGTCTCAAGGTCTGGGCTCTTCTTTTAAATCCTATTCTCGATAAATGTTCAATGTAGCCAGTATTTTGCAGACCAGCTGTAAACAGGATGAGCTTGACAGAGCCCAGCCCAATAAGTGTAGCCAACTGAACTCAACCTGTGATTGAGCAAATAGTGGTCAATCAGGGAGGCAGAGCTTTGGATATGAATCCCTTTACTTTGGATATGAATCCCTACCTTGTATAACCATGTGTCACTTTAAAATAGAGCATCCTTCAGTTCGGTAACATTTTCACTCAGTTTCTTAAGCCAGAACTTTGGAGTCACTCCTGATACCTTCTTCTCTCTCACCCCTCTCATCTCACATCAGCATCTTCTTCCTAAATATATTTTGAATCTGCCTGCTCTCTCTCTCTAAATGGATATTCCCATGGCCTCCTAACTGGTCTCCTCACTTCCATGTCTGCCTCCTGCTCCCATCCCAATTTATTCTTCATCCAACAGCAAGAAAATATAAAACACACACACACACACACACACACACACACACACACACACACACACACACACACACCCCTCAGCTTGTGTCCCTCTCCCCTTTAAAAACCTTAATGTCTTCCTACTTCCTATGAAGTAAAAATGCAAACTTTTTCTCAACAAAGACCTACCAGTTCCTATAGATCTGGCCTCAGCCCACCTCTCTCTTCTCACTCTCTCTTTCTGTTCTAGGCACAGTGGGCTTTTTCATTCTCTTAAGAATGAATCTTCCCCTTCCTGCCTCGGATTCTCTGCACATGCCGTTTCCTCTGCCTGAATATTTTCCCTACTCTTTAGCTGGCTCTATTTATTTATCAGTTTATCTCCAATGCATTTTTCTCCTGTGATTCTGACTTAAACAATTATCTCAATTGCTAGTTTTATATATTTTTTCATATTTAATTTTTGCTTAAAGCCTGCCTTCCTCATTCAAACATAAATTATGTGACAGCAAGGAATCTGTTTTATTCACTAAGATAAACTGAACCATAGATTTGGTGTATAATAGGCACTCAAATATTTGTGGGATGTATACAAATAAAGCATTTCCTAAACCTTAGTGATTATCACTTGATGATTTAGCCAAAGTTGTATAACACCTGTACTACATACCTAATATTTTTCTCTAAACTGATTGCAAACCAAGTTTTATTTTATTTTTTAAATCTTTATTGTTGTAAGATGAAAAAGTTGTGGAGACTGGTTGGCTGCCCAACAATGTGAATATATTTAGCACTACTAACTATACACTTAGACATACTTAAGATGGTAAATTTTATGCATGTATTTTTTGCCACCATAAAAATTAGCAATAAAAATACCCACATCATAGATGTTTCTAGTTCTTTCCATGCTTCCATGAAAAACTCCAACATTCACCATGACTCAGTAGAATCACCACCAGCTTCTAACTTGATGGCTGCTATTCATTAGCTGAACCTTGCTCCATTTCTGTCTCTGCTTTTTGAAAACAGAACTCCAAGTTTCAGATCTGAGAGGCAAACATTTGAGCTCTGAGCCCTGGGAGCCCATTCCTAAAGCAATAGAGCCCTGACCTTCTGCCCCTCAGTTATGAGCCTGGACTTGACCTTCTCTGCCAGGCTGCTCTGTCCTCCTCCTTCCACGGAGGCTCAGGGCATTAACACGTTGGACTGCTCTTTTCCCCATCTTGACAAAATTCATTCGGTTGCCATCCTTGCTAACTAACCCTTTCTAACTGTTTCTACCCCTCCGATTTCTCATCTTCCCTTCTTTGGGTGAGAAATGCTCCCAACGCTCAGATTTTGGCACAATAACCCTAGGCTGTTTTTATAGTCCCAATGTAGTACTTCTTTGTAATAGCTCAATATTCCTAAATTTTGTTCCAAGTCATTATTTTACATTTATAAATATCAGATTGTATTAATTGGTTCCAGCTTTAAAAATGTTCCTTCAGAGGTTATTTTCTGCTATTTTGATAGTGGTTTCTAATTCTGGAGCACCAAGGCCCTGATGTGGGCCATGTTCTGCAAGCATCCCTGAAGGGCTAGTGTGGAACGAAAAAGATATACAGATCCTGGGCTTCGCTGTACCCTTTGAAGATTATACTGGCCATAATAGCTTCAAAGAATTTCAACAAGTTCCTAAGACATGACCTTCCCTTTCCGAAAACCACGTTGGCCAGGCTTGCCTTAATCAAGCTGTGCTTTTCTAAGCATCCTTTTACTTGATCTCCTGCAGCAGTTTTTAATACTTTCCCCACAAGTGAAGTTAAACTAACTGGCCTGTAATTTCCTGGTGTGTCCCTAAGCTCTATGAAATAACGGCATTAGGTTGGCTACCTTCCAATTCTTCCTGAATTTTGTTTTGTTTTGTTTTAAAATGCAGGATTGAAAAGGCCGGAGAATGCTTCCTGTCTCCCTTTTCCTTCATTTCTTCCATGACATACTGCTCCTTCTGTTCCCAGTAGATCTGCCATTTTAATAACTTCAAACCTCTTAAATGTTTTCACATATTATTTGTTCCTATCTCTGAAGCATGAGTTTCCCATTTTTCATTTTGACAAGGGCCACCCCCCAAAAAAATAAGGGCTTGAAATTTTATTGAGTAGACTGTTAATTTGAGGCACTGTTTAAGAAATAAGTTTTATATTAGGAATCTAGAAAAGGATGCCAATCAGATTACAATAGAATCTGTACTCTTACTTGTGTATTATTATGTATACATGTTGGGGAAAGAGCTGAGAAACATGTCTATACACCCATGAAGAGGGATCAAATATGGAATTATTACATAGGGAGATACTAATTCAATATAATAGCAAAGTATCTTAAAAATGTGGTGAAACTAATTAGATCTGACGATGTAAAATTTGCATCCTATATTTTTAACTGCATATGGTCCATTATTCTCAAATCTAGTAACAGAAAAATCTTTCCATATTTAAGATCTCCCAGTAGGAAGAGCCATAGAAATATCTTAATTAAAATATATCAGTTAAAACATAAGGTTTTATTTTTTTATTGATAGATATAAAGAGGAAAATTATTATTTGCATATTTGTAAAATTGCATTATATAATTAATCTTTAGGATTGTCCAAGTCCTTTATTGCACAAAATTGACTATTTTTTTTAAACAAGTGAGCCACCAACTAGGGCATAAAAATCTTTATTTTTATAGACCATTTTTGTTTCAGCAGGCTTTTGGTTTATTGTTTCTGTGGTAACCTAATTTATCTTTTCTGAATAATTCACAGACAAGCACAAAAACCACAGTCCATGTGTGGTTGGAGGCCTTCCAGGTAGGGAGGTGCAATGAGCACCATCATGAAATGAAGGAAACTATGGAGTGGAATCTAAAACTTTTAAGAAAGTTACCTTTGATTTCAGATAAGTGGGACAAATAAATCCCTGCCCAGTTGGTAGTTTTTTTTTTCTTTCTAATTTATCAAAACCACAATGTCCAAGTTCAAAATTGGTATATCTCTTATAATGCTCATTTACTGTGTATCAGATTTAATCACAAGTAGGAGAATCTGCATGTATAGTACACATCGACATTTCTCATAGGGGACATTTCAATTGGCTTTGAATGACCCTTAGTATTTTCCTTTTCACTTTTGGTCAGGAATGAGTATACCTGCAAATGAACAGGTCAGATTCTCTATGTGGGACATAAAACATACACAGACAAACAGATATTTGTGTATACTCAAAAAATAAATTTAAGCTCTAGGCATGAATCTTAAAGCATAGAGTTTTCCCACTGTTTGAAATGTTTTCCCATAGCTTTCCATCTTTAGGATTTTAAAGCTATAATTAAAATAGGCACAGGATTACCTCTCCTAGTTAGTATATATTGTACCACGTAACTACAAATTTAGTATGTATTATCAGTCTTCTCCCACTCCTATGTCTTAGCTTGAATGGTTCCCCCTTTTTAGAATGCCCTCTGCCACATTTGAATTCCAAGACCTACCCATCCAAGGGTGAACAGCTCTGAGCCCAGTGAAAGGGTATTGGGTTTGTGGAAAAGTGGCAAAACTTGAGGCAATGAATTTAACTACGGTTAAATCCAAATTCTTCAGTTTTCTAATTAGTAGACTTTCTACCTTCTCTTTGCATTCATTTCCCTATATATAAAATGAGGATATTTATATTTTCTTTTAGAATTGTGATATGGATTAATTTGGATAATATATTTAAAAGATAAAAATTATCAGGACCCCTTTCCTTGTCCTCCCAATATCACCTTCTCCACAAAACTCTCCCAACCCTAGCTAATAGCAATCTCATTTTCCTTGGAATGCCCATAACTTCATCTGTTCCTCATGAACTTGATTATTTTCTGGATTGGGTTATTCACTCATTTAACAAACATTTGTTGAATACCTACTATGTGTCAGGCTTATATTTTTTCCTTTTATTTCTTTTTAACTAGTTCTTAAGCTTCTGGGGTCAGAGTCTATAATATTCACTAGAGGCCTGGTGCACGAAATTCGTGCATGGGGGGCGGGGTGTCCCTCAGCCCAGCCTGCACCCTCGCCAATCTGGGATCCCTCTCACAATCCAGGACTGCTGGCTCCCAACTGTTTGCCTGCCTGCCTTCCTGATTGCCCCTAACCGCTTCTGCTTGCCAGCCTGATCACCCCCTAACCACTCCCCTGCCAGCCTGATTGATGCCTAACTGCTCCCCTGCCAGCCTGTTTGCCCCTTACTGCCCTCCCCTGCAGGCCTGGTCACCCCCAACTTCTCTCCTCTGTTGGCCTGGTCACCCCTAACTGCCCTCCCCTGCAGGCTTGATTGCCCCCAACTGCCCGCCCTTGCAGGCCTGGTCCCTCCCAACTGCCCTCCCCTGCTGGCCATCTTGTGGCAGCCATCTTGTGTCCATATGGGGGCAGCCATCTTTGACCACATGGGACAGCCATCTTGTGTTTGAGTGATGGTCAATTTGCATATTACTCTTTTATTAGATAGGATATTCCCTCCTCCATTATCCAGATAGTGTTTGACACAAGTGCTTGAATAAGAATATACTTGTTTCATATTTGGTACAATACCACTGTTGGATAAAACTGGTTACTATATAACACAGGTAATCTGTATAAATTTTCATAGGTGTCCACATCCTCAAAAAGGGTTACATGCTAGAAGTTGTAGTTATGTGTAATGCCAGTGCATGAGATCATCAATGTCTTCATCATTGTTAAATAATAATATAATAAATAAAACATTCCTGAGACTAAAAAAGGTTATTCTCTTCCATTCCCACGAGTCCTTGAAGTAGCTCTTGCAAGAGCAAAACACAATTGCCAAAAAGAGAAGGTGAATGAACAAATGGGCTATAGTTGTTATGCATGTCTCTGTGAATTACATTAGCACAGATGTAAGCAGGTTTTCAAAAAACTGTGATTTATAAATAAAGACTCTCAGATATACAATATCATGGCTAGATGCAATTCTAAAGTTTCAGGGGAAATTACACAATTTCAGAAATGAGGCGGTGTGTACACAACACCAAGCCATCCAAACGAAAGCTTGAGTACATCATTCAGGAATGTGGTCTTTGCTGGCCCAGACATTCCAAGTCGTTATTGGAAATATGTAATGTGGTTCTGACACTATTTTACTACTTGTGGATGAACTGTACCATAATGAAGTTTCACTTTAATTTGCTGCTCCTCCTAATTGACCACAGGCTAGGAAACCAGAAAGCCAAATTGGTTAGAACTGTGTTTAAAGTAAGAACGACTAGGCTCTGATTTAAGGCCAATGAGAATATCTTACAAGTAGAGTAAATGGAATGGAAGTGCATGCCTTTATAATATCTATTTTGAGGTCTCTTTAAAAAATGCAGGTCTAAAAGGAAACAACACTATGAATTTCCCATGCAACATAAGCAATTTTGTTAGAGTAGCTTTTCTTTCCCATTGCAGTTTCCTTTGAGAAAGAAAAGATAAGACTCCCTACACTGGCTCCTGAAGACTTCACCTGTGGCAAGGGACCCACTTGCTACAGACCATACAGGACAATCAGCAGAAATGGACTCAGGAGCAGACTGTCCACATGCCCTGAAAGTCCAGAGATCTCAGAAGAATTTAGCTTCTGGGCCTCTTTCATGGTCACCGCTCACAGCTACCTAGGGGCTCTCAGTAGGCATCACCCACGGCTTTTTAATTCACTTGGGATGAAGTACCAGGTGACAGAGTTCCTGACCAGGTCCTGAGTGTGGTGGGACTGACATGGAAATGGGCCCCTCTTCTCCACTTGTGCATTCTGTCCTTGGCTGACCTGACCAAGAGCCTGAATTTGTTTTTGTTCTTTATTCATTTTTTGCTATAGTCATTGATATCAATGCTCATCTGCTGCACCCAAGGTCCAGTCTCTGTGGTGCTGCTCATCTGGCTTCCCTTTTCTTCTGCAACCATTCACAACAGGGTATGTGAGAGGGTATGGATGGCTGATTGCCCAAAAGCTCCACTGGAGGAATGTGGTAGAGCCAGATGTGAGATGGACCTCCCTGAGTGAAGCATACACATCCAAGAGTCATGGCATATATTGGAGAAAAATGGCTTTTCAAATGAACTCTGGATTTATGACACTGTGCGATCCCAGTCAAATGGCTGTTCAGATTAGACTTCAAAACTGGCCTGTATCGTCTCTGATTTTTACTAAGCATTTTTGAAGAAGGAAGAGTCCTTTGGGAAGCTCCTTGATCCCAGGCTCAAGAACTGGTCATGGGTTTCTATTACTATTTCAGAAGAAAATTTCCAATAATTTAAATCTAGGTATCACCTAATGTCCCAACTAGAGCACACATACTCAGAACATCATAACAAAAGACAGTGAGTATATGTTATTTAACTCCAACAGCACAGAGCTTTCCCATGACAATGTAGCAAGAGTCAATGCTATAAAATCCACAGTATTGTCAATCACATATAAACCCAATGAAACTTGTTCAGATAGCGCTCAGGCAATGCTACAGAGGTCTTTATGAAATCACCCAAGACCTGAGACACATAAAAACTTTACTAGTCATCACTGAAATAAAGTGCAAACAAGATTGTCTTATAAAGATAAAAAAAATCCTTATGTTTTAGTCTATAGAGCCATAAAACAGTACCTGATAAATTTTAAGTGATATTCTAATTAATCGCTGGATTTTTATAGTTTCTTGTGAGCTGTAAGTTAGTTATTAACAAGGCCGGGTGAGAGGAAACCCTTTTGTACTGAGCATGAGTTCTAAGTTCTTTGCACAAACCCACTAGTCAGCCAAGCCAGGTTTTGATGTTAAGCATCTTCTAGAAATAGAATGCACCATTAATTTGAAGATTATTGTCATTTTCACATTGATTAAAAGTAGGATGTGGAATGTGCACAAAGTTAAAAAACTGATAGAAAATCATTCCAGGTGGCTCTGTCCTGTGCAGGAAACGTTTTGGGGGACATTTTTACATGATGTTTTTGGTGAAATTAATACTTTTTAATACACTAATAATATGACCCCCTTAAATAATATCACATATTCAATAATTACCATGAGAAAGTATGACCAAACACTCTTGCACATAAAAATTTCTGATTTATATTCTTCAGTTGGATGCAGTGATGGTGTAGACAATCTGTGACAATTTTATTCCTAGAGAGGAATTTAGTTAAAAGGGAGGCAGATTTTTTCAAGTGCCCATCACCAAGAACAAACAGATCAAATGAGAAACAGGGATTTGCTTTCAAAGAATGAATTACATTTTTTAAAGTGACTAAAAGATTATTATTTCAATTCTCATTTTCTAAAATAAAAATCTCTTCAATAAATATGTCTACCTACCTCATAATATAAGGGAAAGCTAGTGCCTGTAGATTGCTTTGACTTTTTAGGTGTGCTTCCAAAGAGTACATTTGATTCATCAATCTGTAAGAAAATTAAATGCATCTATGGTGATAAAGGCATACATAAAGAATAGTTACATAGATATATGTGACTTTCAAACACCTAGGTGACTTGAGGGGTTGGGAATCTAGCAAGGAAGAGCTATTCATGGACAAGGTGAAGTATTTATAGTCACTGTGGTCAGCACTCAGTGACTGTATGAGTATGGGCCATCTGACAGGACTATGCTACCGGGCCCCTCTGACCTCTGACAGCTATGAGTCTCTGTAGACTGTAATCTTTCTAGTTAGATTTCCCAGGAACATTACATAGTTTTGTCTTTTATTTTATTGAACTTTCATTAAATAATTCCTCATATAACCTAGCATGGAGCCAGGTAAGGCCTCAGAAATTTTTGTTGAATGGATGAATGTTGAATGACCAATATTCATGGACAAAAGATAATTACTTCAGATTAAACAATTCAAATTATTCTAGCTAACTATTTAAAATAATCCACAAAAATTTACCAAATAGCCCAAGAATATGACAGTTTTATTACTTTATTATTTTATCCTACTATTTTAAGAAAAAATATCTTCAAGGGAGTGGGAAGGACAGTACCTGCTGGAGAATGTCTTGCCATGATATTATACTGAAGAGTTTTCGCTGAGGGACCTGGACAGCGAGGGTGAGGGCTCGAATGAGAAGATCATCCTCAACTTGGTTTCCAACAACAAAAGCAATGGAGCCCTTCCAATCTTTCTGTTACAAAACCAAAAGAATTAGACTCTCAATACTCCTGGCTGGGTATTTGTGTGTCAAAGGCTTCTACTGAAAAACAGAATAATTTTTCCATAAATTTTACGGGGCAGGGAGTGAGGGGAGACGGGAGGGAAGAGATTAACTAACGAATGTATTTGCATACTAGAGGCCTGATGCATGAAATTCGAGCAAGGGGCTCAGCCCTCGCAGCCCCAGCCAGCCCTGGCAGCTCCGGCTTCGTCCGGAAGGTCATCTGGACGGTCGTCTGGAAGGATGTCTGGACGGTTGTTCTGCTGTTTGGTCTAATTAGCATATTAGCTCTTTACTATATAGGATTATATAGGATATGCATAGCCCATGGGCAGACCATAGTGTGGGAAAGGCCTGGGGTAGGGTATGGGAACAGGGTGGAAGAGGCCAATGGTGGGAAAAAGGGAACATCTGTAATACTTTCAACAATAAAGATAAATTAAAAAAAAAAACAAAAACAGTTGACTTTGTATGTAGCCTATGTGGGTTCCTGATTCAAGTAGCCGCCAGGCGGCAGTATTGTGCCAAATTTCATGCCACTTGACCAAAATGCAATTTTCTTGAGAAAGTAGGTCTTTTATTTTAAGGAAGACAACTTTTAAAAATGACACACTTTCACTAGAATGCTGTCCAAAAATAATTTGGTGTTGGAAAGCAGTAGTTCATATGTTACAAAATATACATTAAGATATAATCGCAAATGCCAAAAACTTTGTTTTGTCCCTGATAGAATCCCAAGATTCTAAATAATTCTAGGAACATAGTAGGAGCTCAAGAAATATTTGTTGAATGTTGGATGATACTGTATTTATTGCCAAATGGACTTTTATATGAGGTAAAAATGCAGTCTCTGAAGCATTTGTAAAACACAGAACTAGAACCCATCTTTTTCTCCTAATCTAAAATAAGAATCACATTGTTAATTCGTGAGTTATTTCCAGTCCCAAGAAATAGGCTAAAATATTAAACTGGGACATGAATTTTTGCATTAAATGGTTGAAAGAAACTTTACTAAAGACAATATTCTTATTCAGTAATTCCTTTCTCTCTATTATAATTTCTATTGGGAAGAAGCAATTCTCTGGAGGAGATTAAGAATGGAATTTACTGAATTACCCACCCTGCCATGCTGAGGGAAGAACCAACATACAAATCAGGCCTCTGACAGTGTTATGGGGAGATGGATCAAGCAGACATGATAAAGATATCGGGAAAGAGAGACAATAATAATAAGGGAGGGCACTCTAGTTATGTGCACTCTCTAGGCCTTAGTTTCCCCATTTATAAAATAAAGGGGTTGGGCCTGGCAATATTCACTTCTCTCTAGCTCCACTCTAGAGTTTTGATTCAAACAGAGTATAACTCCTTCTTGGTGGATTCCAAAACAATGTCTAAGATGATTTGAAAAGATTTTACACAACTTAAATGAAACGCATTAATTGTATGTGGTTCTCTCTGGCTTCTCTCCATTTCTTTTTTTTTTTTTTTTTTAAATATATTTTATTAATTTTTTACAGAGAGGAAGAGAGAGGAGAGGGATAGAGAGCTAGAAACATCGATGAGAGAGAAACATCGATCAGCTGCCTCCTGCACACCCCCCACTGGGGACGCGCCCGCAACCAAGGTACGTGCCCTTGACCGGAATCGAACCCGGGACCTTTCAGTCCGCAGGCCGACGCTCTATCCACTGAGCCAAACCGGTTTCGGCTCTCCATTTCTTTATCAGGGTAATGACAGACGAGGGAACAGGTGGGAGAAAGGATCTTAGTGCAAATTCTTCCTCACCATCAAATAGTGATTATCACTAAACTCTCTTACTTCTCTCCATGGAAACTTCCTAACAACACCCACCCGATTTTCAATGCTACCACCAAAATAAAAACTACACGTAAAAGCACAAAAATGTGTGTTTTACCTATAAAGAGCATGTGTGTGGGTGTGCACGCATGTGGGGGAGGCTCTGTGTTCCCTCTGTCATATTGAGTTTAAAACCTGCTTTTTTGCTGTTTGCTAATTCACCTTGATTCAGAAAAGCAGGTATGATATTCATTATGCATGCTTTAGAAAAAAATTCCATTGTGACAAATGAACTTCCTTTTGGACACCTTTATTTTCTCTTATCTGTCTCTCAGTCAAATATGCAACTATAATCATCATTAAAGGAGGAAAAATTCTCTCTCGTTCTCATAATAAAGTCCATATGGCTCTTGAACAGGCAATCCCATTAATTTCTTATCAGTCACACTTTCCATCACTGAAGATTTTAATGACCACTTCTATCCCTAGCCCCACTCCCTACTGTAAATTTCCTTGCCAACATTTGAATGTCAGTGGTGACAAGAAAGAGCTGCCTCTCAGCTCTTTTGGAAGTGATTCAAAAGAGGGCATTGTAGTTCAGCATCCACCCCTCAGTATCTGGCATTGAAGGCAGGTGTTCACTATTTCAGACCAGAAAAAGAGAAGGGAGGAGGAAGGAACCAACAATTACTGAAAAATGCCATGTGCCAGGCATATGTTATCTCATTAAATTCCTAAGTAATCTCTTTAAATAGGTGCATTAATACTTTATAGATGGGCAAAACAGAGGCCCAACGAAGTTAAAAATCTTGTTAAAGGTCATTTTGGCAAAAAACCACATGGAGACCACATACTGGCTTGCAATTTTGTGATCATTTCAGAACAATTTTGAGAGCAAGCCTTTGGGGTCAGAATGCCTTTCTATAATCCTTAAATTGTACCTAATGGCTACTTCAGCCACAGTAACCATAATAAATGAAGATTTATTTCACATACCGAAGTGCATAAAACCTTCAAAAATAGATTATTAAATCTTCTAAACACCATAAGATTGCTCTTTTATAAATGACAGTTTTACAAAGACTCAAAGAGGTTAAGAAAATTTCCCCAGGTTCCTTCTCCCAAAGCCCAGTGGTCTTGTAACTTTGCTCGAGAACACATCTGAACACAAGACCTGCTCCTCTGAGTCACAGCACTGTGCTGAAACTTCTGGGGCCCTGGGGTCACCTTGAGGCAGTTCACCTGGGCCAGAGCAGGCCTAGACCTGTTCAGGTGCACAGCTCTCAGCCCTGCTGGGGAGCCAGGCCACATCTCTCCACTGGAAGGGATCTAGGAGTTCTGCTGAGGCTCACTTTCCCCTCTGCACTCACTCACCCACCAAACTCTTGCTCCAGAAATTAGATCTGTTTGGCTAAACAGGACTCCCAGAGGACTTTGTGGGAGTGCTGAATTAGTGTTAACCACATCGCCAGAATGGACTGACCAGACAGAAATAATGCAAACCTGGATTGTCTGTGGAGAAGGATGCACTCACTGGCAAGCTGCACTAGGGGGCAGTGAGATGCCAGGAAATGCACAACATTCCACTAACAAGAGCAAATTGTTTCCTGTGTCTAATTAAATGATGCTCTGCAAATTTAATTTCTGAATCTTTCTCTTAGTAGATTAGGATAAATGTAGAGTCCAAATCTCTACTAAATGGCAGCAGTTTTAGAAATAGGAAAATTTTTGTAAGAAAATCAAACACAAAGTAGACATGGCAAAATACCATTAAAAACACCCCTCCACTCGCATCCCACCAACACGCAGTTAAGCAAAAGCCTTACATTTGAGTTCACCGGGCAGCAAGAGAAATTTAGTCTAGAGGCTGACCCTGGGGGAGGAAAGAAAGCAGGGTGCAGACAACCTGATTCATCACAGGAGAGTCCCGCAGTGCTCCTACCTGTGGGCGAGTTTGTTTAAGAAAGTTCAAAAAGTTTGGGTTGTAATTAGTAGCATAAGCCTAGAGAAAGAAAACATTAATCATTTTAGGAAAACTTCCCTGGATGTATCCAGTGGTGAAGGAAGAGGGCTTTAGTCGGGCACACCTCAGACACCTCAGGAAGTCAGGCTGGCTCTTGCTGCCAGGAGGCATCCACTGTACATGTTATTGCTGAGTCTTGCCCTCTAGTAGTTATTGATAAAGTCATTCAAAGGATGGAATGAAGTCATGTATGGACACAATCCATTACCTTTTATTTACTTTACCAGTCTCACCTAATTTGAAGCCTGGCAGGAGGGCGTCTTAACCCAAACACTTACATACTAGTCTCCTAAGGCAAGAAAGCAGTCATGGAAATGCAGACAACCTAGCTGTCTCATATAAGCCCACTGTCCCAGAGACATAGCGTAGATTGGTAACTATTTTTCTTTCATATATTGCAAATTCTCCAAATTTTATTTAGGCATTCCTATATTCTAATATAATTACAGAAACCCTATCAAAAGCAAGTGAACAGTAGCTTTGGTGTGACAGGATGGAGATTGTTTCCTGCTATTAGCACAAACATCAACTGGTACTGGGAAGGCAATTGGAGACCAGCATGCTCTCCTCTGCTGGCTTGGCCTTGAAAGACCCAGGATGGGAGCTCTACTCAGGACTCCCCTGAGCCTGACGAGTTGACCAATAGTGGTCAGCACCTGTATTTGGAGAAGGTTTGTGTAAAAGCCCCAAGAAAAATCAATGCATTGAAGAAGTCATGCTTTGTTAAGAGTTGTTTAACACTGTGCAGATATGCAAACCCGTACTTTATGGCAATACTCTGCTGAAAGGATAGCCCTTTTGTTGAGTAGATGCGCTGCAAAATGGACAGGGGATTTGTGAACGTCTTTCCCACACTGGGTTTTTCCTTCAAAAGGAGTCTTGGATCTCCATCAGCAAAGGAGTGTTAGTATGGGCTGTTGGCCAGCAAAATAAGTATTTTTATTACATATAACTGGCTGCTGTTATAATTGCATTTGTTAAAAAGAAATTCTAACTGTAAAATAAGTTGAAAATATAGGTTAAAAGTGGATACATGTTATCCTATATAATACAACCCTAATATGCAAATCAACCAATGGTGGAACGACTGGTCACTATGAAGCATACTGACCACTAGGGGGAAGACGCTCAACGCAGGAGCTGCCCTCTGGTGGTCAGTCCATTTGTTAAATACTTTTCCCTTTAGTAACAATATTGTTAACTGATATATTTCTAAAATACTTTAGATCCTTGGAAGAGGAGCAAAAATCATGAACACAGGATTTTCATTTAAAATTCTACAGGTATCTAATTTGTGGAGCTCTGGGAGAAAATGTGAGAGTGTGGCACCTGGTGCAGGTCTGTCAGAGAAATCAACCCATCACCAACATGAAAGGACATCAATTAGAACCAAAAAGAAGTGCAGAGCTGATGAAGAAGACAGTGAACTCTGAGGAGCCACACAGAGGACTGGGCACCAGACAAATTTTCATTAGAAATGGGACCTGTTTACTTGGCTTCAAAATATTAAGAAGTGGATCAGATGTTTGGTACTTGGATTGTGAATATTAATCTGGTTAATTTTATGGACCTAGATCTAAAATACAGATGTCAGGTAGGGCCAGTTCTTAAAAACAAAAGCAAAGTGATTGAAGTTTGTTTTTGGTAGAGAGCCTTAGAGCACCGCTCTCTCAGATAAGATGGCCCCCCTGGCCTGCTGCTTGCTATGTTCTGACTCCCCTAAAGCCCCTTACAGGACTTTCCAGAATCCAGATCCCCTTTCTCCTGGGTAGAATAAAATTTACCCTCATCCCCTCTTATTCAGCTCAGGACCTTAATAGTTGATTCTGGTGATTGAATAAATAACTATCCCCCAAAGTTTTAGTGAAGAGAAAAAATAAAAACTTTTTAAAATTATTATTTCTTTCCACACTATCTGCATTTTCTAAGAGGGATGCCAGTGATTCTTGAACTAACTCAAAGGGTTGTTCTGTAAATGACACTTTAGGCAGAGGGCTGGGGCAGTGGAAAAGGCTCCCCAAGAATCCTCCCATCTAGACAACTTCCCGGTTTCCCCATGTGCCTGACATAGAGTAGCATTCAATAAATGTTTCTTGAACTTGGCAGCCAAAACCACACATTAAAGAGAATTTTTACACATGTTTAGTATGGGAACACCAACTAAGTATGTGGCATTTTATCAGCTACACTCAGAACTTTGGAAGGAACCATGTTTCTGAATCACCAAGCATTTCAATTAAAGAAAGAGTGTATTCCTTGGATGCTTACTAGTAGACAACACTTCAATGTCTTATATTCATTCACTGAGGAGAACTCAGCAGTCTTGAAGCATCCTTACTGTGCATGTACACACCACTGGCTTGTTTTCCTTGTAATCATAAATATTGAACGTGATCCCTAATTAAAAGCACTGAAGTTCTTGTGTAAAGATGCAGAACTCTGAAGTGATATCAAATTCTGCCACTTAGTTTCTTAGCCAAATGACTCAGTTTTGTCTTTTATAAAAGTGGATGTAATAATACAACCTTCCAAAGGTGACTCAGTTTTGTCTTTTATAAAAGTGGATGTAATAATACAACCTTCCAAAGGTGGTTTAAAGGCATCTAGATTCATTTTGTAAATTGAAAGCTTTATGCAAAGGTTTTATGAAATAGTAATATATGCAAAAATATTCTAATTTCCCTTAGAAAATTCTGCAAAATGGGTTAAAGAGGTGATTACTTCTGTAATTTTGAATTTAGATATGTCCTGAGGATCTTCTGTGGACAAGTTAATCTCTGAGTTAGGCTCTTTGTTTTTCTTTCGTGTTTCAGAGTCCTTGGCCCATCCCACCAACCCAGCACATGAGCCTAATTCTGTTTGCTCCATGCATCAGAGAGTTTTAAGACAGCTATTAAAACACCACATGGAAAAGCTTTGTAGGGAATTCTACTCCACAGAGAAACCACAGAAACCACTACACACCTTAACTATCTCCCCACCCCCACGAGTTGGCTAAAATTATGGGCTCCATTATGTTAGTGCAATCCAACCAGTTTTATTGCTCGGAGCAAAATCTGAGGTCCAAAATGAACTTCAGAACATAAAAAGTAAGGCAAACCTCAAAAGGAAACAAGCTTCTTTGGGTTTTCAAACAAATATTACATATCAGAGACATTTTTCTAACAGAGAAGATCAAGCAAAGCCAAGAGGAATCCTGCTAATTGCTACACAAATGTAAAATTGGAATCAGGGACTCACCCCCAAAAAGATCTCTTTTCATCATAGGATATTAAAGGCTACACACTTTCATAAACTCCTCCCTCAGACATGGGACCCTCTTGTGCCTTCCTCTAGTCTCCAAGTGTTGAGTTACTATCTTCCATGTGAAAATTAAGATATATTTTCAAGATTCATTATTATCTTATTAGTTACTGTATTATAGCCTTTTTCTCCCTACCTTCATTTCTCTAATTTAAATGTCATTTATCCACTAAGCATTGTTGTGTAGTCCATGAATCTATAGAGCCTTGGTACTAGGCCTACTCAGAGGAAACAAAATAACCAACCAATATTCTTTCTAATGAGCCATCCATCCTCATAGCTGCTGCTTGGCTAATTATGTCTCATGGACAATCATTTTCTTGCAATTAATACAAGTGTCCTCACTCATTTGTTTATTACAAAGCCCCTGGTAGAGTTTAATTCCTGCATCTATTTGACAGAGTACAGAATATGCAATGATACTTCTGACAGCTACAAGTATATAAGACTGTCTTGATTACAAGTACGCTATCCTATTCTCCCCAAAATTCAATAAAATGTCTAAGAAATGCCAATATTTCGGTAACCAAATTACATCCTTTATATTGTCTCTAATACCTGGAAACCAGGCAAAAATTGTTTGTCTGACACCTGTTGTAATTTTTAGGTCAAAAACTATCTGCAAATTAGGATGTGGGAAAGAATGTGTATCCAAGGATGATCCTGGGGCAGTGTCAGATCTTCCAGATCCCTGAGTTTGGATCATGCCAGTAGGGAATGATGGGGTCTCTCCAAACACTCCCTGGGTTGCCTCAGAAAAACTCAGAGGGTGCATGTAGAGTAAGAAGAAAGGTAGGAAATCCACACCTTGCCTCAATTCAACAAGAAAAGGAGCACTTTAACCCAACAAGCATTTGTTAAATTACTATGATTAAAGGTCTATGATGTAACAAATGGCAAAGGATATACAAATATGACTAAGGGAGTTCGAAAGTAAGCAAAGTGACTTCAAAATAAGTGCCTTAAAAGACCTTTTCCTGTGCAGGCTACTTAATATCAGTCGCTCTGACTGGCCCATCAAGGGAGTTAGGATGTGCTGCCTCCAGAGCTGGTTCTGTGTAGCGATCCTGACTTTTCCAGCTGCTCCAAAAAGGCAAGAGGCAGTGAGACCTGTCTCTGAGTGAGGATGTTGGAATAAGACCCCCATTGACAAGTGAAGGGTAAAAAGTATTGATCTATATCAATCAATCCTAGCAGGAGGGCTGATTAAAGTGTGGATGGGAGGATGAAGCAGTTCCTGAGATGCTTTTCCTAGAATGCTTGTGATTTTCTTCAGACTTCTTCTGAGCTGTCACAACTTTGGGGAAGGATTTCTTAGGAGGCAGAAAGAAGGTGAGATGGAGGAGAGCCAGGAGGGAAGGTGTCTCTGTAGCTGAGGGAATGGTGTATGTCCTTAAAGCAGTGAGGTTACCAGTGACCTTAGCAAGCGCAGTTCCATGTGAGTGAAACCTCTTCCTGCTCATTCCTTCACTCCTGCAATCCCGTCCACCCTCATAATTCACACATCTCCTTTATAATATGAACCTCATTTAAGAACCATGTGACCAAATATTCCAAGTTAATGATTATGATAAATTTCAAGCCATAGATCTGGCAGTGATTATTATTTTTTTCCAATTACTCAGGTACATGGAGTCTATTTTGGGTTACATCAGGGTAGTAATTCATTGTAATTATCCTTCTCCTACTGATTCCCTAATACAGTCCTTACAATAGCTCTTTCATTGGTGCAATGAATAGAGCACTGGATTTAGTACCAGAAAACTTGATTATTAGTCCTGATTCTAACCACATGGAGTTGGGAAAACACTCAAGTACTCAGAATCTGGACCTTAGCAAAATAATTCAGCAGAGTCATTCATTCATTCATCCAATATTAACTGAGGAGTTACTATGTTCCAGACTTTGAAATGGTCTTAGAAATAGAATGCATATGCATAAGGCATAATCGCTATCCTTAAACTGCTTGGGGAAGAAAATACAGAAATAAAGGTGAAAACAGATTACAGGTAAAAGTATTTCATAGCTACAAAGCTAAGTATCAATTTCTATTATTATTTTATTTGCCCTAATTTATTCACTAAGAAGTAATGTTTACTTTGTGGGTATCTATGTTGTATGTTTTACCCTAGGAATGGAGAAAGCAAAGATGAATAAGATAAGAGCAATTAAAGGAAATGAACTAAATCTGTATATCTCACCATGGACAGACTTTAAAACATAAGACTGAATAAAAGAAGACAAGTTGCAGAATTTATAAGTGCAATCATGGAACCATTTGTGTAAATTTTAGAAATCATACAGTAAATAATACTATGTATTATTCATGGATAGAGACTAACAGATACATAGGCAGAGAGGATATGCATGAAATTCATGATAGTGTTTGCATCTAGGAAGGGAGAGAAAATGAATGGAACACAGAATGGAGGTAGGGACAAAGTGTTCTTTAATTGTTTACAGTGTTTATTTAATAAAATAATTAGCAATTTTTAATGATGGCACACATGTGTTTGTTGTTATCCTTTGTGCTTTTCTGTATTTAAAAGAGTATTGGAAAGAAGTCTCTGCTCTCAAGACCCACAGTCCAGTAGGGAAAAGAGATGTATGAATAGTCATGATGTAAGGTGATAGGCATTTGGCTAGACCTCATCTCTCCCTGTATACTAGAAAAAGTCTCATGGCAGATGCCACCTGAAGGACCGTGGAAGGAGTCCTCTGTCTATGTCTCCTACTTATCCAGTTTCTGTATACACAGTGGCTTCACTTGCATCTCAGAAGAGCAAGGCTTTCTTGCTTAGGTTTCCTCCCCCTTTTACATTTTCATCTCAAGACATTCTCCCCCAATCTTAAGAACCAGCTCCTTTTTCTTGGGCTTTTGTACCAGAGAAAATGACCCACTTTCCTTTTACCTCTTTTACCACTTTGTCTCTTCAATTCTCCCATCTCTCCTGCTCCAGTTTTCAATCCCATTCTCCCCTCCCCTCTCTATTCTCTTTCACACATACTAGTACATAGCTATCTGCATTGAATCCCAGTCTCTCCCTAACCATTTCCCACCCCTGGGTGGAGGCAAAAAGAAGGAAGGTTAGAAGAGTGTTTGTGTTAGAAATTATGGGAGGTGAAAAGAAGAAACTAAAATAGAGAGGGAGAAGTAATAGGAATCCCTGGCCAATTTGATATTAGCAGAGAAGGTTCAAGGATGATTTCTAACTTCAATGAACAGGATAGTAGGCTTTTGTTGTTTGTTTGTTTTGTTTTTATCTTTATTGTTTGGAATATTACAGATGTCCCTCCTTTTTTCGCCATGTGTTTGAAGAACATGTGTAACATCCTTATGGAAATATACAAAAGAGTAATTATTATAATAGTAAATCTTTACACCAGGTTAAATAGAGTCCCACATTCTTCCATATACTTTATTGATTTTCATGCCATTACAAAAATATAGTAATCACACTGATTAATAATTCTAATTACTAAACAGCTCCTCCTTATTGAGTGCCTACTAGTCCTCACTTTAGCAATGTTATCTGAGGCCCTCTATATGTCAGGTCCTGGCAATATGTCAGTGAGCAAACTAATTCCTGCCCTCCTGAACTTCCCTCATATAGATGGAAACAGACAATAATGAGATAAATGTAAAGTAGAAGGTCAGGAACCAAATCAAGGTCGGTGGACAGAGGGTGATGGTGTAATTTAACCAGGGTGGTCAGGGAAGGAGATACTTGAACAGAATCCAAAAGGAAGGGAGGGAGTGGCTATCTCAGGAAGGGTCATCCTGGGCCAAGGGCACAGCAAGAGCAATGGCTCTGAGGTGGCAATGTGCTTTCTGATAGATTTGAAGATCAACAAAAAGGCCAGTGTGGTTACCAAAGACAGAGTGAAAGAGGAGTGATAGGAGATACGAGATGAAGTCAGAGTGGTTGGCAGAGGCCCACACACACAGGGTCTTAAAAGTCCTAAATGCCTAAAGGCTATGATGGAACATTTGGATTTTACTCTAAGTCAGATGCATTAAGACAACCACTCTGGATGCTGTATAGTGACAAGACTCCAGGGCAGCAAGAATGGGAGAAAGAGAAGTTCCGAAGCTCATAAGCTACCTGTAGATTAGGCAGGAAATGATGGTGGCTTGGATTAGGGGGTAGCAGTACGGGTGATGCCAAGAACTAATATTTTAGATAGAACCAATAGGATTTACTAAAAATTGATTATGGGGTGCAGAAAAGGAGGAGAACACAATGAATGCAATGTTTTTGGTACTAGTGACTTGGTGGGTGAATGGTGTCACCATTCAATGAGAAGGTGAAGACTTGGTAAAGAGCAGGTGTGAAGGGGAAATTCTGGGGTTTGGGTCTAGATGTGTGAAGTCTAAGATACGGTGTGTTAGATGCCTTTAAATCCTCTTAACAATCTTTTTAATATCTGTAAGGGAGGTATGACCACTGCCCCTGTTTTATGGCTACAAAAATGAATGCTTTGAGATTTTCTTCAATTTAAGTTCTGAGGACCAATTTTCTTCAATTTAAGTTCTGTGACTAATTCTGGGGCTCAAGAGAGAAAACAGGCAAGAAGGTTGAGACAGTAAATACAGTCAGTAAAATTGATTCAGCAGGCCACTATGTGCCTATCACTATTAGGTGCTATAACCAGGAGGGAGGGAAATAAAAATATTAACCTTTTGCTACCCTTGAAGGAATTTGCAGAGATATAACACTGAAACGGTTGGGCCACAAATAAAGATAGTGTTAACGATAAAATCACTGAAGTAGTTTAGGAAGGAGAAAAGTCAGTGAGGGCCAGAATGGTGTGACTTGAGCTCCTTTTTGGAAGATATAGGGGATGATTTTTAATGAGGAGGAGTCACATGGAGGTGGGAGATCTTCAAGCCAGAAAACTTCATGGGTATAGTCAGTGTGTGCTTGGGGATACTACAGAGAGCATTACATTGGAATAGAATGAGGTAAAGATGCATGAGCAGAGAAAGGCCAAATTAGGCAGGGCTGTGAAACCAGGCAGAACATCTTGGATCTTGTCTTTTGGGTAACTGGGAGCCACTGATGGTTTCTATAGCTAGAGCTGAAACATGGTTAACATTCACCATTTCTTACCTAACATTTTCCTCAGATGTCTCCAAACTTATATTGGAAACACATTTTACTTATATTTAATATTTTTCATTTTTAATAAAAATGATCACATGTAATATCTAGGTAGATATTTTGACATCCAATTCCCTTTGGTTCCAAACTCATTCAAATAATACACTTTTGTCCAAAAGAGAAATTATAATGTGAGGTTATGAAAAGTCCATTTCCCTCTTAACATTGCTCCTAGCAACTCAGTTGTTTTCATTGGCTTTTATTAAAACAACCCTTGTGTGAACTGGCAATTTGTTTTGTAAATATCAATGAAAGCATATTTCAGAAAACACAGTAATAAAAACCAACCCAATTTCAGAAATACACTTGCTGCCAGACATCAGTCTTCAGCTCGTATTATAAGTATTTCCAGTAAGTCTTAAATACACATTAACATGAGAAATAGCTTACTGTTTAACATCAAAAAAGTTGAAAAATCCTTCACTGCCCCTCAAAAATTGTTCAAGGGTTCTGTCCAAAAAAATGTATTTCCCTTTTTGATAAACTATATTTATAATGGCCCAAGCACTTCAATTCAATTAAACATCTATACTAATAAAAGGGTCATATGCTAATTAGACTGGATGTCCCTCCAGACAAAGCCACGGTGGCGGTGGCAGGGGCTGAGGTAGAGGCAGTTAGGGGCAACCAGGCCGGCAGGGGAGGGCAGTTAGGGGAAATCAGGCAGGCAGGCAGAGTGGTTAGGGGTGATCAGGCAGGCAGGCAGGTGAGCGGTTAGGAGCCAGCAGTCCCGGATTGTGAGAGGGATGTCCGACTGCCAGTTTAGGCCTGATCGGCAGTCAGACATCCCCCGAGGAGTCCCAGATTGGAGAGGGTGCAGGCCAGGCTGAGGGACCTACCCCCCGCC
The DNA here is from genome assembly GCF_963455305.1 of Plecotus auritus. Taxonomy (NCBI): domain Eukaryota; kingdom Metazoa; phylum Chordata; class Mammalia; order Chiroptera; family Vespertilionidae; genus Plecotus; species Plecotus auritus. The sequence goes on from NC_137778.1 coordinate 33,146,261, forward strand.
ATGGACGAATTTCGTGCACCAGGCCTCTAGTGTTTCCATAAAAACCTACTTCGATTCAGTTTATTATCATCCTTGTATCTATATATTCTATAAAAACTTTATATATATAAAATACTTTGGATATTAATATTTCAGCAACACCTATCTTGAACCCTTATCCAATTCTAAACCTTTATAGGAATTATAAGCTTTGTTCAAGAACTCTAAGGAAACTCTATTTCAAGTGTGCACAATTTAGCTATTGTCACTAAGCCACATTTAATACCAAAAAATATTATTCCTCAACTGAAGTGTAAGAAGGAGGAACTATTAACTAAGTATTTTTTTAAAATTGATTTCAGAGAGGAAGGGAGAGGGAGAGAGAGATAAAAACCATCAATGATGAGAACCATTGAGCAGCTGCCTCCTGCATGGCCCCCACCAGGGATCAAGCCCTCAATAAAACCATGACCTCCCAGATCATAGGTCGATGTTCAACCACTGAGCCATGCTGGCCAGCCAACTAAGTATTTTAAAGAACTTTTACTTGAATGCCTCTTGGTTGGCAGGTGAAGTGTCTGGGAGAAGTGAAATGAATCTGCACAGTTCTTTTCAGGGCACTGTCACGTCATCCTATGTATCTTCTGGGATGAGCTTTTCATCTTCATAGCAAGCCTTTGAGGTGGATATTATTATCTCCATTGACAGAAGGAAAATAAGTCTCAAAGAAGGTAAGAAAGTTTCTCTAGGTCAACCATTATTCATTTCAGAATCAGAATTCAGTACCTAAGTCGGCCAGGACTGTCTCTAGCAGCTCACTGCCTCCTTCACATGTCTGTGCTGCAGTGAGGAGACTGTTTGCCTGGAGCAATTCAATTTGATGCTTAGATGATGCCAGATTAAAGAAGATGAAGAAGCCAGGATGATTAGCTTGAGATTGCAGATGGCCATTGATAGTCTGTGAGCTGGGAGTGAGCATGGTGTGAGAAGTGTTTAGGAAAAATAAGTTGCTCATTGGTTTTATACACAGGAACAGATGTTTCTATAGTGAGTATAGCTACAGGATCCATGTAAAATATCAGGAATCAAAAAATGAAGGCGTGGGGTAGAATGAAAGCATGGGAACAGAGAACAGATTGCAGTGAGAAACAATAAAGGAAAAATCAAGAGGACTTAGAGGCAGACTAAATGATTCATAGATGACCTCTGACTCATAGATGAGCTTTAGTGACTGTGAGAATTATAGTGCCATTGACATCTGGAGACTTGAAAGACAGAGGTGGTCTAAGATTTTTACGAGCCAGGTTTTGGCAGGCATAACCAGAAAATGCAGTATACCTCCAGGTAGCAGAAGAAGTCACATTTCTGAACTATTTTTAGAGATAGGAAAATAATTTTTTCCTAATCAAGACACTCACATTTTTATTTGTCCTGCTTAAATGATCTCAGAAAGAAGCCAAAAAGTTGAAATAAAAAGAAAATGCTAAAGCCTGTGTTCTTCTAAATGTTGTTTGTGAGAGACAGAGGATAACAAATAAAAGGATAAAGTCTAGTAAAAGCAGTACACTTTCCATATTTATTTGTTGGTTTTAAGCAACACTTTGATCTCAAATTTAGGTACTAATCAAATAACCTTTCAATATACATTCCCTAAATAACTTGTTCTATTATAATAATACCTACCTCATAACACTATTTTGGGGATTTACATAAGATCAAATATGTAAAATTTTGTTTGATTGCAAGGCTTATATAAAATGCTATAATTGCATATCATAACTTTATCTTCTATTAAGGAGGAAGGAATGACTAGTAAGAAAATCTACTATCTGATCCCTCATGTGCTAAATCACTACATCTTTGCACTAGGTTTTGAAATACTCGGATCCTCAGTTTTATAAAAGGGACAGGTTAGCTAGATGCCCTGGGAATCTCCACTACTGAGTATTGTGAAGAAAAGCCCTACTATGTATAGTATCAGCTTGTGTCTTAGATGCAAATATTACTACCTTTATGAAAAGAGGAAACACATTAATAATAAAAATAAAAAAATCGGGGAAAGATCTCATGAATCTCAGTAAGGACACATCAATATATTATAATAGATTTTTCAAATATTTAAAAACATGTAGAGATTTGTGTTAAATAAGAATTGAAGGTTTAAATCAAGAAGTAGAGTGTCCAGTTCCTTAAATTGGGGATTAGGGACCTGGCATTATCATTGCAAAATGAAATTAGTGCATTGGAACAGTGAGACTGGTAAGTGAAGAGGTGGATGGATTATCACACGCTTTTTTTTTTCCTTTTACTTTTCAATGTTTTCTGTGGTGGGTCACAGTAAGGAAGTATAATTGCTATGCCAATGGTTGGTCTCACAAGTTATGGCTGCCTTCTTGGTATACATTAAAATAAGACCTTAACCTAAGAAACATGAAAAGAAATAACCATCCTCCACTAATATGAAAATATTTAACAATTAAAATTAGCAAAATTCCAAACCAAACTCAATCTGTGTTATATATAAATCAACCCAAACAAACTTTTGGGAAACCCTGGAATTCTGAAAAAGGCATTTGGGGACAAAAGTCACTAATAATTTTTTAAAAAGGGATTTGTAGTTGGCTTCTGAATACTCTCATACTCTCTATGTGGGTATCATGCTACCACTTAACATAGATAACATCATGAGGTTCCTTTCACCTATGATGACACATAAGTTCTGACTATAACACAAAATTCCAATTGAAACATATAGTTCAGCTATTTTTATTTATTTTTAATCCTCACCTGAGAATATGTTTTTATTTATTTTAGAGAGAGAGGAAGGGAAAGAAAGAATAACTTTATAGGAACTTTGAAAGCAGTCAACTACCTAAAGCAATCAAGTGATTGCTCACCAAGAAGAAACCACATTTGATAAGATAGAAAAATGTGTGATGCTTCTTTAAAGTCTAGTCTATCTCAATATGAACATGAGATCAAAATTACTATTGATTTAAACTATTCAATCAGTTAATTCTAAAATCTAGCGTATAAAAAACTTGGAGATAGGACCTCCTTCTTCCACCTCCCAACACACACACACACACACACATACACACCACATACTGGAGCACAAATTTACATGAGTAGCAACTATATGAAGAGAAAATCTCTGAGAACTAAAGCAATAACATTTTTTTGAGCACCAACTATGTGTGAAGCACTTTACTAAGCTCCGTGGGTAAGGAATTCACACATCCACAGTAATCTTTAAACCAAATTCAGAGTCTATTACATTGGTGGTTAGGGCATGCCTCTGGGCTTTGGCCTGCTGGATTAATCTGGGAATTTTCCTCTTGGCTCAGACATGAAACCAAGATGAGAAAAAAATATGAGCTGAGGTGGAGTGCTGTTGTCATCCTCCTGCAATAAAAAAACCACGTATTCCAACAAATTGAAGAAGTTCACTCTTTGTAGTTGAAACTGCATATTACTTTGAGTTCAAATTCTTTCTATTAATATATAAGATTTATTGAAATTATATTGTTTGAGCAGGAGCAAGAAGGCAGAATATTATTTCAGGTTTTCAAGCCATAAGGAAAAATAGTACCTTTAGGTTTTCCATTGAACTAAGAAAATTATAGCTTCTTATTTGCAACACTAAAGCTAATGCAGTGTCAGCACCTCCATCACACTCCGTTGTTCAACAGTTTATAACTCAAGCAGAAATGTTCCCTCCAGCCCAAATTTGGCCTATACAATTGCAAAGAAAAATGGGGAAAATTATTTTGGCTAGTGTTGACTTAGAAAAGCAAAAGAGAGGGTGCTTTTACAGGGTATTTTGGAAAATATCTTTGAGAATTTGAGACTATAAAGGGAATTACTGAGTTGACACCCTTTATTCCTAAAGTTACAGAAATAACCAAAAATTACATGATGCCATGTCAGCATCAACAGTATCTTTACTTTCATGAAAGTCTTCATCAGGTAGAATTATGTATCAAACAGAATTACTGTTTATAGAGAAAAAACACACAATTATAGTGGAAAATAAGGACAAATAGGTAGAAATTTCTCATAAAAGCCATCATAAGTCTTTAATTATATTTTTCCTTCAAGTACTACCTCTCCACTGAACTGTACACACACATAAAAAAATAAAAGAAAAATATTTTTTTCCAATTGAAAAAAAAAATGTTAGAATGGCAGGCTGGAATTCCCCACATCAATTTTCCTCCTTTCAAATGTTATCTTGGACTTAGAATAATATACTTAGTGTCAAAGTGATTCCAGTGGCAGGTGACAAGAACTATTGGGCTTTCCAACTCACTGGAAGAGGGTGGGGAGCTAGTGGGTTCTGGGATGCAGTGCAATTTGAACTCATGTGGCAGGTGGGTTAGAGATTGCCTGGTGTCTCTGCATTATCCTATGAATCTAGCAACCAATCCCTCATCACTCTGATCTCCTGCAGTGCCTTCACACTACATCCAATCTCTGATATTCTGATACCTGGGCATCACATAAGAAAGGCATTGCTTCTTATGAGTAGAGGGCTCACTTGTACTGAATAAGTTATGTTATCTTAGGCACGGCACGAGTGAGTTTTCACCCAGCATTTGTTAAAACCTTACAGTAGGACAGGCTACAGTGATTTGACAGGATGGATGTTCTCCAGGAGATGTCAGGAGGAAGTGACAGCTCATAAAGACAACTTCAGGACACCGTGGAGGGCCATCCGGGTGACTTCAGGGAAGGATCCCGGAGTGTCAGCGACACCTCTCACCCACCAGGCTCTGTTTGAACTCGCACTGACTCCCCTCTTTTTTCCTTAACACCCACTCTGTCAAACACTCCCTGCGGATGGGACCCTGAGTTTTGCGATCAGAAAGGACCAGGTCTGGGGAGAGGTACCAGGTCAGGTTTTCCAAGGGGCATCTGTGGCGTCTGGAAGGGAGGGCGAGCCGGCTGTGTGGCCTGGAGGGTCAGGTGGGTGAGGAGAACTCAGGGATTCCTCTCACCTGATTAAAGTGCGCAGCGATGAGCGATGGTTCCCACGCCTTAGAATTGGTGCTGGCCGGCCCGCCTTTCTCTTTCTTGGGTGCCATGCAAAGGGCGGTGGAGCACTGGCCTCTAATTAGGATCAGGCCCAGAGCAAGCGTCTCTGCTGCCCTAGTAACCTAAGCCGCGACGGCCAGTTTCTTAACCCCCTGCTGCTCTCCTCCCCAAACCGGTTCAAAGTGTTCCTGTCAACCGCTTCCGTCGCCATAGCAACCGAGTCTCCCAGCTGGGGCAGCTCCCAGATGGGACTCAGTCGCAGGCCTCCAGTTAAATGTTCGGTTTTGTAGCAGGAGACCTGGGCCAGGGAGGAGATGATGAGGGCTGCTCAGGCTGCTTTCCTTCCTCACTTGGACCCTCTGCTGCTTCTTGGAGCCTTCTCTAGTATGAGGCATTGTTAGAAACTCAAAATCCCTGGAGTCCCGTCCATGTCTTCTCCACCAAGATTTCTTCCATCTTGGATAACCTGGAATGGAGAACTGACCCCTCAGGAGTCGACCCAGGCCGGTTTCTGATCTGCTCTCACCTGCCCACAATGTTTCCTTTTATGAGGCCATATTTTTCCCTTCAACCTCCAACCTCTGCTTCAGTCTTGGTTCTACCTCCCAGGCCTTTCCTGCACAGGGGCAATCACTCCTCTGCAAGATCCTTCATATAACTGAAGAGATTAGTCTCTTTCTAAATTTTCTCTGCCTAATCAGACCCAGTTCTTTTATTTATATTTTTTGGAACTGAACAAAAAACAATCTTTATAATAGACACGTAAATACAACATCGTTTTTAAAATGAAATCATGTGTATATAGTTGTATTAGTATACTCATCAAAAACTATCCTATATAATAAAAGCCTAATATGCTAAGTGTACGGTCATCCAGTTGGCCGTTCAACCAATCAAAATGTAATATGCTAATGGTATGCTAAGGCTGCTCAACTGCTCACTATGACATGCACTGACCACCAGGGGGCAGACAGTCGATGGTCAACCAGTTGCTATGATGTGCACTGACCATCAGGGGGCAGATGCTCCGACTGGTAGGTTAGCTTGCTGCTGGGGTCTGGCCAATCGGGACTGAGTGAGATGGGCCAGACACACCCTGGAGCCCTCCCATGGTCCTTCCCCAGCTGGCCAACCTCCCATGTCTCTCCCCGGCACTGATCGTGCACCGGTGGGGTCCCTTGGCCTGGCCTGTGCCCTCTCGTAATTTGGGACCCCTCAGGGGATGTCAGAGAGCTGTTTTCGGCCTGACGGTGGAAAGATAGGTCACTATGACACAAACTGACCACCAGGGGGCAGACGCTCAATGCAGGAGCTGCCCCCTGGTGGTCAGTGCATTCCCACAGGGGGAGCGCTGCTCAGCGGGAAGCCAGGCTCCGGCTGGAGAGCACAGCAGCAGTGGTGGGAGCCTCTCCCACATCCACAACAGCACTAAGTATGTCCGACTGCTGGCTTAGGCCCACTCCACAAAATTGGGCCAAAGCCGGCAGTCGGACATCCCCCGAGGGCTCTTGGACTGCGAGAGGGCGCAGGCTGGGCTAAGGAAGCCCTCCCCCCTCAGTACACAAAATTCTTGCACCAGGCCTCTGGTGATGCTAATAACAACAGCTCTTGTTTCTTGAGCACTCATTGCATCCTACATAACACAGTCCTATTGCTCAATTCTTGCAACAACCTGACTTCAAGTCCCACAAGGTATGACTGATGGCACCAGGATTAGAACCCAGTTATTATCTGAATCCCAAATCCAGCACAGTTAACCTCGACACTACCACCTACCACTGTGTCAGATCCTCCAAAATAACAGCTGCCCCCTTTTATTTTTTATCGCAATGAGACAAATTTGAAAATAAAATTTCTGATGCATGAGGATGCCAGAGGGATGGTACCAGAAAGAGGTTTTCCTGAGCATCTCCACAGCAACCACCTGGACTGCCACTGAGTCAATTATCATGGAATTTTCTCCAAAATTCTGTTCTTCACTAAACTTTTCTTTATAAGATGAAAATTGTCTTTGGATTATGGCTTGACCATAAAGATTAATCTCTTACAGACAAATATAGGTAATCATTAATTACATCATTCTGAATTTGGATCATAATTACTCTCATAGGTTTAAACTGTTGGGGAAAGAAGTCCTGCATTTTTATTAGAAAAGCAGTAAAAAATTTGTTGGCCTTCCAGTTATATCTTATAAAAAATCTAACCAGATGTTTATGTATGTCATACTATGTTACTAATTTTCTTCTTGAATGTGAATGCATATTTCAAAATAAACATATTATGTATAGTCAGTTCAGCCAAATCACTAGCAGATGATTAATAAGTTGCAGATAAGAAAGAGAAACAAAGAAGAAAAAGTAAAATAGGAGAAAAAAGTAAAATTAAGTGTTATTTTAAGTGGTAGAAAAAGTGCCAGTAGTTATGTTTTACAAGTGACAGTTGTCCAACCCAATTTTGGTAGCAATAAAATGTTTGTGACATTTATTGTGGCAAAAACTGAGTAGCTGTTCAATAAACATTTAATTTTCTTTCTTCCTACTATGACAGTCGGACAACACTTCCAACCTTGCTTATCCTTAGATACAAACATGTGACTGAGTTCTAGTCAGTGGGACATGAGCAGAAGGCTGCATCACCATAACCAAGCTTGGCCTATAAAAACATCTCCCAAGCATTGTTCATGCTCTTCCCCATCTGCACAGATATTGGGGTGACCCTGAAAGCCTCAAATTTCTGAATGATTGTTGTAGCACAGAGAACCCTTTCCCCTGAGCATCATCCTGCTTTCTTCACCAAAGGCATTTGCTTGGGACTGTTAATTGGGTGTTAAACTTTTATTTTCTTAAGCTGCTGAAATACTGGGATTTGATATAGCAGTCTGTTACCCTAAATGACCTAACATTTTTGATAATTTTCATTTGAGAATCAGCTTAATAAATCTCAGAAAACAACCTTGTTACTTTCAAGTAGGCAGGACTCAATGCTGACTCCTAATGTGAGAAGCACACAGCACACAGATCTAATCTCTGTCTTTTGAGAGATGGCATCCAGTATTACCCACCTGATTGCACCCTTTACCTGGTCTTCCACTTGCTTATATAGTACATTCTTTTTTATCAAGAAAATAGTTTCTTACGTGAAGAAGTAGTTTTCATATTAAAGTAATATATTAAACTAGTCTGCTTATGTCACACATAAAAATTTTGCCTAACAAGATCCATTGCCTAGACATCTATATTTTACACATAAATTATAATTTAGCAAGTGATTTAAAAGTATAGAACTTCTTTTAATATATATTTTTTATTGATTTTTACAGAGAGGAAGGGAAAGGGATAGAGAGTTAGAAACATTGATGAGAGAGAAACATTGATCAGCTGCCTCCTGCACACCTCCCACTGGGGATGTGCCCACAACCAAGGTACATGCCCTTGACCGGAATCGAACCTGGGACCCTTCAGTCTGCAGGCTGACGCTCTATCCACTGAGCCAAACCGGCCAGGGGATAGAACTTTTAAAAGCCAAAAATAAAGATTTATGGATGAAATAGTGTATTTCCAGTATAATCTTTTATACTTTCCTTTGTAAGTTCCTATCAGAATAAATTAAAAAATAGGTTTTCAAAAAATGATTTAGATAGTATTTTTAATCTTCACCTGATATGTTTCCATTGATTTCAGGTAAAGAGGAAGGGAGAGGGAGAAAGAGAGAGAAACATCAATGTGAGAGAGAAACACTGATTGGTTGCCTCCTGTATGCTCCCTGAACTCACCACCACAGTATGTGCCCTGACCGGGAATTGAACCCATGACCCTTCAGTGGATGGGACAACACTCCAACCAAATGAGAAACATGGGCTAGGGCTGATTTAGATAATTTAAAATAAGGGTTTTATTACAGAATGCGATTTCCCTAGTTTTGGCATTTCTCATTATTCTAGGGAGAGTGGTATTCTTGATAATTTATGATACAAAATGGGAAGACATTATACAGTAACAAAATTTATAGGGGGTTTCATCATAGAACTGGTCTGTTTAATTTCAGAAAATAGGTGTGAATGACAATATTCATAGTTTTAAGAAGCGAGAGCCATTCAGCTAAAAAGGTACCCTGCCAAGAATAGGGAAAAAAAGCATTACCATCTGTCAGACATTTATGCTTTCTTGGTATAATAAATTGTTTCCCCCACTAAATATAAGTTGAAACTTTATAAGCATATACTTTACTACATAAATTTTCCCATATGTCAGTGGCTAAAACAAAACTATACTATTTGGAGAATTTTCTTTCACATTGGCAGGATTATTCCTGGTTTGTACAATTTCGATTTTCCATTACGATTTTGCATGGAGTATTGTTTAGCTCACCAAGGATTGTCTATGTTTAGAGATGTGCTGTTTCTTAAGGATACTATGATTATTGATTTTTTTTTTCAAGTTTAGACTTTAATCTTATAGTGTTCTGTGAACCCTTATTCAGGTGTGATATCTGAGGCATTATTTTTCATACCTGAAAAGGTCTAGCCAGTTATTGATGCATCCATATTTCTGCTGTTATCAGGTAAATCAGGAACTATGGACCAACTCATACCTAGGCCAAGATTTCAGGTACTAAAGTACACTTAGTTGCAGCAATCTACTTACCTTTGGCTAAGAAGGCCTCATAGATGTTCATTTATTTCTTAGACTGGCATCTTACATCTAAGAACACCTTTCACTATATGCTTGTGTTATTTACCATCATGAACTTTGTCTTTCTAACCTTCAAAATAGAATGTTATAAGGCACTGTCCTTGAGTTTTTATTGTGTGTGATGCAGAAGGCTTGATCTCTTTCAGCTACAGGTCCAAAACATATGGAGAATATTACACCTGCATTTTATGGTCAGCATTAGCTTCCTATTCAGTTGTGAGTGCAATTTAAAGTGTTGACTTTAATCTTTAAAGCCCCTCATTGTTTAGAAGTCAGTTACCCCAGATATCACATCTCTCCCTATGCATCATCGCGGCAATTAAAATCAGCTGCAGTGCTTGCAGTTCAGAATCCCCCCCGTGAATTGTGGGGAGCCTGAGAATATATCACTTTCTAAAGAAGAAGTTCCCAAAGATCACTCTTTTTCTATCAATGATAAAAGTAATATTTGGAGTTTATAGTTTTGGCCTTGAATGTCCTGTCATATGTCTCTAGGTCTCTGGAACCATTAAGTACTGTCTATTTAATTTTTGTTATTTTATATTATTTGGCCAAGAGCTTAGAATACCAAATATACCTTTTAATGAATCAGAAAAATAACAGTTGTGTATATTAAAAATAGAAAAAGCTAAAATTCATCTGTTTCATATTTGTTAGTGTGGGAGTTTTTACTCCAGCATTCTCTCACTCAAGTTTTTCTTTGAATCTAATTTTAAATATCTTCAGTAAAGGGATTTGCCATAAATACTTTGGGGACTATTTCAAAATCCATGACTCATGGTAAGTCATTTCTCTAAATGCTTAGCTAAATGTTTGATTTCTTAATGTTTTATCAGATGTCTGTTACTTCAAAATTGTGCTATGTCAAATAATAACTTTCTTTTTACTGTGTACAAAGTTCAAAACTATTGTTAAGGTGAACTCAACCAACGCATATTATGCCAGACCATGAAGCTATCTTTTGGAAAGAAAGATGATTAGTAATGGGGCTTTGAGGAACTGGTAGCCTTATATCTAATGGTTTAAACAAAGAATGGTGTCGGCTACTCTTCTTACTCCTCCCTCAACTTCTCTCTCTTTCCCAGCTTGACCCTCTCTGGCCATCAAAATTTCTTTAAAAATGCAGGGTACCACTAGGAAAATGTCTGAATGACTTCCAAAGTAGTCTCTCTCTGACTATGATCTTATAAGTATTAAATGCAGTTATAAATAGTTACCTTTTTCTATCATAAAACATAGTTATAGTAAATTTCAACAAGATGGTTTGTATTCTATTATGTTCTTACTAGAAAGAATCTTTAGGTTTCAATTGAATCCTTTCTTAAACTTTTTAAAAACATAAAAAATGCTAGTGTTGTAAATATTTTTATACCTCACATAGAAGCCAATGCTTATTGATATCTAAAAAAGATGTCAAATAAAATGCATACAGTAAAACTGTGTGTTGTAATAGGTATGATTTTTCAAAAATTTACTGCATATCAGACTATTAGATAATTTAATTTTTAAGGAGAATTTACTCTTAAAGATTAGTTTATTTGAGTCCTCCAGGGAACCAGAACTGGAAGAATATATAGATATTTAGAAAGGGTTATTATGAGAGATATATTGGCTCATGAGATTATAGAGGCTGAGAAGTCCGGCACTCCGCTGTCTGGAAGCTGGGAGCACAGGAAAGCCAGTGTAATAGTTCCAGTCCAACCTCAAGGCCTGAGAACCTGGGAGCCAATTGTGTAAGTCCCAGTCTGAGTCCAAAGGATGGAGACACAGGAGCTCTGATGCAGAAGAAGATGAATGTCCCAGATCAATCAGAGGACAATTGAAGGGCAGAAGAAAACACATTTAAAAGGAGGAGGGATTCTGTAATATTAAGGAATAGGCCCCATACTCCATTTCTGTCCCCTTCTGAATACACATTCGCAGAAAACTTCCAATGAAAGCTCCACCTTATGGCTGATATAAATGGATATAAGCAAAGCATATGGGGTGGTGGTGGCGGGGCGGGGGGGAACATTGGAGTCAGACATTAGGAAGAAAAGGAAGATTATAAGAAAATATTCAAAATTGAAGTAATTTTGGCTAATATGCAAGTCAATCAGCAGAACAAATACTGCTTTTAAAGGTCATGTATGGGGTTGCTTTCTCTGCCTTGTTTCATTTCTGAATGAATCTATTCAGGTCTTCCACCATATCCTTTACAGGAGCCAACCATTCCTAACTTCACCTACCAAAATAATGGCTTCATTGACTCTTTCTTCTATTTCAACTCTCTACTATATTAAACTAAACAAAACCTCATTCTTTGTCTATGATTTGATTGTTGTACTTCGCTTTTTCTTTTGTGCATAGCAGTGCCTTCATATTCTCCCCCAGTTTTTTGTATTCCCCTGAGACTGGCTACAACCTCTAGGCTTCTATTTTTGTTCACAGTCAAGTTATACAATTCATCAATCATTCACGTTTTAAAATTTTTGTGATTATTTTTGCATAACAGTATGCACTTCACCTGAGCCAACTGTCTTAATCCTTTAGAGTGTGGCCATTTTTCTCTACTATACTTTTGGGTAATAACTATTGCCAATTTTTCCCACTATGTAAATTCCTCATTTTATTAAAATGGTTTTTATAAAGCTTAAGTTACTCACATTTATACTCATAATCTCATCTCTCCCTCGCCACCCCCACTCTTGACTCAGGTAGAAGTTTGAAATCCTATTAATTTATTTGTTATCACAGTTTCCCAAACTCCACAACAATAGCTTTTTAACTTGCCATATACTCATTCCTCAATACAACAGAGACTTATTAAAAAGCAGAGAATCAAATAATAGTGCTGAGAAACACTTCCAGAAACCATCTTATACTAAGAAGACAAAATTCTCTCTCCTGGGTTCAATTCCTTGCTCCATTCCTTGCTGGCTGTGTGACAACCTTGAGCAAATTACTTAACCCCTTTGCTTCAGTCTCTTTATGAAATGGGGATAATCATGTGTGCACTATAGGGTTGTTGTGAAAATTAAAGTAGTTAGTAGATAAAACTCCTCAGAACAGTTCATACATATACTATGCCCTTGATAAAAGTTGGCAAAAAAATTTTAAGTAAACTTTTTCATTTTAGAGTAGTTTTAGATATACTGAAAAGTTACAAAGATGGTGAGGATAGTTCCCATATGCCTTATACCCAGTTTCCCCTATTATTAACATCTTTATTTTGTATGGTAAATTTGTCACAACTAATGAATCAATATTCACTCTTCCCTTATTCAACAAAGTTAATTGAGTGTCTATTGTATGCCATGGCCTATGCTCAGAACATGGTGGATGCTACTTCTACTCTCATGTGGCTTAGAATTCAGCTAATGGTTGAAATTTTAACTTTAGTACTACCAAGGATCGACACCACTCAAAACAATCTATTTTCACATTTCTCTCCCCTCCCAACATACTTCATTTCCCAACTTCCAAGAATGTGCTACCTTCTATTGACCATACATTTCCCTCTTTACCCTCATTTCTCTTCACTCAAAACCTTGTCCTCTGGGGTTTATAATCTGTCATTGAAACACACTCCAGCATAAAAGTGACTGGGACATTTGATAATCATATTACTACCTTCCATACACATGGTATATTGTAAAGCTCTTTCACATTTTAAAAAACACTAATGCCATTTATTTATTTATTTATTTATTTATTTATTTATTTATTTAAATCCTCACCAAAGGACATGCTTATTAATTTTAGAGAGAAAGAGAGAGAGAGAGAGAGAGAGAGAGAGAGAGAGAGAGAGAGAGAGAGACTACTGATCAGTTGCACCATCCCCACCATGGATTGAACTCACAATCTAGGTATGCGCCCTGACCAGGAATTAAACCCGCAACCTTTTGGTGTATGAGGCAATGCTGCAACCAACTGAGTCAGTCTGGGCAGGGCTCTTCAATATTTTTTTTATTATAGAATTCCTTGAAGAATGATAACATTATCATTAAGGTGCTTTGTCTATAGTAGCACCTTATGATGTATGCTAACATACGAATTTGTATAGATGCATCACAGATGAGGTCCTACATGGTCTATTCACCTGTTTTGTCAGGAATGGAAGGCCATGGGGTACTCTCCCATACAGACAGAGAATCTCTTCTGATGCAAAACTCTATAGGGCCTCAGCTTTTAGTGCCTTTCTTTGCTGCTAACTGAAAAGTCCTTGGCATTTTCATATATTGTTACATTTAGTAAATATTTCACTTTTGTTAATTAAATTCAACTCAATCCTTCTCACTGCTTGAGGAAAGTTTAAATTACCTCTGTCCATGAAGAAAATTCAGTTGTAATTTTGTTTTTTATACTGTCCTACTTTTGTTTTGACAACACAGTTGTAGTAGCCTACAAAAGGAATTGGGTAGTATCCTCTTCTTCTGTTTGCTGATGGAGTTTGCCTAAAATTATAACAATCTGTTCTAGATTATTAGGAAGAGATCACCTGCAAAACTATATGGGCTAGGTTGTTCGTTTGTGGTAAAAAGTATTTAATGAGTTAATGTTATTCCCTTAATGGTTTTAACATTATTTAGATTTTTATTTTTTTAGTTTTAAGAATGTATTTTCCTTAAATTCATATTTAGTCGTCATTTGTATATACTAAAAATAGACTAAGCCTATCCAATGATAGAAACCTGTGAATATAACAGAACCTATGTAAGATGGCAAATTTCTAAACAGTATAATTATAGAAATATTTTCAGGAACGGCCAAAGGTAATATCCTTTACCCTAATCCCATGCCCCAAAGATTTTGAAAAATAGTATAAGTCAAAAATGCAACAGAAGGATCTTCCAAGAGTGAGACTAAATAAATCTTCCAAGCATAGAATAAATGTTATTGCCATCAAAGACATTATCTACCACATGACAAGTATACTGAGTACATATGCCAAACATAGGAAATCTTCTAATCAAAGCTCATATGTTAATAGGCAACAAACTGTACAAAATCACTTACTGGGAGAATAGCATAGATATAAAATGCAGATTTGAATGGAACCACATCCTGGATTTACTCTCTTTTCCTGCCTAATGGGGCCTTACACTGCCTTGGGAAAGGAATGGTGCACTGAAAAAAATTTAGGAGGTGTTTGGTGGATGGTAACAGATGCAGTGGGCTGCTAGCAGTATATGACTCTGTGCATTGCATTTCTTGAGCATTTTGAAATGGGGGAGAGAAAAAGAGGAAAGTATGAAGAGTGAGAGGAGGAAGATACTAGGGCTTAGATTTTCAGAACAGAAGACTAGTTGTGGCAACCACATGGAAAGTCTGGGAGCTTCTTTAGATTCTCTTTAGTTTAATAAAGGAAGTCAATTTTGGCTTGATTCAGAGCCCCTTTATAATTGCAACCTCCCTCTACTCCCCATATTTATATCCACTGACAATATGGAATAATGGAAGATCTTTATATTCAACTTCCTGTCAAACTTCCTCAACCAAAAAATACCTGACTTTTCTCAATGGGTTGCATTTCCAATGCCCAGTGTGCTGATGTAAAACGACCTGTTCTAAAAATAATCTACTTGAAAACCACAAATGGTGTAAGTCCCAGTATGAGGGCAGGAGAACAATATCTCAGTTCAGTCAGGCAGAGAAAGCAAATTCATCCTTCTTCCTTTTTGTTCTATTCAAGCCCTCAACAGATTGGATAATGCCTACCCACACTGAAGTCTACCAACTCAAATGCTCATTTCTTCCAAAAACACCCTCACAGACCCATCCAGAAATAATGTTTAACCAAATATGTGGGCACTCTGTGACCTGGTCAAACTGACAAACACATAAAATTAGCCATCACACTATATCATCTTGGGTAAGCTACTTAACTTTTGTTAGCCTCAGTTAACTCACAAATAGTAAGCAATAATAATTGCCCCAGGGTTGTTGGAAGGATAAAATGTGATAATATGAATGAACAGGCTTTTATAAACTATAAAGTGCTTGGTGAATATTAGTTAGTTTTAATGACTCAAGAAGACATGTTTGAGTGAATATGTCAGAGAATTACTCATCATTCCATGGGTGGTATCCAGATGAGCAGGCTCTACCATTCATGATGGAATGGTTTGACAGAAAATTAACAGGATACCAGCCACCTCATCTGCATTTGCTGTGCTCTTTTTAAAGGTCCTTTGTAATGTGTAGTTCCCTAAATTTATTTTTTCTTCACTTTAACTTTATAAAGCATTCTCCTGCTATCATCACCATCTTTATAAACATGTAAGCCATACTTTGCTGTTTATTTCTATTCTTTCTAACTTGGGTCATTTTATGTGGTTTCTCTATCGCAAGCAAGGTTTACCACAATCTAAGGAGTGGCTTTACCCTCTTTTGAATCCTTCAGTGAGATGCTATGTAGTTTAATGGGGCAGGTATAGGGGTCCCCTCACACCTCTTCTCCAGGAACTTTCCATACCTCCTCCTCCCTGTTGCTGTTCCTATGGTAGGAATTCCAAATGGGAAAGGCTCCTATGTTGGTAAGACCAACTGCTGAACTGCAAATGATAATTCATCCTGATGCGGCATTGACTGAGGAGTAAAGCTGAGGGAGGTATGTTCCTGAACAGCAGGTGGTGGCGCTGGTCCAAGGAGAAATATCTGGACAATCTTAGACAACAACATATGCCTTGCTTAGGAGGTTTTTTTCTTCATTTATTATGACCAGTTCCAAGAATAGGGAAGAACTTGGCAGAAAAGCCTCAGAAGGCAAGTGTTCTATTAAGCATCTCTTAACAATCAACAACCAAGTTACATTCCAGTTGTGTTTGAGCCACACTGGAGAGTGTGGATGATAGGTATGTGTAAATGTTCAACCTTTTGGCCCAGTGATTTCAGTTCTAAGTTGTAAACAAACAAACAAACAAAAAAATCAGCTGTCATGTTGTTCATCACAGTGTGTTTTAGTAAGTTGGAAAAATCTGTAATCTAAATTCCTACCCATAGGAAATGGGTTACTTAATAATGGTATGATGAAATATTATGCACCTATTAAAATGATATTTCAGAAGAGTTTTAAATTACAAGAAAACTGTTCAAGGTCTATTTACTACAACAAAGCAAGTTACTAACCTAGTTCATCCAGTCTGATCTTCAGTTAACCCTTCGCTTCAAGAAGAGGAACATCCTGGGTAGGATATTGCATTCTGAAAAATGCATTCCTGGAAATCTGAATAGACAACCAGCCTATCTGCTGGAGCCACATCTGGAAGGCCCTGCATGGCTGGGGAGGCAGGAAGGAGAGGGCTGGCCTGCCCGCCAGGGAGTGTGCACACAGAGCACTCCGGAGCACGACCTCTCCGAGACGCCTGCTGAGCCGTTACTTGAAGGCCTACCCAGGTATAGACCAAACTCAAGGCCTAAATCAAGGAAAAGTATTACCACATGTTCCCACACAGAGACTAAGGGAAGGAGGGCGGCTCACAGCAAGGCGGGGTGGGGGGTAGAGGTGGAAATGAGGAACCAACAGAGGAAGGGAAAAAAAACAGAAGAGCTGCCAATATAAAGAATTCATTAGAGGCAAGCCATGTTGTGACCTCCACGACGAAGATGAGTGAAAATTCTTGTACGATTTAATATGCTGTGGAATTATTCCAAACCACATGCTCTTGGTGCAGACTGTGATCCTCTACTGTAGCTTCAGGGAAGTCCCATTACTCTGCGTGCTGCTCACTTGGTCTGAGCGTCTATGTAACACGCTGGCAGGGTTGGATGAAGAGGCTTGATGCGGGCTGCAAGTATAGGAGCCTGGGCAGTGCCAAAGAACTGGCAGCCTGGCTAATCTCCGTGAGAAAGGACAGCTTCCTCTGGTGCCACAAGGCAAGTTACTTGCTGGGACAGAGGTGCCACCAGCCCACATTACTTTCTCCACCTCTCTCAGGTAGTCAGATTAGTCCAGTGGTTTTTAAACTTAAGAAAAAAAAAGTATTAGAAACCTTTTCTTAAAAACATCTCCTATGAGGCAAAGGTGCCCCTCTGAAAAACAAAACTAAAAATCTGCTTTAAAATCTCACACATTAAAAATATATCTTCTCCGGTTGGAAGTTAGAATGGGGTCCTGGGGCCTTGCCCACTAGCTTCTCTCCTCTTAGGCAAATCTATCCCTAAAGCCTTCACAAAGAAAGTGTGGAAACTCTAGTCCACTCCTTCAGTTTGTAAATGAGGAAATGGGGATGCTAGAGGTTGAGAGAGTTGTCCACGTGCCCGGAATTAGTCAGGGGCTGAGTTAGGGTTGCAGTCATCTTCTTCTGCTGCTCAGCACATTTCCCTAGCCCTATGCCCAGAGGTGTCTGCTTTCAGAATAGAGGGGTTTAAAGTGATGCTGTGTCTCATCAGCTGAGAGATACAGGAACAGTGAGAGAATTGGAGGAACCTGATGCCCTCTCCTCTGTGGAAGCCCCACAGGAAGCCTCCACACCTGGTCCTCGCTGGGCACCAAGTACTAGTACACATCTGTTGAACTGAACTGAAATCCTGTGGTTTTAGGCCAGAGTCCCTGGGAACCCACAGTCCCTCCAGCTTTGGACATTCCCTGTCTCAGACACTTGGACTCAGAGGGGCCCTGCCTCCCAGGAATGTGCTATGGAAGTGGGCATTGGGCTTTAAACTCAGGCAGAAAAACCTCACATTGCTTGTTTATTGTTTAGACAAGGAAGTTCATAACAATTCACCACATAACCCAGGTGTGGCAAAGAGGACCAGAGCAAAGCCTTCCTGGGATTTTTTGTTGAGCAATAAGTCTCCTTCCAAGTCAAAGAAGAACAACTGGTTTGACACACTAATATTTATTATGAGTCTAAAAAATGTCATCTGAAGATTCTTGTTGAGCTACTGGTTTTCCTGAGGCATTCAGAGTCAGGTCCTCTATCTCTCCCTAACCGTACTTGGTCCCTTGAAGATGCTTTGCCCAGACCACAAGGATGCCTGCTGAAGTCATCATGGTTTGCTGAGACTCCTCACCAAACATTCTACTGCTCCCTCGTACTTGCCAAATCCCTTGCTTTTAGGTGGGACCATGGGACTAGTCCTGACTGATGAAATGTGAGCTGTGACGGTAAAAAAACCACGTGCAAATCTCCAGGCTCCCCCTCACTGCCACCAGCATTTTCTACGCTGGCACCTGAGTCACTGTGATAAGCAGAGTGCCCTCCCCCGGGGACCCAGGCTGGACATATGTCATGAATGAAATATAAACCTTGTCTGTTCTCAAGCCACTGATATTTCAGGGCTAATTTGTTATGTAGAATAACCTAGCTAATCAGGACTAATGCAAAAGAATTTGGGTTAGAAGCAAGGACAGTCTGAAGACCTGCTCTGGTAGGAGCGACACTGAAGAATTCTGTTCAGGTCAAGGAGTCTCAGGGTGTCAAGCAGCAGTGTGCTGGAGCTGGCTCACATTGGCTTTAACAGGTGATTGTGCACATCTTTCCTAACTCTGCTTTTCGTGACATCACCTTGGTAACTTGCAATTGGCCATGAGGGGAGTATTTACACCACAGAAACTGTTAATTGCTATAAATCATGGTATTTTTCTCCCCCTGGAAAACTGGTTGTTAAATATTTAGCAGCACATCACTGGTAAATAATCAAGTCTCTACAAACAGATGCAAGGTCAGAGTGGGAAATGGGACAGGAGGCTCTTCAGTAAATAAAAATTCCCTAAGGTCCTTAATTGTCACATACTTTCTGAAAGGAGGAAATTTGGGAGAGAGATACCCTGTTAGATATGGTTTCCTTCAAATAATATCGTTGACAGTCAAAATAATGTTTTTCACAGCATTTCCTAAACATCAGAATTCTGAGTTCATTTTATTTCAGTGGGTATCTTTGCACAAGATAGAATGCCAGCCATCTTTTACTTTCTGTTGACAACACCTAGAAGACTTCTGTGCCTTTCCGATTTTCAGGTGAAGCAGCTGATAAGTTTTTATTCTGGCTTTGCTACTTGCTGGCATAGCACCTGGAGAAGGAACTCAATTCAACATTCGTTTTCTCCCCCTCAGCATCTGTTTTATTTTTAAAAGTATTTTCCATGTATTTCTTTACTTATTCTTACTACTATCCCTTTTTCAGAAATATAAAATGAATAGATTTAGATTTGATTTTGTTGGGGGCTTGGTAAATTTCAAAGCCTACTGAACTATCATTTTATTATATGATATTTAGTATATTTGCTTGAAGGCTCCAAACATAAAAGATTTAATTCTTAATATAATATCTATATTTTCACATATATAAATAAGTACTACTGGTAAGAAGCTCCTCTTTGACTACTCACTCATGGCAACCCCACTCCTTACAGTATTCCTGGCTCTAAGAAAAGTACAGAGGAGAAGTGACCAAGAGACCGGCAATGCCATCTGTCGCCTACTCTGCTGAAGCCAAGGGAAAGGTCTTGCTCAGCTATGTAATATCACAAATTAGTAAACACTCTTCTCTCTAGTTGCATTTCTACTAATTCTTCCTGGCCCTTTCCCAGTGTTTTCAACTGTGAAATGTGGGTGGTCTGGTGGTGGTGGTGGGTGCTTACATACCAACTTAAGAAAAACATCTCATAAAAACTTGATTTCTTTTATTTTATAAGGAGTTATAAAATCATTTTGATTGACATATCACATTATTTGGCTTGAATATTAAATATCATTCGGTGAATAGCTTATGTTTCATTGCACTACCAACTGACATCTGCTAAAAATAAGGCACTAGGATACTTTCCCAGCTGAGGTTAGTCTGAGAAACAGTCTTGCCCTAAACTTCTTGACCTCATTTTCTTCCTTTTTAAAATGAGGGGTTTGACCTGATGATTTATGGGGTCCCTCCCAAGTCAAACTTTCTCTGATTCTACTTGGGCACACACAGAGGTGAAAGTGTATTCATTTCTGTAAGACACATTAATTGCCTACTAGATATCAAGCACTATGACAAGGACAGTTAATAAAAGATTCCTGCCCTCAAAGAAATTCTAATTTAATGGGGAAGAAAAACAAGTAAAAAGTCAATTGCAATACATCAGACTAAATGTAAGAGGGAAATAATGGATACAAATGAGGACATGGGATAGGCACCTAACCCATTTTGAGGGAGGAAGATAATAGAGATCAGGATGAAAGTGATATTAAGTATATGGAGGGCTGGAACTAAGGTGAGGCAAGAGAGATACCTAGAGTGAAAAATGAGAACAGGTGTTTGCTCTCAGGGTCATGCACTGACACCCCAGTCCCGGGCCCTGGGTATGTAACAGTATGCTCCAGTTTAGCCATGAGAAAGATGACAGAAACTGTTCCAGGAAAAGGGAGCAGCATGTGCAAAGGCTTCAAGGCAAGAGACAAAACTTTAGGAAATTGTAAATTCCTTAGTATTTTGCATTTGGGAGTAGAGTTAAGGTTCTAGGTGTGAAAGATGAGAGGTAAATGGTCTGCTCATGAAGTGTCTTATAAAATACTAGAGGCCCGGTGCACGAAATTCATGCACGGGAAAGGGTGTGTCCCTCAGCCCAGCCTGCACCGTCTCCAATCTGGGGACCCCAATTGCCCGGCATCCCTCTCACAATCCAGGACTGCTGGCTCCCAACCACTCGCCTGCCTGCCTACCTGATTGCCCCTAACCGCTTCTGCCTGCCAGCCTGATCCCCTAACCACTCCTCTGCCAGCCTGAGCAATGCCTAACTGCTCCCCTGCTGGCCTGATTGCCTCTAACTGCCCTCCTCTGCCAGCCTGGTCACCCCTAACTGCCCTCTCCTGCTGGCCTGGTCACCCCTAACTGCCCTCCCCTGCTGGCCTGGTCACCCCCAACTGCCCTCCCCTGCAGGCTTGATTGCCCCAACTGCCCTCCCTTGCGGGCCTGGTCCCTCCCAACTGCCCTCCCCTGCTGGCCATCTTGTGGCAGCTATCTTGTGTCCACATGGGGGCAGCCATCTTTGACCACATGGGGGCAGCCATCTTGTGTGTTGGAGTGACAGTCAATTTGCATACTACTCTTTTATTAGATAGGATAGAGGCCTGGTGTACGGGTGGGGGCCGGCTGGTTTGCCCTGAAGGGTGTCCTGGATCAGGGTGGGGGTTCCCTTGGGATGTGGGGCGGCCTGGGCGAGGGGCCTGTGGTGTTTTGCAGGCCGGCCATGCCTCCCGGCAACCCAAGCATAGGCCAGGACTGGCTGGAAGTAGGTATCTAGGATTTATTTATCTTCTATAATTGAAACTTTGTAGCCTTGAGCAGAGGCCAAGGCAGGCCAGGGCAGGCGGGAAGCTTGGCTTCCTCCATCGCCAGGGGCAACCCAAGCCTCCTGCTCGCTCCAGCTCCATGGCGGCCACCATCTTATTTGGGTTAATTTTGCATACTCGCTCTGATTGGCTGGTGGGCATAGCGGGGTGATGGTCAATTTGCATGTTTCTCTTTTATTAGTGTAGATGGTGTTTGAACTTCCCCCTTTTGTAGAAACATCAAGGACTTTTTTTAAGAGAGTAATATGACTAGATATGATTTTTAGAATATTCCCTCTGGCAGCAGTGTGGTGACAGGGATATGGAATTAGATAGGGAAAAGGACTTGGGCAGACAGACCAGTAGAGTGATAGTGGAGGTGGAAATGAAGAGAAGTAAACCAAACAGCTTCTAGCAGTGTTTAAGAGTTTGAAGCTCCTGGAACTGATGACTAATTGAATAAACTGAGTGTTAAGAGAGAGAGAAACAAGATGCTCAGTGTTTCTGGCTTGAGAAAGTGAGTGGAAAATGGTGCTGGTCACTGAGATTGAAACACACTAGAATGAACAGGGTTGAGAGGGAACAAGATGAGCTCAGGCTTTGACTTGTGGAGTTTGAAATCTGAAGTATTCCAGGTGGTTGCTGCTCAGTAGAGAGATATGGGCATGGATATGGACCGGTCAGTCATCTGCCAGTGAATAATGAGAGCAATGGGATAGGTGAAATTCCCAGGGAAGGAAGAAAGACTGAGAAAAGAAGTCTTAGGGTTACTGAAAGTTCCTGATCCTCTTTGGTAAACCATCTCTATATATAAAAGCCTAAGCCACCATTAATACCAAACAACCAGAACAACCAGTCGACCAGTCACTATGACGCACACTGACCACCAGGGGGCAGACGCTCAATGCAGGAGCTGTGCCCTGGTAGTCAGTGCACTCGCACAGCCAACCTCCCATGGTCCCTCCCCCTCTCCCTCCGGCTCTGTCTGGCAGCTGGCAGGCCCCCAAGCCCCGGCCAGCAGCCAGCAACTGGCAGGCCACAGCCAGCAGCCAGCATGCCTGGGCTGGCCTGGCCCTGATTAGGACTGGGCAAGATGGCCCCCATAGGCCCTGATTTCCAGCCAGGCCTAGGGACCCTACCCGTGCACGAATTTCGTGCACCGTGCCTCTAGTTACAAAATAAAAGTACATCTTTGGAGCCGTGATGTGATGGAGGGTAGGATATGTAGCATTGTCATCGTGCCTTTGCTGCAATGGATTTCCAGTCACTAAAGAATTTGTGTTAGTTTGTCGTTAGAGAGACAGTTGTTGAAGCTAGTGGCATTGTACTCTTATCGCATAGAAGAGCACAGGGCCCCTCTCTGCCTTGTGGTTTTGGAGAGCACATCACTGCTCATTCCTGAGCAGAGGGGGAAACTGGGCAGATGGTAATTTCTCTTCCCCTCTAAGTTACAAAAGCCAAAAATTGCTGACATTTTTGGATGCCCCTGTCTAAATGTTCACACATGAGAGAAAATTGCTTTCTCCAGGAAGTGAGTAATAAATCTCTCTCACCAATTGAAGTCACTACATCCTGAAATGACAATCATCAGCTGAAAAGGAGGGAATAAAAACAATATTCCTTCCCTCCATGAACCCCTATTTCTCTATCAGACAATAGAGGACACCACTAGGCAGATGTCTCAGGCTTCTCCAGGAATTGCCCAGAAATATAACTGGCTGTGACTGAAAGACCATGGCAAACTGTCCAGGGTGTGAAATGTTTAGTCAGGGTCATTGCTAGAGGGGCTCTGCCATGAGAGGCAAGTGGAATGAGCAAAGCAGGCCAAGCACACACACATGTGGCCCATGTTTAATGGAGGGGTGGGGGGGCGGGAGTAGGAGGAAATATTTGGACATGTGCCCTTTAAATCTTTTACATCTTTATCTTGCAGGGTGTGTGTATGTGTGTGCATGTGTGTATGTGCCTATGTGTGAAACAGCCAAGTGTGCTGCTTTTTATCACCTGTGTTTTGCCCTTATTATCGGCCTTTCTTGCTTCTTTTGCACCCATTTTCCAAACTGTAGGCAGAATGAGATGCCTCACTGCATCTGACTCCACCAACCAAATCTGCCTAAGACCTTTCAAGGGCTCCTCTGATCCTACACCTGTGAGTCAATGCACCATGAACACAAAAGGGAGGGTATGCTTAACTTCCAGAAAGGGGAAGCTTCTGGAAATCTTACTTTTAATTTAAAAATTCAAGGTTTTAAAAATTCATTCCATAATATGTCCATGTTTCTTTTAATAAAAAGTATTGTTTTAAACTGCTTATCATTGAAGAAGTTTACTACTCCAGGAAAATGCACCCTTTTGCCCCAAAGTGTGTGTGTGTGTGTGTGTGTGTGTGTGTGTGTGTGTGTGTGTGTGTATCCCAACTTAAGAAACTGGATCTTTGGGGAACAGCTCCTACCTAGGTCTCCACCAAATTGCCTCCGTCTACCTGAAATTCAAAAATTAATCCAAAGCAAGTTCCTACATGGGGGTGTGGCAGATATTTATTTCCTGGTGTGGAAGATGTATTAACATGTGTCTAATTTATAGATAAAATCATTCTATTTGATATTGAAGAGGTAGGTATAGCACAGAAGTTAGGAAATGCTAGGCAATTCTAGGCTTGATTCATTGCTCTGTTATTTACCAGATATGCAACCTCAAGGAGCCTCAATTTCCTCATCTGTGAGATAGGGATTATAATGGCATTTTCTCATGGGGCTGTTGTGAAGACCCTATGAGATGTTTGTAAAGTATACAGCACGAGCCTGTCACATGGTGAGTGCTCAATACATATGAACAATTGGAATTATTGGAATTATTTGTTATGGAAATAATTTTAGAGGTGTTCAGATATATATTGTAGGCACCAAATGATCACAGATAGATACAAGAGGGTTGATTAGACAATTTGCAGGAATGAAACAGTTTTTAAAAAGCTACTTTGCATTGTGCCAAAAGAGACTTTATTAGTACTAAGACTTAGAATATGAATGAAGAAAAGACTTAAGAGTTCATTGTAAGCATGCATGTAAGAAAATTCTAGAATCATCTCAGTTTTTGTTGATTGAGGTGGTTATGTTTAATTCTCATGAACACACTAATTATATTGA
Organism: Plecotus auritus; assembly: GCF_963455305.1. NCBI lineage: Eukaryota > Metazoa > Chordata > Mammalia > Chiroptera > Vespertilionidae > Plecotus > Plecotus auritus. Next base: position 33,171,350 of record NC_137778.1, read on the forward strand.
CATTTTCTATAATATAGTTTATTGTATTAATATGTCTTTCCCCAGAGCAGAAGTATCTCAAACTGAAGCAAGGAATATAAATAAATACGAACATCTGGTGAGGAGCAGAAGCAGATGTGCAGACTGAGGTACATCAAAGAAAGGCCCATTATTATCTTGGTGACTGGCTAATGCTGCATAATAAAAACAACTCATAGAAATGGAAATTAATTGTCCAGAGGTGTCAGTTCATATAAAAATATATCTTAAAAAATAAGAAATATTATTTAAACAATAAATGACTACAATGGATATACTTAGTGCTCATACTGATCAAGGGCATCAATAGAAGATGTCTTTAGGACAGAAATGCCAAGTGTTTGGTTCTGTTCATTGGAGAACAGTTCTTTAGATGTGGAGATAGGAGCATTTCTCTAAGATTTTTTCACATAGCATTGCACATCCTGGATAAATTACTGTTCCTGAGATGATAGGTTACATGTGGTGATTAGTTGACACCTTTAATGCTGTTGTATACACTCAACTATGTGTCCATAGGACTGCAGATTTAGAATGATCATGGGACATACCACTGATTAATGCAGGGAACAGTGGAATGGCCTTATTCCCAGAATGAGTCTATCTGATGTCATGTAAGATGAAGTTATAGACCTTCAAGTCTGAGGTCAGAGAATTGGACAGAATAATAACAGGACTTTAGATTTATTGATCATAAATCCCAATATATTTGCTTCCTTTGACATACTTCAAGACAGGAAAGGATGGTGTGCTGCTGCAAGAAATTTCTCTAGTATCTTGTTGATGACTTTTATAATTTCTTTCTGAAACCCTTATGGGTAAGTTCTACAAGTGCATGAGTGTGATGTCTTTCTTCTAATGGTTTTAAAGGTAACAAAGAGTTCAAACCCTAAACTTTGGGTAGCTTGAGAATTACCTTCAAATGCACTGAGTCTTCATTGTACAAGGGGAAAATGCCCTTCAGTGTGAATCCTGCAATCTGAGTGCCATGGGTTAGTAAAAATACTCTGAAACCCCTTCATCAAAAGTCACAAACTGACTTGGAATGCTGTCCTAGCAAGTATTAAATCATATAGCTGTAATCCAAGTAAATCTGGGTACCTAGAGGCACAAATAACTCCATAAATCACTGAACTCTAAGAGAAGACTTACTGAAGGTCTCTTGAGCAGGTAGCAAAGGAGAGATTAAAAAAAACAATTGGAAAACTTCTTAAACTCTCCTTTTTTTTATCTCTCTCTACCAAACTCTAGACCAACTGGCTCTCCTATTTAAACCCTTCTTTCCCACCCTCTTTTCCCATTTTCTGGATGTTTTCTTATAATCCCAGGATGTAATAACTCATTTTCTTACATAGCATAATAACCTATAGCATTCTCTTTTCTTTTTAAGTTCTGCATCTTGGCCTGTGCTTGTCCTCAGCATGTTAAAAGATCAACTATAGCAATGCAACAAATGATCCTCCTTGGCAGGTAAAGGCAGAAAAATACTGTCAATACTTAGGATTTTTTGTGCTCATCAACAGCATTAAAATGCCAATTATTAGAACAACAGAAGAAACGGCACAAATCCATATACAGCAACTGCTAAATGGGTTACTGAGGCAGGCGGTAAGAAAAGAAATTCCTCACTTTCAGTCAGGGTGATAAAAAAAATTGATGGGGAAGGTGAATAAGAAGTGGATGGAGCTTGAACTGGGTACGACAAAAGAACTAAAGGATGTTATAGTTAAATCAAATTTCTTAAGATTATATCCTAAACATTACAAATGCAAGCTCCTCGAAGGCAGAAGAATTTGAAAAGTTTTTGGCACATCAGTACTAGAAAGTAAATATTTCTGGAATGAATTTAATCAGCATTTGTGGAATATAATTTGAGGGATAAATAAATGTTTGTGACATGTAATTTGAATGTAATCTTAATTAAGATAGTAATCCCTTCTGAGATACTCTCTACAGCAGTGTTTTCCAGACTTTTTGGACTATCATCATAGTAAGAAATGCATTTTTAACTTGCACATAATTCTATGTGTGCACATGTATGCACACGAGGTGAACACTTTATAAAGTAGGCTTATCTTTATACTTATGATGCAATGCTAATTTCTACTGTATTCTAGTTTGTGGAAAACAATGCTGATCCCAGACCCACTCAATAGATTTCACAGCCAGTAATGGAGACTGGCAGTTAAAGAAATTGACTGCTCTGGAGTACAAAACAAAAACAAAATAAAACAAATAAATAAAAATGCACAGAGAAGTCAAACAGATACTCTAAGTGTGTGAATTTGCCTAGATATGACAATAACTATCCCATGAATAATTGGATATAGTGTTTGAGTCCTGGGAGGCATTTAAATAGCCTTAAAAATAGGAGGGGGAAAGTGGCCACAGCAAAACAAATACGAAATAAAACAAAATGTATAGTGTAGGCCAGCCGTGGGCAAACTACAGCCTGCAGGCCGGATCCGGCCTGTTCAGCTGTTCTATCCGGCCCGCGGAGCCGAAAGAGCTGAGGGTTCTCTTGCTCTCCCCTCCGCTCCTTTACTTTGAATTTATATTAGTTCACACAAACACTCCATCCATGCTTTTGTTCCAGCCCTCCCGTCCAGTTTAAGAACCCATTGTGGCCCTCGAGTCAAAAAGTTTGCCCACCCTGGTGTAGGCTAACTAAAGCTAGTTTGGACCTAATTTGACCCTTGGTCAGTTGCTTTGTCACTTCTGCTCTAGAGGGTAGAATGAAATTGACATTTTAAACAAATTGCAATTATCTGAAATGTGAGGGTTTAATTTCACTCTAAGTCAATGAGTTTCCTCATCTACTTTGTTTCTTCTCTCTTTAGTCATATTAACAGTGATAGAAAGAATGGGACCTTTTAATAAAATAGAAATGACTATATTAGGTTTAAAATGAGATGCACGGATCGATTTATCCAACTCTCCTGTTCCATGGTGTGTATAACTGTTGTCATTAAGGTCATTATTATTTTGTATATAGCCCAGGCTTGAAAATATTTAAAATTCCAATGTTTAAGTTTTTCCTTTTGATATGAAAATATCTTTTCTTTCTTTTAATGTTCAATTAGGGCTACATATGATCTTAAATCCTGCTTTCTTGTCACACTTATACACCCTGAGACTGGTTTTTTATTTTGCACAGATATAAATTTTAACTTAAAATAATTTCCATACCTACTTTGGTTAAAAAAAGCTATGAAACATTAAATTTAATTTATGAAACCCTCTATTTGTGTTCCAGTCCTCTGCACATACACACCGTGGTAACGCTGTGTCTGTCTCTATATGCCAATGACATTAAAGTTTCTGGCAAAACTCAATATGCAATCAATTATCACCTGTCACGAATGACTTTTAAGAGCCAGCCAGATATTTTGGAAATACCGTTTAGCTCCACTGAGAAGAAAAACCTCCCACCAAAAGTAGTATGGCCCTCCTCTGTAAATCTCTTAATCAAAGGAGTTGGACAGCTTTCAGCTTAGTCAACATGAAACTGAGTACAGGAACTTACATCTTAAAAAACAAATAAAATTTTCGGTATTTCAAAACTGTTTCAAGAATATGCCTGTTGCTTAGAGACGAAATGATAAAAATGTTTTCATCATTTTCTTTTCTCTGCAGGGGAGCAAGAACCTTACACGCACCAGTCAGAGGTCGGTGCCTCTTTCCCCCTTTGCTTTAATGCTTGCTTTGATTTCAAATTCACCAATTGAGAAGAACTGGGATCTGCCTCCTAGGATTCTAATCGTGTTGTAATTTCTTTTTATTTTCTTATTTTTAATTGCTTTTCTCAGAGAAAATAAAAATCAATCATTGTCATAAAAGCCAGAGAAAAATCACTACTATTCCAACATAATGGCTTTTCTAGGTGTAGACACGTATTTTTACTTGCTAAAATGTTATCAGACAGCTTTGTAATCTTCCTTTCCTCTAATTAATAACATTGTGATTACCTCTTTATAACATGTTTAACTGACTCCTCTATCAACAGAAGGAGGCTGTAATGAGGAGAGTTTCCACATCTCCCCCAAAATTGCAGATTGCCAAATGTAATGAGATATAACTCATGCTGGTCCACACTTATCAACATTTGCTCTCTCTGCTTACACACGCATTCCTAAATACTCAGCAGGTGCCCTGCAAGGATCACACACCACTTGACCCCACTGTGTGTAGTCTGGGGGAACCAGTGATAATGAATTGAAATTGATTATGTATAGACATAAGAGGCATAGTCTGTTACTTGGTGACAACAGCATTTGCCTCATAACAGAGAGGTCAGAGGATTACTGTTCTTAAACATAACTATTGAAACAGCACCAGAAAGTTGAGAAGCTACTTTAGATCATTTATTTCCTGAATTCAGGTATATTGGGATTAACAAGTTAGTTACAGGGGTCAGGAAGTGAACAACTAGTGGATAATGCTAAGTTCATTGTCGAATATGCAGTAGTTGTTTAGTAAGTGCCATCAAGAAATTAATGATCTTCCTGAACAATTTGAATATGAATAGATAAAGCCAACTTTTCTCAGTTTCAAAAGCTGCAATAAGTTCCCTGAGGAGGAATTTATTATGGCTCATACTGTCTTGCATTGCTGCATGGACTCTCTGAAAATGATTCTGTCTTTGCAAATTGATTCCCTGGGTTCAAGTCTCAATATACTCACTTGTGAGGGGTCTGGACTAGATGGTCAGATGATATATTCCAGCTTCAACATCTCAAATGCCTCTAGTCTAATTCAATCCTCTGGCTTGCATTTAAGGAAAAGGCTTTTTGAGACCTCCAGGGGGCAGCCCCATACCAGTTGTGATGAGGGATAGGGTCGGACTGTTCCGAGAATTTCTCTTCCTTGCTCAGACAGACAAAGGTGTCCCACAAAGAGCTGCTGACAAGGACATTTACATGAAGTACATAGCATCTTCCAGGGACACAGCTTGGGATGGGGTGACTGTGGGCAGAGGTGAGCCGTCTTTATTGGTGGCTAAATAGTAAAGGCTCCTAACCATGAGTTTCAGCTGAGGCTTTCAGATATTCTCAGTGAGTTCTAGAGAAGTGCAGGAGTTTGTGTCCATGAAATGACCGCAGGAGAATGATCATGTCACACCAGTCTGTTTCCCAGGGTTGGAGGGCACACAAAGCATGCACATTCACTGTGTATTTGTATGTATGTGTATTATTAAACATGCATACTCGGAACAATATGTAAACATCATTCAAATACATGCAGTTTGAATACACACCTATAATTCTCTTAATTGTCCATGGCACGAATATCCATTCAAGGCTACATCCTGCAAACCTCTCCAGTACCCATTACCTTGTCCCCCAAAAAGGGGGGGAAATGCAAACATTTAGATGCTTACATTGTGTTCTTGGATATCCTAAAATATAAACTCACTAAAAGCAAGAGATTCATTAGTGTTTTTTAACCCCCTCCCCCCAGAGTATGCTGAATAGTCATAGTTGCTCAATAGCAGATTCCAGAATCTATGGGAGCCAGGAGTTCGGGAGGAATTAACACTTAATTTGGGCCATTTTAGACTCTATAGATTTGCACTTTTTCCTTAGGGAGATAATCAGAAAGGATTCTCTATTGATAGAGTAATAGTTGAAAGTGGATTAAATTCCAGAAGTATTTATCAAGCATTTCCCCACCTTCTACCCCAAACACAGCCACACCCCACTTAGGAGTCAGAGACTGCAGGATTTATCCCTTCTGTCTCCACACCTCTATACCTCAGTCAGGAAGTTCAGGACTCCTAGTCACCAGACTCTCTTCCCTAAACTCAGCCATTTGCTCAGCTCTCTTCAACACCAGGCACATTCGCTGTACCCTCCGGAACTCACTGTCCATATTCAGCAAAAATCCTCTTATCCTCAATCGCTTCACTCTCTTATCTTGACCAAACCTGGCTCTTCCCAGAGGATGCTTTCCTTATAGCTTTCAAAGGCAGTGTCTGTTTTTCCCTACATCCAGGTGCCTGAGATGTTCCCCTTACTCTTCATTCATTAGCTTCACTGGCTCTTCCAGAACCTTCTCTTTTTCCCCATTCTCTCTCCCACCCACCCCACCCCCCACTTCCTGCCTAGCTCACTGTAAGTTCCTGCTCTTAGACTGAACTGTCTAAGGTCCTTTTTTGTTACAGTAGCTACAAACTTCTAGGTCATTCCCCTTCAACCCTAGGCTATTTTAGCACCTTGCTGATGCCCCTCCACTCCTTAAAACTACTCCTGTAATAATTCATAACATTTTCAAATTCTTAGGGGCAATTAATGCCCTAAAAATCTCTTTGACCCCTACTCTTACTAAACTACTTTTTATTTTATTTTATTGATCTTAGGGAGATGAATGGAAGGAGAGAAACATGGTTGTGAGAGAGAAACATCGATCTGTTGCTTCTCACACGTGCTCTGACTGGGGATCAAACTCAAAACCTGGGTATGTGCCCTGACTGGGAATTGAATCCGCCACCTTTTGGTGTACAGGATGACACTCCAACTGACTGAGCCACCTGGGCTTGGCTAAACCTCTCATTCTTACAGTGCTACTCCAGTTTAGTCATTACTAATCACTGCAACTACTCCAGATCCCAATTCCAAAGTAACTTCCATGACCAGCACTCCCTGTCTTTTTAGTGCACTCTATCTAGTCTCCCATCTCCAGCTGTTTCTCAACTCCACAAGAAATTACAACTATCAATCCTACTCCATTTTCACTATCAGGCACTTTTCCTCACCTCCTTTTTCCCCCTACTGCCTTCGACTCTATGGTTCATCATTATAATCAAGACCTTGAACACATACTCAATTCCCTCATTCCTCTCTCCCTCCACCATATACATCTAGCAAAATCACAACTCTAATTAAACCCAAATCTCTGTTCTACTCCATATCATTCTCAAGTAGCTGAACATCTGAACATAACTGAATAGAAAAACCACGTAACTTTATGGATTGTTCTCACATTAAAGCCACGGCCACTCACTCTAAATGGGCCCTCATTCTGCCCTGGAAGTCTACTCTACTTCTCTTTACAATAGTCACTCTCCCACTCCCCCAGGTGCCTCTTTTCCTTTCTTCTCAAACAGGTAACATCTCCTCCAAATTCCCCATTGGCCACTAATCTGGCTTATTTCATGAAGAAAACACTAAACCTAGAAAACCAGGTACTCTGTTTCCACATTTACTTCCTTCCATCCTCTTTGTTATGAATGTGCTAACCTTTTACACGGGCACTTGAGTTCATCCTCTCTTCCCTACCCAAGAGCATCTGCTATGGCTTGAATTGTGTCCCTCAAAAATTCATATGTTGAAGTACTAACCCCCAGCACCTCTGCATAATAAACAATTATAATAAATTGATATAATAATAATAACTTACACTCAGACAATACTTTATAATTTACAAGGGTCATCACTAAGTTTTGTCAATTGATCTTTATAATAATTATATGACGTATTTTATAGATGACAAAATTTAAGTTCAGTAACTTTAACCTACTTGTTTGAGATACACAAGTAAGCAGATTAAAGTTAAAATTCATACTTACTCTGTTTATCTATAGAGGTTGTACCTCTCTAATTTCCCCACCCCCAATAAAAACCCAAGTTTATGTTGCCATCACTGTGTTCAAGGTAGGCAGGAAGTGAAAGGAAAAGGAAGCTAGTATTCCTGAGACAGTAGCTCAGGTGGGAACTCCAAATCCTAGGGTAGCAGCATGAGGGGAAAGACAATGGAGCTGGGCAGGAAAGATATTTAAAGACAGGGATTTGCTCCCTGAAATCTTTGATTTTTAGACTTACCCTCAAAAGCCATGGAAAACCATTGCTCAAAGCCCTTCTTTCATCAAGTTTCAAGTCTCTGAGATCAACAACTGCAGGCTTTTGCCTTTCTACTTCTGGTTTGGGGTATTGTGTAAATACTCTTTTAGAGCTGCCACCTCCCTCTGACAAAGTCTCACAGATGAAGTGTAAAACTGAGACTCAGCCATTCATGCTTATTAAAGGCCCCAAGGTACCTTTTACAAGAATTGGGTGATTAACATTCACAATCTTGGCCTATTTCCAACAAGGAAAAAGAAATTGTGCTTCCACGTTGCCTGCTTGACTCTGCAGTTCCACTGGGTGGATTGTGCAGAAACAGAGCACAGAGTCTAAGACCATAGATTGGTCAGGGCAGAGTTATGAAAAACCCATTCTCACTATGTTTTAATTTAGAACATCTGAGGACCACCTGGATGCAGAAACCAAATTTACTCCTGCCTTCAAAGGAGAGGAGAATCAAGGCTTTAGGAGTAATTTACTTCAATCAATTTCAACCTCACTTCCCTGGACTGTTTTGTGGATCCAGCACTTTTCTCCTCACTGTGAAAGACACTGGCCCTAGGCAATGAGCAGATGGATTTTTTAGAACACCTGGTAGATACTTACCTGATCATCACTCTAGGTTCTACATGGTAGGTTTAAGACTGAAATATCACACTCTTATTTTAACTTGGGACAAAATAAACAGTATGATGATTCTAAGTTGCTGCTGCAAGTGTGGAGAAAGGGTAGGAGGAGCAGGAGAGAAATTTTGCAGAAATCCACTCAGATGTCATTCATTTTGAATTTCAAACCTGGTATTCTGGTTTGCATATCCTTGGCAAAAAGGCAAATTGCACTTAATAAGGTATATTAAATGTGGTAGTGGACATCAACCGGTACTTTCTAAATGACCTATGAATTAAATATCAATGAGTCTAGAAACACTGTAAGTTTCTAACAATTCAAGGTTCACAATCAAAGGAGAAACAATATGTAGAATGTGGGAAGAACTTAAACATATTCCTAGGAATAAAGTACCCCTCAGCTGTAGTAAGTAAAGTGTTAACAGAAAAATATGTGCAACCTACGGTTTTTACTCTGAAAATTAAGTGGTCACTAGAAGAAATTCTAATTTGGGAGACATAAGAAGGACTCCTGGTGGTTAGTCATGGGGTTAACTCGCTGGGCTTTTCCATCACTAATATTTATGAAATTCATACAGAATGCTCATTTATTCTCTAAGATAAAGAAGAAAGTGAACAAATCCACATTGCTTAAAGTCTTAAAACGTGTTTGGGTCTAAGGTTACAGCTAGAAGGTAGAAATAAATGTTTGGAAACCTAAGTGGAATCAAAGGGGAGAACAGGTTTGAGGAGTAAACCATTGCCACACATGCTTGTTTGGCCTGTTTATTTTAGGGTGAGGCCTAGCTATACTGGATTCTCTGAGGGATTTTATTTCCTTTCATTTTCCACTCTTAGGCACTGCTTAACACCACTTAAGCCAATAACCCTCTAGTTCTTACCCCAGGGGCCCAACTTCTGGCAAAGTCCATTGGTGCCACTCTTCCCCTAGACCTTAGGTCATTTTAGCTATTTCAAAGGCCAGAGGAGGTTGCAGATGTGTAGCAAGGCATTAATTATTCAGGAGTTTGTTCTCATTATAGTAACAAAAACAAAACAAAATAAAACAGGCCCCTTCCCACCAAAAATTGATTTGGTCATGGAATATGAATGGGAAAATATGAGTAGATATAGTCATAGGGTAGACAAAATTAAACTACTTTTCACACTGTTTCTCCTTTCTTCACCTTCCTGTATTCCAGTGACAGGGTCAAGAGAAATCTTAGTTGAAAAAGTGAAGGGGCATCTCTCTTGTGTACCATAAAACTATCATTTCCTATCTGAGCTCTACTTTGGTGGCTTCATTCATCAGTTAATCAAACAGATATTGAGCACATACCATATTTAGACACTGCCTTTAGTGCTGAGGTTACAATGAAAAGCAAAGACAAGACCTGGGACCCTGAAGGAAAACCATTTGGGATAGGCACAGGTACCAGGCAGCTCAGAAACAAGGTCAGCAGAAAGTGAAGAGTAAGAAGGCAGGATTTTACCCTCCTTTTCTAGCAGCAACAGCTGTGGGCTCTTCCAAAGCAATTAAGCCTGTGGCTAGGATTCCAGTCCCATCTCATCTCAGCAGCCTCCCAGCCTTGGAACTTTCTGGAAGGGAGACTCTTAATCGATTGCATTCTTTTTGCCTTGGCATCTCAGATGGTGGCATTCCCAAGGCTGATTAGCTCAAAGTTCCTTCCCTGTGAAGCCAAAGCCACCATGTAATTTCCATTAGACCTGAAAATGATCCTCATTTAAAGCGTAGATGAAGCCCATAAGCCATCGTCTAATCATACTTAAGAATTATCTGGCCTGGGCTGTATGTTCTTCATTTCTTTAGCAGTAAAATCATCCTTAGAAATATGTTTCATTCTCTGTGGACAACAAAATAGGCACGATGACAGCCTAGTTTAGAACTGAGTGCTGCACTGAACATCAGAACTCTGGGTAAACCCTTAACTTTCCTCCTCTTTCCCCTGTTCTTTCAGTATCTTTGATGTGCCAGTCTTTAAAACTGGACTTGGGATGGTGTAGATAGTAAATGATTGGGGAGGATAAGGATCTACAAAGAAAAAAATAAAACCACCTCTGCCCTTTGCTCTGGAGAGGAGCGCAGTCTACTGAAGAAACATACTTTAAAGTAAATAGTTAGAACCCCACAGGACAGGACTGTCAATAAGGGGTGTGCAGGATGTTACAGGAGCACAAAGAAGGATACTCGTTGCTTCGGGGGAATTTGACAAGCTATCCTAGCAGTACTTATCCATGAGCTGAATGCTGAGAAATGAAGAATACCCTGCATGGAAGGGGAAAAGACATTCAGAGTTGTTCTATAATCTTTGATTCTACTTACCTCTCAGAATTACACTGGGAACAGACACATAAAAGAGTAGACCTGGGAGTGCAGCACCTCCCTGAATGCCAAAGTACTCAAGCCCCCCCAGAAAGACGATGCCACATTACTCTTAGAACTTTGGATGGCTTCTCTGCTCTGTGCCAGGGAATGCTTATTAATCTTTGTTCCCTTGGCAAATGGGAGGAGAAGACCCACTCACAGCTGGCTTCTCTATCCTCTCCTGGCTCATGCTGATGCTGGGACTTATACAGCTTGTGGCCACGATGGCTCTCAGAGCTACGGTGGGAGCATCAAAGGAGAGCACATCACCCCCCAGGAGTGAGGCTAGGGGCCCCCTTCTCCCACTGTTACAGTGGGAGGTATTTCCTGCACAGCTTTATAGAAGGGAGCTCAGCTGCTCAGGTACCTCTAAACACTGTTTCCAGTAAGGGTTCCCGATAGTCTTCATGAACCTGTAGCTTTCATGACACTTGTTGCCCCTGTATGGGCACAGCTTCCCTGAGGCTCAAGGACACATAGGTGTAGTGGCAAAATGCAGACATTTCTAAGGCAGACCTAAGCCTCAGGGTTATAAAAATTTAGTGTCAAATCAGTCAACAATGAAATGGACAAAGATCATGTAACCCCAGCCAGGCCCTGCCACAGTGCTTAAGGTTATGACAAACTCTGGGGTTCCCATGAAGAAAGCACATTGTAAGCAAGAAGTGGAATGCCGGCCATACTGTGTCCCAGGCCATGTGAAATCCCTGGGCCTCTGTGTCCTTATTTATGACGTGGTAAGGAGGGGAAAACTTAGATTACATGATTCTGCAGAGCAAGATCTGATAGCTGTAATTCTCTCCATTCACAAGGTATGCAAGACTCTCAAACCAGGACAACACTTAGCATATGGGAGTGGGGATTTTAAAGACTGAGTTAATAGAACGTGGTTCTAAGAAATCATTTTATATAAGAAAGGAGTTCCACTGAATACACAGTCATCTTCACAGACAGCATTATCAATATTAACAACTGTATTGTATAAAAGCAGAAAACAAAGAGTCACAGGTAGATTAAAGAAATATGAAATGTGCATAACTTAGAATAGTGTAATGCTGATGTCTCCCCTCCTTTTTGAAAAGCATGGTGGCTTCAAGAATAGGCATCAAATGGGAGACATCTGCAATACTACCAACAATAAACAATATTTATTAAAATACATGTAAAAAAAGGATAAGCATCAAAGAATATGCAGGAAGCAGTTGAATTGGAAGACATTACTGGCTCATGAGGCAGGAGGGCCAGGTTTTATCCCTTTCCCACCCTTTGTGACCTAGAGCAGTGGTTGGCAAACTCATTAGTCAACAGAGCCAAATATCAACAGTACGATTGAAATGTCTTTTGAGAGCCAAATTTTTTAAACTTAAACTTCTTCTAACGCCACTTCTTCAAAATAGACTCACCCAGGCCGTGGTATTTTGTGGAAGAGCCACACTCAATGGGCCAAAGAGCCACATGTGGCTCGCGAGCCACAGTTTGCTGACCACGGACCTAGAGCATGCTGTCATTACTTTTAGGACCTTAATTTCTGCGCTCCTCAAAATAAGGGTAAGAGTGCTGGCCTCATATTGATGTCTTAGGAACAATTTAAAATGACAGGTGTGCATTAAAGGCTTTTCTGAGTTAAAAGGTACAAAGGGGTGGTCCATGCCCTCTGCCTGGGTGCTGGTGGGCCTACAGGTTTGGCTGTGGTGAGATGCTTCCATGGCCGAGACTGGTGTGTGAGTGCATTAAGGGCTCATTGGTTGTAGAACATCCTCAATCTTTCATTGTTGTTGTTTAAAGCCCAGTGGGGAGCAACCTCCCTCTCTCTTGGCTGCACCCTGACTCATACAGCCTGTGAGTCCCAGAGCATTGGTACTGGGCTCAGCTTGGCTTAGTTATTCACCAGGGTGGGCATTCTACATCTCCTTTCTTTCTTCTTATTCCTGTCCAATTTTCCTACTCTTTTATCCAACAAATACTTAATAAGTCCCTTTTATGTGTAAGACACTGTTCTGAGCAGTCAGTCCTTACTATATTGGAACATATATTAGCATGGGTAAGACAGAAAATAAATAGATAATGTAATTTCAGATATAGGTTTACATGTGAAGAAGAAAATAAACAGGGTGATGTGAGAGAAAGTGATTGGGGAGGTCGACTACCCCACTGAGAGATTCAGAGGCCTGGGGTGGGGTCCAGGAATCTGCACTGTTAACCGGAAGGTCAGCGGGTAATGCTGCAGCTGGTCCCTGATAACCCTTTTAGCACCACAGCTCTGGCGAATGTTCTGAGTGCATGACCCTCAGGGTTGTGGTCTCTTTTGTGAGTGGTGGGAGTGGAGTGGGGTGTGTTTCAGGGTGAAGGTTAATTGCTCTGAGCAGATTCCCACCTGAAGCTCCCTCTTCCTGGCACCCTTCCCCACTTCTAGCAGCTGCCTCCTATGCAGGGAAAGGCCTTGCCACCTGTTGGCTCTAGCCCCAAACTCAGAAGATTAATATGTTCTTATCTGAAATGAAAGGAAGAGGAGGGAGAAGCAAAATTGTTAACATGGTTCCCCTTATCTCTCTTCTCCCGAACCTTTTTCTGACCCCCCACCTTCCTGGGTCCTCCCCCCACCCTCTCGAATCCACTGTGAGCAGCTGCTGGCCTTCTGGGCTGATGGGCCTCTTTGCCAGCTGTCTGACGTCACACATCAATCTTCCATCTTTACTGCAAATCTCTACTGATCAAATTTCACATTTCCAGGACTCTGGCCACAAAGCCCGTTTCTCTGGTATAATTAGTAATTAGAGAAAAAAATGTTAGCTAGTAGACACTCGGTCCCCATCTGTCCAGCGAGAAAATTCCCACTCAAGCAGAGTCCTGACTGCTCTATCCAGGTGATGAGCCACTCATGGACTACTCTTCTGAACCAAGTGGTTCTAAGAAAGCTGTGATTCCAAGTGTCCATTTGGCTGTGTGTAGGCCTTTCTTTATCTCCATAATTTTTTAAAAAACACTTCTTCCCTCTCTCATCTTCTTTCCCATACTGCTTCTAATCCTAAGTCAATGGGAACATCATTAAGGGAAGTTGCTCTTACTGAAGCATGCCTCCTAGGCTGTTCCTGGCACCTCCTCATGATGCCCTCCTGAAAGAGCTCTGCAGCTGCCAGTTTGTCACGGAAGGGTCATAACTGTGAAAATGGGAGGTGGGCATGTGTGAGGCCTACGCCATCCTGGCAGGTCTGCCAAAGTGGGGGCATTTTTAGCTGAGGGAAGTCTTTGCTTATTAATTGTTCTTGTCACTTATAAAAGGATCTCATGAAATATTCCTCAAACCCATGCTTTGCAGAGCTTGGATTTTAATTATCATTACCATTACCTAAACATGGGTCATGAGCTCAGTCTGGATACCTCAAACAAACACAGAACTGAACCTCCCAGAATCTAATATGTTTCTAGAGAGAGGTGAGAGTTTGCTATTCTTAGTGTTGGTTGAACCACATCAGGGGAACTGGATAACTTCTGAGACCTGATTACCGAGGACATAAAATCATAATGGTGGTACAGAGGCCAATCATCAAGCAGGTAAAAGAGTCTTAGACCTAGTCACCTGAAGAAAAACTGGAAGACTCAGAGAAGAGAGGCCTCAGAGGAATGTTAGTGCTTAAGCGTTTGCATTCCGTAAGGGCTTGGACTAATTCTGTTGCACCCAGAGGTCAATGTGAGATGACAGTTATAGGGAGTGGGATTTTAGCTTGACATACAGAGCACTGGAGGCAGAGGGCTTGGGATTGAATTCTGTTTCTGTCTTTTATTAGCTTCTCTGTGTAGGATGGCAGGCAAATTTCTTAGCTCTCTATACCTCATCTTAAATCAACCACCTTTAAGTACCTAATTACCAGTTGTACCGGTTAATAATGCAGATTTTTTTCAATAGATAGAGTTACACATATGTTGATATATAGGCGATTTGATATGTATGCTATTTTGTTGTATTGCTCCTTCAGATTACCACTTGTTCTGATAGCAGGCAAATTTCTTAGCTCTCTATACCTCAATTCTCTCATCTGTAAAGTGGGGACAATAATTGTGTATAATGCAGTTGTGAGAAATAAATGAGTTAACACCTTCAACAGTGTCTGACACACAGTAAGCATTGGTGTTTCTATCACTACAAGAAGCAAGGGCATGATCACTTGCCTGGAATCTCAACATATCTTAGTGTTTTCCACAAAACATGACTCCCTGAAGATGCCACATGAGCAAAGTGTTTTGAAATCCAATTGTTGATCCCAGCCTTGAGTTTCATGATACATAGGACAATAAAATAATGCAACTTACTTCCATTTAACCAATAGTTACCATTTACTTCACCATGAAATTCTTCTTTAGTAGAGAAATATATTGTGCAATATAGTGTTACACAAAACACACTTGAGTAGAAGCTGAATGATAGAATTGGCCAATCAGTTGTGCTGGTGTGAGTATAGCTACATTTGGATGGGTTGGTTAGATTTGACTTCTGCTCTGATAAAGTGTCAAGTGTGTCAAGGGAGCAAGTGATGTCACACTTTAATGCCATCACTGCTAGTGTGAAGATACCACATGCATCACTTCTTCAAATATCTCTGCCTTGAATCATACAGAAGTTTAGGAAGTGAGTGGTGGAGAGAAAACAGAACATATCATTCATTTGACATTCATGGCAGAGCTATTTGTTTCTGTCAGGCCTTGTGATAAACAATGAGGACACAAAGATTACTGAGACACCGCCCCTCCCCTCAGATGTAGAGGTATGGGCTTGCAATACAGTGGGATCATTGCCTTAGTAAATTTTAAAATTAAAAGGCCCAAGAGAACAGACAGGAGGGAAAATGAATTCTGATCAAAGGACAGAGGTTTCTGAAAGTGAAGGTGATTTCCTCCCAAACCTCCCTGTGAGGTGAAGAAGGGGTATCCTATCTAATAAAAGAGTAATGTGCAAATTAACCATCACTCCGCTACACCCACCAGCCACGCCCACCAGCCAATCAGGAGCGAGTATGCAAATTAACCCAACCAAGATGGTTGCAGCCACGGAGAGAGCAGGAACAAGGCTTGGGTTTCCCCGGCGATGGAGGAAGCCAAGCTTTCCGCACACCCTGGCCGGCCCAGGCCCTGCACTACAGGCTACGAAGTTTCAATTATAGAAGATAAATAAATCCCAACAAAAATGGCAGCAGACACAGAGCTGGAGAGAGCAGGAGGCTAGGGTTGCCCCCGGCGATGGAGGAAGCCAAGCTTCTGAAGCCCTGGCCTGTCTTGGCCTCCGTTTAAGGCTACAAAGTTTCAATTGTAGAAGATAAATAAATCCCAGATACCAGGGCCTCTGCTTGGGTCACTGGGGTGGGGGGGGGGTGGCTGACCTGCAAACCACCACAGGTCTCTCGTCCAGGCCACCCCATGCCCCAAGGGAACCTCCACCCTGATCCAGGACACCCTTCAGGGCAAACCAGCTGGCCCTGACACATGCACCAGGCCTCTATCCTATCTAATAAAAGAGTAATATGCAGATTGACCATCACTCCAACACACAAGATGGCTGCCCCCATGTGGTCAAAGATGGCTGCCCCCATGTGGACACAGATGGCCACCATAAGATGACCAACAGGGGAGGGCAGTTGGGAGGGACCAGGCCTGCAAGGGAGGGCAGTTGGGAGCGATCAAGCCTGCAAGGGAGGGCAGTTAGGGGTGACCAGACCGGCAGAGGAGGGAAGTAGGGGGTGACCGGGCCTGCAGGGAAGGGCAATTGGGGGTGACCAGGCCTGCAGGGGAGGGCAATTAGGGGTGACCAGGCCTGCAGGGGAGGGTAGTTAGGGGTGACCAGGCCTGCAGGGGAGGGCAGTTAGGGGCAAACAGGCTGCCAGGGGAGCAGTTAGGCATCAATCAGGCTGGCAGAGGAGTGGTTAGGGGGTGATCAGACTGGCAGGCAGAAGCGGTTAGGGGCAATCAGGAAGGCAGGCAGGTGAGCAGTTGGGAGCCAGCAGTCCTGAATTGTGAGAGGGATGTCCGACTGCCCACCAGGATCGTGCCTAAATGGGCAGTCGGACATCCCTCGAGGGGTCCCAGATTGGAGAGGGTGCAGGCTGGGCTGAGGGACACCCCCCATGCACGAATTTTGTGCACTGGGCCTCTAGTATATTAGAGGTGGAGATGTGGGCCAACAGGACAGGTACTCATTGGAGAAAGGAATACTAGAGTGGGACAGACCTGAGGGAAAGGTATCAGAGCAAAGACAGAATGTTTTGCTCAAAGACAAGAAGGTATCAAAAGTGATGCCACATTCAGAGATTACCAGGTTAAGGGCTTCATAACTGAGAGGCGCTGAGGTTTCATATTTACTTCTATTGCTTGGGACATTACTTTAATAAACTATACCTTTTTTTTTTAAGAACTAGTTGAGTCTTGGCTTCATTTTTAAAATGGGGGAGGGATGAAGTAGGGTTCTAAGACCCTTTCCTTCTCTCATTTCTCTGATTCCATGACAGTGTATAAACTGGGACTCACTGTGTTCTATGTAAATTTCACAGCCAAATACCAGCCAACCCATTCTGTGAAACTGAAAAATCTTCATTTTAAATCAACCACCTTTAAGTACCTAAATTACCAGGTGTACTGGTTAATAATGCGGATTTTTTTCAATAGATGGAGTTACACATATGTTGATATATATGCGATTTGATATGTATGCCATTTTGTTGTATTGCTCCTTCAGATCACCACTTGTTCCGATTGATGGCACACACACTTTCTGAGCAGCACTTCAAAACGTACAAAGAAGTGGAAAATTGGGTCTCTGAATGGTTTGCCTCAAAACAAGAAAAGTTCTATTGGGATTGTATCCACAAATTACCTGAAAGATGGGGGAAATGTGTAGCTAGCGATGGCCATTACTTTGAATAAAGCACTTTTGATGTTTCTCTTGAAATTATCATGTTTTCTTTGGATTACAAAATCCGCATTTTTAATTGGTTAATAGTTAATCTGCATTTTTAACCGGTCAATAGTTAATCCACACTATTAACTGGTTAATAATTAATTCACATTATTAACCATAATAATGCGGATTTTGTAATCCAAAGAAAACACTATAATTTCAAGAGAAACATCAAAAGTGCTTTATTCAAAGTAATGGCCATCGCTAGCTACACATTTCCCCCATCTTTCAGGTAATTTGTGGATACCATCCCAATAGAACTTTTCTTGTTTTGAGGCAAACCATTCAGAGACCCAATTTTCCACTTCTTTGTACGTTTTGAAGTGCTGCTCAGAAAGTGTGTGTGCCATCGATCGGAACAACTGGTGATCTGAAGGAGCAATACAACAAAATACATATCAAATCGCATATATATCAACATATGTGTAACTCCATCTATTGAAAAAAATCCGCATTATTAACCGGTACAACTAGTATTAATTTTACTCTTTCTTGGCCTCTTCTTCCTTTTTCTTTTTCATCCCTTACTTTCAAAGGAAGAGATTTAACTCAGAATTCCAAGTGTGGCCCCCCCTAGGGGTGCACAGATCATCCATCTTCTGTCCACTGGCATGGTGGTTCTGTCTCCAACTAATTGTCTTGCCACAAAACATTGCAAACGCATGTGTTTCTGGTTACTTCCTCCCAAATGCATTACTTTGCATTTTTTCAAAGTTGAATCCCATTTCATTATTTTCCACCAATATTTCTATAATCTTTTAATATCATTCATGTGCTCACTGCCTGCCCACAATGGGGTCTGCTTCTCCTAGCTTGGTACCATCTGCATGTTCCATTAATCTTTTAAAAGAACACTGGGTCTCATACTTCGCTCCATATCTCTTTGCCTTCTACCTCCCAGCCCAATGCTTAGTTCTAATAATGGCTCTCAAATCCTTTTCCTCAGAAACATTACTTTGCAAATTCACTTAAAAATTTCAAATGCTAGCCCTGGCCAGGGAGCTCAGTGGTTTAGAGCGTTGTACTGATATGCCAATGTTGTGGGTTCAATCCCCAGTCAGGGCACATACACAAATCAATGAATTCATACATAAGTGGAACAACAAATCATCTCTCTCTCCCTCTCTTTCTCTTTTTCTCTCTCTCTACCCCCCTCTCTAAAATCAATAAATGTATCCTCGAGTGAGGATAAAAAAAGATCCAAATGCTGCTTCCTCTTGGATGCTATCATCAAAGTAATATCATTCAATATCTCAATTTTATAGGTGAAGAAACAGGCCCAGAGTGTACAGTCGGTAGGACAGAGTCTGGAAGAAACCAGCACTAAGGTTTCAGGAGTGAAGATGGTCCATAAGAATCTCACTAAACCCTGGTCAGGTGGCTCAGTTGGTTTTAGCCAAATTCCTGGGATTCTTCTCCAGTCTTCATTCACCTTTAAGAATATAAGTGGTTTCTTCCATTTATCTTTTTCATGCCTCATGTTGTAGCCGATTGTTTTCTGCTAATTCTTGTGCACTCGGGATTTCCAAATACCCACTAAACTTACTTACAATTCATCTTATATGAACCATTTTTATGGCTTTCTAATTTATTGATCATTTGCTTGATTTGTGCAAGAGATCAAAGTGTTTAGTCCATTATTTTCTGTTGCCTGTTCATCACTCACTGACTTATTCATTCATATATATATATATATATATATATATATATATATGTATATATATATATATATATATATATATAATTGATTTTTTACAGAGAGGAGGGGAGAGGGATAGAAAGTTACAAACATCAATGCTATGAGAGAGAAACATCGATCAGCTGCTTCCTGCACACTCCCTACTGGAGATGTGCCTGCAACCAAGGTACATGCCCTTGACCGAAATTGAACCTGGGGCCCTTCAGTCTGCAGGCTGATGCTCTATCCACTGAGCCAAACCAGTTCAGGCTCACTAATTCTTAAAAAGTTTTTCCCTGTGTCTTCTCACATCATGATGATCATAAACAACAAAAATCTTTATTCTTTATAGACAGTTATCCTAGCATTAAGTCATTCTGACTTTTTTATGCCAAGTTTTCACTCCAAATCTTGACTGAGTCTGGGTCTACATGATACAAAAACATCCAAATGAACAAGAATAATTCAGTTGCACCACTCAAGATGTTTCTCCACTAAATCCAGATGTTTGGCAAGTGTGGCCAATACTTCTCAATAATGATTCCCCCTACCATCAACATTTTGATCTTAGTGCTTTAATTGAGAGATACAGGTGGACTGTGTGCATTCCATAAAGAATGGTAGTTTTTGGTAGATTCAACCTGTGTGTGAAAAGAATCTCTGACTCACCAATCTGAACAAGGTTGGGATAAAGTCGCCTGTCCTGGGTGCATGCTATAGGCTTGTTACCATGAAGAATTGTGGGTTAGGAAGTGGGCATCTATCCCAGCATAAATAGGTCCAGATGCAAAAAAAAATTCAAGGGAGAAAGAATCAGGAACTTGACTTCTCCTTGGCTGTAGAATTGTGGTGAATATTTCAAAATAGCCATAGTATCCAATTTTTTCAGCTTGCATAATTTGCCTAATTTTCCCTGTAATGTAGTTAAGTGGAAAACATGTATTTTGCATTTAGACATTAATTATCAATCTGAAAGATTTGAAACATTGAACACAGGGTGCCTTTTTCATTCTCTCAATATTCCAGTGAAAGCATTTTATTATCTTAATTTATCATATGACTGGAGTGAGACTTAGGCAGTTTCACATAAAAGTAGACAGCATGTTAAAACTAGACTTGAGTCTAGGGTTATAGATTTGAGGAACTTTAAAGGTCTTAAAAAAAAAATCTCATCCAATGCTTAAAGCTGCTCCCAATTGGCATGCTTGCTGAGGGGTTATCCAGCAGTTTCAGAGATGGGGATTGGCATTATTATTATTATTATTTTAAATATCCTAAGAATCAACCTCTCTGTTCACTGAACCCTGACTTCTTCCTGGGTCACAGAATGAGTCAGGCTGTCTTTTTAACATCACGGGTATTTGAAATAACTCATCATCCCATCCTTTACCCCTCACCACCCCTTTGTCCTGAATGTCCGTCAAGATGTCTCTTCTCTGGCCACCTTTGTCCATCCTCTTCTGGACCAAGTGGTTCCAATGGGATGAGAGAGCTATGGTTTCAAGTGTCCATTTGGCTGTACACATGTCTCTCTGTATCTGTATAATGTTTTTAAAAACACATCTTCCCTTCTCTCAGGCTCTGTCTACGTTTCTCTTACAGCACTAAGCACAAGGAGGGCTGTGCCTCCCTGAGGCTCCCCTCCCTGGAGCTCTGATCTGCCTGGAGCTGGCAGCACACCACCAAGGTGGGCTGGGGCCCGCACCAGCCATATCGAGATGGCTTCCACCATGGTCTCTGTGTCCCCTCTGAGGCCTGACTCCCTGGTGGCAAACAGAAACTTGAGTAATGTCTCCTTCCAGCACAGTTAACTGCTCCTCACAGCAGCAGCCACTACCACCCACCTTCTCCTGGCAGGGCTCCAGGCAAGGTGAGGCTCTGAAACTTTTACATGGCACTAAATAGGTCAGGGACTCTGACAGGTAGCCCAGACCACCTCGTGATGGAAAGTGTGACCTGGCAGGCTGTTAGCAGCAGTGATCCCGGTGTTCAGGGTAGAGTTGCGTGGTGAATGTATATATATGGTCCCTCTTTGTGCTGGGGGAATGCCCCCCCCTTTTTTTTACCTGAACTCTGTTGAGGTTCCCACACATCTGTAGGTTCTTTACAACTTCTGGCAGCCATTCTTTGGGGCTCCAGTGGTGACTCCCCAGGTAAGAACGACGGCATTTTCCTCCCACCTTTTAGCTTTTCTCCAGGTACAGTGTAACACTACCCCGTCCAGAATTGAAGTTTCTTTGAACTGTGGTTTGTACAACTAGCACCTTGGGTTTATAAAAAGGGGTAAAATTTCTGCCTTGTACTGTGACTATAAAAGCTCTTAACCTAATTTTCCAGCTGAGCCAATTTCAAATGAAATGGTTTCATGTCAGGACCATCAACATCTGGACGAGACTCTAACAGATCCTGTGATAAATCAGCAGCTGCTGTGGGCAAAAGGTCACTCTCATTCCAGATTCTCTTCCTGGAAAATACCGAGACAATAAATAAAATGACCACACAGATTGTGTAAAAGCCACAAGGGATTCATGTGGGGCAGAGCGTAGAGGCGAGCAGCTTTGGCTGGCAAAGTTGGCAACCTCAGTGATGTTGCTGTTCACTTGAGTTGATGCGGGTGCAGACAAGAGGCTGGGCAGCCCCTGTTCTTGGCCTGTGCCCTCCTCCCCAGCAGAACTTGGCACATCACTGCATCTCCCAAAAAGATACAATAGGTAACAACGGTAAAGACACACTGGGGGACGTGGTGGGGAAGAGAGTTTACATCACAGACAAGTGGTTGACCAGCCTTTGCCCAGACATCTCCTCCTTCCAAAGCAGCGCTTTGGCAGCTTCAATTATTTTTTAAAAATCTCCTTATACTAAGCCCAAATCTATTTCCGATCACTCATGGTTATAGGCCTATGCATTTCTTAAGACCGTACAACATGCTCTTTGTATAGGTGCTAGCACATACTAAGTACTCAAATAAGTTATTAATTTTTTCTTTACATGGTGGTCTCTACTCTTATAATCTTTAAAGAGAGCTATCAATTCCTCTCTGGTAAAGTAATGCATAATGTAATTTCCTTTTAATAAGAATCTTTCCTAATTTTATGATAGGTCCTACCACTTGGAGACTACTGAATGTGTTTCAAAGAATAACAACCACTGTCAGTTCATTTCCCCCATAGCAAGATGACTTCTTTTCCTCTATGTGAACAGAATGTCCCTCTACCTGGAGCAAAGGCTGGAATTCTTTGTTGAGGCTGTAGTTTTGGTTCCTTAGGATAACTTTAAGGTACCCTCACTCTAACAAGAGTCTGCATTAACCATAGAAGTTTAAAAATCAGCTATTTTAAGACTTCCCACCTCACCTGTTCCCGTTGTACCTTTGAATTTTACTGAGTGTCTGATTCCAATGATAGCCAAGCTTTTGACTGAGCTTCCCTCCTCTTTGGACAAAGAACACAGCCTTGCTAGGTGTCAGTGCATTCTGCTGTTGTCTGACTCCTTGAAAACTTTCGTCCTGGCTGATCCTGAGTAGTAGCTCTGGAAATGTTTGTGGGGCTGAAGTCATAAGGAGCAGGAGGAAACAGCTGTTCTCCACAGCATATCATTACCACGTGGAGAGTCTGCCCACCATCAGATTTATATCAGGCCCAGTCTCTGCAATTTGTTTCAAAGTTCTTAAGGACAAGTTGTTTATACCATTCAGGATATTTCACATAATGTGCAGAATAAATTCTTAGGGCATCTTCCTAAAGAGATGCTCCTTTTGAGCAATCGGGTTGTTCCTATCCTACAGATATGTGATTCCTGTTATTGATGACCTTGCCCTCCTGTTTTTCTGGTTTATTGGAAGGTCAGAGTCAGATTTGCAGCACACCTGCAGCAAATACATAGGATCTCATGGTCTTCATGTTCTAGATCCATCATTTTCTATATTAGTCATCTTAGTTGTTCTACATATTTATCCTCTCCAAAATGTTTTTCACTTTAAAAACTCCTTTGCAGTGCATGTCTTTTTGTACTCTCCCTAAAATCCTTTAAGAAATGGGCAGACTTTAAATAAGTAAGTAGTAACTCTCTGCTATAACAGGAGTTCCCACTATGCTCATCACGATATCAAGCACTATCTGTGGAGAAACCAGAAAACCAAGGGCCTGGAGATGCAGGGCTTCCCTTACTGAGGGAACAAAGAAACAAGACCAAAGCACTTCTGCAGACTGTAGCTAACGAGTGCTCCTAATGCCCAGAAGCCCACCCAGGAGCCTGAGAAATAGGGTAAACTTCTCAGGGTTAAACTACTGAAGGCAAAGCTGGTAGTCAGTAAGACAAGTCCCAGCCCTGCCCAGGCACTTCCGTTCTGTGGGTATAGCTAGATGTTCAGCTCCTACCAACTGGCACAGCTGTCCCCAGCTGGGGACTCAGTACCACATAAGCCAGAAGCCGGAGAGAGAGAAACACTGTAGCTTGACTACCTCTGCTAAGAAATGCCATCAGCTTTAAACATCTCCTTGGCAGAGGGAGGTCTCCAGGCATCTTGGGATCATTTATTCATTAACTGGCTTCCCACCATGAGCCAGGCATTGTGACCGGTAGTCTAAGATATACAAATATGAGTGATGCACAGACTGCAAGGTAAGCAAAATAAGTCTGACACATAAATAGCCCTAATATAAGTTGAAATATGTGCCAAAAAGAAGCATAGATGAATTCCTATGGGACTTGAAAAGAGAAGATTTCTTTTAGCTAAGAAAGAGATCAGAGACACTTTCAAAGAGTTGGAACTGCATCCTGAAATGAGGTGACTTTTGGAAACTGCCAAAGGATGAGGGCTGGTTGCCAGTGGAGTCAAGCATGTGATTAGAAAGTCCCACTCCTACTCCCACTCCTTCACTAATGTCTGGGGAGGAGAGAGGGACTGAAGATGGATTTCGATAACCAATGGCCAATGATTTCATCAATCATGCCTGTGTAATGAAGCCCCATAAGTTCCTGAAAGAACATGGTTCTGAAAGCTTCCAGGTTAGTGAACACATGGAGATTGGGGGTGCAGCATGCTGGGAGGGGGCATGGAAGCTCTGCACTCTTTCCCCATACCTTGCCCCGTGCATCTCTCCCACCTGCCTGGCTCCTGAGTTATATGCTCTTATGATAAAGTGCAATCCAGTAAGTAAGATGTTTCTCTGAGTTCTGTGAGCCACTCCAACAAATTAATCAAACCCAAGAAGGGGGTTGTTGAAACCTCCAATCTATGCCGGTAGATCATAGCACAGGTAATAACCTGGACTTAAAACAGGCATAAGAAGTGATGGCGAAGGGGTGTGTGGTTTTGCAGGATTAAGTGAACCCTTAATCTCTGGGATCTTCTGCTACCTCCAGGTAGATAGTGTAAGAAGTGAGTTGAATTATAGGACATCCAGCTGGTGTTGAAGAATTGTTTGGTTTGGGGAAAAATTCTCATATATTAGAATTGGTACCAGGCACCAAGGTAAAAAAAAATCTCCACTATTAATGGAGATTTTTAAAGATAATCAATTTAATACCTTTTAGAGAATTAATAAATGTAATAATAAATTCTAATACTTCCAGTAATACTCCACTTTGGAAACTACTGTTATAGATAAATGCTATCTCCCTGGTTTTAAGATCCAATTCCACCACAAGAGTGTAATTTGAGATAAATTAATAATACCTTTGTCATATTTCCTCACTTGTACCATAGGTATAATAATAGACATCTACATCATAGCATTTTATGAGGCTTTAATGAATTAAACATATATTGCCTGCCCTGGGACCTGGTAAACAATACAGTTTGCATTCATTGTTCTTGTTGCCATTGTTATAATTATAATCATTCTTTAGCATATGTTTACTGAAATATCTGTGCCAAGTCCTGCAAATACCTGAATGATAATTAAGATACTATAAATAAATAAAAAAATCCTATTAAAAGTGACTGCAATATCCTCTGGCTGTGGGGGGGAACCAGCCACATTTTCACTTGTCACAGTCTTGCATGAGCCTGGGCTGAGCAGGTAGGTGGGAAAACTCCAGCCCCTAACAATGCTACAGAACTTGGTACTGTTCCTGGCTTAGCCACCAACTAACCTAAATTTGCTCATCCAATAAAATGGGAATAACAGTGCCTACTTTGCAAGATGACTGGGGAGGGATTAGATCATACCACAGCTATAAAGAGACCAATGTAGTGCCTAGAAAATTGACATGCAGAGACATTTAAAGCACGTTTGAACCCGTGAAGCCCACTTGTCTTCCATCTGGATGAAACTAGTCTGGTCACTTCTGACATGGTCAGGCTCTTTGGCCGGAATAGCTGAGGGGACAGTAAGGACAGAGGTGGAGCTCTTGATGGGCTGGTGGAGGCCACTGCAGGCAGATTTCTCCAGTCATCAAAACACCATGGGTTAAAGGAAGGAAAATATTGATGTTTTATTGAATTACTCCTATAGGTCAGATCATATATCTCCTCTGTGATCTAAACAATGAGCCGGTGCAGGAGGAATGCACAGCTGAGACTGATGAGATAAGCCTTCCTCAACCCCGACTTTTTCAAGACCCAGAAAATTGCTTTCTTTATTTAATTACAAATTAATTGAAAACACTCCCATGCTGATAAAACAATACTAGTCCCCGATTTGTTGATAATAGCCTAATCCTCCTGTAATAGTCCCATCGACACCACTGCATAATTATATCATCAATTTTACACTTGCAGGGCCTGGGAGAACATGGCTGCCTGAGGTTCAGGGAAAGGATAAACGCAGAGAGCTGGGCATTTGGAAGGCCAGTTTAGAATAAGCTTGGTGTCAGATGGTTCTGAGCTGATTCCCAGTCCTGTCAGTCACTAGCTAGGAGGCATTTCAGAGCCTTTGAAGATTAAACATACATGAAAATGTCTACTACTGGGCTTGTCACATAGTGCAGGATTTATTAATGTTAGCTGTGTTCTTTTTAAAATTTTTTTCTTATCCTTTCTGCAGTTAGGAGAACCCATGCTTTACTTCTCAGTTCAGAAGGACATATTAGTCCTAGAAGACCAGAAGCTAAAAATTATACCATCTCCAGCATCCAAAGCCCCTTATCAGTCTGGATTTCTGTACCCACCAGGGCAATCTGCAACCCATGGTCACTTGCTTCTGCTTGATCACCAGATTGTCACACCTTCCCAAAGTAAGCAGTGGATCCCATCGTGTGAGGTGGTCACCAACATTACTGGCTGGGAAAGCTTATGTATTGAGGAGACTGCTCATTCTTAGCAAGAGAAATGTTACTGCAGTTCAGAACAGGTACACATAATAGAAGGTGAAGCAGCAGCAAAGAATAGCACTCATTTTATAACAGCAAGTATAATGAGTTCATGTTAAAGCTCAAAGGATTTTCGAGACCAGAATGTTTACTAGGATAAGATATATGGCCCTTACTAGAATAAGAGTCATCTCTCCATTATAATTGTGAGAATATTAAGGTTTTGCCAGTAAGAGTAACTTACTTTCATGCACTTTTCTACAGAGCAGAAAGTGAGATGCTGTGTCTTTATTTCAGTGGTTGAAACTTTGAAAACTGGGCAGAAGAGAATCAGACATTGTCTTTGCCTCTACTAAGAGAGAGGAGGAACTGGCCTCTCAGAGTTTTCATCTTCAAGAAGAGAAAAGGAGAAAGGACATGGGCATGTCCATAAAACAGAGAGGTACAGTTCTATTAGTTTGATTCAGGAAACAGGAAGAATTCAGAGTTTCAGTTCTTGGACCACATTCTACTCTGTTACCACCATATGCCCCCAACCTCCGGAAGACCAAAGAGAACAAGAATGATCTTTTTCCAGACAGAATCAATCCTTATTAAGTGTTCATGTCATTTTTGCAGGAGTCATTTGTGTGTTTGTCTAAACGAAATTGAGCTCTGTTTGATGAAAATGGTGTGAACAATATTTAAGTAAACCCTCAGTCAAAAAAATTTTAAAGCACGATTTCAGGGACTATGGAAACTGTAATTCCATGGGGTCAGCAAGAATTACTTGCTCCCTCCTCCTCTGCAGCACATGGCTCACACCTTTCACTGTGCCTTTAATATGCCATGTCTCACTCTCCTCCAGGCACAAGGGCTTTTGGGGCAGGTTATGGGTCTTCATCGTTTCTGAATTTCCTTCACCCAGTGAATGTCTGACACATGGCTGGAAATCAGTAACTATTTGCTTTATGAAATGACTCAAGAGAGGAGAAAAGAAACAAGAGAACTAAAAATTCTTTCAATCATAAATTTTTTTTTCAAATTTAATCATAAAGTAAAAGGTGATTTTGCATGTATTATAAAAAAATCATAATGCATTTGGATCTGAAAGTTCATTAAGTCAGCATCACCTCATACAACTATTTTTAAGCTACACAGACATGTCTGGAGTCAGAGCCACAACAATTTGTAGCAGAGTGCAAACAATGGTTTCACCAAGGTGAAGAAAAAGTCAACTTCTCAAATACAAAGCATGTTTAGACCAAGTCTATCACCCTGAATGACTAATTTGCTATATTGAATCAGATCATCTAATTGGCAGACCCAAGATAAAAATACTCATGGCAGAATTCAGCAATCCAGATGTCTGCTAGATCTCATTTTGCTAAAACCAGAGTAAGTATCAGATAAATTTTTGATTTGTCTTGCTGATATTTTCAAAAATTTTTAGTGTGTGGGAATCAATGAAGGGACTTATTCCAAAGTTTCATTCTGACCAACCAAAAGTAATGGATTTATGGTCAATTAGAATGTGTTCAGCCACAGGATTGTAATATCTCTATATTATTTAAGAAAACACATTAGCTCACATAAATGGAAGACAAATGATAGAGCAGATTTCCAAGTGGGGTCATCCAATGGCTCAATGTTGTCATCAACAATCTTGGCATTCTCTTTTCCTGAATTACTGGCCATGTCAGTTTTATCTTAAGTTTAGTTTCTTTCATGACAACCAAATGGCTATTGGTATCAGTTGGGTGTTCTTTCTTTTCTATATCTAGTAGTGGAGAAAGACTTCCATTGGCTTTCTTTTAAGACAGAAGAAAAAGATTTCCCCAAACTTTCAGAAAATTCTCCCTCACATTTCATTGGCTAGAATTAGGGAATACTTTAATTTCTGAATCAATAACTGGCAAGTAGGGAGGATTTCTCTAAGACCCATCAGACTCACCCTTGTGGCTGAGTGAGGGGGCTGCCTCCCCTGAGACTTGCTAGCAGCACGAGAGAGGGGGAAAACCTTAACCTAGTGACATTATTTTCAGGAATAAAGAAAAGAGAGTGGGGAAATTGGATGCTGATATGGCAAACAGAGGGTCCATAAAAGGCAGAGCTGGGCCAAATACACATTTTGACAAAATGCCAAATGCTCAGGAGTTAAAATAAAAATCGGGTTAAAATCAAGGCTTAAGTCAAAATGTTGCCGTCATAAAATTGACTTTTGAAATAAAAATAAATTGAAAACTTTCAAACATTATTATAATGTATCATTTACAATATTATTGGTTTATACCCACAAGAAGATGAAAAGAGCATTACTCTTGTTAGAAAGATATGTACAAACAATTGCCTCTCACTCTGCAAGCATCGGAAGCAAGAGAAGTCTCCAAATCCTTGAAATAAATAATAGAAAATTCACAGCAATAAGATAATGGGTGGTGTACATCTTTCACAATGAGTAAGGCTGTCATTAAGGCATCAAACATCAATTTGTCAGAAACTAGCTTGCTTGTGAGATATAAAATCATAAAGTGACCTTTCCCCCTCTTGTTTCCTCCTGTCCCTTTAATTTTAATTAGTGAGACAAGTTTTCCCCTTTCCCCTCCATGAAAATATGAACAAATACCAGAAACTATTCTGCTATTGCTGCTATAATAAGTTATGTCAGACTTGGTGGCTTAAAATACACATTGATTATCTTATAGTTCTGAAGATTAGAAGCCCTAACGTGAGTCAGCAAGGCTGTGTTGCTTCTGGAAGCTCTAGGGGAAAATATGTGTCTTCACTTTTTCTAACTTCCAGAGGCTGCCTTAATTCCTTGGCTAATAGCCCCATCCTCTATCTTCAAAGCCAGGAACATAGCATCTTCCCATCTCTTTATCCCTCTGCTTCGGTAATCTGTGACTCTCCTCCCTCTCTCTCATAAGGACACTTGTGACTACATTAGGCCAACCTGGAAACTCCAAGATAATGTTCTCATTTTTTTAACTTAATCACATATATGAAGTCCCTTTGCTATTTAAGATAACATATTCACACATTCCAGGGATTAGTATGTGAACATCTTAAGGGGTGGGGGGTGCATTATTCCCCCCTATCATATCCCATTACTTTTCTGTTCACTCTCAGGTAACACATGTGCTACATCCTTTAAAGTCATAAATATAGTTTCAGTTCAGGAATTTTAAAATGTAGAGATCCATGTAATAATCAAAGCTAAACTTTATTTAAATGTGATGCTTCTACTCTTCTGCATCTACTGCCTCTTTGAGCAGAAAGTGTGTGGTCAGTCCTAGAAAAAAAGGTACAATTGGCTACTTTTCTCTTTCCTTGTTAGCTTTCTTATTTTCTAATCAGTGCTTCTGATTTCCCCAGGCTTAGAGCAAGAGGGAGAAGGCAGAGGTAAGGGAAATGGAAAATTTGGGATGGTCTGGAGTCAGAAGTCTCTGGACGTGACAGATATTTAACTGATTCTTCCTTTTCCAGGTGCTTTAGGAAATCCTTTGCTGACCCCACCTTCAGCCATCACTAGGGCTCTCTCACCTAAAGGTTCTTTCTCATGCATTAATATTTAACTTCTTGCATCATTGCTAGGCATCCCGTGGTCTACCTCAAGCTTCCCCGCTGCTGAGGTCCTCTGGCCCCTCCAGGCAGTTCTCGCCAATCATCTGGTTCACAGGAAATTCCCGGAGCCTTTGCCCTGACTCTGGGAGTGTCGTCAATTCCCATAGTACAGTGGTTTACTGTTACAGCCAGCCTTTCTGTTCCTTTATATTTCTCATATGTGGCTCAAACACCAAATCATTATCCCTCAACATTCATAGAAATTAGATTAAGATCTCATTTTGGTTTCTTCCAAATCCTTCTCTCTGGATTTGGCTTTAGGAGGTGGTACTCTCACCCTTCTCTTGCTTGGCGGCACACAGTACTGCTCTCTCCAAAGAAAATCTCTTCAAATACATACCTCTTGACTTTTTAATCCTTGATGTAGGTGAGAGATTGAGTCCTAGATGACTCAATCTAGGTTTTAACCTCTCATTGCCAAATTGGAATTGGTTGTTTCTTGGTGCCTCAGCATCAAGTTCCATTTTAGCATCCTGTTATGTATGTCAAACAGCTACCGTAATGTTTGGCATAAGGAAAGCACCCACCTAAGGAATCATACTGTGCTAAGAATGCCCTTGAACCTCTGCTTTTATAGTTTCTATTTCCTTCTCTGTTACTGTGGGTGCTGGAGACAGTTTCAGACCAAAGTCAGTGAAGTGAAGGAGAATTCTTTCTCTTTTATTTTTCAGATCCTTCTTAAATATCACTCAGTTGTAAGCTTTTTCCAAAGAAGAACCATGTCTTATACTGTTACAACCCCCATTCCCAGCACTTTGCCCTGCACTCGGAAGGTGCCCAATAATGTGAGAAGATTACAACAATTGAAACTCACTCTTGGGAGGCAAACCTGTCAATCAAGCTTCCCCGGCTCTTGCCCTTGAGCCTGTGGCCCTGGGCCAGGAAGGTTCTACTGTGCTGTTGTCAAGTTTTCCACTGTGTCCTCAATTCAGCCCCAAATGGCTGGTATTGCTGTCCTCGCACTATTTTTAGTCATAGATCAGTTATCCCTGACACGCAGTGCTGGGGATTAACAAAATGCACCCATATGCATCTCTGAAGGCTGAGCATGTGTGTCCCTAGCCCAAAGTAGTCTTGCACTGTTCTGGGTAGGATTAGCAGGCTTAATTTTTTTATTGTCTCCCTCTACTGCTCCTGGCAGGAAGAGATCTGGGCCAGAACCACTCCTAATTTATTTAAGGAATTTGAAAGGAGGCTATTTTAAGTCACACATCAGACCTCCCTGTTTTGTGCCACTCAGCACCTGGCAGCGCCCCCCCCCCCCCCGCCCCAGTGATTGGATGAGCCTTTCTTTCTGCAGATGGGAAGGGGCCATTGAAGTCCATCCTGATTTTATGAGAACACAGAGTAATAGGTCACTCTGTGGGGATGTCCCCATCAATCTCTCCTGTGGCAAAGTTTCCACAGGCCTGGGTAGGGAATTTCATAATGCCCAGTGCCAGCTGAGAAGGCTGTCCACCACAGGCGAACACCATCGTAATCACATCATGTTCTGAAACTTCAGCCCTGATTACTCTAATCTTTATCCTTCTTTGACCTGAGATGAATGCAAGGAATGGTCTTTAAATGACCCCGTTGTTTTCAAACTCTAGTACAGTGTTTGACTTGGAATTCCCCAGTGGCAGAAAATCACATCAGGTTACTTGAGCTTGCTTGACTTATTTATGGAATAATTTAAATGCTTGTGTCTCTTCACTTTATCAGATGACCCTTGTATTGCTGTCCTCGCACTGTCGTAGTAGGGAGGTAAACGTCGGGTATTCGAGACTTAGTATCTGAGTTTTTCTCACATAGGTTGTCTTCCATGTGGAATCCTTTCCTGCTTGGTACTTACACATTGGTGTTTATTTCATGGTCTTCTTGTTCTCTGCAGAGACTTTATGGCCAGTTCAGAGACACTGGGCTGGGGGACAGCAGCTTGACAGTACTATCTCAGATCTAGCAGGTTAATGCCAACGTTAGTTGAATGTCCATATTCAGAAGGTTAGATTCTCTTGGCGATCCCAAAAGCTGGCCTGCCATGTTCCTGTCTGCAAAATCCCTTTTTGTTTGTTGTGGTTGTCTACGGTTCCCAGCAGGAAGGAGATTGGAGACTGTGGTTTTAGCTCTACTTAAGAATTTTTCTTTTACCATCATTTCCAAAGCCTTGCCAGAGACAAGACCCTCAAAAACACATGGGGCCTTGTGTGCTTGCTGTCCTCTTTTCCCAGGTGAACCCAAGTGTATGAGAAGAAAGCCAAGGGGTGGGGGACAACCTAGATACTCAACATCAGAGAAACACTGAGTAGATTTTGAGCCTCTGTGGGATGAAGTATTATGCTACCATAAAAATAAAAGTTACCAAAAATTTTAAAGATGCAGGATGTTTCCTATGTTAAATTAAAAAGTATGATTCAAATGTGTACATATACTCCAATTTTAACTTTGTAAATATTTACATAGACAGATATGCAGCAGGATAGATGAAAATAAACTGAGCCTGACAGATTCCTCATGAAGGGTGTAAGAAATTGGTAGAGATCACAGAACCAGCCACACCTCCCTATCTGAAGATTCTGGAGACCTCAGCTGAGAGCAGGGAAAAGGTAGACTGATTATTTCTATAGTTCAGGGACCTAGGCAGGCCAACAGTCCTTGGAGTTGAGAGTTTGAAGGAGAAAGTTCTGCGATGTCTTTGGTTAGATGTGATGAAAAAGCCATCAGTTTTTAATTCACAGGTTGACAAAAATGGAGCAGAGCAAAGTATTTCGCTGAGGCTGGAACCCCTGGGAATGTCTGAATTACCATGGAATGACGAGCGTCCAGGGCTGATTTGCCTTCTAAAATGTCACTGTGCCGAGAAACTTCCACCACACTCTCAGCCAGGTATGCCCTGGACTGGAGACAGCCCTCAGGTTCTGGACAGCCCGCAAGTTTCATAAATCAGTGCTAAGTTACGTAATCTGATGTCTCACGATGTTTACACAATACCACCCCGCATCTAGAGCTTCCACTGACCTCACATACAGCCCAGGATTTCCCTCCAGGCTGTCAGGGGTTTGGTTTGCCAGGGAACACAGTGTCCCCTCCACTCCTCCACAGTGAGTCTCAGAGACATCATTATCATCACTGTCTTATTGAGTGCCTACTATGTGTGAGTTGCTTTAAAAATATTATTTTTAATCTTCTCAACAATCATATCAGATAGGCATTATTATCCCAATTTTATAGACAATGGAATTGAGACACTGATCAAGTAATTTGCCCAAAAGCATAAATTAATATGTTTGAAACTAGATGTCTGCTTCTATTTATCCTTTCTGTGATGCCTTTGAACTGCCACTCTGTGTGTGTGTGTGTGTGTGTGTGTGTGTGAGAGAGAGAGAGAGAGAGAGAGAGAGAGAGAGAGAGAGAGAAAGAGAGAGAAAGAGAGATTGGTTGACTTTTGAGTTTGAGTATTTCTTAATTGCATCTATTTCCTGGCATTGATTTATTCCTCAAATGTTCCTCTCCAAAAATATTCAAGAATTATAAAGCATAGTTCTTATTTGTCTGTGTCAAAAGTAAGTCCTAGTCACAGTGGAAACTGGATGGAAAATAATGATAATTTTTGAGATTAAAATCTTAGCTAGGAACCAAAATGAGGTTTCTATGCAGAGTAACCTAAGATTAATGCTAAAGTTACAACAAACTTCAAAAGTTCCTCACTTCGCATCCAATGGAGTCCAAGCCCAGAACCTTGATCCTGGTGCTTGTCCTACATGAAGCATCACTACTTGGTGTTAGCAGACCAGGCCCAGAATTTGAAGAAGTTGTTGACTTTGTTTTTATCTAGGCCAGGCTACCATGCAGCCACTAACAATGAATCCGTCTCCCTCCCCTTCCTTTCTTCAATAAGTATACATCTAAAGCCAGCCACCATGCTGGGGCAGCAGGAAACAGTGAATGCCATAAGCATGGTCCCTGCCATCACTGGGGAAACAGACAAGTGAGAAATTCAGATACTACAGTGTCGTCAGTGATCAGATGCGGGAAAGCAGACGATGCTCAAGAGGACAGATTTGGTCAGCAAAGTCTTCCTCCACCAAAATAGATCTAAGAGGAGACCTGAAGGAAGAGTTAACATTAGCCAGGTGGGGGTGGCGAATGTGAATAGCAAGAGGAAACAGCCTGGGAAAGGCCAGAGAGGGAGGCAGGCTATGCAAAGCTTAGCCACCTGTCTCATTCCCTCTGTGCACCTTGTAAATGAGTGTGGCAGAGGGTCCTCTGGGTTTGTTTTTAACTTTTTAAATTAAGAAGTATCAGAATCCAAGGCATATCAGGATTCCTATGGCATCTAAGAATTTCACAAAAACTCTGAGATAAAGGGAAATTACAGAGAGGAATTATCAACCTCAGGTTAGAGTTGCTACCTGGGGAATGGCACACCAGGTGTCTGGAAGGGCCTTAGGTCCCATTGAGGAAGGGCCTGTGTGGAGAGGTTTCATTCTGTAACCCATTGAGTTACTCTTCTGCTGCAACAAAATGGAAGCACTCACGGCTTGTTCGGCTGAGTGCAATCAGGGCCCTGGCTATTGCCTCTGTCAGAGAGAGGACCAGGGAAATAGCCACAGGTTGACCTCGATAATAAGAGCAGCAATGACTCTGGGGTGGGATCACATTTAACTCAGGACAGCTCACTACAGCCACTTCACTTTATAGGGAAATTCCAAATCAGGATACACAGTCTTCACAGGCGGTACCTGAGGATTTGCACTAAATATTTGAGCCCGTCTTAGTCCAGAGGCAGAATCAGGATGAGGCAGCCACACTTAATGTTTCATCCAGATTTCAAACACACACCCTGTTGCTAAGGGTCTCATTATAGAAGAAACTCAATATGAACATAAGGTTCAAGGTTAATGGGCAGGACTTTAAAAATGTTGTTAAGAACTCTTACCTAATTATCCAAGTTCACCATTTCATGAGTTTCTTTTCCTTCCTCTTCTTCTTCCTCCCTTCTCATTTTAAATAACAATACATAAAAATGCCTCTCATAAATTGAATGCATAGTAATTGCCACACATTATAACAAGAGCCAAGGCACCCTCTATCATGTAATTCACATAATTACTCTATGGAGTGGATATGGTTTCACTGGTTTTAGAGATGAAGAAACTTAGGTCTAGAGAAGGAAAACTAACATATTCATTACAAATGGACACACAGTACTCACACAAATGGAAAGTACCAGAACTGCGATTTTAACCCATTTTGACAGAATTCAGGTCCTTGCTATAAATATCTGTGGTTCGGGGACTAAAATTTAATGCTGGCACATTGTTTGCCTGCTCTCCCTTGTTCCTGCTCCACTAGAATACAGGGACCAGCTTTCCTGGGTCTTCTATCGCCAACAGCACTCAGGGCAGCATGTAGCATGTGCTATGACATCAATAAATGAGGGAAGGCCTGGTCTAATTTTAGCCCTGCCACTCAAATGGCAGGATTTCACACCACTCTGCAACTCATCTTAAAAGGACAGGTCTTGCTCCTTCCTGAGGCCTGAGCATCCATCACAGGGCTGCCCCTGTCGCTGTGACAACAGGAAGCCGGGAAAGGAAGGCTATAAATTAGGCCAGGGGAGAGAGGCAGGGGAAAATAGATACAGACGCTGACAAGATTAATATGCAGTTGACGGGGAGCGCTTTCACACCAGAGCGCCAACAAATAAACACAATTCAGAGAGCTCATCCCTGCCTTACCAGAGAGGCAGATTCCTGAGCCAAAGGGAGAGATGAGCAAGAGAAAGAAAAAGAGAGGCGTGCGGGTGCACTGGGCCCCGTTTGCCAGAAATTCCTCCAGCAAGGTCAGATGGCTGAGAGATGACATAAATAGTAGGTCCTGTGAGTTGTTCATTTTCTGACCAAACCCAGGGAAGGAGAGGCAGGGCCAGCCACCGCAGCAGGTGGGCTTGATGACACAGGGTGAACGACATCAGCACTTCCCTGGGCACAGACTGCCCTGGGCTACCAGCTAGGGTGCCTTCTCCCAGAAAGCAGCCAAGCACCCCCGCCCTTGGCGAGACTCCTGAGGGCTCCCTTGCTCCCTGCTGAAGTGAATGTAACCTCAGCAGGCTGCAGCTAAATTCTTCAAAGATAAGAACCAAGTCTTCTATTATATGTTAGGTTGAACCATATACTAGTAAAATGGCCAGGTGGCAGGTCAGAAGTGGTGGCAGTTTTATGTGGTTCAAGTTAATAGTAAAGGCAAAGGTAGGTTTCAAACCCAGAAACCGATTTTAAAATTGAGGCTCTTAACCAGTATCCTACACTGTTTTGCCAATAATTTTTTTTCTTGGGTGAACATACAATCCAGATGTCAAGCTTGGCCTAAAAAAACTTTCATAATCTGATCTTTGCTTAGCTCCTCTCTCCCAGCAAAGCTGGACTTCTGGCTACTCAGCTGTTACTCCTGGTTACTGATCTCTTACATACGGCCTGCCCTCCTCTTGGAATACTCACGTCACCTTCTTTTATCCTGGATGTATCATTCCATCCTTCAGGCCTTTGCCATAATAGCACGTAGGCTGGATTGGAACCTCCATGCACTAAGGAACTGCTGGTCTTATGTTCTATTATTTAACATCTAGTTGAATGCCTGGCACACAGATGGGTGAATGAATGAATGAATTACACAAACACACATATACTCTCTCTGGCTAACGTGCTGTTCCAAATCAAATTCTGTCTCATCACATAGATGTCCAGCTTTAGAAACACCTCTTGACTTTGGCTGGAGCCCTGCTCCACAGCTCGGTAATGCATGGAAGGTAAGGCAAGAGCACAGAGAATTCAATCACACCCCCAAGAACCAGTCCAGCTCTGGTTTCCACACAATATACTGAGTTTCTCACTTTCGTCTTCTTCCTCTCCTGTGCAGCCTGACTTTCCTGGGCAGAATGTCCCAGATGTACCACTGATACAAACAATCCTTTTGGAGGTAATTATCAGAACTAGGGACAAACTCATTCTAATCATAGATGTTGAAGCTTCTATTGCTAGTGACTTGGAGCAGCTCACATTAGATTATAAGCATTACTTAGTTGTTTTATATGACATCTTTCCCCTGAAGAAAAAGCTATAGAAGAAATTGGCCTCTTAGTAGTGAACCATTTGTAAGAATCAAATTTGCCCCCTCTTTTTTCTATGTAAACTGGTGACACTGGCCTGTGCTGTGTAGATAGAAGAGTCCATAAACCACATGCACTGTACAAACATTCACTAAAGTTGGGTAAAGGAGTGTTCATGAGCTCCCTGGCAATGCAAGCCCTGGATTAGATGCTGGGTCTTATCTGTCAAGGATTTTGTGACTTTACAGTCATAAATTCTCCACCCACCCATTTTTGTTATTAGCTTAATATAAATATAAGACACCTATATGCATTTAAATATAATCATATTTATATGCTACTTATAAACCCTCTTAATCATAACAATATATCATGAATATATTTCCATGTCAATCTATATTTTCCCATAATGTTTTAAAAAATAAGTTTATAGTGCTCCAATGTATTTCATAATGGAACCAGCACCCTGATTTTTTAACAAAAGGTGATTTCCCCCCTAATTTTTGATATTATAAACAGCATCAATGTATATCTCCACCTACATTTATTTAGATAGATTGTGAAGTCAAGATTTTGAAGGCTCCTGACAGATGGCCTGTCAGGAAGACTGTGACTCACACCCACCAGCAGCCATGCTCGGGCTCCCGAGTCCTCTCCTGGGCTCAGCTCTCTGGTGACATAAATCTGCCACGTGGGGAACCCCAGGAGGCTGATGTTGCCTATGTTAGAGCCTCTCCCAGTGGAAGAGAATTTTAAAAAGGCAGAAGCCATACTCACTAAATGTACGGATGCAGGAGTTAGAATTAGGTTCAAACTCTGATTCCACTGTCTATTCATTAGTTCAACAACTTAGAGCAAGGTACCTAACCTCTCTAACTGATTTCCTTATCTGTAAAATCACAGAATCTACCTCACACGGTGTTTTTCTTCTCTTCCTTTCTTTCTTCTTTTCCTCTCTCTCTCTCTCTCTCTCTCTCTCTCTCTCTCTTGCATGAAGATGACTTATATGAAGATGAATTAGAGAAAGGGCTTAACACAGCACCAGGCACATAGTAACTGTTTTGTAACCATTAGCCAATATGTTTATTATACGAAGTCCAGCCATTTACTGCTCCCAACAACTCTTCTTCCTAACTGTGAATGGAGGCATGAGGTGGGGCAGGAAGGGAGACAAGGACTGAGGTTGCTCCAGAAAAGAATGTTCAGGGTGGGGAAATCGGCCTTGATCATGTTGGGCAGCCTCCCCGCTGAGCCCTGTCCTTCCCTCTAGAATGTGCAGCATTGAGGACGACCCTACACCAGCCAGCATTGCCCAGGGTTTTATTTGCCTTGCTAGCTTTCTGTTTGTCGCCTCTCTTTGCTCTGAAGGCAGCTCTGCTGACCTTGAGGGTCCAGGACATAGTGTTGATCCCAGGAAAGACAGTAATAGTTTTGTTGACAGATACTTTTCAACAGCTGTATGGTCTCCGGGAGGCTGCGGGGAGAGGTGGGAGGAGGGTGACTCAGGTTAACCCATGCTTGGCCCCCACAGGATTCCCTTTGTAAGAAACCCTTGGATTGATGTAGTTTTCTTTGTCTTTGAGGTCTTTTGTTTGTTTGTTTGTTTGTTTTATAAATGGACCCTCTTAATCATTTTCTTATGAAAGACAAGTAACATTTAAGGTTCAGAAACATACACTATACAAAATTTCAAAGCATTGCACTTGGGAGAATACAGAGTAAGGGACCACTTTGCGAATGCGATGACCCTGAAATGCCCTGGGATTCTCTCATCTTGCACCTTCTAAGGCACATCTGACCTCCAGAAGATGAAACCTGGGTCTTTAATTTGGAAGAGAGAATGTTATTTTGTTCATCTCATTGCCATTTTTGTAGTAGATAATATTCACATGTGGTTTATATATAGTTGTTTTCCTATTTATTAATCACAATGTATGTGATATAATAGCCAAGGTCTCTTTTTAAAAATTATTCAAGTGCTTTAAATGTATGACATTTTAAGTGCTAATCCAGTGGTGTTGAGGGACAAGACTAACAACCGCTTGCAAGCTGCCTCTGGTCTCAGACTTCCCCTTTTGGCTTTGTTATATTTTAAGGGTAAATATCTAGAATGTCCGAGTCAACAAAATAGACAAGACATATAATGATATTCTACAGAAAAATAGTTACTGTGCTTCATTATAATAGTTCTTCAGTGAGACTACAACTATACTCGTTTTGTTTTTCTATACATTCACCAAGAACTTACTGACAGGCAAAACTTTAGCATTCTAAGGAACACTAAGTACTAATCATCTGAGAATCTCTGTCTTTGAGAAAATGCTCCCAAAAGATGGAGCCCAGTTCATTTAGAATTAGCTGTAACACAAGGCAGAATGTGATGATTCTGAAATGAATGACAAGCAATGGGATGTCTTAGGAGACTGGGGTGGCAAAGAAGAAATATTATAGCTCAGGCTTTGTTGTTAGACTTGGGTTTGGTTCCATCTTCTTTCTCGTATTAGCTAGGTAAACTTATATACTGTATTCAACCTCTCTAAGCTTTATTTGCCTGAAAATAAAATGGGTATAGCTAACTCATGGTGTGTTTGTAAAATTGCACGTTAAGCTTTTAATAGAGTGCATAGCACAGAGAAAAATACTCAATAAATGATAGCTAACAGTAGTAGGAAAAATTAAAGGGGGAATGGCCTAGAGATACTTGGCTTTGGAGATATGTAAGATGGCATTCCAAGTGGCAAAGATGGCATTAGCAATGGCGTGGATGGGGTAAGAGTGTGCTGGGCACCTTTAGAAACTGAGACTTAGACTGAGGGCTGGAACATAGGGTACACAGTTTGAAAAGAAAAATTTATCTGATAACAATCCAACTGATTTTGTCATTGTAAGATAGAAAGGTAGTCTGGGAGAGCTGATGAGGACCTAGCCTGTCAGGTAAAGAAGGTGGGGCTTTATTTGGTTGGCAATGGGGCGCCTATCTGGCTTCAGGATGCTGGATTGTAGGTGGAGGAAAGGAATTAAAGGCAGGCAATTTCAATAGCACAGGCAAAAGGAATGCCCAGGGCTCTTTCTACTACCACAGAAGAAGAAGAAGTACACCTTTGGATTGACACTTTGGATTGAAAGGGACCTTTTTGAAGGTAACAGTTAACAGGCTTTGTGCAATTTGCTTTTTGTTCTGATGGAATCCCCTTCTTTACCTCACTTATCCTCTCACAATTGCTTGTTTATATTCTTGCTTCATAAATTGTCTCCTGAGAACACTGCCAAGAAGCAGATTCTGGGCCATTGGCTGCTGAGCCTGGCTTTCCTCAGGTAGCCTGTTAGAAATACAGAAGTCCAGGAAGCTTCCCTTCCAAAAGTTCCTCAGATGATTATATGATGAGCCAGATTTGAGAACCACTGTGCTAGAAGTAAACTTGCCTGTCTTACTCATTTTTGAATCTACAAGGCCTTTCCATTATCTGGTCTCAAATAGGTTTGCCATGGATATTTAGCACACCGAACTGAAGTGTTATAACAGTGCAGAGAGAGACGCCACACTTTAGGAAAATAATAGTTGCTTGAAGCCTAGCTGGGAAGCCAGGGTGACCTTTGAAAAGAAGGATTTCTGTTTCTGCTTGGGCAGGGGGCAGGAGGAGAGCTCTCCTTGATTGATTGCCATGTAACTTGAGGCCTGACTTTGACCCGAGGGTCACAGCATTGGGTCTACCAACTTGCAAATTATTAAAATATTGGTAAGGAGAAAGCAGACATTATCAGAGAGCTCCATTTTTACAGTGATTTCCAAAGTTGATAATCAAAGAAATGCAAGTAAAAGCAGAGATACTTTTAAGTTAGTAAAAACATTTTTTAACTGATAAGAACTAAGTGCTATTAACACTGTGATGAGAACACAATGACCCAACCATTTCAGAGAGCAATTTTGTGTTTTATATCAAGAACTCTAAATAGGTCAGTGATTTCATGCCCATGAGTATATCTTGAAATTATCCAGAAAGAAAGACAACTCTATCAAGATATTTATTCCTGCAATAAAGGAATAGTTACGAAATAAATTGATAAAATTTTAGATAGCCATTAAAAAATTAGTGAGGTTTGGTACCATCCTTGAAAAAGCTCACAAAATAATATAAATAAGTTAAATGAAAAATGTTGATGCATTAGAATTATAACTACATAAATAATAAACATATTTATAGCTGACTAGAGAGACATGCACAAAAATAATTCCAGTGCTCAGATGGTGGTATTATTTCCTAAAGTTTGTAGCTTGAGTTTGTGACACTTTTATACTTTAAATTTAAAATATATTCCTATTCAGAAGCACACACTAAAGTAGGTGATTGGATCACAGTTACTCAATGAGCCAGTAAAACTGAGGCAAGAATCTAGAGATGCCAGCAAGGTGTAATCCCTCTTCCTCTATCCCTCAGGCACCACTACACTATTTTAGGAAAGAATGGCATTTGATTTTTACTATATAAACCCCTTCAGAGTTTAAAAAAAAAACCCAGCAAAACAAATCAACATGAAAAAATTTCCCAGGTAACCTGAGTTCTATAAGCCTTGTATCAGGAGAGGTGTTTTTTATTTTCTTTCTCTTTTGAAAAGTCTTTTCCTGACTTACTTGAAAATGAGTCATATCAGTCCTACCCAGATTAATTTCTAGATCTGGCTGTGCTTTTCAAAGACATCTAGGAGAAAGAAGCATATGGGGCAAGTGTGTAGTGTTAAATAAGGTCATGCTTGCCGCTGTTGCTGATCCGTCCACATGACA
The DNA here is from genome assembly GCF_963455305.1 of Plecotus auritus. Taxonomy (NCBI): domain Eukaryota; kingdom Metazoa; phylum Chordata; class Mammalia; order Chiroptera; family Vespertilionidae; genus Plecotus; species Plecotus auritus. Next base: position 33,213,545 of record NC_137778.1, read on the forward strand.
CGGCCCTATTTTTAACTGAGACAATTGGTGAATGACTCAGGAAGACCTCTGCAGCCAAATGGCAGCCTGGAGGATAGAACTTGTTATTAACTGAGGAGAAAATAACTAATGCAGTAGGCTGAAACTGCCCATTTTCTGCTCTCAGTAAATCTGGCAACCAACAACGCTACAATAAACTCAGTTTAAAAAGTCTCCCTCTAGGCAGATATAGAGTCCTGCTGCTTAAATACTCTCCTCCTTCTGCTTCAGAAGATAATTTTGTGGGAAAGTAATTTTGGAAACAGCTAAATAATAAATACCTTTTTTTGAATGTTCACAAGATAAATTGGTGCAGTAGACTGCTTGCAAATGCATTTCACCACAGATTGATGATTTTTGTGGAGGTAGGAATAAGGGTAGGGATGCAAAGCATATAGACTGCTCCAAGGAATGCACTCTGGGAAACACTGATCCAGAATGATATCATCATTTTACTGATGAGAAAAACTGAGACCTAGGCAGTTCTAATAACTTGCCCAAGAGCACCTGGTTGGTGAATGCAGAACTGGGACTAGAACCTGTTTGCATTTTCCTGAGGCACCAGATTGTGTCTATCCCTCACACTTACACAGAGTCTATAATAGATATGTCAGTTAATACTGCTATTATTAGTCTTGTGTTTAATTTTCTAGCTAAGATCATTAGTCATACATACTTGTTACTCTTTGAATGGGAGATGCTTTATGCAAACAACTCATTTTATTGTTAGTAAGCTCCTATTGCTGGTAAATCATAGAACTGGGTCTTGAAACAGAACTTTTACTGCCACATTACACTGTCTTCTGGGCTGATTTTAAAAGGTGTGAACCCTTTCATGGTAACTGAGGGAATTTCAGGCCACTAAAGAAGACCTGTCTCCCCTACACTTAGGTGACATGATCCTAAGGAGTGGGAAGGAAAGAGGTCATAGTTCCTACTGCAAAAATAGTAACCCAGGTATATTTAGCTTTGAAAAGTACTTTACCTTGTGTTACCTCCAATGACCGTTTTAAATATCTAAGGTGTACTTTCACCCCCGGTAAGCCATGTACATAATCCTTTGTCTAGAAAACTACTTTTCCCAGCCCCATATTGTGCCTCTTTTTCTTTGAAACCCCCATCAATGTGGGAGCTCAGAGGTCTGAGGGTGTCATTGAAAATAAGCAGCATGTCAATTTCACATTGCCTTGGCTTCGCTAAGAGACAGCCTCAAGGACAAACTCAATGGCACAGTGTTTCAGCAAGGGCTTTGGGTTAGGGGCTTAGAAAGGTCACGTGTCTTACTTTCAGAGAGGAAAGCGAAAGCTGAAATTCAGGTCAATAATTCTAGCTGTAAGGAGAGTGGTTGCTTCTAGGCAGTAAGTGGTAGAGGCTGGGGTGCTTGGGGGAGGGGGGTGCTCTTAATTTAGGTCTAGAGTCATCGTTATGTATTAAGTGCCTGTAGACTTTTTGTCTAAATTTTAATAAGCTACCTATATGTTTGGCTGGGTTGATTGAATCCACCTGAATAATTTCCTGCCTATTTCAGCAGCATTAATCATATGTACTATTTCCTGACACTTTTACTAATGTGGTATAGGACATGGACAAAAGCTGAAGTTTCATTCTTTAGGCTGCATCTAAAATACTGGTATATGCTCATGAGGATCACTGGCCCTTGAAATAGAGAAGAGAATATATATTTCTATTCTAAATGGCCAGCATATGAAGGTGAACTCTACTACAAAACATGTTAGGAAAAGGATTGAGTAATTTAATTAAATGAGATCAACCAAAAGATGTCTTACTCCTCATAAAAACACGATGAGGTCATAGTGCGGAACATCTTACAGGTGAGGAAACAGATAAAGCTCAGGGACTAAATACCTTTTCTCAAAGTCACATAAATAATAATGGTGACTTCAGAATTCAAATCCAAGTCTGGGTTCTTTCTATTATACGAAAGAGCAAAGCACTCCTGAATTCATGCTTTCTTCTTTCAGTGAAAATTCTAGACTCTGCACAAATGCTGGAGGCCTCAGATGATTGTGCCAAATATCAAGTACTGTATGATGGATGTATTCACATACATATCTATATGTATAAAATATATTGTTTTATTTTGTATTTGTAAAATAAAACTGCCCGGTATTGGTTTCATTAGTAGAAATTTGTATTACAAAGATTTTCCAGCATAGATATTCTGGATGAAGGCACAATGCTAACTCAGAATTTGATGGCCTTTAAAAGTTACTGTGAGACCCTCGCCTTCATTTGTGAGGTCAGGATAACAATATCGGGTCCTATTTGCGATGTCCAGAGTCAGGGCTGTTACGAAAGCACTGTGGGCTCACATGAAAACAAGGCTGTTGTGGTGAAAGGCATCCCATGACTTTGTCAAGGGACCAATTTTTGCAAATTTCCCAACCTGGTAAACTTCTTAGGAGTCATGAAAAATGCATATAAAAATGGGGATTAACATTTTGAATGTGTCTGTAGAAATACTTCATCTGGGAAAACGTCTTAGTGGTTTTATTGTGCTGAATAAAGCCAAAGAAGGATTATTTTTACACAAAATCTCTCACCTAACTAGGACCACCTGGTGTACAATTGTATCCCATAAACTAGTGATGTCCCAAATCCCCTTCCAAAACAAAAGTCACATTGCTGAGGCTAATTCTGTTCTAATTAGAGGCACAGTCAGTTCTCCTTTCATACTCTGGGGGGCTGCATGCTGCAAACTTTAAAATGCACAAGCCCAGTCACCGTTTGGCCAACAAGCTTTCCACTATCTTTCTTTCCTTTTTCTGGCTCATGCAGTGATTATTTAAATATCTTCCCAGTGTGTTGAGATTTTCAAGGAGCAGGCTCTACACATGTTGACGCCTAATGTGTGTAACTGATGAAAAGGCTTCACTTTTATTAAAGGACTCCTGCTAACCACTGTGAAGTTCTTGGTATAAAGTACCAAAGGCATTGTTAGCAATGATGAATTAGGGGGTTGTCTTAATAAACAAAATACTCAATTAGATACTTTTTAAGGCAGTTTGAAAATCTCTTAAAGCTACTTTTGTACATCTGATGAAGACTATGTAATATCTACTGGGATGCACACATTTTTAGGTGGCCCTTAGATTTTTCAAAAGCCCACCACTCCATTAACTATTGAGTATTCCTGTTTTACAATGTCTACTTCTACACACAGCAACAATACTCATTGGCAATATTATTATCAATAACTAATATCTATATATATAAAACCCTAATATGCAAATAGACCGAACGGCGGAACAACCGAATAACCAGTCACTATAATGTGCGCTGACCACCAGGGGGTGAGCGCAGAACATGGCGGGCATTGGCAGCAGTCAACAGAGTGCAGAACATGGCAGGCATCAGCCGCAGTGAGATGGTAGAGCAGTTAGTGGGGGTGCTAGACAAAGGCAGGGCGCCAGTCGCTGTCATGAGGGCAAGCCTCTGGTTGTTACCAAAAATTCTTTGCTCCCACACAACACAGTCCCGCCTGGCACTCGCACCTGTTGCTGGCGCTGGCCCCACTCACACCCATTGCCAGCATTGGAGCCGCCACTTGGACCCACTGCTGGCGCCCGTCACCAGTCCTAATCACTCAGTGCCATTAGTGGGTGCAAGAGGCGGCTGCTAGCCCCAATCGCCCCTGAGGGTTTCTCCACCTCCCCCTGCTCCTGAGGGGTGATCGGGGTAGCAGCCGCTTCTTGCACCCACTGCTGGCATCAGCCCCTTCGCTCCGTGCTGTCAGTGGGTGCAAGCAGGGCCAGCAACATCAGCGCATGGGAGTGGAGGTGGCAGGAGCGGGGCTGCTGGCAGACAGGGGACTGGGAACCATGGAGGGGCCAGGTGGGGGTGTGGAGGATGGACCAAGACCCACCCCTGTGCCCACGGGAGCCTTGCAGCCCACAGTTCCTTTTAAGGTGCATGAATTCATGCACTGGGCCCCTAGTATGTACATATTAAACTTGGCATCATGTAGTGAAAGTTAAGCTCAAATATCTAAATGTTTATACGTTTAAAAAGGCCAAACTTGACTTCTGGTTTGAGATGGATTTGTACAAATTTGCAGAGAGGAGTCTCCTACACATTTCTTCTGTGTGTGGGTATATGTGTGTGCATGGGTATATTTGTGAGTGTGTGATATATATATATATATATATATATATATATATATATATATATATATATATATACACACACACACACACACACACACACACACACAGTATATATATGACCACCTGATATTTGTAGGCAAATTAGCCGTACACTGCATCATATGGGATATGGAAGCCGAAGGCCTGTTCGAACACCTTTGCTGTCTGCAGTTACCAAGATAAAACTCCAGTTTGCACAGGAACACAAGGATTGGATACACACACACACATATATATATTCATAGGGTGGTTGCATGTGTGTAGTAGTGCATGTAGATTTATAAAGTGTTAACATTTGCTATATTTACTCTCTGCATATATATATATATATGCATATATATATATATATATATACATACACACACATATACATATATATACACACAAAAATGTGCATATGTGTATACACAAATCTATGTATGAACACTTCAATATAACTACATCATTATCATACCTAAGAAATGTAACATATTCAAATTTCTCCGATCTGTATATATAAAAGCCTAAGTGACCATCTGACCGTTTGACTATCCAACCAGTAGCTATGATGTGCACTAACCACCAGGGGGCATATGCTCAGCGCAGGAGCTGCTGAGCTGCGGTGACTTGGCAGCTGTGGTTCTCGGGTGATGCACCTGGAACCAGAGAGGAGGGAACCTGATTCCAGGGTGCATCACCCAAGAACTGCCCTCTTGCAATCCAGGACCCCTTAGGGATGTTGGAGAGCCAGTTTCAGCCCTGTCCCCACAGGCCAGGCTGAGGGACCCCACCAGTGCATGAATCCGTGCACCAGGCCTCTAGTTTCATAATGTTCTCATATTTTTCTAAACTCCAGAATCCAATCAAGTATAACATATTCATTTAGTTCTTAGGTCTCTTTAATTTCCTTTACTCTAGAAGAGTTCCCTGAGGGTCTTTATTTATCTTTTATAACTATGACATTTTGGGGGATACTGGTGGGGTAGCTCAGTTGGTTAGCACATCATCCCAATATACCAAGATTATGGGTTTGATCTCTAGTCAGGGCATATATCAGAAACAAACAATGAATGCATAAATAAGTGGAACAACAAATCGATGTTTCTCTCTCTCTCAAATCAATTTTTAAAAATTGACATTTTTGAAGGGTCCAGAGAAGTATTGTAGAATGTTCCACAATCTTCTCATGATTAGATTCAGGTTAAAACGTTTTTGGCAAGAATGCTCCCTAAGTAATGTGGGAACTCACTCTTAAGCACAGCTTGTGCTGTTTTTGGAGCTCTCACAATGAACATACTCTTGAGTTCCTCATCCTTTAGGCACTCTCATGTTAAGGCAACTTGAATCATACATAAGACAACACACACACACACGTACACACATAAAAAGATCAGATTTTTAAAAATGCATCTTTTTTTAAGGCTGGCCACAGATCCCATGAGAGTATCCATTATTTCACTGGCCCCAGCCTTGGAAGGTTTTATTAAGGGGGAGGGTCCAATGAGAGGATTAAGGTGTCTACAGGCCCATGGCCCTTGGTGACAGGAAACCTGAATCTGTAGTGGGTCAGTGAAAGCAAAGCAAACCTGGTCACAGGAAAGGAAAAGGCAAGAAAGCCAGAGGGTAGCTGAGACTGGTGACATGGTCTGGGACAGACTGACAGAAGACTTTCAAACTCAAAGAATTCTAGATGCAATGTTTAGTAAACTTTTTGGTAGTTTACTAGGGTTTGCCTTTGGCAAACTATGTCTTTTTGTTTCTAAGAAATAAAAAAAAGGAGGAGAGGGATTGAAAAGCCTTTTGGACAGAAAATAGCACTGGAAGAAACAATATTTTGATGAGTTAGTGCTAAATGAATTAGAAACATGTGGACTGAATTTCCCTTGAAATACAAATGGATTGAATAATTAATGGAAAAAGCACTTGGCAAAATGTACTTGAGGTTTTTATTGAACCCAAACCAAAACATTTGAAAATATTTTGAAATATGTGAAAAGTACAATATACATCTGGATTTGCCCAACCCTAGTAAGGACACAGGAAATATTATTTTTATTTAACATTTATATGATAGCTGCAGTGTGCCTCAAACCTAAGGTATTTCTTACAACAGCCCTGTGGTCTAGGTTGTAATTATTATTTTCATTTGGGGCAAGAAATTTACCAGCACTTGCACAGTGGGCTTCAAGTGGAACCCTCTAGTGGTCTGTGTTCTTAGAGGGTATTGTTAGAAGGAACACCGGACCAGTAGACACAAAAATTGGGCCCAAGTCCTGGCTTTCATTCTTATTGGACCAATCATATGTGTATGTCTTCTTGGCAGATTGTATCATTGTACTATAGTTTCTCCTTTCCCCTGCTGATATATTTAGACTAAATATGATTATGCCAGGTACTATTACTTCTACACCAGCTTTCTTTGGTGACTATTTGCCAGATATATCTGTGGTAGGCAGAATATTGATCTCCCCCAGATGTCCATGTCCTAATCCCTGGAATCTGTGAATATGTTATATTATACCGCAAAGGGAAATGAGAGTAGCAGATGCAATTGAGGGTAGCAATTGCTAACAAGATAACCTTAAAATAGGGAGCTTATCCTGGGTAATGTAATTACAGTGATCCTTACGAGTACAAAAGGGCGGCCGAAGAAGACAGTCGAAAGAGCTGTAATGACAGAAGAATATAAGGTCAGAACGATGTCATATGAGAAGTACTATATCCATGTTGCTGTCTTTGAAGATGGGAAAGAAGGTCACAGCCCAAGGAAAGCGGGCAGCCTCTAGAAGCTGACAAAAGCAAGGAGCCTCAGGAAGGAAGCAGCCCTGTCCAGACCTCAATTTTAGCTCAGAAAGACCCATGTTGCCCTAACCGGTTTGGCTCAGTGGATAGAGCATCAGCCTGCGGACTGAAAGGTCCCAGGTTCGATTCCAGTCGAGGGCATGTACATAGGTTGCAGGCACATCCCCAGTAGGGGGTGTGCAGGAGGCAGCTGATGGATGTTTCTCTCTCATCGATGTTTCTAACTCTCTATCCCTCTCCCTTCCTCTCTGTAAAAAATCAATAAAACATATTTAAAAAAAAGACCCATGTTGGATTTCTAACCTACAAAACCCTTAGATAATACATTTGTTTTCCTTTAAGCCACTAAGTTTGTAGTAACTTGTTATAACAGCAATAGAAAGCAACTATATATCTTATAATGCCCTCTATTTTGAACCATCTGTGCATCTTAACTGTGTCTCTTGTAAACAGCATTTAGCTGGTTTCTTAAAATCAGTTGCATAAGTTTTGTCTTTCAGTAGCAATCTTTACTACTCCTCCAAGTCCCTACCAGTCACTTCCTCCTTCCAAGATAACCACTGTTTTAACTTGCAACAAACCAATAAACTAGTTTTGCTAGTTTTAGCACTTTTTAAATAAGGGGATCATAGAGCATATATTCTTACTTATGAGATTAATCTGTTGTGAGTTGCTGTGTTTTATTTATTTCCATTGCCATAGAGTGTAATGTGTGTTCCCAAAGAAATGTACAACAATGCTCATAGCAATGTTATTCATAATAGCTCCAACCTGGAAACAACCTAAATGTCTAGCAATGGTAGAATGGATACATATATTCTGGCACATTCATGCCATTACAATTTTAATGTGCATGTTAAATTTAACCAATATCTGTATCTGTTTCTAAACAATGGAAGGACTTTAGAACTGTTGCACTCTTTCCTGTTGTTATTGCCTAGAATTTTAGTTCCAAAGTGATTTAAACCCAGTCCCCACTGGCCATTACCATTTTTTAATAGATACCAAATATTTACATTTAATAGCACATTTATCAATTTCTTTACTTACTTATATAGTTTTTCTACTATTTTTTTCCTGCCACACTAATTTTTCATTTTGCTCAAGTATATATATATATATATATATATATATATATATATATATATATATATGCCTAAGCAACTGAACGACCAGTCAACCGGTTGCTATGAGATGCACTGGCCACCAGGGGGCAGAGGCTCAATGCAGGAGCTGCCCCTGGTGGTCAGTGTGCTCCCACAGCCAATCTCCAGCAGCCGGCCAACCTCCCACAGTCCCTCCCCGCAGCCGGCCACCCCAATCGGCCCCGACTGGGACTGAGCGAGATGGTACCAATCGGCCCCAATCACTGGCCAGGCCAAGGGATCCCACCCATGCATGAATTCATGCACCGGGCCTCTAGTCCTTTTGTAATTCTCTTAACATGGATCTTGGAGTAGTAAATACAGTCTTTTTATGTCTGAAAATGTCAGTTTTGTCTTCATTATTAAGGATGTCTGAGCTGCTTATAGAATTCTTGGTGGACTGACTTTCCCTCAGTCCTTTCAAGATTTTTATTCCACTTTAAACTTGCATCTGCTGCTGTTGACGAGCACTCAGTTATCATTCTACTGCCATTCCTTTGTAAACCACCTGTTGTTTCTCTCTGATAGCTTTTGAGGGTTTTAATGCTCTGAAGTTTCACTACAACCTGTCTACATGTGGATTTATTTATTTTTATCCTGCTCAGAACTCGGTGTGGACCCTAGCCAGGTAGCTCTTTTGGTTAAAGCATCATCCCAATATGCCAAGGTTGCAGATTTAATCCCCAGTCAGGCACATTCATTCAACCAATGAATGCTAAATAAATTGATGTTTTTTTTCCTTTCTCTCCTTAAAAATCAATAATAATAATAATAATAATAATAATAATAATAAAAACTTGGTGTGCTTCTGCAATGTATGGAATAACATCTTTCTTCAATTCTGGAAAATCATATTCATGATCTTTTCCAAAGTTTTCTCTTCATTCTCTTTCTTCTTTCTTTCTTTGGGAACTCAGATAACAAAACAAAATTTCAATTATTTCTTTTTGTTCTCTTACTTTCTCTTTTATATTTTCCATTTCATTATTCTTTCCTTGTAGATTTTCTGCAATATTATTTCTAGATTTTCTTTAACTGTGTCTCTTGGAAACAACATTTGGCTCATTTCTAATTCACTAACTTTATCTTTGGTTGTATCCAGTCATTTTTTAAGCCATATGTTTAACTTTTCATATCAGTAACTATATTTTTCATTTATAGAATTTTATTTACTTATTTCTCAAATCTACCTTTTCTTTCTTTTTTAAATATCCTGCTTCTCCAGATATTTCATCATATCTGTGAACATTGTAGACATACTTATAGTTTCATTCAGATTGTTTTATTATCTCTAGTCCTTGGTGAGCAGGTGTTCCCTCTTGTAGTGTCTGCTGTCTCTCCTGATGTTGGTTCACTTAATCATAAGATCTGTAATTTTTATACATTGACATCATCTTCAGCACAAAATGCTTTCCCTTGGAGCTCTGAGTGTCTGGGGATGTGGGAATACTCCTATATACTAATCTGTAGGAGCCCTATAGACTCGCTCAAGTTTTCAAGTTACTTTCTCAGATTTGGGTAACTCTAGCCAGGTGGCTCCATGAACCTATACCCACATACTCTACATGCCAGGGTTTTCAGTTCTCATATATTTTCTACTGACAATTCCAACTGAATTCCAAACTTCCTTGCTGCTCACCCCTCCCTGGGCCAGACTCCTGGACTCCCCTCCTCTGTGGGTGTTTACTTGTGACTTTCTCTGTGAGCCCCTCAGCACTGGAACCACTTCTTTTAGAAAATCAAGAACTTTGCTCATTCTTCTGGCACTTGGGGATTTTCATTTCTTGACCTTGTCTCTGTATTTAACTGTCCTTGCTGTATTTGGGAGAAGGGAATTAGATGGGTTTGATGTAGGAGAAGATATTTTTCATATCATCTCAGTCTGTCTAACTGAGATGATATAAAAACAAACTACCTGGACAAAATCAGAGTAAATTTTACCTATTTTATTAAATTCCTCTGTTATGAAAATGGAATCATACATTTTAAAATTCCGTTACTTAACATTGTAAAACATCATATTAAAATGCTGGTCTGCCAGCAAATTCAGGCTCTTTGGACAATCAATAATGTAGTCATAAAATTATACAATTATTTGTCCTGAACGTAACAGTTTGGCATTCAAATAACTTTATCAGTGTTGAGGAAAGAAGAGAATGGCTTGGCAAAGATGTGTCTGAGGGTAGAAGACTGAAGAGCATCCTTCCACAAAATGTTGACATTATTTGGACTATTACTGTAGTGGCATACAAAACAAACAGAAAAGGACTGTTTGTTAATTTGAGAAGAATTGCAATAATTCTGTTATTATAACTATCTTCTCATATTTGTGTAAAACTTTGATCAAGTAAATATCGATGTGCAGACATTTTATAAATTATTTCTGATCCCATATGCAGGTGAGAATAAAGCTTTAGACTACTTCTGATGGAACTAGTGTGAATACCATTGCCCTCACTGTACACAGCTGTGAAAACAGAGGTCCAGAGAGCTCAGGTGACCTGTCTAAAGGCCCACCCATAAAAAGAGCAGAGCTACAAGTTACTCTGTGGCCCTTTTCTCACCCCGTGCTCTTTCCCGTGTAAACTTACACCATTTTTGCCCTTATTTTCTGTGCTGTCTCTTGTACAGATCAATTCTGTGCGAAAACCATTTCTAGGAAATAATTATAATATCTGTGCTGGTCTTTTGACCCTGCTAGCACTGTTCTTTCTGTCTTATTATTATTATTTATTTAAAAAATTATCTTTTGCATTATTGCAATTAGTTTCACTCTTTCAATATACAATTTTTCTAGCATGGAGGTACCCATTGTACTTATCCACTCTGTTTTTTTGTTAACAACTGTCAATTCATATACTTATTGGCCAATGTCTGTTGCTAACTCTGGGTAAAGGTCATGGCTACCAATAGCCTTGAGACATTTTCACAGCCTCTTAGCACTGAAGTATATTGGAAAGTTACTGCAGACTGTTTTCCCTCTATCAAAACACTTTACCCATGGTCACAAGCTAAACTCTAGTACTGTGTTCAAATCTGAACTCGGCTCTTTGACCTTGGCAAGTTGCTAAATCTCTCTGTGCCTCAGTTTTCTCATCTGAACAATGGAGACAATAGTAGTATTGGTATATAGGGTTGCTGTAAGAACAATAATGATTTAGTATTTGTAAAGCACTAGAATGATGCTTTCCATTTAAGTGTTTGTTGAATAAAATGAATGAAAGTTCTACCTTTGTAGACTTCAATCACCAAAATCTGTTAAAGCTAGAGAGTTTGGTGATCCCTAAGGTCCTCTTCAGTCTTTTACTTAATTATCATCATAACTGGTCTGAATAGATGTCTAGACTAATTTTCTACTTCTCCAGGAATGACCAGAACAGCATCTCTCATTCATGGCCTTCAAAAACCCAGGTTTTTTTGGATTCTGATAAATCTAATTTTCAATCATGTAAATACTAGATGTTGAACCAAATTTACTTTTCTTTTTCTAAACAGAAGTCTGGATATTGTGTAGACACAGTCTTTGATTTAAGGCATTTTTCAAAGCATTTTGGCTTTCAAGTTCCTAGATGTTTTCCTACTATTATTGTTAATGAATTAATTCTTTTTATCCTCACCCATGGATATGTTTATTAATTTTCAGAGACAGAGAAAGAGACAGAGGAAGAGAAAGAGAGAGAGAGAGAGAGAGAGAGAGAGAGAGAGAGAGAGAGAGATGAGAGATAGACATTGATCAGTTGCCTCCCACACCTGCCCTGACTAGGGATTGAACCCAAAACCTTTTGGTGTATAGGACGATGCTCCAACCCACTGAGCAACCTGGCCAGGGTGTTAATGATTTATTTTTTAAGGGTTACATATGTTATGATCTTTGGTTATAAAGTAAAGTTTAGGTAACATGGCATTCCATTAGTTAGAAACAGACAATCACTTTGGCTAGTATGCGGTACCATAGGCATAGACTATTAGAACTAGAGTGGACCTAAGAGATCACCTAAACTACTCATCTCATTTTACAGCTCAGGAAGTGAAGGCTCAGAATGGCTTACCTGGTTGTGTTTCTAGTTAGCCAAGCTAGGTTGAGAACTCTGGTCTTCTGACTGACAAGTTGATGCTCTATCTACTAGCCAGAAAGATGGTAACTAAAGTCTTCATAATGACTTTAAGACAGCAAAAGATCCCAAATTATCTTTGCCATCACAAATAATAAAAAATAGATTTTTTTCAATTTTGGTGTTAAGAGCATTCTGTTGTACTGCAATTTCCTGAAAATTAGTGATCCATATAGCGTATAATGCAATTTCTTCTAACCAGTACATCTGATTAGAGCACTTTGCTCTCTATCTCCAGAAAACAGAGCAGTTAGTATAAAAATTTTGATTTTTGGAAGTGATGCTATGTTAGTAGATAAGAGATGTTAAGCTTAGATTTTATTGATTTTGATAGCTATTTAAGAATTTTCACCATCATCAGTTTCATTTCTTGAGTATACAGAGGTTCTTAAGGTTTTCTATTACAGGCTAACACAAGGTCTCTTCTTTCTAGGGAGATATGAATGCAAAGACTGAAAAATATAAGTTATCATGGTCACTTTGTTTTAAATTGAGGTGAATTCATATGATACTAAGCTGAAAGAAAGTGAATGGTTTTTTTCTTTCTTGCAAGTTCCCAGAAGATGCAAAGAAAAGAAACTTCAGGGAGATATTATGCATTATAAAAAGGGAGAGGAATACTTTGGTGAGTGTGAAGTATGTGATGATTCGGCTTTGCAGAGTAATACTTTGATGTGGAAATAAGAACAAAAGACTAGAAATATGAAGCTTTATAAAGACACAGACAAGCCAACAAGCAACAAGAGACTTGGAATTGCAGAATAAAAACCCTGGGGTATATCTGGAGAGAAAAATCTAATTCAAACGAATGTCTAAGTCATTCAGGATGAATAATCCTCTCTTTGCTCCTTGATGATTTATACAGAATCTAAAATCTCTTTCTCTGGCCTGATCCAGTATCCGGGTCAGAATTTCGTGTCTCCTGTTCCACAAGAATCTCTGGCATCCTCATAACTCTGACCTTCTTTAGAACTAGGTGGACAAGGCAAACAAAAGAAGAAAATCATCACAGAAATTAAACGTGCATTTGTTTAAACACCATGAAAGTAATGCAATCTTTTTTATCCTGAGACACTTGGCAGCCATAAGAACTCATTTGTAAAACCACCTAAACCTCTGTTTCTTCCTTTCCCTGTCCCTTCACTTTTAAAATCTTAAAGAATGAAAAGATTCACAGGCTAAACTTGCTATTATATTGAAGAAATTGCAGCAAGCTGCTCTGAAAGACTTTTTTTTTTTAGACAGGTTCAATACTTAATGCTCACCTAATACAAATGATTCTTCCAGGGTTCCGGACTTGAAGTCAGTGGAAATCCACATGACTAGGTTGTGTATTATGTTTAAAGAGATTCCTAATTCTAGGAATAGAACAATTTGCAACTACAGAACCCACCAGGAAGTATCAACCACCACAACTGGTCCGCTCTTTCCAAAGCCTGTCTGCCAGTGAATCCGAGTTTCCCCTTTTCTAGTCTGAAAGAATAAACAGTATCTGTCTCTCCCCACTCACAGCCAGTCTGGTGATCGTCTGACTTGTCAGAGGACACAATTTATTGCTGGAGAGTCTGCTGGGATGCTCATGGAGGGTTTGCCAGCTGCTGGATGGATCACACTTCTCAGATGCTGCCTCTGGGTAGCCTGGTGGTGTTTGTACTCCTTCGCTATGCCAGGAGCTCTGGGAGGTGCACAGGAGCACAGAGCTGTGGCAGGAGTGCTCCTGCAAAGGGTAACCCTGGGCACTGTTGCTTCAACCAGAAGCACTCACCCCCAAACTGCACTTGTTGGCAAGGGGAAGACAAAGTAAACATAGCAATGGCAGCATATTTGCACCAAACACCTGGGTGAAAGGAAGACAAGATGAAGCAGAAATGCTTCTGTCTGAACTATGAGTCTACCAATCACCATTAACGTAACATTGTTATCTGTAGATTTCTTTACACCACCAAACAGGAACTCCTCCCTCCACCTGTTGGCATAGCTACATAGATAGATAGATAGATAGATAGATAGATAGATAGATAGATAGATAGATGATAGATAGATAGATAGATAGATAGATAGATAGATAGATAGACAGATTTCTATTAATAATAGAATGTGTTACCATTTACCAGCTGCATGATGACAATTCTGGACAAGTTACTTTAGTTTTCGTTTTCTATAAAATAGTATATGCTTTCCAGTGTTGTTTTTCTTTGGTCCACGCTGGGAATGAGCTAGCACATGCAAATTATTTAGTATCCAGAACATAGTAAGCATTAAATAAATATTATCTTTGTTATGTTTCTTCTTATATTGCTACTTTAAAATCACTGATACTTCTAGATTTCATAGCATTCTGAGTTCAAAGGACCATATATATGTCTTACTAATCTAAGTATACTCAGTACTCAACATGATAATAGGAAATAGTAAGTCCTTCCTTAGTGCTCTGCTTAACAAATGGTGTTTGCCTAGTGTTACAATTTGGCCATAAAAACAAAGGAGCAAAGCACCCTAAAGACAAAATAATTCAATTTTATATTCTTCAACTGTACCTCATATTTCTGAAAAATACAGCATTTATGTTTTTGGACTCTTCAAAGCACTGACTTCCTCTGTCAGTCTGATTTTTTCCCCTTTCCCATCCTAAGAAAGTTTGGAATTCTAATAGCAGAGACTTGAGTTACAATATTGCCCACTAGGTACTAAATAGAAATTTTCTTTTGAAATGCAAACACCATTGTAAGTAGTAACACAAATCAGGAAACATCATGTGAATGAGTTTACCAGATCTAGTAGAAAAGAGCTGCTAAGAGAGTATGACACGTGTGTGTGTGAGAGAGAGAGAGAAAGAGAGAGAGAGAGAGAGAGAGAGAGAGAGAGAGAGAGAGAGAGAGAGAGAGAGGAGAGGAGAGAAGAGAAGGAGATAGAATTGGGGAGTGGGAGAGATGAGAGGAGAGTAGGGTGAGAAGAGAAGGAGATAGAATTGGGGAGTGGGGTTGCAATAAGGCAAAATGGCACACAACAAAGCATGATGGACACCAAGGCAAGGCAGCAGCACCAGCCTCCTAATTCCAAGGCATGGCAAATCTCCCCCGTTCTGTGATAATTTTCATGAGTGGCTCCCCAGAGTTGTACAGCTAAAAGACTTTTCTGTATTGGAAGCCAACTATGGATGCACTGGGACCACTCTGCCTTTTAGATTTGAAAGGAATGATACTAAGCTGAAAGAAAGCGAATAGTAGCCCCGGCATAAGTTGCATGTTCTAGGACAGGGGTTAAAGCTCCCTGTGTTCTATCCTTGCCATTTTTTCCAACTCTTGAGCAGGGATTTTCAGTATAATTACAATGAACAAGAATCCTAAGGACTGGAGTATGAGCGAGAGAACTGCTCTCAGTTTATATGCCAATATGCTGATTATGGAAATGCTTATTTCCCTAAGGGCTGCTAACATTGTATATCATCATTTAAACCTGTCCTATTAACTTGTTTAGGGAACTTGATACCTTATTATTTTAACTAGTATTTCTTAAACTTCTTGTGAGAGTAAACATTTTTAGTATATCTATTTGTAATTTTTATCTCTTCTCTATTCACTTGTCAGTTCAAATGCTTAACCCATTTTTCTACCTGTGTGTCATGCTATTTTTTATGTCCAAATCTGACTTTGTTACCCTTTGTAGTTTCCTGCATGCTAGATGTAAAGTTTCTTTCTGACCAAAAGCTATACCTTTGGTCAGAGAAAATATCCAACAATTAGAAATAGGTCTCCAATGGATGTTCTTTCAGGACAGTGCTGTGTGTAACTTTTTGTTGATTGTATATTTCACAACGGTTTCAAAGTCAAGGTGACCATTAAAATTTCTGTCCAAGTACAAATGCAAATAATTACTGTCTGGTAGAATATATAACCAAAACGTTTATAGACCTTTTGGACATTGACCCATTTTGCACCTAACCCATCACTTTATTAAACTGCCTATATGTACTCAGCTTCTCAAATAAACTTATTACCAATTTTAAGATCTTACAGGTTTCCCCATTAATGAATAAGTTAAAGAAAATCTTTGATAAATGTTCATTTTATATTTGCCTGAGAGTCATGATTTTAACTTGTCAAAAATGATATTTTAATACTATTGGCTTTGAAAATGTCTCCCCAACTCCATTACTACTCATTGATTTTACTGAATACAAAGGAGTTTTAAAATTTATATTCCTAAAATAAGGAAAGACAAATGTTGACCCTTTCCATACTCTACTAACTCCTCTCACTTTAAGGTTAAAATTGAAAACTCCAAATAAAAGGAATGCAGCTCACGGTCCCTCCTCTTTCCCTGGAAGTCCAGGGTTCCTTCCCATGAAGCCTGCCAGGACTCACAGCCTAACATTTTCTGTTTCCAGGTGCCTGCGGTGGAGTTTTTATAGCCCCACTTTCCATCCCACTCAGCTTAATTTTAATGGCTGCCTCTTTCCGGGGGTCTTAGTGAACGGTTCCAGGAAAGGTTATAACCTACATTAAATAATAATTATTAAAAAAGAAAGATAGAGAAAATAAGTTCCTCCTGTTTATACCTCCAAACCAAAGGTTACCGTGAACAGGATTCTTGGCTGATTCAGGAAGACATTACCACCATAATTTCTTGCCTGGATTTCTGCAACTGCCCCAGAAATGCTGTCCAGTCTCACAGTCTACTTCCTCCTAGCCCTTACAACCACCAGCAAGTACATTCTCCATATACCACTGAAATTGTTTTATTTAGATACTAGAGGCTCGGTGCACGAGATTCAGGGGTCCCCTCAGCCCTGCCTGCGCCCTCTCACAGTCCGGGAGCCCTTGGGGGATGTCCAGGAGACCTCCCGGGACATCCTTAGCACTGCCGTGGAAGCAGAAGAGGCTCCCGCCACCACCGCTGCGTTTGCCAGCCCTGAGCCCGGTTTCTGGCTGAGTGGCGCTCCCCCTGCAGGAGCACACTGACCACCAGGGGGCAGCTCCTGTGTTGAGCGTCTGTCCCCTGATTGTCAGTGCACATCATAGCAACCAGTTGTTCTGCTGTTTGGTTAATTTGCATATTAGCCTTTTATTATATAGGATTATTGCTTCATTTCCCCTGATTAAAATCCTTCAGTGGCTCATCTCTCTGCTGTGGGGATATAATTAAAGCCCCTCTGCATGACGAACTTGGACTTTCAGTTCTGATCTCCCTGTAACTCCCCGGACTTACTGTGTGTGACATCCCATACACTTCTCGCTAGCTGTTCTAACTTACACACAGGTCCTGAATGTCCTGCGCACTCTGACACCTTCAGGCCATCAAGTCTGGCCTTCTCCCTGGGTACCTTGCCCTCTCCTCCAGCTGATTCTTACTTGTCTGCCAAGACTTAGCTCCAGCTCTACCTTCTCTTCTTCTATGTCATCCTCAGGAGACACAATAAGGCAAGAACTAAATTTTACCCCTTTTAGTATCCCTAGATCTATCCCAGTGGTCAGCAAACCACGGCTTGCGAGCCACATGTGGATCTTTGGCCCCTTGAGTGTGGCTATTCCACAAAATACCACATGCGGGCGCGCACGTACAGTGCGATTGAAACTTCGTGGCCCATGCGCAGAAGTCGGTTTTTGGCCTGGGTGAGTCTATTTTGAAGAAGTGGCGTTAGAACACTCAAGGGGCCAAAGAGCCGCATGTGGCTTGCGAGCTGCGGTTTGCCGACCACTGATCTATCCCATTGTCTTCATGTGGGGAATGTTCTATGAATGTTCAATGGATGACCTCATCTTATGACTTATGCCCTTTAGTGACAAAGAAGTTTCTTAAGACTACATGGGAAATGTTAGACATCTTTAGAATAACCTAAATTATTATCCAACTGCGACTGTTCAAAGTGTGTAAGAATTTCGGTTACCTCCTTGTCATTTAAAACCTATGACTGTTGGCTGAGCCTCTCAGTGTGTGGGGTGCTTCAAGTGAAATCATAGGATAGGGGTCCAGAATAACTGACAAATCTGCTTGTGTGAAGCTCTTCAGGGAAGACAGAGTATCTTGGGTTTCTCTTAAATCCCCTTCAGGACTTAATATATAGCAAGCCATTTACCAAGAGTTCAATAAATAGTTGTTGTTTGATTGATTGGTAGAAATATATACAGTCAGCGCTGCCAAGAAACTCTCAATCTAATTTATTAAGTGGTGAAAAGTTAGTGATGCAATAGGGAAATTTGGGGATTATATCATAGCAGCATAGCATGGTAATTTGGGAAACATCTTATTGATGGTCATCTTGTCTGTAGCCTCCACATTTGAGATCTTTGGCCAATTCATCTGCCTTATTTACCCAGTAATATTCACTGCTAAAGTTTTAAACCTGTCTTGGTCTTTTTCAACACTTAGGTATACAACAATGGCTCATACCTCCAGCTTTAATTATCTCTTAAATAACAGACTAGACTTAGGTGTTCAGCAAGTATCTCATACACTACATGCTCATGTATGACATCACTGCCTGATCCTTTTTCTCCAATCTCTTTGTAGGTTATTGACCACTAGGCTACTTGTCATTTAAGAATTCAAGTCATAAATAATTTTTTTTAAGTCCCTAGGCCTCGGTATTTTTCTGACCCATAAAATTATATAACATTAAGCATCTACCTCAAGAGTTATTGTAAGAACTAAAGGAATTACTACATGTAAAGCAATTAGAATAGTTCCTCACACATTCTCTCAGTGAGTATTTGCTAGCATTGTTTTTGTCATTCAGTCTCACTGCTAAAAAAATCAGAGTTATCCTCACTGCCACCTTCTCCTTTACCTCCACACCCGTGGTCATCAATTCTTGGATAGTCTCTTTTATCTTAATTTTCTCTTTTGTAGCAATTCTCCAGTCAGGAAAATAGACACTACCTCAGGTGTACCTAACAGAGCAAATGTAATTCAGGAAATTGGTTTAAGTATATAATGCAAGAGCCGGGAAGCGGAACAGAGACATTTAGCAAAAGCAGGAAGCCACTATCACTCCCAGGGCTGAAAGGGCAATGGGACAACCTTGGCTTCCTGCCTCCTCTCAGTCTCCAATCTTCCTCTAGTGCCTCTTCTCGGCCAAATTTATATGAAGCTTGTCAGCAATGGAGATCAGAAAAGAAGTTAGTTCCTTGTAATACAAAGCAGAGCAGAGGAAGGGACTGTTACTTGAGCACCACTAATTGACTCTCTCTCTCCTGTCCTTGTTCAGGTTGTTGTTACCTCATTACTAGCATCAGCTTCTTCCTACTCTAGTCTCTGTGCCATATTTCCTCCAGAGTCATCCTATATAATAAAAGCCTAATATGCAAATCGACCGAATGGCGGAACAACCGATGGAACGACCAGTCACACGACTGGTCGCTATGAAGTGCACTGACCATGTAGGAGCTGCCCCCAGGCCAGCCAAGGTGGGTGCCAGCGGGGGCCCCCCTATTACCCCACTGGTCATCCCATAGATCAGCCCTGATCGCCCACCAGGTCTAGGGACCCTACCCATGCATGAATTTCATGCATTGGGCCTCTAGTCTTACTGTAAAACAATTCCATGCATGTTTTTCTGACTTAAAAACCTCAGTTTGCTCCCCACTTCCCATAGGATAGAAAGTCTAATGTCTATAGCATGGCCCCACTAGATCCTTCATTCTCAGATCTCAGTTACCTTAGGTCAGAAATGGTTGACTAGGAACCAGTTCTTATGGTTTAACCTAAAATCTGCCCTGTTTTATCTGACATCATTTCTATGCTATATGTGACTAGAAATTTCCATGCTTCTTAATCTACCTGGAAAAGTTACCTTTTTCTTCCAAGAACATCTCCTTTGAAGTTTTTCTATGGGCTCCTGGTGTTACCTGTCCCTTCTCTCCATGTTCCTGCATCGCTCCCAACCTCTACTATAGTACCTGCCCTGCTGTATAAAACTGCTTTCCTGCCTGTGTACCTTGTTCTGTCCCCGCGGTGCACACTATTCCTGAGCACATGGAACAGTCTTTGTGGGATCTCTATGAATGCTAAATAAATTATTAACACGATGTATTCACTGCGCTATGATTTGCCTGACTGAATGATTTGTATGGGTTCCAACGAGGTTGCTATGAAAACTGCTGGGTGAGCAATAGCATCCTTTCTGCTCTGTGAGCCCACGCGGACTGCTGCTGGCTGATTTACTTCACCAGATCCTCCAGTCAGCCTGTTGACATATGGTGAATGGAGATTCAATTTGAAAATTACTTTGTGTCCATCACTGAAGATTGGAGTGTTTTCCTTTGCATCTTTTCCAATGTTTTTCTCACCCATAAATTTTTGAGATACACTTGCCATGGGATCATGGCCACTGCATAGGAGGGTACCCTAAGCCTTTGGCTTATGAATCAAACATATTTTCGGTATGATGCTTTTCAAGTAGCATGAAATTTCTTTGATATGGTAAATACAGTTTAAACTCAGTTCCACCTTTTGGGCATGTATCATTTTGCCAGAGTTGTCTGAAGTTAGAATATTTATACTGCTAGTGCATTTGACAGCTGACTTTACTTTTTCAAAAGAGGAACTGGCATATGTTCCAAGGAACAGGGATTATGCCTCCAAATTCTGTGCTAGCATCACTGTGCCTAGTTGGGTGCAACCCTCGAAGCTAGCAGCATGGCTTTGGGTAATCTTTTCATTGACTTTAAGTCGTGAATAATCTTTGCAGACCCACGTGGCTCCTGGTGCCTTTGAAATGTGTTTGGAGATGTTATGTGAAAGTGGGCTAAGCCTGGATTGATTGACTCACAAAGAAGAATTTAGCATTCATCATTTAATAGATGAATGCATGACAGTTTGAGGCCCAGAAGGGAGAAATCCTACCTTTGGGACCAAGTCTAAGAGCAGTTCCCATCTCACTCCTCTTGTTGACGCATGATCATAGGTCTAGAACACAACGTATAAGTACTACAGTGGGGGCACAATCACGCACACAGCAAGAGCAGAGTAACTAGGGGAAGAGCTGGGGTTAGGAGACATGGGGGATGTGTCAAATGAGACAGATTTTGTGGTGTCTAAAGCATATGTAATTTGGAGGCCCTCTTTAAAAGAAAAAGAATAGGTAAAGAAATAATACATATAAAGAGTAGTTATTTTGATGGAGATCCATAAAATATATAATGGCAAGTTAGAAGAATGATGTCCTTGGAGGCATCCAGAAGGTTTCATATAGGAGACGGTCATGAAGACTGAATAGGGCCTGGCTAAATGTAAAAGAGTGGGAGGCCAGTCCGGCAGAGGACACTACATGCTAAGCCTTTGGGATTGACAGAGAGGACATCGCTGAAGAATCACAAGTAACTCACTATGTCTGAGGCTGAAAATGTGTGTCTGAAGAACGCAGTGGAATGATGAAAAAATCAGGTTAAACAAGGAGGCAGCCAAGGGGAAGATGATGCTACATTAAGGAGTTTTGACATGAGCTTTAGGACAAGAGCTGCTGCACCTGCATCTCAGATCCTAGAACTGTGCATATTAGGTTCAATTAAATAGATGTGACCTGAACAGCATACTCCCATTCATGGAAGACATCTGTATATATGTATAGAGAGGTGTGTGGAGAGAGGGAGGGAGAGTGGAGGGGGAGAGAAAGAGAGAGAGAGAGAGAGAGAGAGAGAGAGAGAGAGAGAGAGAGAGAGAGAACTGGCTCACATCATTGTAGTGCTTCATAGAGTACTTCACACATAGAAATGTTGTCTAATAGTATCATTACTATTACTAGGGGCCCAGTGCATGAATTCATGCACCTTGAAAGGAACTGTGGGCCGCGAGGCTGTGGGTGCCCACCCTCCAAACCCCCGTCCATGGCCCCAGGTCCCTTGTCTGCCGGCAGCCCAACTCCCACTGCTCCCACACACTGACTACACTGGCCCTGCTTGCTCCCGCTGACAGCACGGAGCGATTGGGGCCAGCACCAGCAGCAGGTGTGAGCGGTCGCTGCTGCCCTGATCACCCCTCAGGAGCAGGGGGAGGTAGAGAAGCCCTGAGGAGCGATCAAGGCCGGCAGCCACCACTCACATCTGCTGATGGCACCAAGTGATCAGGGCTGGCGCCGGGCGCTGCCAGTAGGTACAAACAGGGCCAGTGCCAGCAGCAGGTGTGAGTGCCAGGTGGGACTGTGGTGCACAGGAGCAAAGAATTTTCAGTAACCACCAGAGGCTCACCCCAATGACAGCGACTGGTGCCCTGCTTTGGTCTGAGGTCCCACTCACCTGCTCCACCATCCCACCACAGCCCACGCCCACCATGTTCTGCGCACACCCCCTAGTGGTCAGTGCACTTCATAGTGACCAGTTATTTGGTTGTTCTGCTGTTCAGTCTATTTGCATATTAGCCTTTTATTATATAAGATTATTTTTACAGTAGTAGTAATGCTTTTATTATTATTTAATTGAATGCTTCTTCAAACAGATCACCCATAAAGACTAACCTTATTATTTTTAGGTAAAATCATGGGTTCAGTAAATTACTTATTTAAATGGAATCTTCAAAGCTGACATCATGGCCCTATAACCACATTTCAGGTTATAATCCATACTCTTTACTCCAAACAACTGACACTTCCTTAGATTTGTATGTCCCTCTAACATCATGGAGGAAGTAATACTAGACACTCTAATCATTTTTCATACTTTCTTTGTGTACATCAGTACTGTTTTTATTCCTTCTAAGGCGACATGAGCTAAGATTAGAAGGTGTGAGATGAGATGAGATGCCCTTAGTTTCTACAATATTTACAGTTACTCCCTCATGTTATTTAGGTTTAGAATTAGTCTGAGGAGGACATTGCCTGATGTCTGGGGGCAGTGGATAGAGCTTAGAGTGGGGCTGTTGGTGGTCACAAGGACCCATGCTTTCTGGGGAGAGAAAGGAAGGGTGCTAACCAGGTGTCCTGGCCATCTTCCAAGTTGGGCTCAGTGAATTCTACCTCCTGAAATTCCCCCCTGTCCTCTCAATTGGATATGGTATTCCTCTTGGCTTCCTGGCCCAGACAGAGGTCCACGGGATTGTGGTGTGGCTGCAGAACAGCTGCTGCATTCCACCACAAAGGTGCTGTGCATGGCTTCCCATGGTGGACAAAGTGAGAGGCTTATGCACAGCTTGGACAAGGTATCAGCTTGCAAAATGTTTGGGGACTCTCTGGGATGAAAAACTCTGGGCAGAGCAGAGAGGCAGTAATGGTGACGGGCACTGATGATTCCTTGCTATCTCTAGGAATGTCATGGGCCTTAGCTGTATGGACCAGAGCCCATGTGGTCTCTCGTTCTGCCAGCCTGAGAGCCCGTGTGAGAGGAATGGCTGCATGGTGTTCACAGCAGGATGCTGTGATTGACAGGAGTGGGAAGCCCCAGGGGTGATTTTCAGCTGCTATGTCTGGCCAGATGGAAGAGGCCTCCCATGTTTGCTGGGGTAGGGGCTTCTAGAATATCTGGCCCACTGATTTACCTTGCATTTCAAAATTTATATTTTTTGGTGGAATGCTAATGGCCCATAACCCAGAGGAATGTGATAAACACAGTAATGACAACAATGAAATCCTACATACTAACAGTGAAATCAAAACACTTGCCTGGTGTGAGCCTCCCAAGACTACACAAAGGAAAGTATAAAGAGGAAGGCAAAATATTTGAAATATTTAATTTTATGACAACAACCAGTGCTCTATTTATCAAAAAATACCTGAAAGTATCAGCTTCAAGTCATGGGAATAATAGAAAGAGCGTGCTCTGTACCTTCTGGGAAGTCTCCGACCTTGAAATTGTGCAGACAACCTCCCCCCCGCCACTATTTCACACATTTCTGAGTCTAGTTTAGGATTTCAAGATTAATGCCCCAGGGGTTGTGGAAGAAATGATCTGGTGATTACTTGTCATTCATATGACCATGGAGACTGGGTTTGGGAAACTGGACCTAATTTGTTCCAATGAAGTCAGGCAATGACTTGAACTTGAACCACAAATATATGAAAATTCCTGGAACTATATATTTTCTCTTTTCTTTCAGCATCCTTTTCTTTTCCCCATAGCCCTCCCAGATTTCTTTCTTTTCTCTAACTTTTTTTCTATGCACTTTATTTAACCCCAATCTCATTGTTGAGGAAGCTGAAAACAGTGATTCAGGTAGATAGCGCAATAGAAAAGCCCCATTCTTTGCCCTTAAATCAAACCTCTAGAAATTACAGAAACCACAAAGATGAAGAATTTTAGCAACTTAAAGAACAGTTAGAAATCCCTGGAGAGATTGACCTTGGGAAGAGGGGCCAAAACAGAGTACTAGGGGAATAAATAGGTCGAAGCTATTCTTTCTTGCAGTTGTGCTTTGAGAGAATGCTTGACCCATCCATTCTGAATCAGCCAATCCTGAGCCAACAAGGAAATTCAGGTCAGTGCCAAAAGCTCTGCTGGTACAAGAGGCTGCTGAAAGTAAACATTCACTCCTTTAACCCCTTCCTATCGGAACCTTCAGGACTTACGGTTACCATCCTAGGAGACTTATTGCTTCCCAGCCTTGCCTCTTGTGCCTAATGCCATAAGCCCAAGCACATACCTCTTCCCCAGAATTCTTGGTCTCATATTTTTCAATTTTGCTCCTTTCAGGCTCTGAACCAACCACTGACACCCCTTATCACACACTCAAGAGTCCATGGAAACTATACTTCAGGCCACTCCTTCCATTCAAATCGATCCACCAAGCATAGAGTGTGTAACTCTGCATGCTGGGCAATTTTCCTTCACCACTATTTTTGAAAGAGTCCCTGAGCGCAGCTGTGGTGTGATAGTAGTTCATACTGTATTCTGCCAACTCACCTGTGAGCCTGAAGCCATTCCTCCTTTCTTAATTGGTTGTAGAGATCTGCATCACCCCCGCCATGAGGCCAGAGTTGAGGGAGAGGAGTCCCTGGGTCCTTGGGACTGTTGAACCAATTTTGATGCAGGTACCTTGCACCTTCTTGACCTTCTCAGGCCCATTGCTGGATGCTCCATTTCCATTGCACAATGGAGTGCTGCTGTTCTTTTGACTAACTCGGTGGATACGAAGCCACCTAGGGTAATGGCAAAAAGTTCTGGTCACAGAGTCACTTGCTGTCCCATGGTCAGGCTCTCAGTCTTTATTAGGGCCCATAGCTGTGCATCAAATAGTGATAATGTCTTTTGCAGAGATATGATTTGAGAATTCTAGCTGTCTGCCCGGAATATCTCCCAGTGCGTATTGCTGGAGGCTGCACGTAGCCACCTCAAATACCTCCAGCACTACTGTCTCTGATGGGTCACATGGCCTGAGCTTCAAGAGGACCTACTGTGGAGCCTTTCTTACTCTGGGCCATACACAAAACTAACATCCTTCTGAGTCATCTTATAAATGGGTTAAAACAGAGATTTGCAACCTTTTTCATCTCATGGCACCCACAAACTACTAAAATTTGGCAGCACACCAAAATTCTATTTTTTGCCTGACACCCTCCCCCCCAAAAAAAATCCTATATAATAGAAAGCTAATATTCAAATCGACCTAACAGCGGAACAACCAGTCGCTATGACATGCACTGACCACCAGGGGGAAGACACTCAATGCAGGAGCTGCCCCTGGTGGTCAGTGTGCTCCTGCAGCTCATCCAGAAGCCCTGAGCCAGGCTCATGGCTGGTGAGCGCAGCACCACCGTGGCAGCACTAAGGATGTCAGCTGGACATCCCCCAAGGGCTCCTGGACTGCGAGAGGGTGCAGGCCAGGCGTAGGACCCCCTGCTTCCGAGTGCACAAATTTCATCCACCAGGTCTCTAGTGTAGGTATAATTTTGATTCATTCACAATGGACAGCTAATGTTGTATTAGCTGTTGTCATTTTTTTATTTGACAATATCAGGGAAAAGAGCTCAGTGCCCCTGACTAAATAGGCAGCTATTGCATGTTTTCAAAATTCTTGCGGCACACCATTTGAAAATTAATCTCTGAGTTAAACATTATTCCCAAGTATGATACATACTGCATTCCAATCTGAAAAAGGACTACCAAACACTGAGCCTCTTTCTTAGTAATGGAGGGTTTAAGATGCAATAACTTGCACTTTACCGTAGAGGGGATATCTGAGCATGCCTCATACCACTGTACTCCTACGAACTTCAATAATACGGAAGCCTCCTAAATTTTCCTGAGGTTATCTTCCACCCTCTGGCTAATTGTGCCTAATTAGGGTTCCAACATTCTGCTCACCACATCTAATATTTAGCCTCATGGTGTTTAGGGAGATGCAAACCAAATGAAAGTTTTCCCACCTATACTGTTGGCAAACTTTACAAAACAATGTAATGCATTCCATTTCTTGAGTATCCCAGAAGTTGGGGGATTGTCATTCCTAAGCATTAACAGTGAGAATATGAATTGGTGCATGTCTGTAGGCAGTATAACAATATCTATATTTGATGCCTATAATGTACAAAGGCATTTCTATGCACATATATGTGTATATATAATTTAGCACATATACTACATATATAATGTGTATATATATACATATATAATATAAATATAAAATCTGTATGACTTCTGATCCAATGGTATTTCTCTATCTTTATCCTAAAGAAATATAACACTAAAGAACTGCATTTAAAAGGAATTCCATTGCAGCACTGTTTATAAGAAATTACAAAAGGACACAAACTGAATGTCTATTAATAAGGAATTACAAATAGAGTTCATAGATAATTTCATGTAATAAAATATTAGGATGCCACTAAACATTATAATTATTCAGACCTGTTGTAAAGTGAAATAAAAATCACTGTATAACAGAATCACTTCCTCAGGAAGCCATCCCTTACAATGTGTATAGCGGCCTAAGTAAAATCCCTTGCAATGTGCACAGCGGCCTGGACTTTCCACATTGCAGCACTAGCTTCTCTTGAAAATGCGTGTTGAGTGTCTATCTTTATACCTCGACAATGAGCTTCAGGACAGAAGCTGCTGCACCTGCATCTCAGATCCTAGAACTGTGCATATTAGGTTCAATTAAGTAGATGTGACCTGAACAGCATATTTCCATTCATGGAAAACATCTGTATATATGTATAGAGAGGTGTGTGGAAGGATGGGTTGCTGAGATGTAAGCAGGGCTACCTCTGGATGATAGGTTTTGACTAGCTGCTATTTTCTTTTTTATATTCTTCTGTGGTATGTGAACCTTTAAAATTTGAATTAACCATTTTCAACAAAAAAAATGAAAATCATTTCATTGTCTTTGACATAATGCTGAATAAGTATTTTTGATGCTATAAATAATTGTGCTTTTTTCATAATAAAATATGTTAATGTGATCCAACATTTAATATAATCTAACATAGTGTCCCTTCTTCCTCTCCCACACACGAAGCTTCTTGACACACGAAGCTTCTTGATATTAGACCCAAACAATAACACCAGGAAACAATAAATCCTGCTAACTCACTCCTCCTCCGTCATTATCACAGCCAGCTCAGCTTAAGTGATTCTCTGAGTTAGCTGCTGAGCCAATGGTGGAGTGGGCAGGCCAATATGTGTTCTTCATTGCAAGTACACTGTTATGATTCCAACAAAAAAAACAAACCCAGATGCCCTGCCTCTTTCTCCTACCTATTCTGTACTCATACCTGCAAAATAGAATTCAAGTAGCTATGCCAGTCAGGACAAGCCTGGTTATGTTGTAGTAACAAGTTCCAAATCCCAATGACTTACGAAATCTCGCACACACCTATCATATGTTGGCCAGTGCTCTTGGCATATACTCACTCCAGGGCAAGAATGATGGAACATCTTCTCTGTGGAGCATTGCTTTTCAACCACGAGAGGGAAATACAGAGGTGACACATTGTACCCAGCTCTCAAAACTCCTCCCCAGAAATAACATTATTCTAAAATTTTACTCGTCCAAGCTTTCTTCTACATGCTTGAAGGGAGAACCGGAAATATTTGGTTTCTGACAATAGCAGTCACAGTAGCATAGGCTTTTACACTCTCGAGCTAGTGTTAATTCTTCAAACTTGTTTCCAGGTCACATTAACCAGGCACTCATTAACATAATTTTCCAAATGCTTACTATCTGGTTCAAGGCCATCCTCTCTGCTAAGAATATGGGGCTTGATAGCTGCACAGTCTTTAATAATACTTGCTTTAGCACATGTGATCAAACAACTTCACACATCTTTTCAAAGCAGTTGAGAACAGTAGGCCATAAACATATAGTAAAGAAAGATTAAAAGCTCTTGCTTTGTGTTTTTCTTTAAAATGAAACTGCCAAGTGAATGGACTAAAGTGTAGGGCCATGAGATCTGAGTGGGAATCACACATACTGAATGTAGAGAAAAAAAAATGCCAAAAAGTCCATTTCTGGCAGCTGTGTGTAATGAAGCAAAAGCCAAGCCCTCCTTTGTGGTGGCCTCTACATTCTCACTTGAGCTGATGACCACACTGTACATCCCTTGTACCCCTGATGAATCAAATGGAGAGGGCAGGGGACCATGTCCTCATTGGAGTCTTGAGGGACAAAAGCTGCAAGACGGCTGAACAT
Source organism: Plecotus auritus (assembly GCF_963455305.1). Lineage (NCBI taxonomy): Eukaryota > Metazoa > Chordata > Mammalia > Chiroptera > Vespertilionidae > Plecotus > Plecotus auritus. The sequence goes on from NC_137778.1 coordinate 33,242,324, forward strand.
TTTCTTATAAGGCCCACACCACATACCTGGGGGCACCCTGTCATGGCCACTGCCCTGGGCTGGAAAGCCCATTACAAGAAGAGAACAACCACGTTTTCAGCCTGTGAAAATTCTGTTGTCCAGTGGAACCTTCTTCTAGGACAATCCTTACATGTGATTTGGAGGCCATTTTCCCCAAAGGCTGGTACAAATTTTCTGTTAGCAGTATGGTGGGTGTGAGGTTTGGGTAATGCTATCTGTGATTAGAAGGTTATGGTTGTGTCAACGATGTAATGAGGTATGTTGAATCAATTTACAGTTTATTCACGTACTTGATTTTGTGGCCAGTTCCACCCGTGAGAGTTGTGATGGAAGCTTAAATGAGTGGGGATTAAATGTGGTTTTTGGCCTTGATTTACTCAGTGGGTAATGCTGCTCCTTTTGTCACCATCAGAGGCCTTGCTTTTAAATTCACAAATGGTCGCCTAGCATCATGACTTGATGAGTATGAACAACTGTCATTTCTAAGGATAGAACGTTCATCTCTTTCTAACCATGTGGGAATAAACTGCCAATGTCTGCTCTGGGATTCTTTTTTTTTTTTTTTAATATATTTTATTGATATTTCACAGAAAGGAAGGGAGAGGGATAGAAAGCTAGAAACATCGATGAGAGAGAAACATCGATCAGCTGCCTCCTGCACACCCCCCACTGAGGATGTGCCCGCAACCAAGGTACATGCCCTTGACCGGAATCGAACCCGGGACCTTTCAGTCCGCAGGCCGACACTCTATCCACTGAGCCAAACCGGTTTCGGCTGCTCTGGGATTCTTAATGGTGATAGTAAACCTTATAAGTTACTATTCTGGACCACTGTCACCCACCCTGTCTTTTGCCAAGTTGACTAAAGGTCACTTAATTTTTCTTCATTAAAACAAAGTGTCCCGGAAAATTCTGAAATTGTTGCTAAATGAAAACCAGTTAAAAAGCTGAGGCCAAAAATCGTTGGCAGCCTTCATGCTAAATTATGCAGTCTACACATTGCAGGCAGCCTGTGGGTCCTGAGGCTGTCACAAATAACAGGGGAATGTGACTTTTTCTCCCAACAGGAAGGACGTCTGTCCAGTGGTCTGGGCCCTGGGCCATGCCTGAACCTTACTGAGCCTCCCAAGGAAAGCTTTCTGTTTCACCCACAGATGGAACTGTTATGAGGGCGAGAATACATATCCAGTAACAGTTTTTCTAAGCATGAAGCAGCCTAGCTCTTCACAAGTCTGTGAAGTGTATTTCTATTCCTCAGGATTCTCAAAGGTGAAGACTGTTCTTGGTGTCACTCCTCCCTTCTTCTAGTACTTCTGGTACCCAGTGTGTTCATATGGCCATGGCTTCCCAGCAGAGCCTCCCTGCAGTACCCACATTTTACCCCCTACCATCTCTTTGTTATCAGAGAATTGCATGAGTGGAATTTCTCCAATGCTAGTGGGAGTGGGGTTCTTACGGTATCTTGAGAAAAAAGAATTTTTTAAGACTTGCACGGGAGAATGAGATGTGGTAGAAAGGTTTATTTGTGTGAAATTATATCCCTCGGTTTGTAAAACCCCATTTCCCTTAAACCAGTTGTGGAAAAGGTGCAGCTGGGGATCTAGCAGAGCTAAAAGCAAAGCCAGAGTCCATAGTTTCCTTTCCATGGTGAACCTGGGTCTGACACAGCATCAGGCTAATCACAATCCATTGTGTGTGGGGCCCACACAGCTGTGGGCCATGTGAGTGGCTGCAGAAGCATGAGAGCACACACCCTGCAACAAGAATCCCAAGAGAACAAGAAGACCAAGGAAGCAAGAGAAAGAAATTCCTTGGTTTCGGAGTTTAAATATCAAATCTTCCCATGCGTGTAGTGGCCACGCCCATTCTGACCAATGGCTTGTTCCCAGGTGTGATTGACAGACAAGCACCTTCCCACATCACCCAGACCTTACTGGGCATGGGTCTATTGTCCAGTCTCTTCCCCCAGTGGTCTGTGGGGAACAGACCTGGAGAATGTTAAACTGCAGCTTCCTGGCAAAGCTTGCCTATATTGTCTGGCCTTTCCTTTGCTCCTTTCCTGTTATTAATAACTAGGTTATTACAATGGTATCACCTTCTTCCACTTCTAGGTGTCCATGTCTGATCATAGAGCCTTGGACCTGCCCCACTGTGATGAGCGAGCTAGATCTTCATTGTGCACTAGGCATTAATCCCAGCTGGTAACTCCAAGTGAGTAATGGTTTACCAAAAAGGTACATTTGCTTTATAACAAAGTTATTTAATACCTTAATTCAAAAGAATGACAAATAGTGGGAATTCTGGGACAAAGGATGTGGAAATTTTTAGGCTTGGGATGGGGGGAGGTTCAAGGACCTTCCAATCAAACCACAAAAGTGGCTGATTTTCTCACCTAACTTTTGGGTTGACACAGCACATAGCTGAGGCTGATTAAACAGAATGCTGCTGTTCTCAGGCATAGCTGTCCCTATCATGAGCATCCTTGCTCAGGGGGATGCTTAACTTATGAAGTTGTTTCATGTACCACACTATACACAGCCTGAGAGTAGCCATTTGAGTAGTAATACAGATTTTTTCCTTGCACTGATACTGTGAAATTCAAATTTCACATCATTTAAGAAGAGAATTAGACAGTTCCTGAACTAAGAATTCCCAGGTGTCCACTGTAGTATTTAATTTTCAATATTTAAACTTTTTATTTTGAAGGTTTAACTTACAAAAACATGTGCCCATCTACAAACTACACTTTGGTTTGTACAATGCCTCACCCAAGGAACCAGATTCAGGAATATCCAGCCTTAATATTTCATTATAGAGTCATATAACTGTGTCTATTACACTTGGGGGATTCTATTATCCCCCTTCTTTTTTGCTTTAAAGTGATTTGAGATGTATAGCTTAGTCCTGGGATCAATTTAATATGAGAATCAAAATCAACATGTGACAATGTGAAGAAAAAAAGAAAAGAAAATCAAAACCATCCAAATCTATGAATATAAAATTTCAGGTTGCCAAGTTTTATATCCAGAATGACTTCAACAATGTAAAAAATTATATACATAGATTAAAAATTCCTAAATATTAGCAATGGTTGTCATTAGGATAGTGAGATTATAGGACAGATTTATGTTACAGAAAAAAATAAATACTGCTTAAAAATAAAAAGCACTGATACTGGAGTTATGAGATCTTTATTCCAATCTGGTTCCATTAAAAATCAATTTTAAATGTAAAATAGGTTGATTTCAATGAGACTATTCTGAGAGTCATATGAAACAATGGGTTTTGCTTAGCACTGTAAAAATATAAAGCGATTTATAAGGGGCCTCTCAAACATTCCCAAAGGCACATAGCAGCAAAGCCAGAGTGACTCCTATGCTTACCCACCTGCCCCTGGATCAGGCACATAGTAATCAGTGGGTGTCAGAGCAAATCAGGAGTCTAGTTGCTAGAACCAAACTGTAAGGTCAGAATGGGAAACACAAGGTAGGGCTGCATTTCTTGAACTCACTCACTTTATTCTTACCCTTGGTTCCAGAGAATGGAGCCAGACTGAGGTTGCAAAAATGAGTTCTCAGCAATGAGACTGGCAAAATATGGAAACAAGGCAACTAGTAGATCCAAACAGAACTTTTTTAAAATAATGAAATGTTGGGGACAGATTCCATAAATGTTTTCTAGTTTGAGTCCTCTCTTAGGGACAGTTTCAAAGTTATGTTTTAGGATATGGAACTGCATTGAGTTTGTATGGTAATGAGCCATGCTGTGACAAATGCACCTTGGCAGTCCTCTTAGACAGAGGAATCCCAGTAGCAAGTACCAGCAGGAGCAGCAGGTGTACACATGGTCCAGGGATTAAGCAAAGCAAGGGATCCATCTGGCAGGTTTTCATCATCCAGAAAAAAAAAATTACTGATAAGTGGGTCAGGGAAGCAAAAACAAGAAGTAGGGTTACAATTCATAAAGCAGGATTGCCTAAAGGCCCCATTTGAGAAGCAACACAGTTTTCCCTGAACATGGTAGTAAAGAAAAGCAGTTTCCTCACTGGTGCTTATGAAGCATCAACATGGAACTCCCCAGAAGCTAAGAAGAGGAACTGGAGTAGAGTAAGGCTTCATGGGAAATCTAATCATAACTAAGGCAAAATGGTCTCTCAATTCATCATGAGATTCATATTTCTTTCTATGCCTCAGAAATGAAGGACTTACCACCAAGTAAGCAGAGACGGCAGTTGACAGTAAGGAGAAATTGAACGGATGGTGGCATAGGGAAACAATGAACTTCGGTTGGGGCCTCAAGACTAACTGCAGCAAATGAGGGCTGTAGTTTGTTCTCCTGACCTCCCTCCTCTAAGTTTCCCCTCAGAGCTCTGTATGAGCTGCTGCTCCCCAGATATGTATGGAGAAGTGGCTTCGCACAGCACAGGGCAGGAATTTTAACAGATATGGAGATAAACTGCTCAGAACCTCCTTCAAGAAAGCACCACCAACTTCCCAGAGTAGGGTAACTGATAGCTTCCAGCCCTTAACTGCTTTAGGACCTACCTCAGGTCTGAGCTTAGGTTATACCAGTGGTCGGCAAACTCATTAGTCAACACTCAACAGAGCCAAATATCAACAGTACAATGACTGAAATTTCTTTTGAGAGCCAAATTTTTTAAACTTAAACTTCTTCTAACGCCACTTGTTCAAAATAGACTTGCCCAGGCCGTGGTATTTTGTGGAAGAGCCACACTCAATGGGCCAAAGAGCCGCATGTGGCTCGCGAGCCGCAGTTTGCCGACCACGGGGATATACTGTTTATGGATGGGCAGTATAAGTTGCAGCCATTTCTGCCCAAAGCAGGTCTTCTCTAACAGCAACCCTTTGTTATACATCTCCCTGATGCATTATCATAAATAGGGTTTGCATTGTGGTTTGACAATTCCCTTGCCCAATCCTGCCTCCTTTTTTCTTTCATAAGTTTTACTTCCCTATAAACTTTTACTCCTAACTCCATCTCAATGTCAGCTTCCCAAATCTCAGTACACAAGAAGGACACGGGGCTCTCTACTTTATCCTGCCTCCATGCTTAGGTACCCAATAGACATTTGCCTGGAATCCAGCAGCTCTTTCTTACATTCTGCATTCTTTTTGTGACTGGAAAGACAAAGTTTCGCTTTGTCCACATCCTGTATGGGTCCCTAATACTATAGCTATTTGAAAAGCTCGATGCCAACTAATGGAATCTGTTTGATAAGGCTGACCTCTGATTCTAATCAAACCTCCCTGAAATCTCAAGGTTGCCAATTTGGAAAAGATATCACATCTGATTGTTTTCCAACCCTTAATTCCATGGGTGATAAAAGGTCCCTAGTTATTCCCATAAAGCACTAAGGCTTCTGTCTACTCTTAGGCTTTAAGTCCCCATCTCTGGAGATGCCATTTAATCTCTAGTAAAAATATGCTAAAGAGAAAAATGATAAATGAGTATAAATGAGTCCTTGACTTGCAGAAGAAAAATTTTTCAGCATAAATTGAGGGCAAAGAATAAATAAGGAAACCAAGAATATGATCTCTGTGTAATGAATAAAAACATTTTTTTCACAACAACTAGCTCTGAATCACATTTCCTTTGGTGTTGAAAGTTTCATTTCAAACCATGACAATAAACGGAAACTGACCTGAAGTTTCTTCCTCTAAGGTTTTCCTATGTCTCAGTCTCAACCTTTGCTTTGTCCTTTGTCCCATCCTTTTTGTCTCCTCCATTCTTCAGATTGTGAATTTCCTCTGGTAGGCTCTTTTCATTCAGGTCAGATTTTGTTGAATGCCCAAGAGACTGATGTAATTCTGGCCACTATTGATGGATTGAGTAAAGTCACTAATAGTTAAGTGAAAATTATTCCTGACATAAGAGGAAGGGAGTTGAGAGGAAAGATAAGGCAGGGAGCCTATGAGGAGGGAGTAGTTTTCTGACTCTTGAACTTAGCAGATTTTAGACAAAAGCCGCTATATGTAAGACATGGGTGTGACAGAATGCACTAATTGCTGTCATCAGGATTTTAGATGCACTTGAAGGTTGCTGGCAGTCCTGGCAAACAAAATGATCAGGAATCTTCTTTTAAGAAGGAAAGGTAAGCACTGATTGTAACTATGCATAAAGGTCAGATCTTGTGAGGGCTACAGACAAGTGTCCACTGCACTGGTATCCCTGCTACCTGTATAACGAACTTCCAGCTCTTTCATTATCCTGTCCTGCAGTCAGGGTGCCTGCCTCTTTACTTTCTCTCGGCCTGTCTAACTTGCTGAGTAAGGATCACATTTGTTGGTGTCATATAACCATAACCATACTTTAAAACTCAATACTTCGTAATTTTATAAAATTATAAACTGTTGAGTTTTAAAATCATGTACCCTGAGCTTGTTATCTATCCACAGTAGATTAACAACTTAAATGTTGTTGGATTGTCTATAGAAATCTAAGTAGATTTTCCATTTTTTAAAAGCACACATAAAATGTTTTTTAAAAACTGACCATATATTAATCCATAAAGTAAGTCTCAATAATTTCTAAGAATGAGTGTGATATAGATTTCTCACTCTAACCACCAATCAATGACAGTTAGAAATCAATGGCAAAAATTAAAAATTCACACGATATAATGAGAGAACTTAGAAAATAAGTATAACTAAGGGAAATGACAATACCACATATCAAAAATTTTGGGATATAGCTAAAGATGTACTTAGAGGAAAATGTATAGCTTTAATATTAATGCTTATATTTAATTTTTTAAATACTGAAAAGTAATGTGCTAACATACAATTTAAGAAGTAGGAATGACAGTATAAAACAAAAATTATAGAAGAGTTAATAAAGAGCACATATCAATGGAATAGAAAACAAAGAAAGTAAATAAACCTACCTTGATTCTTTAAAAAGATTAACAAAATACAAACCTCTAATGAGACTGATAAAGGAAAATGAAAGAAAACAAACCATATTGAGATAAAAAAGGGTATACTTTACAAATTAAGCAGAAATTAAATGGATAATAAAATTAATTTAATCCTTTCAAGTTTTGATTCTATGATCTTTTAGAGAAGATCTAAAGTGGTCTTTATTCAAGGGAGAATTAGTCCCCTTACTTTTCTGCAATCTCTACTGAATGTTCCATATAATCAATGAGATTTTTCCACAATGTCTAGGGGTACTCAAATGATTACCACCCCTCATTATGCTCAACAAAATAAAGTAGTCAGAAAAAGACATATACCATACAATTTCACTTATATATGGAATCTAAAGAATAATATTAATGAGCAAACAAAATTGAAACAGACTCACAGACACAGAGAGAGAACTGGTGGTTGCCAGAGAAGAAGGGGTTGGGGACTGATTGAAAGAAGTGAAGAGATTAAGAAGAACAAATTGGTAGTTACAAAATAGTCACAGGGATGTAAGTAATACGCAATAACTATGTATGGTGTCAGTTGGGGTACTGGAAATATCGGCGGAATACTTGGTAAAGTGTACGATTATCTAACCATTAAGCTGTCCATCTGAAACCAATACAAAATAAAATTGAAAGAAAAAAAAAAAAGATTACCAGCCCAGAGGAAGTTCTGGAATTGTTAGTCTTACAGTTATCCCATACTTTTTATTTCCTTAGAAATTGTTTTCTGGTGGCATTTCTTTCTAAGCAAGCAGAGATTAGAAGACTTTTAGAACTTTTTCTCTTAGTAGCTCCCTCTTCTTGAGCCTTCTGCCCCGAATTTTAGCTTCTTTACATCCTTGAACTCTGTTCTCTGTCTCTTAAAAATAATATTGTTGCAATCTAGTTAGGTATCCAATTCCTATACCACAATCCAGGAATAATATTCAGGCAAAAAGCCTATGTGAGACAGGGCAAATCTTTTTTTTTTTTTTCTTTTCTCAGTGATCACGGTCCTGTTGTCCAATGTCTAGCATTAATTTGCTCTACTTTGTCCAGTTTTCTCATTGTTTACAATGAGAGGGTAATTCCAGACATTTTGCTCTCTTTTTGCTAGTAATGGAACTATACCACAGCTATTTAATTTTATTTTTTTATACCATAGCTATTTTAAATTATTTTCTGCTGAGTCCAATATCTGAATTGCCTATGGGTCTGTTTCTATTGCCAGATATTTCTGTTGATTATAAGTAACATCTTCCAATTTTTCACATGCCTAGTAATTTTGATTATATACCAATAATTGTCTGTCACACTGTCCAGACTAGATTTAGGTCTTTTTCCAAAATAACTGTGTTTTGTTCTAGAATTAGTTAAATTACTGGTGGATCATCTTTATTTTTGTGATGGCTTCATTTTAGACTTTATAAAGGCCTATTTCAGTTTCCCTAGTTTTAGTCATGGGACATATTGTTTATGTTTAAAGTGCAGACATTATATTGTTTCAGTGGAAAGTCAAAGCCTCTCTAGCTAGACTCAAACTCCAAACCCTTGGTGTCTCTTGCAGGGGAACATCACTGAAATCTCTGCTGAGCTCTATCAGCCTTCTGTTGTTTTGTTTTTTTCTTTGTGGTCTTTCTCTGAGCATGTACAACTCAGGAGTCAGTCAAGGATTTGAAGAGAGTTTATTTGTAGATTTGGGGGCTCCTCCCACTGTACACTACCCTATTTTAGACTTCTCTCTGTTTTCTGTTTCCTCAGGCCACTGAGAATGCAGTGTATTGCTTGAGCTCTTTCCCCTTAACACCTCATAGACTTGGGATTACCTTCAGTAGAAAAGCCTTTATAAAGGTGAATCTCACCCAGTGTGGTCTCCTCCTTGTATCAAATATCAAAGCCCTTTCAGTTTTTGACTACTTTTCTTCACTTTCTAGTGCTTTGTAACAGTTGATTTAAACCTATCGTGCAGAATTTATAATTATTATTGGCAGGAAGGTTATTCTGATACAAGCTACTCCATTATTACTCAAAACTGTAACCAGTTCTTATGATTGACATACTTAGAAAATGGCGTGCTTCCAATAGATTTTTAAATAAATTCGGTAGGCAAAATAACAATTTTATTGCAACATATTTAATATTGAAGATTCTCCATACATTCTTTCAAATTTATATCTCTGTTGAAACTCTACTGTTGTCCTTCAAAACTTTTAATTTACTACCTATTGTGTGAAATATGCCCTGATTTTTAAAAAACTATTCACCGGGCACTGATAAGTATTTAATAGATACTATTTTTTCCAACCCTCATGAGAACCTAAAAGGAAGGTAGTATCTCAGTTCTCATGTTATAGATGAAGGCAGCTTAGAAACTAAGAAATCTGGGATTTGAACCAAGTACTCTGTATATATTCTTGGACATTATGCTACTGCCTCTTGGCATAACTCTCCAGCCAAAAGTAATCTCTCTTTTCTTTAAATTCCCTTAGCACAGTAAATCCTTTCGGCCATTAATCATACTCTGTTTCATTACTGGAGTGTTTTCTATTCCTCTACAGGCCTTGAAGTAAGAGGCCATATCTTATTCATGACCTTCCATGAGAAATTGTAAAACAGACTTGGATTCAAATCCCTCTCTCTCACTTACTGGTTGACCTTATATGAAATTATATAACCTTTCTAATTTATTCCACTCGTACAGTGGAGATGATAGCACTACACATGCTTATTGTAAAAATTAAGTAGGATAATATACTATACTCACAGTAATTACCAGTAAGTGGAGGCCAGTATTATGAAAGTTCTTTGGGGGTGTTTCTCATGTAACATCTTATTTAATCACCACAACAACCATGAAGTCATTAGTATCTCCATTTTCCAGAAGAGAAAGCTGGTGCTTTATAGGGGCAGTCGACTTTTAATAACTGTTTCTGAGTGAATGACTCTCAGCGTGGCCTTTAAATGCCTCTCCAGACACAGATTCTTGCACTAATAAGGAACCCTCGCCCACCGTTCCCCCTTACATGGGGGCAAGGTGAAAGGTTGGATAGCAGCTCTCAAATCAATCCTTGAAAGGGAAAGCAGTTGACCCTTTGCCAATATTCTCTGGCCTAATTGACTACCCTGCAGCGAAACCTTTATTTTGAAATAGGACTCCACAGCCACCACTGGCTAAAAAGACAAAAATAATGTCCTTAACTGTTTGTTTTGCTTGGGAAAAAGTGTCCTGAACTCATAACAAATGTCCTCTTGTTAGCAAATGGAAAAGCATAATTAAGCCAGCTTTTTTCACCACTTTTAACGAGCTCTCGGTTTCCTCTCCACCTCACTCTCTGTTTTTTAATGAGATACCAATTTCCTCCTGCCCAATACTTGCAGATACTTTAGGCAAGAAAACAGATAGCTTTGATTGTTGTCTTAGTGTGAAGTTTTGGTATTAATTTATTCATATGCGACCTGTACCACCCTCTTCTTGTGCTAAATGGCCTGTTAATCTTTAAAAATTAACAAGGTGCCTCAGGCCAAAATATGAAAGAGAAAAGGGAAAAAGAAATGAAAGAGGAGATTGAGGAAGGAAAGGTTTCTACTTAGGGAAGGATGGAGACTGTTATTTTCATCCTGCTGCCTCCAACTGTGGCATCTTCTGGAAACACAGGCCCACAACCCCTGTCCAATTAAGACCCAAGTGTAACCCAGTCTGCCCAGACTGGGAAGCAGGTTGGAGCCTCACTGACCAGGGGGGCCAGGAGCAGCAGGCAGCTCCTGGATGATGTAGAGGTGGAGAAGGGCAGAGAGAGGGCCTTTCTGAAGGCTGTAGGATCTGCCCAACCCCGCCTGCTGCCTGACATCTGGAGAAAGGCATCCTTGGCAGATCTGGGCTGCAAACTGCTTATTTTATGAATAGTTTGTTGTTGTTTTTTTTTAATAATTTTAATAGCTCTTTAAGAGTTTCAGAAATCCTGCAGCTAAGAACAAATATTAGGTTTGCACTTGAAAAAAAAAATGCTGTTCCTTGTTCTACGTGTTTGGCCCTCCTTATAAAGACCCCACTCCTATGCTGGCAGTTGGAAACCCAGTGACCCTATGAAGCCAGGTCAACTGTTTCTAACACAAACTGCCTTTATATGTGACTGCACTTCTCTCTCTTCCCCTCTGCAAACACAGCTTCTTCAATCATCATAATTACACTTCACTTAAACAACAACAACAAATTATTGAGATAAAATTCACATACCATAAAATTCACCCGTGTAAAGTATACAAGTTGATGGTCTTAGCATATTCAGAAAGTTGTGCAAACATCACCAAGATGTAAGTTTTGAACACTGTCTTCGCCATAAAAAGAAACCTCGAGCCATTATCAGTCACCCCTCATCACCCCCCAAACCCCACCTCCAGTCCAAGCCCTAGGCAACTACTAATCTGTCTGGATTTGCCTATTCTGGACATTTCATATAAATTGAGTCGCATTATATGTGTTCTTTGTCACGGGCCTCTTTTAATTAACATGACGCTCAAGGTACTTAAATCAGTACTTCATTCCTTTTTTCTTTAAGGTTGGTAGTGATGCACTCTTCTTTCATTCCTAATTTTAGTAATTTTTTTCTTAGTTTAGCTAATAATTTGTCAATTTTGTTGAGCTTTTTAAAAAACCACCTTTTTGTTAATTTTTATTGTTTTTATGTTATGTATTATTCTTTACTTTTATTATTTGTATTCTTTAAAACACACACTCACACCTAGCCACGTCCAACTCTTATAAGACCAAGAGGTTATTCTGATCCCAACCTCCTCTTTGATCTGTCTCTTCACTAATGTTTTGGACAATAAGTCACCCAGGCTGATGACACTTGGAGAAACATGCGTCATACTGGCAACATGTCCCATTACTATCAATCTCTCACAACAACCATAGAGTCCATCTAAACTAAAGGAAAAAAATAAAGAAGTAAGGGAGAATTGGAGAAGACAGAATCTGCATTTGAAAGGACTGTCAGGGCTACCTACCTCATTAGAGGTTTTGTTTTGTTTTGTTTTGTTTTTTGTGGCTTTTGCTCCATGACTTCCAGTATTACTTTCTGTCTTGTTCCTTAGCTGTATAATTAGAACTTCTTATTTGATGAACTGACTCAATTATTGTTTAATACTAGGGATGCCAAATACTTAGCATGCATATTATCTCTTTACCTTGCTGATGGAAGATATTAATAATCCTACCATTTTTCCTAAACTCATATGTAGTCATACAGTTCTCCTCAACATAGGAGGATTCCACCTAACCACCTCTAGCACCTATGACCCAACAACTGCAATCCTTGGCATTTATGCAATATGAATATATATATATATATATATATATATATATATATATATATATATCCTATCTAATAAAGAGGGAATATGCTAATTGACCATCACTCCATCACAAAGATGGCTGCACCCACAGCTGAAGCCAAGTTCCCATAAGGAGCCTTAATGAGCAATCAGCAGGGACCTGAGGCTACACCCTCCCCCCGCCCCCATAGGGCTTGACAGGGGACCTCAGGCCGTGCCCCCCACCAGGCAGGGCTTGACAGGGGACCTCAGGCTGCGCCCCCCACCCTGGCGTCAGGCTGGGGGACCTCAGGCCATGCCCCCAACCCAGTGGGGCATGACAGGGGATCTCAGGCCATGTCCCCCACCTGGTGGGGCTTGACGGGGGATCTCAAGGAATGCCCCCCACCCCAGTCTGTCTGGGGGACCTCAGGCCACGCCCCCCATCCTGGCACCAGGCCAGGGGACCTGAGGCTACATCCCCTGCCCTGTGGGGCTTGACAAGGGTGGAACTGGCCAGGTCTGGATCTAGCCCAATGGGGGCGGGGGCTGGCCAGGTCTGGGTCTCACGTGATTTTGAGTATATATATATATATATATATATATATGCCTAAGCAACCGTTATGACCAAATGACTGGAACGACCAGTCGCTATGACATACACTGACCACTAGGGGACAGACGCTCAATGCAGGAGCTGCCCCCTGGTGGTCAGTGCACTCCCACAGCCAACCTCCCATGGCCCCTCCCCCTGGCCAGCCAACACCCCGTGGCCCCTCCCCCTGGCCGGCCAACCTCCTGCAAGCTAGCCCCCCAATCAGCCCTGATCAGGGGGCCGGCCAGCCAACCTCCCGTGGCCCCCCCCCCCCTCACCAGCTGGCCAACCACCCGTGGTCCCTCCCCACAGGCTCCCATGGTGGGGGGCTGCTAGGCCAACCTCCCACAGTCCCTCCCCCTGGCTGGCCGACCCCCCCACCCCCATGGCCTGGATTGGGAGGATCAGCCAGCAAAACTCCCAGGGTCCCTCCTCCGGGCCAGCTGGCACCCCCACAGGCCTCAATCGCTGGCTAGGGTGAGGGACCCCACCTGTGCCCGAATTCGTGCACCAGGCTTCTAGTATATATATATATTAACCAAAGACATGTACTAGAATTTTCGCATCAACACTATTTGGAACAGCCCTAAACAATGAACTATCAAATATTCATCAATAGTAGATTGAATACAAATGTACAGTATCTTTACACAATGGGTTAGAACCTGGCAATGAGAGTAAACACTCTACAACTACATTGGACAATATAAATGATGCTTACTAACATAACACTGAACCAAAGAAACCAAACACGAAAGAATACATACTGTGAATTCCATTTATACATAGTTTAAAACCAGGCAAAACTAATCTGTGCTATCAGGAATCAGGATAATGGTTTCCCTGGGGAGAAAGTTGGAAAGAATGGTGAGGGTGGTTTCCGGAGAATGAGTAATGTTCTGTTTCTTGATATGATGCTCAGTGTCACCCAGAGCACCAAGTTTGTGAAAAATTGTCATCCCGTAGTCTTACGATATAAGTATTTCTCTGTATGTGTATTAGATTTCAATAATATGTTTTTAACAGTTTGGTTTACTCATCTCCCTAAGTGGACTATGAATTCCTCCAGTTTTCAGGACGTGTTTTTATTTCATTGAATCGCCCTTGGATTTGGGCCAGTGAGGGAAATGTAACAGAAACATGTTTGCTTTGCTTATTTGCTATTCCTATCTTACATTTCAATATTCTGGTCCCTGGTGAAATCCCACTTGTTGGAGTCTGCCTAGTACCTGATTCTGTAATTACCCTCTATGCACAAGGCCCAGCATTCCTGGAAAGCTTTGTAACTTATTCCAGCCCAGGCTAGTAACTCCATGGCATCCCTATTCACGTTCTGTGTTCTGTTTTGGATACCTTGACTCCTTCCCTTTGCTGCCAGGCCTTGATAAGCTGTGAGATTAGATCTATTCCCTGGTAACCTAGATTCAACAAATAGACTTGGAATACATAAAAGAAGGAAATTTATTGGCACAATAGCTTGTGGTGTATCTAGAAATTGTACGAGTCACATGCTGTTCAGCCCTAAGACAGGAAACTTTTTAAGGACTCTCAAATGCTACAGATATTGTCATTCATGTGAGTTGCGGGACCACTCTCAGTATCTTTTGAATTGGGGCTTCAATGTCTGTGCATGCTGTGTTCCCTTGGAGGCTGATATAATTATACCTAAGTTTGGACCAAGCTCAGAGAGGTCAGTTGGCTCAGGGAATATAGACTGAATTATGCTGTGATGATGAACAACCCTAAAATCACACTGACTTATAAAAGCATTTATTTCTTGCTCAAACTATATCCACTGTAGACCACTTACAACCCTATGGCTCTGCTCCACATCATCTTCTTTCCAGGACCCTGGTTGAATGAATACTTTTCAGGGAAATTCCTACCTTTGTGCTACAGACAAAAGAGTATATTATGTTATGGTTCATAAAAATAATAATTCACACTTCATATTCTTCTACTCATAATTTAAGCTCTGGTATTTTTAGCCTAAACAATTAGGGTGAAGACAAAGACTAGATATTGGTTCTATAGAAACCATCTTTGCTGCAACCTTCCCTTGACCTTTGCAGACCCATCCATCCCCCACCCGCACATAATGTGTAAAGATGGAGCCAGGTGTCCTCTTCAAAGCATGTGGTTGATGGGAATGAAATGTGTAGCCTGGAATGTGTTTACTGATGTACCTGGATCCATTTATCGAACTGTCCTCATCTAGACAAGTATGTGGTCTGAAGAAGAAGAAGAAACGAAGACAGGCTCTTGCCAAGACCATCCTAGACTCTGCCCTCAGCTTAGTTAATGAATGATACAGTTACTACTTTCTGAAAATGTCTAAAGGTTTCCTGTGGAAACAGAAATTGGGGAGGGAGGGATGAATAGGCAGATCGCAGAAGATTTTTAGGGCAATAAAGCTACTCTGTATGATAATATAATGGAAGATTCATGTTATTATACATTTACCAAAACCTATAGAATATACAGTGGAGTGAACCCTAATGTAAAGTATGGGCTTTGAGTGATAATGATGTGTCAATGTAGGTTTACTGATTGCAACAAGTGTCCCACTCTGGTGTGTGTGTTGGGGCGGGGGGCATGTTTATAATGGGGGAGGCTATGCATGTGTGTGGGGAGGAGGTACAGGGGAAATCTCTGTACCTCCTGTTCAATATTGCTGTGAATCTAAAACTACTCTAAAAAATACAGTCTATTTTTTAAAAAGATATAGAAATATGTTGCTAATTCTTGAAAAGCCTGAACAAAAAAAGACCACAGAATGTCCAGAAACATGAGTCAGAGGGTAGCTTTTGCAAACAGGACAGGAGTCCCCTGGCCTGTCATTACAGATCTGGTCAAAATCACGTCTTCCAGAAAAAGTAGATGAACTGAGCTAAAAAGTAGAACACTGGACAGATAAGCATAATTCAATACACAGAACTTCTAGTGGGTCTGAGTAGATGAACTGAGCTACTGTTGTCTTAACTAAACAGATCGGGCTCTACCCCAGCGCTGCAGAAAGAGCCAAGTGTAGGCTGAAGGGTGCTGAGTGAATCAGTTAGGTTTTGTTTCCCCTTTCATTCCAAGCACAGGAAAGGTCTGTCACTGCTGGTCACTATTTGTGGAAGAGAAAGAGGTTGGGGTTGAGGAAGGAAGAAGGAGGCAATGCAGCACAAAGCCCATCCTTAAATTCCTCTGAAAGGGGCGTGGCAAATAGAGATGAGGAGGCAGGGGAAAAATTACAAAAACAAATGTGTGCCCAGCACCCATCTGGAAGCCAGATACTCAGTGTGTGGGCAGAAACTCTCTTCTGTTCCAGGTGCTGTCTCTGGGGGCTCTGTGGCTCAGTCTGCCCCTCCCTTTCACCAAACCACAAGCCATTCCCACTCCTCTGCAATTTCTCCAAGGCGCATAGCTTAATGTCTGACAAAATAGTTCTATGAAAACCAAATAATACCATTATTTCCCCTACCTATAGTCTTATGAAGATTATAGATCGTACAATCATGGGTTGTTAGAATGTGAAGGGACTTCAAAGAGAAGCAGTAATAAAATAAAAAGAGACAATGGACAGATGTGAATTTTAGTTCTGACTCCCACTCATGAACTAAATAAACAAATTATTTAATTTCTCCAAAACTTAGTATGATGAAAACAATACTACCCTTATCCTTAACCATTCTTTATGTATTCATCCATTTATGCATTTATTTAACAAATATTTGCATAATGTTTACTCTATACCAGACATCATGCTAAGAGATAAGCATAAGGTAGGGAACAAAGAAATATGGCTTCATGAAGGTTACAGTCTCTTGCTGGGGAGAACAGACATCAAGAATCACACAAATCAATAAATATATGTGACATGAAATAAAAAGAACCTCTGGAGGTAGTTACATTTGGGCTGAGAGATGAGGGATGAGTAGGAATTAGTGGAATAAAGAGGAGAATAGCAATAGGGCAGGGTGATATTTTGGGCAGAGGGACAATCTGTTTTTGATGGTGGTGAGGAATGACTGAGTTTTCAGGAACAACAACAAAACAGTATGAACAAAATGAAAATAGTGCCACCAGGTATGACTAAAAAGGAGAAAGGGGCTAGATCATGTGTCCCCTTGTGGACCATTTCATGGAGTTTGTGCTTCATCTGAAGTGCAATTGAGAAGCCAGGGAAGGGTTGTAAGCAGAGCAGTTACTAATAAATAGATAATGTGTGTAAAACACCACTTTCACGGGTATTTAATGAAGGCTTTCGTGTGGAAAAAAAAAACCACAAAAAGTATGTTTTGAGGGAAAAAACATGTTGCCTAGTCTCTTCACCTTTAAGATAAATTGTCATAAAACTTAACACATGATTCCAGGGAGAATAAGAATATGATAATGCTGAGTCCTGGACAAAACTTTTGTTTACTTGAATTTATTTTAGATAAGAAATCTCCTTGGATTTAAATAATTGATACTGTTTAAGAAAAGATCTATTTAACTTTGAATGCAGGAATATTCTCTTTTAAGTGGGCCAGGGACCAGGGCATTAGATCCATGGAGAAATATAATCCTTGCATAGGACATTACCTGTAGACAATTTACCAAATAAAACACAAGATACCTAACTAAATTGGAATTTCAGATAAACAACAATCTTTTAGTGTAAGTATGTCCCAAATATTTCATAGAACATACCTTATACTAAAAAAGTATTTGCTGTTTATCTGAAATTCAAATTTATCTGGGCATCCTATAATTATATTTGCTAAATCTGGCAACCCTACAGTTTATAGGGGAAATTGGTCACATACTCATATTATTTGTTTGTTTTTCAACTTTTAGAATTGCTTTACATATGAAACAGCAAACACTTAATGTTTATAGATCAGAATGCAAATTTTAGTAACTTTTCAATGTAAAATAAAAGGCCCATGGGTGGGGGCTGAGTGAAATTACTGAAGTAATTTTAAGAAAAGAAAAGGCATAGCTGACAGAGTATGGGTGATGAAGTGGGGTGAGGAGAAGTAGAGAATAGTAAGCACACTGATGTCTTTAAAATAGAGGAGAGTGGAGATATGGTTAAAGTTCATGTGTATTACATGATCCATTTAGTTTTGGGCTACTCCCCCAGAAAAAATTCTGAGAGATTGTATTATCATAGTGAAATTAAATACCTTATTGCTTCTGAGTGGCCTTTTAGTTCATCACCTATTTTTTCCCCATATACTTTAAAGTCTGATCTGTACCACCTTAAGAAATGAGAAGCACCTCCAACTTTATTAACTACTATATAAAGTAGTGCACTAAAATTCATCTTTATCCAGTGTAGTTAGGGCCAGTAGTTAACCTGTTTGTCAAAAACACCAGTGAGAAATCATAAAAATGATACACACACACCCTGTGCATTTTGTTATAACTTAAAGCCAATTCTCTGATGCAGGGCCAAGGCATTCTCCTTGAGTATGAACCCTGAGTATTCACTCTGTGTCACCAAAAAGTGGCATCTCTCATTTCCATTTATAGTTTCTATGAAATGTAGTGAGAATTTAAGGACACTTTAAAGTAATCTGGGGGTAGATGCCCTCTTTGTTTTTACAAAAATGCCCTCCATCTTCCACATTCTCTTGCCCACAGTAACTTTTTTATAACTTAATTTTACTGAATTTCTGCAAAGTATTCAATATAATCTCTTGCAGGGTTAAAAACACACACACCTTTTTTTTGGCTTTTATTATATTTATTATATAGGATTTAATTTGATTTGCAAGTTATAGTTTTGCTACTTACTACATGTATTTATTATAACTTTATATAAGAAGCAGTTCTCAAATACACATAAAACAATACATTATTTGCATTTGTACATGGACTAACCTAATCTATTTTCTTTCTTCACTATTGCAAACATACAAGTAGTTTTATATTAATCTAAAAAAGATCCTTAGCCCTAGCTGGTTTGGCTCAGTGGGTAGAGCACTGGCCTGCAGACCGAAGGGCCCCAGGTTCCATTCCGGTCAAGGGAACATGCCTGAGTTGTGGGCTCAATCCCCAGTAGGGGGTATGCAGGAGGCAGCCTACCAATGATTCTCTCTCATCATTGATGTTTCTATTTCTCCCGCCCTCTCCCTTCCTCTCTGAAATAAAAATTTAAAAAAATACCATTAAAACATCTTTTATTGGAAATGGAGAGAGAGGTCAGTAGTTATACACACACCTTTTTGCATTCATATTCCATTGACTTGAACACGCATCACATTATATAATTAAACTAGAGGCCTGGTGCACAGATTGGTGCACCAGTGGGGTTCCTCGGCCTGGCCTGTGGGGATCGGGCCGAAACCGGCTTTCCAATATACCCCGAGGGGTCCCAGATTGTGAGAGGGCTGCCAAGCCACTGCAGCTCAGCAGCTCCTGTGATGAGCATCTGCCCCCTGGTGGTCATTGCGTGTCATAGCTACCGGTTGGATGGTCAGAGGGTTGGATCATCTCTTAGGTTTTTATATATATATAGATAACCAATAAGATAGGCTATACTGGGTCAGCTTTCATAATAGCATAGAAAATCTATTTTTTAAAAAAACATTGAATTTGGTGAAATTCACATACTTCTTCTCAAAGGCAGTATTAATAAAATAGTCAAAGTATTTAGGCAATTAAGTCTTCCTAGAAGCTATCCTATTAGGAGGTAGGAAACTAGATTAAACAATTTCTAAAGGCCAATTTCACCCAAAATTTGCATCATTATATATGTATACTGATGTTATTACTCAGTTTCTAAAATGTGATTTTTATTTTCTTAAAATTGTGGTGCCTCGATGGCAGGGTTTTATACTTCTCTTGCAGCTTGCTTATTTCTTCTTGTCTTTATCCTAGACCAGTGGTCGGCAAACTCATTAGTCAACAGAGCCAAATATCAACAATACAATGATTGAAATTTCTTTTGAGAGCCAAATTTTTTAAACTTAAACTTCTTCTAAGGCCACTTCTTCAAAATAGACTCGCCCAGGCCGTGGTATTTTGTGGAAGAGACACACTCAAGGGACCAAAGAGCCGCATGTGGCTCACGAGCCTCTGTTTGCCGACCACTGTCCTAGGCAAATGAGTGGCAGGTTATACTGGGACTAAATTCTCAAATAACTTATTAAATTCTCAATTCCTGTAAGAATTCTATTTTGATGAATGTGTAATCTTATTTTCCAATCTACATCCAGCCAGAATGCTCAAATAGAAACAGAACCACATTAATGAACATGTTTTTATTTGGTTTTCCTCACAGAAGTACAGTGATCCCTGCCTCAGTGATCCCTGCCTTATCCGAACTCCTCCTTTCTCAATCCAGAAGGGTCCATGTCTTCAAGCAGAAAAGTCCTTTCTGCTTCTAGTATTACATAGGGTTTCACAGGCTAGGTTATGATCCCAATTTTGCTTATCCATAAACATTAATTTCTAGAACTGAAGTTTAAATGGGGCTGTTTTCCTTATGACCAATTTTCAAGAAAGCCAGATTTTTGCAAGTAACTGGTGGGTGTTTTTTTTTTAAGCTTCTTATATGTATTTTCTCTTTTTGAATGCTCATTTAAACCAAGAAAAGAGATTCATTGTTGAAATGATGGATTTTGCTTTTTGTTAAAAAAGACAGAGCGCTCAGGGTGGGGTCTGGCCATTTCCTGCCCAAATACACAACTGTAAAGATCAGTCATGTTAAAGGCCCAAACAACCTGACAAGATCGCTTTACCAGCAACAGCAAATAAAGGTGATTCCCAACAGGGGGCTTAGGGAAAGGTGGCTGGGTTTAATTCGCCCTTAATGAACAGGCAGTTTCTCCTACTGGTGACATTGCCTCAATACAAGAGCCTTCAGAGAAGGCCAGGACACGCCTCAGGAGAGCACGTTTCCTTGGCTAAAATAAATGGATCTTGGTATAGACTTAAAGGGCTCCAAGTCTGTTGAAATCCTACCCTTCCTTACAAATCCAGATTAAAAGCTACCTCCTTCCTGGATTGAACAAGTCTGAATCGACTTTCCTTTTCTGAAATCCCATTGTATTTTCTTCTATTTTAATTACCTTAGATTATACATATTTTTTTTAAACAATCTGATCTCTCCATTAGATAACAAGCAATTTGAGGAAAGGATCCTGTCTTATTTGTTAATTGTATCTCCAAGGCACTGTGCTAGGAACAAGGTGTACAGAATAAGACAAAGATGCATTCATTCTTGATATTGCAGTCCAATGGAGGAGAAAAATCTGTAAATAAATGTTTGTGATACAATTTGCTAATGGCTATGTTAAAAGTGGTTACAAAACAATACAGAAACAATGAGGAGAAAGATGCTGATTTTGTTTGGAGATTTAGTAAAACATTCAAAACATAGTATCACACGCACACACACACACACACATACACACACTACCTCAGCTAATCAAACTGTATGAAGTTCTAAGACCCATATATATATATAAATTTGGAATCTGTAGCTAACACTATTTAAGTTGTCATAGAGCCATCTACTATCCTTTCCTGAAAAGTCTTCCCACCTCCCACCTCAGGCCATATTTATAACTCTCTGAACCTATACCCTAGCCACAGATGACTGGCCCAGGGGAAGGATTTGCCGCAAAGTGGGCCAATCCAACACTGAGTATTGAATATTGTGGTGCATTGGATCTATCTCACCTACCGACACTTCTCATCTTACGCTACTCTAGGTACAACCAAAGCAAACACAGTTTCTTTAAACTTGTACTGAGTAAAAAATCACATCCCGGGAATCAACTTTGTTAAACAAATCAATGGGATCAATATAAAAAAAATGTATTGGGAAAAGCCCTTATTGAAGACTTTTTGTATGTTAATGGCTATCTATACAGTCAAAAAAGGATAACAAGATGTAGTCCCTCCCGTCTTGGACAGGCATGTAGGGAAAAATTATAGCTGCTAAAATTACGATATATGGGTAGCTACTAAAATAGGTGCATGAAGCAGGTGACAAAAGCAGAGAGGTCTAGCTCTGCTTAAACTGTGACCCTTCGGCTTTATGCTGCTTTGAGAATCGTTGACCTCCTGGACACAATCACAAACCAGGAAATTATTTTGAACAACATTTGGTGTTTGCCGCCCTAATCAAGCTGTAGCAAAAGAAATCTGCTTAATATGAATTCAGGTTAGATTCCACAGTCAACTTTGTTATAACCTTTCTTTGTGGGTTTGTTTTTTTCACTTTTCCTTCCGGATTACTGAGCAGAAGCTGAATAACTCTGTTCTTTCAGTCTGGAAACTATGTCCTTGCGGGTTGTCAGACTTCAGGGACAGATCTCCAAGAGGAAAACTCTTGCAGGGGGTGGCATCCCCCACTGAGGGGTCCCCACTTGGGAAATGCAGGGATGACAGGAAGCCTTTTCTGGCCTCTATTTCTGCATTTGTCCTGTTTTATGGGAACATGAGCCTCAGTGAGGCAGCTGGGGTATTTGTGTTAGCAGCTAACAGGGGCAAAAGCTGGCACTGAAAGAAACTACTTCCAGAGAAGAGATCCTGTTTCCACCATTACCACTTTCCTAGGACTTATTCAGCACCCAGGCTCTAGGAAGATTTATGAGCTGCTTAAAACATTCATGTTTGCTCACTGCTGATGATTGGAAATTCAAGGGTGAGAACTGGGTTGTTAGTAGTCAGGGAGCACTCTGTTCCAGGCCCCAGAACCCTGAACACCTCCTTGGATTTATCTCTCTGTGCCTGCCTTCAAAGCTTCCCTGGGGCACATGCCACAGATTTCCTCCTGCGCTATACCTGAATCTGCCAAAATTCAGTAAGTGTGCAACAGATTGGGAGAGCTAGAAAATAACCACAAACCTGTAAAAGAACTCGTATTTGGGAAGTAGTTTATGGTTTACAAGGTACATTCGTATACATTATCACCAGGTTTATTTATTCATTCATGCAATCCAATCATGCATTCATATATCATGTATTTATTAGACATCCATTCTGTGCCAGGAACTGAGTTTTTGCCCCTGTACTTTACAAATAGAGAATATTATTTAATTTCTGTAAACCTGTGTTTAATTCCACAAAGTCTATTTATTAACTTTTTTGAGTAGTATGTGTGGGAAATATAAAAATCAATAAGTTGGAATAAGATGATAAAGATGTGATCTAGTGAGGAACACAGATGCGTACACAAACAAAGCAAGGAAACAAAGTGGTGTGGGAGAGGGAATGGGACTAAGTAAGGAGTCCCAGCTGCGAGGTTCCAAACTGGAACCTGATGTTGAGGTGTCAGGGGGGTATTAGCACCAATCCCATCCACATCTACCAGAAAAGGCTACACAAAAGAGCCTCTTTTAATGTGAACTGTGTTGGAATAGAATAGTGGCTTTAAAAACCGGACTCCATGGAACCCTTAGGTATTTTGTTTTGGTGCTGCTATACACTAGAGCAGCTTTGGCTTTCTCCTTTACTCACAATGACTTTCAGGAGTAAATTTTAATCTCAATGAAGGGTACTATGGTTGAGAGAGAGAGAGAAAAGAAGAAGAAAAAGAAGGTGAAGGAGGAGGAGGGGGAGGAGGAGGAGGAGGAGGAGGAGGAGGAGGACGACACTTTAGACTAGCTGGTCTCCAACAACCTATTGAATCAAACTAACCTGAAGCGGTGATGCATGTTCTGTCCTGAAGGATGGATTTATCAGACAGACAGCTGAAGGGATGCTATTCTAGGCCAAAGAAATAGTATGTGTAACATGAAGCAGAAGACAGTGTATAATTAGTGAGAAAGAGCACTAATTGTACCCTTGATAGATATAATTGGAGGGCTAAGTAGTTAGAAATGGGACTAGAGAGGTGGATATGGTTCTGTTTTTCTTACTGATGAGTTTGAACTTTAAGGCAAGGGGACATCATTTAATAATTTTAGGCATGGGACAGAACTGACCAAATTAGTCTGAAATGTGTGTGTGTATGTGTGTGTGGGTGTGTGTGTGTGTGTTCGTGCGCTGTGGGAAGAAGAGGAAGGAGGAAAGAAGAGATGGAAGTGTAAGTCATGTGTTTTCTCCATTCTCCACAGATTTATTTGTGAATACATTTGCAAATTTCTTTGTATGTGTTAGCATATTGTTTCCATGTGTTTATAT
Organism: Plecotus auritus; assembly: GCF_963455305.1. Taxonomy (NCBI): domain Eukaryota; kingdom Metazoa; phylum Chordata; class Mammalia; order Chiroptera; family Vespertilionidae; genus Plecotus; species Plecotus auritus. The sequence continues at coordinate 33,266,281 of NC_137778.1, forward strand.
GGGTGTGTTTGTTTATGAGGGAGTGAGCTGTGTAAAAATGTGTGGTTTTCTGTGTGCATGTTGTTCAACAGTGTAATGAGTATATGTGCATGTAGGTAGGGTGCCAGTGTACTGGTTGTATCTGTGGGATATTGTGAATTTTGAAAGCATGTTTACAAACATATATAGGATTCTATCATTATATTAAATTTCAACATGTAATTCTCTCAATAAGAAATTACAAAACAACAACTATTTAAAAGTAATAGATATTAAGCCCATACAAAAATACATGCATAATCTTTAATTCTGTCTTTCAAAATTGTAAATTTTGCAGACAGAAATTGTAGCAGTTGGAGAATGTGGCAAAAGAAGATGGTTTTTCAGAGCTTCTTGATTCTTTGGATGGGGTTTGGGTAAGGTGGCCTATAAGAACTAATGACTGTTTTCCTGCACAGTAGTAGTGATCTCCGCCCATCTCTTTGCTCACTTTTATACTTTTAATTATACTGCAGAGTTATGGTAATCAAAACAGCATATTGGCAGAAAAACAGACAAACTGACCAATGGAACAGAATTGAGAGCCCAGAAATAAAACTACATGTATATGGGCATATAATTTTGTACAAAGGAGCCAAAAACACACAATGGAGAGAGACAAAAGCCTCTTCAATAAATGGTGCTGGAAAATTTGGAAAGCCATATGCAAAAGAATGAAACTAGATTACAGTTTGTTCCTGTGTACAAAAATTAATTCAAAATGGATCAAAGACCTAAATATAAGATCTGGAATAATAAATTACATAGAAGAAAACATAGGTTCTAAACTTATTGACCTTGGTGATAGAGGACATTTTATGACTTTAACCCCAAAGGCAAGAGACGTAAAGGTAAAAATAAATGAATGGGACTATATGAAACTAAAAAGCTTCTGCACAGCAGAAGAAACCAACAACAAAACAAAAAGGCAACCAAGTGAATGCTAGAATATATTTGCAAACAACTCTAATAAAGGTTGAATATCCAAAATATATAACAGAACTCATACAGCTTAACAATAAACAAATAATCCAATAAAAAAAATGGGCAGAGCATCTAAATAGACATTTCTCCCCATAGGACATATAACCGTCAACAGATATATAAAAAGATATTCAACTTCACTAGCTATTAGGGAAATGCAAATCAAAACTACAATGAGATACCACCTCATACCTGTTAGAGTGGCTATTATCATCAAGACAGGTAATAACAAGTGTTGGAGAGGTTATAGAGAAAAAAGAACCTTAACTCACTGCTGGTAGGAATGCAAACTGGTATAGCCACCATGGAAAACAGTATAGTGGTTCCTCAAAAAGTAAATAATAGAGTTAGCTTATGACCAAGCAATCCCTCTTCTGAGTATCTACCAAAAAAACTCGAAAACACTTATTTTCACAGATATATGCACCTCTATGTTCATTGCAGCATTATTCACAGTGCTCAAAACATGGAGATAACCAAAGTGTCCTTTAACAGAGGATTGGATAAAGAAGATGTGGTACATATACACAATGGAATGCTACTCAGCCATAACATAAAATGAAATACTGCCATTTGTGACAACCTGGCTAGACCTTGAGAATATTATGCTAAGTGAAATATGTCAGTCAGAAAAAGCTAAGAACCATATGATTTCTCCTATATGTGGGATATAAAACTGAAACTCATAGACACAGACAACAGTTTGGTGGTTACCGGAGGTAAGGGGGTGAAGGGTAGTAAAGGTAAAGGGGCCAAATATATGGGGACAGAAGATGATCTGATTTTGTGTGGTGGGCACACAATGTAATACACAGATCTTGTATCATAAGAAGGTACACTTGAAACCTATATGACCCTATTGACCACTGTCACCCCAATAAATTAAATTAAAATAAACCAGCACAGAAAAGAAGGGCTAGAGCTAGTGCTCTTTTAGGACAGGAGGCTGATATGAATCTGTGCCAATATCTAAAAGAAAGACCGAGGCAGTGGTGCAAAGCCAGCAGGCACTGGAGTCATTTGGAACTGGATCTGAGTCCCAGCTCCACACTTTCAAGTCTTAGTTTCCTCATCTATTCAATGAAGTTAATGACACCTACCTTACCTATAAGGGTAGTTGTGAGTAAAATGCCTTCTATGGAGTCTGGCAAAGAGGTAGGACCTCAGCAAATATTAATGCCCTTATCAGAAGGAGTGATCAAATATGAAATAATGGTGCTGAAAGAGAAGCACCCACTTTCATTTCTCTGAGATGTGCTAGGTAAGAAGTCAAGTGGCAGGAGCCCTGCCTTCTGCCTCCATCCCCAATGCTCATGCCAAACAGGAGTCAGAACAGAAAGACCCTGTGCCTCCTCCCCTCTTTTAGGGCCCACCTCAAGGAAAAGGAGTTTGAGCAGAGCCATTGCTTTATGAACAGGCTGCCTGTGCTTTCTTATCAGAGAGTAGGTTTTATTTAGGGAAAATAAAAGGCATAAACAGGAATGTGTGTGAGCTGTCTGAGTCTGGGATTCAGTGAGTGTCTTGATTTCTGCAAAATGGAGCCAGTTGAGCTCAGCATGGTGATTAAGGCCAGTATCATATTTAATCAATTGAGTCATTAATTACTTGGAGGAAAATGAACACTTAATTTCTAATTCATGTGTACTTTAAAAGGGGGAATGCAATCCATATGGTTCTGATTCAATTACACTTATATCATCAAAATAGACTCTTTTTTCAAAAAGGCTATATCTTGGCCAAGAAATTCAATGAGCCTTTTTAACAAGCAGTTTTAAACCCTCTTTCTTAAAAACAGGAAGTCATATTTGACTGTAGGTAAGCCAATTCCCTCTGGACAAATTTTAGGAGTGGCTAAGTTTTGGACACCTGCAAACCCTAGGTTGGTTTCAATCATATGGAATCCAGTTTACTGAACTTCTGAGCAAACTGTCTTAGACCAGGCGAGTGGTGACCATATTGCTCAACAATTTTGCTCTTTGCAAAATACCCTCCTCCTGTGTATAGTGATATGTTCAAAACCAGCTCTGACTCTTTCTTGCTGCTGCCTACCTACTGGGTGGTTTTGGACAAATCCGTGATGGCCAGTCATTTAAATGCACCAGTCACTTGAATTCTAGGAGTCTCAGATTTTCAATTCTCTGCTTGCTAAGGGTTTTTTTCAATTTGAAAATGCAATGGTTCTGTGATTCTGCAATCAGAAAACACTGCACCTAGGTGCCTTTGTAAATCTAGGTTAAAATTCTGTATAAGGGCTTTCTAGCTGTTTGACTTTGGGAAAATTATTAAAACCCTAGGCCTCAATTTTATCATCTGTAATTTTTTTGAGATAATATATATGAAAGAGCCTATACCACAGGACCTAGTTAAAAGTAACATCTATCTTTATTACTTTGTTTTCCCTCCCTTTTTCCTTTTCTCGTAGATTCCCTCCTTCTCTTACCTCCCTTTTTTCCTACCTCTTAACTTACAATCATGTTTTCAACCCTTTTATAACATGGTTAACATTTTTATTGGCTGACGCTTTCTCTTCTCAAAAGCCTCATCTGTGTGACATCAGGCCCTATAGTTGGTTAGTGTTAGAGGACTGAACAGTCACTTCTGTTTGCTGCTTTCCACATTGCCTCACCAAGGGTCCCAAAAATGGGCATTCCTAGATTAATGATGGCTGAATGGGTTTCAATGTTTCTGACAGCTATTTATGCTTATAGTCAACTAAATTCAGTAAAAGAATTCATCTTTTTACCCCCTTGAGATTTACCTTGTAGGTTTCAAGTTATCATACATGGATTCAATATAAAAAACAGATTCTTCATGCTAGATTCTGTACATATTCTTCCTTGAGAAAAAGTCATGCAAAGGCCTTTATAAAATTTCTTTTTAAAAATATATTTTTATTGATTTCAGAGAGGAAGGGAGAGAGGGAGAGAAATAGAAATACCAATGATGAGTGAGAATCATTGATAAGCTGCCTCCTGCATGCCACACACTGGGGATCAAGCCCACAACCAGGGCATGTGCCCTGACTGGGAATCGAACCGTGACCTCCTGGTTCATAGGTCAACTCTCAACCACTGAGCCAAGCCGGCTGGGCTATAAATTTCTAACTATAACACTGCTAGTAAAATTTAAATCCCAAGAAAATCAGGAAATTCAGAGCCAGACATGAGACCAATGAAGCAAAACCTATTACCCTTCCATGAATACTCTACAAATCATTTTGAAACTATATATAGGCTGTAAAATTTAGAGCTTCTGATGCTTATACCACTTAAAGATGTGTTGATCCTTAGGAGATGTGAATCAGGACATTTCTTAGGGGCTAAATTTGTTAAAGTTGACCCTTCGCCCTTTTATCAATTCCTGTCCTTAAATAATATAAAAGCCATTTCAGCTGCACATTCCTGCCAAGTAACCTGTCTAGTTCAGAATTCAGCATTTTAGATTCTTCACGTAGGACTTCCTCTTAGGGTAATGCTTCTTATACTTTAACATGCATTTAAACAAATTGGGGATCTTTTTCAGGGGGTTGAGGTAGGGCCTGAGATTCTGCATTTCTAATATGTTTGTTTCCAGGTGAGGCTGAGGCTGCTGGTCTATGGGCCACACTTTCAGTAATAGGCCTTAGATAACTAAGCATTTGGATCAACTTGATCCCAAATCATATCCTTCATGACAAGTGTGATCTTGAGCTTTTGTGACAACATGGACATTATTATCTCCCTCTGTAGATTGGCCTATGGTCTTCCTTGTTTTAGAAAAATTTGTTGAGATTCTATAAAAGACCATTACTGGCTCACAAAACCCTTCTCTTAGAAGTAGAGTGTGTTTCTCTCTAGCCTTTGCCTGTGTGAGGTAAGGAGAGAGCAGACAGATATTTATATATACTTGGAGCTTAGGAACAGGTCATAGCTGCCACAGTGTGGCCACCTCTTTCTCACAACATTTCTGATGAGCCAGGATGGTGCAGCTGAGAGCTCAGCTTCTCCCAGGATGATGAGGTTGGAGCTTGGACAGTATGTTAAGTTGCCGTCTCTACCCAATGGTGCTTGTACACAAATCCTAAATAGATTATTTTTTTATTCAAGACATTTTAGTAGGAGGCAAGGAGAGTAATATAAAAGGGCAGGTGCCTCCCCAGTTTACTAGCTATGGGACTTTTGTCAAGGACTTTACCTCTCTAGATTTCATAATCCTTCTTTGTAAAATGAGTAATTCCAATTTGCGGGGTTGTTGTGAGAATTAGAAACAATTTTAAACTGCCTGGCAGAATAAATGGGAGGTATCATCATTGACATTAATTACACTTGTCATTACGCGAACTCTGATATAATTGTTTAAGGCCACTGGGGACAAATGGATGAAGCCATTTTGTTATTCAGACAAATTCAGTGTATAGGTTTGGCCAGAACAAAGAATAATTAGTAAATGCTGGGCTTTTAAATAATTTATTGTATCTGTGTTCTCATTATAGCTGCATTTGAGCTTATTTGGTATAATATATTAACTATGGCTTCAAAAGCCACTTTAAAAGTTAAATCATAAACATTAAAAATATTTTATATAATTATGAGTTTTATAATGATGAATATGCTTCTAACAAGCTTACTAGGTAAGAATAGGTAGGGCTATTTGACTTGCACTTCAGTCCCTTTACAAAACATACCTTACAGTAGGAAAAAGCAAAAATCTATTGCTTCCTAATTAGGTTTGCAGTCATAGATGTCTGCCCATTAACTCTACTTTATTTAGTTTTCCATAAAAGTCCTCTGGGGTAAGAGGGATATCCTGGTGCCTTGTTTGGCACTCCGAACTAGGTCATATTAGAAAGACTTCAACTTTGCTTTGCTTCTTACTTCCCCTGTAACTGTGTTCTTTGTTCCCCATCTGATGCAGGAAAGGAGTGAATGCTCCCTCACTGATCCATGCTGGTACAGAGGCCCCTAGTATCACTTAAAGAGAGTAAGAGGGAGTAAATAAAATAAGTAGGCTGCGTTGAATTAGTTGGTGCCTGGCAGAAGCAGATGCACTAGAGGGCTGGACTAGGGCAGGGCCTGTATTTATGTGTATTAAGCAACTCAATGCCTTTTCCTCTATGTTAATGACTATGATAATAAGGAAAGGCTTTCTTGCTCTCAGCCCCTTCCCCTTCTTCCTTCTGTGTTTCCTGCGAAATAAAGCTCACTCTTCCATACCCTGCACTCACCCAACCGTCTTTCATAGCCTTCATCTAGGTTTTCTCTCATTTTTTTCCCAAGGATCATGCATTTAGGAGGCCCTTTTCATTTATTCAGTTCAACAAAATGAAGGAAGAAACGAGTTTTCAAGATGACATTTTGCTTTTAGGTTTAGGAATTATCAAGTCATTTACTCTACAACATGAAGGCTCTCAGGGCTCTTTGGGAAGCCTAGCTTTCTCTGTGTGCACACCTTCGTGCACAAGCAAGGCCCTTTATTCAAAAGTTCATGGAGGGCTTCTGTGCTGCCTTACTCTCTTTAATTGAGGCACCAAAACTAAGCATGTATATGGTATATACTTGTAAATGACTCGATGTACATATTTGCAGAAAGTATATGTCTGTGCATATCAACTTAGTACGTGCTATTGATTGGAGAATTCATAAGCTATGGAATTCCAGCATTGGAAGAGTCCTCCTTTAAATGACTCTTCTGATGCTTGAACCCTCTGCTTGACTTCCTCATCCTAGCATCTACCACCAGCCAAGGCGTGAACACCTCCATTGTCAGGAAGCTTCCTACCTCTCCAAGCTGCCTATCTCATCTTTGATTGCATGTCTCCACTTGCACTATGTGTTACACACTAAACCTGTGGCAGGGGGCCTATCTGTAACATGCAAAGTTGATGGCAGGTCAGGGTTACGCCTCTGAAAATTTGGGCACCATAGGCAAGAGGTACAAAGGCAGTCATCTGTGCCAATACAGAGAGCCCGTTGAGGGGCGGGGGGACAGGGGTGCCCAGTGTGTGGAGCTGTGGCTCTGAAGATTGCCAGTGCCTATGGATTTCTCTCAGCTCCTTGGGAGACTCTCTTAATTGCACACTTGGAATAGTTCCCTGCTCACTGTGCATCACTCTGTCAACAAGCAAGGAGAGCTTAAGGGCAGAAGCCCAGGGCATGGCCAGGCTCTTGAAACCTTCACTGGGCCTGGGGTGAACCCACACTCACAGATGGGATGGCTTCCAAACATTAACTGAAATACTCACACTTGTTTTCGACAACAGTGCTCAGGTTAAATTTCACCAATTGCTATTTTGGGTCGGGAGCTATGGCAGCAGTGTTCCAGATTCTGGGTTGCTATAATGGCTCTGTAAAGCCACCTTTCATCATGTTCCATTTGCTGCGCTTTCAAGGACTCAGCTGTATAGTTGCCTTCACAAATTTCAACCCAAAAAGGTGAGTGGAGAGACCTGGGAAGGGCTTCTGAGGAGAGGGAGCCCCTGGGACGGGCCACTCCAGGAGTCTCCCTGCCTGAGTAGACTCATTCTTTGATATGTAGAAGCAACAGTAAGGGGTGGCTTCCAAGTGCCTGTCTGTGATGATGGATGAGTTTGGCCATACAGCCTGGGGAACAGATAGGAGTCAGCAGAACACAGATGTTGCAAGGCAGTCAAATTAATCTTTAATGGGAATGTACAAGTTGGACCCTTATTAGAATACCTAATGGCCTACCTTCGTTGCAAAGAAAAAGCTAACTTAACAGAATGGACTCTGGCCTAAATCCTCCAGGTCTCGCTAAGGTTGAGGCAGCAACTGTTTCATATATGTGAGGATTTCTTAAAAACCTCTCAACCATGGTGGAAAGGTTTCACAGCCAAGAAGAGTATAGTTTGAAATGTAAACTTTCTGCAGCCCTTGTGGAGAAGTTGGAGCTCTGATGATTGGCACTTGAGCTTTATCTGACCAGACTGGATCAGGTACATGTATGTATAGTATAAGACAAAGCAAGAATCTAATCTTGTGGGAGTCATTGGGTAAGAAGTACCTTCTTCAGCAGAAATATTTCCAGGGAAACATACATGTCATGGGTTAGGGAACTTAACTGTTTTGCTTTTTTTCTGATTAAGAAAGACTGTATGATAACTGACCTAGATTAATGTGGCTACTTGGCTGTGTAGAAATGTGTGGAAAGAGATGTTGACATCAGAGACCAAATGCATCTTAGGTAGTTTTTACTGTCCCAAATTAGACAGGAGGTGGTATCTTGATCTCTGAATTTATTTCTAACATTATGAAACTTTTAGGGAGCTTATTTCTAGTTCTAAGAATGCCATGGAGAAGTGGAAGGTCTGGTGAATTATTTAGCCCTTCTGTCAGAATAAATGGGAATTAAAAGAAAAGATTATTACCATAAATTGGATCAGCAAAACCTATAAAAATAGAGTGGGTTACATCAGATACCTGGCAAGTCCAATGACCTAAGATAACACATCTGACCCAGGGAGACCTATGCTTACAAAAGGCATTTAGCATGCATTATATCAAGACCGTCCAGCAGGTCTTAAGCGAACATTCATAGACAAGCCATCTAGAGACAAGAGGCAGTGTGTATAATACCACATGATGGAACTGAGGTTTATTTCACTGTGGACTGAAGTAACAGAGAAACACAACAGGTGATGTAGGATTTTATCTGAGCTATGAAGGATGAGGTAGGATTTCCAGTAAATGGGGAGAATAGGAATACTAACTGAAAGCATGGGTATAAGCAAAGGAATAGAGGCAGGAGTACATCTGAGGGTTAAGTGCTCCAGATGAATCTGAGCTGAGTTTTTCTTTGCAGTATGAGTAATTGTAAATATGTGAAACTAGATGGGATTTAATTTTTTAAATGCATTTGAAGGCTGATTTTAAACAGCCCAGTAAAGGCAAAAAAAAAAAAAAAAATACACACATACACACACACAAAAAAAAAAAAAAACTGAAGTGAGATTACATGAGCTGCCACTCACTACAGGGAAACAAAGTTCCCAGCATAAGTCAAATTAAGTCAAGTGACTGCTAAAACAAAGAGAGACACATAGTTAGGACTCTTCAGAGGAATATAAAAGAATCTAGAGTATATACAACATATTATTAACAGTGCCTATGATATAATTCAAAATTGGTTGATATGCAAAGTAACAGGAAAACCTGACCAATTCCAGCAATCAGTGGAACCAACCCTGAGGTGACCCAGGTGTCAGAATTAGTAGACAAGAATTTTAAAGCAACTATTATAACTATGCTAAGAATGTAAATGAATTTACCCCATAATGAATAAAATGATAGAAAATCCTTAGAGAAATAAAAAAGAAATCAAGTAAAACTGAAATTTGCAATACTTAAAATACATTAAAATTTTACTAAATGGTCTTAATACCAGAATGGAGATGTTGAAAGAGTCACTGAACTTGAAGATAAGTTATCCAAATTGAAGAACAGAGAGAAAAAGTTTTCTTTGGGGGAGGGGGAGAGAGGAGGGAGAAGAGGGGAGGAAGGGAAAGAGGATGAAAAGATCCACATGGACCTGTGGAATAATATTAAGAAGACTAACCTAAATGTACATGGAGTCCTAGATGGAGAGTAGAGAGATAGAGAGCAAAACAATATTTGAATAAATAGAGACATGAATTCCATAAATGATTAAAGTATTTTTTATTAATAGTGGCACATCTAGGATAGGGTATCTGTAGTAGAACACTCTGTGTACAGCCAGTAGGGGGACATATTTTCTGAAGATAATTTATATACAAAATAAAACTGATTCTAGATCATCTGTTGTTGTTTTTAATCACCATGTGCTGGCAATTTAAAAAATATATCAATGGTAAAATACTTCTTCCCCCCAAATTTCTTGTTGGTCTAAGTTCTAAATTATTGCTATGGTTAATGTTGATTTTTAAGAATACTTACTTAAGCTTCCAATTAGCACATTTTAAACTTAACCTTTAATAACTATTGTATTTTACAAATAAATAGTATCTTTGTTAACTTCTAATAAATATTGTTAATTTAGAGTACTCCTAGTTATATACTTGGCCCCAGAAACAGTCAATTCAGATTCATGCATTTATTCTGAGCACAAGTTAATAAAATTTGGAATAATGAGAGTGCCTTTTGTATACAGTTTCCTCACAATGCCTATAGTACTATATAGTCCTATATTTAAACTGTAGATTAAGAACCGTATGATTTCACTCATATGTGGGATATAAAACTAAAGCAACAAGTGAACAAGAAAAATAAACAAAAACTCATAGACATAGACAACAGTATGGTAGTTACCAGGGGGAAGGGGTTGGAGGCGTAGTGAAGAGTAAAGGGGGTCAAATGTATGGTGATAGAAGATTTGGCTTTGGGTGGTGGGCACACAATGCAATATACAGATGATGTAGTACAGAATTGTATACTTGAAACCTATATAAGCTTATTAACCAACTAGGAGCTCTGTGCACGAATCAGTGTGCCAGTAGCTCACTGCTGCCCTCCATTAGCTCTCTGCCCGCTGCCCCGCCCTCCTGTAGCTCCCCCACTCCCCCTCCCCCCGCCCCCCTCATAGCTTGCTGCCCTGCCCTCTCCTGTAGCTCTCTGCCGCCCACTTGTAGCCCACTGCCCCACCCTCCTGCTGATCCATGATCCGGTCGTTATGCGGTGGGTCGTTACACTTCACGGCGTAAAGATCATTTGCATATTACATCTTTATTATATAGGATGCCACCCCAATAAATTTAATAACCAATGTCACCCCAAAAAATATAATAAAAATAAAAATTGCAGATTCAAAATAAGCAACAATAGCACTGTAATTGTAAAGATGAATAAACAGGACTTTACTTCAATTATGACATCTGTATGACTATATGGAGTTATTATTTGTGTTTAATATTTAAACAATGGAAACAGAATGAAAACTGTGAGGTTTCATTTGGAAAGTGCAAATTTTAGTTCCTATGTAAAATTCTCAAATGATTTTAGAAAATTGAAATGTATTTCCTTTTAATTTTACTATTTGTTTTTAAGCTAAAGAACCAATCAAGAAAATAAAATATTCCTCCAAAGTTATAATTTAGTCATTGCAAAAAGTAAACCTTTTGCAGGCATCTTGGTTGTGTTAAAATACACTTAGTTTTTAGATTATGGTTTTCATAAATATTTCACATAATACTTGAATAAAAGCCTCAAAGCTAAAACTACCAGGTAGATAGAAAAGCTATCAAATTCTATACTTTTGTCCTATAGAAAGTTGGAGGGCCTCTCAGTTATTTGGTATTTTGTTTTAAACCAGCAACGGTTTAATAATTTTTCTCAATTTTGTGAAAAATACTAGTGAAAAACTCCATACCAACACGAAAGGGCAACAACCCAGTGGAGCTCAACAATGAAAAAATTTTCAAAAGTAAAAGAGGCAACTGCAGCCATGTCTGGATCTATTTTGAAATGTGTAATGCCTTCAGCATTGCATAGGGTTTATGAAAACTGTGAACGGAGCAAGTTGGCACATCCAGAGCATGAACACTGCAAACAACACAAGATTTGGATGACACAGGGATGAAAGACAAAAATGAATTATTTTCTATAGGCACTGACAATGAGTTAGAGAAAGGAAATGTTAGTAAGCGTCAACACTGACAGACCTTTTACAAAAAAGTGGAGAAGAAAGTGCCATGAGTGAAGCCAAGACTTTGATGAAGAAGAGACAGTGAGTGATATTTTAATCTATCTTGATATTTCTGCTTGGTCAATACTATTTCCAGATGAAAAGAGTTAATCTTGTTAAGAAAGGAAGTGAACCTTTTCAGAATAAATATGGATCTTTCTCTGTAGTTCAAAGAAAAGGAGAAAAGAGCAAAGAAAGCAGTCAGCACTTGACAACTTCATGAGTTTATAAATCCTTACCACACACTGAAAAAACATGCCTGTTTTCCAAAATTGAAATAATTATTTTGTTTCAGCTGTAGACTACAGACGGATATTGGGAGGGGAAAAAAAAGAAAATCCAACCTTAAAACTGGCTTGAAACCTGGTAGAAATTAAATCCTAAGGTCTGTGAGTTATCTGAACAATATCTCTCCTGCTTTTTTACCATTATTATTCATTTTATTTGATGACTGTTACTTTTAATAACTTTGTCACATAGAGCAGTGATTTTCAAGCAGTGTGCTGCAAGAATTTTTAAAACATGCAATACCTAGCGATTTAGTCAGGGGCACTGACTCTTTTCCCTTAGATTTTCAAATAAAAAAACTGACAACAGCTAACATAATAGCTATCCAGTGTGAATGAATCAAAAGTATACTTTTTTTTGTCAGATCAGCAAAAAATACATTTTTTTGGTGAGCCAAAAAATTTTGGTAATTACTTTATGTGTGCCATGAGATGAAAAAGGTTGAAAATCACTGATATGGAAAATGGAGTGTCAAAAAAGGATGAGCTCCATATGTCAAATATGCTGTTTATTCACTGCTCATTAATACCAACTTAATCAACAATTCTAAAGTGATTATTTTGATGATAGAAAAATAAAGCCATTTTATCTTTTTGTCTTTTTTAAAAAATCTTTATTGTTGAGATTATTACAGATGTTTCCCTGTTTTCTGCCATTGACCCCTCCACTCTGCACCTGCCCCACTCCTGGGCCTACAGCACTTTTTTAAAATATGTTTTTATTGATTTCAGAGAAGAAGGGAGAGGGAAAGAGAGATAGAAACATCAATGATGAAAGAGAATCATTGATCAGCTGCCTCCTACATGTTTCCTCCTGGGGATGGAGCCTGCAACCTGGGCACGTGTCCTGACCGGGAATCAAACTGTGACCTCCTGGTTCATAGGTCAATGCTCAACCACTGAGCCATGCCGGCTGGGCAGGCCTACTACACTTTTGATGACTCTCTTAGATTTCAAAAAAATCCATAGATGAGCAATAAATAGTATACAAATATAAAATATGCTTATCTTTTATATTAACTCGAATAGTGTAAATTAAAGCAGCTTAAGGGTGTCATTTTATATATACAAAACTAGATTTTTCAAATTATCATTATGATACCCAATACTGATAAGACTAGCACTCCCAGTACTGATAGCAGTGGAAATTTGGACAGTGATTATGACAACAAATAAAAAAATATATTGTTGAATTATTAGGCTCAGGGATCTTAAATCTTACACCTAGGTGCTTTGGCTGGGTAGCACAGTTGGTTAGAGCATTGTCCTGATACACTAAGGTTGCAGGTTCAATCCTCAGTCAGGGCACATACAAGAGGCAATCAATAAATGCATGAATACATGGAACAATGATGTTTCTCTCTCTTTTTTTTCTCTCTCTCGTTCTTCCTCTCTCTCTCTAAAAATCAATAAAAAGCATATCCTCAGGAGAGGATAAAAACAAATGCTCCAAGCATTTAAAAAAACCCTCAAAATATGAAAACCACAAAGAAAAATATCTGATAAATTTTACATTAAAATTAATAATTATTTTCATTAAAATATATTATAGATTAAATGAAAAAACACAGACCTAACAAAGATATTTCTAACATATAACTAAAAAAGGATTAGCATTTAGAACAAATAAACAAGATGTCCTGAGTGGCTCGGTTGGTTGGAGCATCATCCTGAATACCAAAGGGTTGTGGGTTTGACTTCCGTCAGGGCACATGCCTAGGTTGTGGGTTCAATCCCTGGCTGGAAATGCATGGGAGGCAACTGATGGGTATTTTCCTCTCACACTGATGTTTCTCTTTCTGTTTCCCTTCCTCTCTCTCTAAAAAAAAAAAATCAAAAAAAATATCCTTGGGTGAGGTTTATAAAAAGAACATAAAAATAAGAAAATAGACAAACAATCCAATACAAAAATAGACAAAAGACAAGGGCATAAAAGAAGACATGTGAGCCAAAACCGGTTTGGCTCAGTGGATAGAGCGTCAGCCTGCGGACTCAAGGGTCCCGGGTTCGATTCCGGTCAAGGGCATGTACCTTGGTTGCGGGCACATCCCCAGTAGGGGGCGTGCAAGAGGCAGCTGATCGATGTTTCTCTCTCATCGATGTTTCTAACTCTCTATCCCTCCTCTCCCTTCCGCTCTGTAAGAAATCAATAAAATATATATATATAAAAAAAAAGAAGACATGTGAATGGTCAATAATCATATCTGAATATATTTGACCTCATCAATAATCAGAAAATGCAAATTGAAACTAACAGATTGGCCAGAATATTCAAATCTGACAATTCTAATTGCTGGTTAAATATGAAGCAACAGGAATTAATACACTGTTGATGAAATCATAAATTGGTATAATCACTCTATTGGTAAACACTTTTGCATTATCTGATAAAGTTAAAGATGTGTGTGTATCCCATGACCATTCCTGGAGATATATAAAGTGTCCCAAAAAATGTAGATACATTTTGAGTAAGTATAATGGCAGTGTTTATTAAAAATACATTTCATTTTCAAAATGTAATAGAATCTACAGATGTAGTATATAAACAATTTTGGGACACCCTGTATATTCCTTGAAAATTTGAAATGTGTACAGGATAACATGTACAAGCAAATCCACAGAAGTATTGCTTATAATAGTGAAATAATAGAAATAACCCATATGTCTATCAGAAGAGATAATAAATTATGTTTACTAATTCAATTGAACATTACATAACTGTAAAATTTAAAGGACTATTTGCATCCATGCGCATGAAACTCAGGAATATAACATTGAACAATCACAACCAAGTAATAAAAAAATACATAGGCCCTAACCAGTTTGGCTCAGTGGATACCGCATTGGCCTGTGGACTAAAAGGTCCCAGGTTCGATTCCGGTCAAGGGCATGTATCTGGGTTGAGGGCACATCCCCAGTAGGAGGTGTGCAGGAGGCAGCTGATTGATGTTTCTCTCTCATCGATGTTTCTAACTCTCTATCCATCTCCCTTCCTCTCTGTAAAAAATTCAATAAAATATATTTTAAAAAATACTTAGTATGATTCCAATAAATAAAGTTTAAGAAAGTGGCAAAACTAACCAATTAATTATTCAAGGATATGTACTTTTCTGGTAATGAGATGAAAAGCAAGGGAATGATAATGACTAAACACAGCCCTGTGATTACCTTTAAGAAGGGAAAAGAATACAGTCAGAAAAGGACCCACAGGAAACTATAGGTATTGGTGATAAACTGTTTATTAGTAAATGTTTATGTTATTATTATTAAATTCTACATATATATGTATTCTTTTATATGCCTGATATATTGCATAATAAATTGTTTATAATCCCTGTGTATTCTCTACAGAAAATGCATTCTTGGGGGCCAACAGCAAAAGCCTGGAAACCAGCTTTGTTGCCATTCCAGGTGTCCAGCAGCAGCTGATATTGAACTAGATACTTCATGGTCAGCTCTAGTTTTCCATGCTGTCATTAAGCTTATATTTTGCTCTGTCTTCTTAGATTCTTTGAAGGAATGAGAGAGAACACATTACGATTTGGTAGCCAGATGCCATTTCCTACTGGATTGTGACTTTGATTTTCTCAGCAACTCTGTGCTGTTGGAGTGGGGTCAGTATTGCCCGTTTTACTTGACAAATCAAGAAACTGGACTGCGCGAGGTTAAAGTGAATGCCTCAGTGCACACAGGTAGTAAAGGTGAGCTGGACTTCCTCTACGCTCCTGCTTTCCTTGGTGAGTCTATACAGGAAATAGTCAGCAACATCCAGATCGCCCACACTCAGGTTTGGAAGCACTCAGCCCGCCTGTCTCCTTGGAAGACTCCTCTAGGCTACAAGGGAGGTGTGATATACTGAGCACAGTGGAGGTTAAGTATCTATTTCCTCTGACTTTCTGCTTATTAGTGGTGGCAGTCCCTGAGCAGCTTATTGACTTAAGCCCTCTGCTCTCCTGAAGGCTGAGGCGCTGGGACTGCAGAGAATCTAGTTATTTAAAGGTACATTTGTAGAGAGGAGACACTTTGCTGATCTAAGGAACAGCTTGTGGTGGGGGATGGGCAAGGGGGGACAAAGCTGGAATGTGTGAATGATAGCTTCATCAACTTGACATTCCCCCAGGACCCATCACCTACATAGGGGTTCTTTCCTGCCTATTTCCCCACCAGATGTAAAAATTATTAAATATATTTGGCTCGAGTTTCTTGGGGACTCTTTCTCAGTTTTTTCCTTTACTTTATTTCCCTCTCTGCCCTCGTTTTATCTCCATTTTTACTTTCTGCTCTCACATAAAATATAGTCAAACGGTGCCAGACCTTGCTCGAGTATGAAGGTACAGAGAAGGAGCTCCTGTGAACCCCCAGTCCTAGTGCTGGGCACCTGAGGTGTTTGCCCAGGAACCTACAGCATTCTGGGGTGTTTATTTCCCCAACAACTCAGCAGTCCAGCAACCCTGGACTTAGAAAAAATGTAGAGCTGGCTTAGAAAATTCTCCACAGCTTAAAAGATTTCCAGAAGTAGTTGACTAGTAAATAGATGAGTTTACAAAACAAAGTAGAAAAGTTGTCATAAGATTTTGTCATTGGATTATAGTCACTGAAGTTTAAAGACTTTGGGAGAAAATATTGAGTGAGTTGAGGTCATTGAGGGTGCTGGGGCTTGAACTACTGATGGAATTAGTCATGTATACTGAATATACATGTCTATCTATATATATAAAAGCCTAAGCAACTGTTCGACAGGTAGCTATGACATGCACTGACCACCAGGGGGCAGACGCTCAATGCACAGGCATGGAAACCTGGAACAGACTGATGAATCTCAGAGGGAAGGGGAGAGAGGGGAGAGTGGGAAGAGATTAAAAACCAAAGATCTTATATGCATACTAGAGGCCCGGTACACGGATTTGTACACTGGTGGGGTCCCTCGGCCTGGCCTGTGGGGATCGGGCTGAAACTGGCAGTCCAACATCCCCGAAGGAGTCCTGGGTTGTGAGAAGGCACAGGCCAGGCCAAGGGACCCCACCAGTGCACAAATCCATGCACCGGGCCTCTAGTATACTAGTACATATACGTATACGTAAGTATAAATATCCATGTATATATTAATAAATACTCCTAATCTATATACTGAAATTTGGAGACCTTAGATAGCCCCTTCCTTGCTCTAAAGTCTATTTATTAGTGGCTCTAAAATCTCTATCTCTGTTTTTCAAAAGTTGTTTCTATGGCCCAACTCTTAGAATTTTTAGGACCCTTTGTTTAAATGCATTTACTTCTGAGAGAGTATATTAACCACCACAACAAATATTTGTTGAGAATTTTACAATTTACAACTATATTTTCAGATCATGCTTCATTTATGTAAAACAACCTTGCTTTGTCTCACCATATTAGGAGAAATAAGAGTCACAGAAAATTATGCATTTTCAGCCCTTAAGTACAAGACCTAGAATTTTTTTTAAAACCTTTATTGTTGAAAGTATTATGTATGTCCCCTTTTTATCTCCCATTGACCCCTATTTAGCCCAACTCCTTCTCCTACCCCAGGGACCTATAATTTGAAACAGATATATGATTTTTCATCTGGTCATTATTCCTTATTCCTAACAGTAAGTATTAATGATTAATGATTAATGTCTTAGTATAATTTTGTTTATGAGTTGGATATTCAGCCTCACCTGATCTGGGTGTCCGACTGTTTAGCAGCCAGTCCCCAGCAGCCACTCAGGACAGTTGTTTTTTGGTTTGTTTGTTTGTTTTTCCCTGAAACTTTGGTATGAAGATCACCTGGAACACAATTATTCTGGAGGAGGAAGGGTTATTATTAAATTTCCAGATTCTTGGACACTATCTCATGCCCTGTTGATCCACCTTCCTTAGGATGGAGACTGGCCTTTTTAAAATAAACAGCCTAGAGAACTTTACATGTCCTACCTGGGCTTTGAGAAGCAGTGTGTTAGCAGCCACATCTTCCTTTCTAGGGCCACGGCCTCATACTTCTGAGTTTCTAGCACTCTTACTGCTTAGTTGAAATAGATCACAGTGAATATACATTCCTGAAGATTCCTGGTTGGAATTATTTGATTCATTGGCAAAAAATTATTTCCCCATCCCACCCAACAATGCAGGATTTTTTTTCTGGGCTGGCCCAGGGGAAAAGCCATCATTGTTCTCATTCTGACTAATTGGAGATAGTCTGGCCACAAACAACCCCCTTTGTGTCTTTTCTCTTCTACAGGGCTTCAGAGAGGTGGCTGGAGGGTGGCCCGGGTGGGGCCCAGAGGAAAATAGTTACAACTGCAATGCCTTCTGTCATTAAGTCCTGAGTGGAATGCTGAGTCGAACAATGGAAAAGGTCTCTGCTGTCTTCGGGGACATTTTTGTTATTGTCCCAAGCCAAATACTTGAGTGTCGAATGAGATTCTTTTATGCCTGTACTTTCTCACAATTTTTTGGAATTTCCTATGGTCTGTGCAGCAATGGAAATTTGCTTACAACCTTGCAGTTGGCTGCCCTCAATTTGTTTCTGCTGGTCTGAGAAGTCTTTGGGTAACTTAATGGACAATAATTAGGAAAGACTTGTTTCCTTGAAGAAAGAAAGAAGGTGAATCACTTGCTTCAATATATGGAAAGAAACCTAAAGTTTTCTACCAGCAATACCTTTTTGTGGTGGTAAAATGTTGCTTTGAAAACCTCCTCCAAATACAAATCCCTTGTACAAATAATAGCAATAAACATTTATTGAGTATTTTTTGTACTAAGTGCTCTATGTACATTTTTTCATTTAATTATCCAATAACGCTATAAGTTAGGACCACTTTATAGATGAGCAAATGGAGTCTTAGAAAGTTGAAATAAGTTTTCTAAGCTTTAGAATGGCAATTTGTATCACTGAAGTCTAGCCCCAGAGCCATATTTCTTTTTGCTGCAGCCTATCTATATATATAAAAAGCCAGCGACTATAACAGCCATAACGACCATAACAACCAGTCACTATGATGCCCACTGTGTGGGGCTGGCTGGCCAACCTCACAGCCCCTCCCCGCTGCCTGCCTGCCCCTGATCGGACTCTCCCACCCCAATCAAGAGCAGGCCTATGGCCAAACGCCCCCTCCTTCCACCAGGCCAGCCCTGTCCCTGATCAGCCCGCCCCACCATGATAGGCCTGCAGCCCCTCCCCACCGGCCAGCCCACCCCTGATCGCACCCCCCCAACCCCAATAGGGGGCAGGGCTAAGTGGCCAACCTCCTGAAGCCCCTCCACCTGAGAGCCCCACCCCTGATCACACCCCCTACCCCAATAGGGGGTGGGGCTGGCCAGCCAATCTCCTGCAGCCCCTCCCCCCACTGGCCACGCCCCCAATGGGCCCCCACCACCCTGATCATCCCACAGGCCCTCCCCCCACCCGGCCCCACCCCAGATCGGTCCCCCAAGCCCATCAGGAGCAGGGCTGGCTGGCCAACCATCCATGGCCCCTCCCCCAGTCTGCTGCCCCTCTGATTGGCACCCCTTACCCCATTCAGGAGCAGGGCCAGCCAGCCCACCACCCACAGCCCCTCCCTATGGCCGGCCCCACCCCCAATTGGGGGTGGGGCCCACCAGCCAATCGTCCACGGCCCCTTCCCCCAGCCGGCCCAACCCTGATCAGGCCCCAATCAGGGCAGGCCAGCCGGCCAACCTCCTGCCATCTCCTCCTCCTGACAGACCCAGCCCCAATCCGTCCTGATTGGGGCTGGGACTGCCAGACCCCACCTGTGCACGAATTCGTGCACTGGGCCTCTAGTCTATAATAATAAAAGCATAATATGCTAATTAGACCAGACAGCCAAACGACCTTCCAGACGTTCTTCCGGTCGACCTTCTGGATGAAGCCGGGGTTGTGAGGGCCAAGGCAAGCCACTGCGGCTGCAAGGGCCGAGCCCCTTGCATGAATTACGTGCATGGGGCCTCTAGTTATGTATAATCCAACATACTCAGATATTAAGACTTTGCTAAATTTTAAAGATGAGAATACTGAGTTAGATTATTATGGTGGCTATATTTTTTTAGCTAAAAATTAGCAAACTTCAGAGAATATAAGAGTGAAATTTTTTAATTGAAGCTTGAAGCTGCCTCAAAAAGACCAGTATGAAGGCTATACTACCCCATAGAGACCATCCTGAGGATATCAACCAGATCCTTTTCCTCGTGCCTTTAATAAGGACTTTCATATGTACATCCTCAGTGTGTGGCACCATTTATAAAACATGCAGTTGGGGTTCTTAATATTTATTGGATGAATCAAGACATTCCTGTCTTCAAAGAATTTCTGATCTAGTAAGGACAATAACTCGACTATAATACATTTATGTTAAGTGCTCATAATGGAGGTACCTAGTACCTGATGGACACATAATCAGCATTTATTATATTAGGTACCTACCAGTTCTTTAAGGGCCAGGAAATGATCTCCAGAGATACTGTCACCTAAGATGGTCCTAAAAGGCAAGTAATCATAGGCCAAGTGAAGAGGAATAGGAAAGCCCTACCAGGCAGAGGGGACTGAATGGACAAAGTACTGTACAGAGACAAGAAAAGCACATGGACTGGTTAACAAATTCCAGTAGGTCAATATGGCTGGAACATAAGTAACAGTGGGATTTTGGGGAAAGATGAAGATGAGGCTAACAGGCTAAGCAAGACCAGACCATGAGAGTCTATTATGCTATGGAGCTTAGACTTTACCATGTTGTCTATGGGGAAACTTTGAAAGATATGCAGTTGAAAAATAACATAATAATTGTAGTTATACAAGTACATATGTAAACATGCATGTTTAATAATCTATATATAATTCATCCTCCAGCTTGGGATACACCCTTCGAAACTAATCTTTTCATTTGTTTGAGGATGTAGTTATAAAGCGCCAAGGGAGGGGTTAATAGAGAACTGTGACAGAACAGACTTCCATGTTTGTAGGGTTACCTGGGAATTCTGTCTAAAAGTATATTCTGATTCAGCCAGCTGGTGTTGCTCAGTGGTTAAGCGACAACCTATGAACCAGGAAGTCACAATTCAATTCCAGGTCAGGGCACATGCCTGGGTTGCAGGCTCCATCATAGTAGGGGGACGTGTAGGAGGCAGCTGATCAATGATTCTCTCTCATCATTAATATTTCTCTCTCTCTCTCCTTCTCCCTTCCTCTCTGAAGTCAATAAAAATATATTTTAAAAAATAAAAGTATATTCTGATTCATTAGGTCCACGCGGGGCCTTGGATTTTGCATTTCTAACAAGCTACTGGGTGATGCTGATACTGCTGGTTCTCAGCCCACACTTGTACCAGAAAAGGAGCAAGTCACTGTCTCAGAAAGATGAAGTATGTTATGGAAACCCAAACTGGGTTTGAGGGAGGCTGGGACAATAAAATAAAGTAGGCAGACGTAGTGAAATAAAACGTAAGCAGATAATAAGAAAGATTAATAAGACACCTAATTAACATCTCAAGACCCCGAGTTTTCACTGAACACAATACTGAAAAACCTGATCTACTAAAAAAGACTATTGAATTTGGGGTCAGTCTGGGTTAAAGATCCATTTCTTTGGCAAGTTACTTAATATCTCTGAGCTACAGCTGCTTCATGGATAAAATGCACACTATCAATCTCTCAAAGCTCTTATAAATATTGAATTAAGAACAGGAAAGTAAAAGATCCAACGCATTATGGTATTATTCCTCTTTCTGAGTACTTACAGCATCTTGTACAGTGTTTCATTCATTGGGATTCAATCCCCAGTGAAAACATTAAATTAATTAGTAAATTAATTAATTGGTGTTAGAGGCCAAAAAACTCCATAAAGGGACTTGATAAGAGAGCTGGCAATTGGTTTTCTCTATAAAAGGGCAGGAATTAGTCAGAGGCCAATGAAAGATATGACGTGATCTGTTGGTTGATCTTTCCTCCCCTTTTCTCTGTGCTTTTGTAATACTAAAGGGTAGGAGACTGCATCTGACATCTAGAAGATAATAATTATTTGCAAGGCAAAAAAAAATGGATCCTACTTGAAACAGGAGAAATTTGGAGAGCAAAATCAGCCCCCATGTTCTGGTGAGTTGACAGTGTTAATTACAAATGAAATGTTAGGATTATTCATAACCTATCCCATAGATGAGTAATGTATTATTTTGGCCATATGAATATTCAGCTAGATATAAATGCTTTTCACATCTGAAAGTTAGGAAGGTTCTCAATGGACCTCACCATATTTAAGCATCTTATGAGAACAGTGAATATTATAGGTTAGAAAAAAGGAAGAGGATAACTCATCCATAATTACTTAAAGACTACCTTTGAAGTTTTAACCATCTGGATGTTTACAAAGCATGCAATCGATTATACATTTGGTAGTCATGTCACAAAGTATCTAGCCATTTGAAAAGATCTGGATGATTATGTGTTCATCCAGATGTTTACTCTTGAGTTTGACAACTGCAAAATATAACTTTCCAGTTTCTTGGTCTGAATTTTGCTGAATTTTTAAAACACTAAGTTGCAGAGTTGTTTTTTATCTGTGTCACTGGCCTGGCTTCAGACTGATAAACAGGAACAGGCGGGTGATTGAAATCTATATAATCTTATCAATCAATGTCACCCCAATAAATTCAATAATAATAATAATAATAATAATAATAATAATAAAACAGGCTTAGGAACATAACTCCTAAATCAGTGTCTGAATTATCCCACCCTAACAGTAAGCTATTACTTCTCTTTTTCAGTTTTCTTAGCAAGTATATATGTCTTTGTAGGGGTTTAGAGGAGAAGATAGTATGTGACAATAAACAGAACACTATAATTGAGAATCAAAAGACCTGACTCAAATCCTGAGTGTACCTCTTATCAACTGTATAACCTTGAGCAGCTATATTAACCTCTTGGTAGCAGTTTATCTTCTATGGAATAAGTGTAGTAATAATAATAACTGATCTCCAGCTTTAGGATTTATTGTGATAGCAAATGAGATAAGAAATGTGAACTTTTTAAATACTCTTATTTTCTATTTCCCTCCATATAAGTACAATTAGTACTATATGTACCCAGTTGTATTAATGTGAAGACCTTTTTTTTTTTTTTTTTAATGACTGGGAAACATAGAATTTATTTGAATCTATGAAACTCAAGTTGGATTCAAAATAATCTATAAACAAAGAAATTGAGAACATTTTATTTAACTTGATTGTCCTTTTAGAAATGACTTCCTTTTTTAGTGCTAAAGCAGTTTTACTTCTAACAGTATGACTTTTTGTCACAACCTATGTAACATCAAACACCTAGGTAAATTAGTGCTTCCTTTTCTAATCTCCTTATGGTCTCTTCCAAAGATCATCGAACAATTTTGAAAAAATAGCATCTAACTGTCTGTCTTACAGTAATTCTCTTCTCCATTCTCATCCTCAATATATTTCTAAATTAGATAAGAATATTTTTCTTATCCCACACTTGGAAATATGACTTGACTACTGCATGCCAACATTTTAACATGTGTTCCATGGCTGGCAACAATGATAGCTATCTTGTAGACACATGTCTAAGAAGACTGTGTCCTCTTTCATAAAACTGAAAATTTCATTAAGTGCTTCTACATACCTATGGAAACTTAAAAGGACTTTCATTATGAAATCTCAATGTCAGTGGTAATCAAATCATATCCCTTTTTAGCACTGTTGTATACAATGTGTATATAAACATTTAACAAGTAAAATCTTTTCATTTCTGTAGAACAAAGTTTATTGACTGAATGGAATATATGAAAACTTACATTTGCACAGTCTGCCAACTATGCAGATAGGTTAGCCATGTCTAGTTTATAATTGGACAATACGTCAACAATTCCGTTTTCTGCAATTTCATTAAAATTTTTATAAAAATCAAGAGGACAATTGGAAACTAGATTTTCATGGTTCTATATGAATTTGGGGGTTGTTTTTTCTATTTATGTAAAAAATGTCCATCGAATCAAAGTATTACTGGTGAGATATATAATAGAGGCAGGCTTACATTGTAGAGGGCTAACAACATTTCCCCAATTTTGATTTATGTTCCTGAGATCTCAGTAAAATGCCAGTAAATGAGTTCTCTTAAGCTTAAACTCATAACCATGAATTGATGTGAAAAGAGATGATAACAAATAAGGATGTTAACAAATTTGCAGAGATTGAAGGTGTATGGCCAAGTGGCAGCTAACTAGAGCAAGAGATGTACAAATGTGGCGGAGGAGGCCAGGAAGAAGCAGCAAATCCATTTACAGCCTCCAAGTAGGAAAGAAGAAAAACAAAGTTCGGCTGATTCCTTTTTTTATTTTTTTTTATTATTTTTTTTTAAATATATTTTATTGATATGTTACAGAGAGGAAGGGAGAGGGATAGAGAGCTAGAAACATGGATGAGAGAGAAACATCGATCAGCTGCCTCCTGCACACTCCCTACTGGGGATATGCCCGCAACCAAGGTACATGCCCTTGACCGGAATCGAACCCGGGACCCTTGAGTCCGCAGGCTGACGCTCTATCCACTGAGCCAAACCAGTTTCGGGTGATTCCTTTTTTTAATAAAGTCTCCTATCTTTGAACCCTCCAAGGTGGTACGTCTTTCTCATACCCTGCCCTCTAACAGTATGACCCCAATTTTGCTGATTATCCTATCTAATAAAAGAGTAATATGCAAATTAACCATCACTCGGCTATACCCACAAGCAACGCCCACCAACCATTCAGGAGCGATTATGCAAATTAACCCAACCAAGATGGCTGTGGCCACAGAGAGAGCAAGGGGCTTGAGTTGCCCCTGGCGATGGAGGAAGACAAGCTGCTGCAGCCCTGGCCTGCCGTGGACTCCACTCAAGGCTACAAAGTTTCAATTATAGAAGATAAATAAATCCCAGATACCAGGGCCTCCGCTTGGGTTGCCGGGGGGCATGGCCGGCCTGCAAACCACCACAGGCCCCTTGCCCAGGCCGCCCCATACCCCAAGGGAACCCCCACCCTTCAGGGCAAACCAGCTGGCCTCTACCCATGCACCAGGCCTCTATCCTATCTAATAAAAGAGTAATATGCAAATTGACCATCACTCCAACACACAAGATGGCTGCCCCCATGTGGTCAAAGATGGCTGCCCCCATGTGGACACAAGATGGCCGCCACAAGATGGCCAGCAGGGGAGGGCAGTTGGGAGGGACCAGGCCTGCAAGGGAGGGCAGTTGGGGGCAATCAAGCCTGCAGGGGAGGGCAGTTAGGGGTGACCAGGCTGGCAGAGGAGGGAAGTTGGGGGCGACCGGGCCTGCAGGGAAGGGCAGTTGGGAGAGACCCAGGCCTGCAGGGGAGAGCAGTTGGGGGGAACCAGGCCTGCAGGGGAGGGCAGTCAGGGGTGACCAGGCCTGCAGGGGAGGGCAGTTAGGGGCAAACAGGCTGGCAGGGGAGCAGTTAGGCATCAATCAGGCTGGTAGGGGAGTGGTTAGGGGGTGATCAGGCTGGCAGGCAGAAGTGGTAGGGCAATCAGGAAGGCAGGCAGGTGAGCATTTGGGAGCCAGCAGTCCTGGATTGTGAGAAGGATGTCCGACTGCCCGTTTAGGCCCAGTACTACCAGGATCCAGCCTAAACGGGCAGTCGGACATCCCTCGAGGGGTCCCAGATTGGAGAGGGTGCAGGCTGGGCTGAGGGACACACACCCCCGTGCACAAATTTTGTGCAGCGGGCCTCTAGTTTTAACATAATAGCATTAACTTTTTTCCCCCTTAAGTGGTTATGTGCTATCTTTTGAAGTGAAACCTGTGTGGGGAGGACGGGGGTATTTTTCCTAGGTGCTCAGAGTGAAGCTTTATTTGAATACCAGTAGCCAGGTGCAGAGATTCGTGCACATTGAAAGGAAAATAATTAGAAGAAATATTTTAATATTGTTATTTGCTCTTTCTCTATAATGTATGCTGGTTGCCATCTGCGGGGCGATTGGGCTCCAGCCCAGCTCCCTCAGCGCCTGGAAGTGGAGTAGTAGCCCTGCCCCTGCTGCCACCTATGGTCCCTGTCTATGGGGCGATCAGTGGGGGGGCCCTGTTTGTACCCACCTTGGCCTGGCACCACCCACTCACCTGCTCCACCATCCAGCTGCAGCCCCGCTCTTGTCACGGCCCATCAGGGCTGGCAGTGCCTCCACTGCCACCCGCTGCCAGCGCCGCATGGCTGATGCCCGCCATGTCCCGTGCTGTCCCCTAGTGGTCAGTGCATGTCATAGCAAGCGGTTGAACTCCTGGTCGAGGGGACAATTTGCATATTAGGCTTTTATTATATAGGGTGTAGATTATAATCAACATGGTCATAAAAGCAGGTTGGCCTTGCAGTGCTTAAGGGAAATTGGTTAGCAGGTGGATATGATAATCACAGTCCTTGGTGAACAAGGACATGTTAAATCAGAATCAAATGAGGTAAGTCAAGAGGTCTTTTTAAACTATTAAGTACTCTATTATGGTAAATGGACATTTGAATTAATCTAGTGATTCTCAGGAGGTACTAGAAATAAAATTCATCCAGTCTGGATTAAAAAATTACACATATCCTTTATTACTTTACTGTGTTGGGGGTTGCTTCATTATTTTTACCCTTTCACATTTACATGCATTCTGCTTCTATCTATCTATCTATCTATCTATCTATCTATCTATCTATCTATCTATCTATTTATATTTCAGAAGGAAGGGAAAGGGAGAGAGAGAAACATCAATGATAAAAATCATTGATCAGCTGTCTCTTGCATGCCCCCCAATTGGGGACCAAGACGGCAACCTGGGCATGTACCCTGACTGGGAATTGAACCGTGACCTCCTGGTTCATAGGTTGATGTTCAATCACTGAGCCACACCAGCTTAGCCCATTCTGCTTCTTAATTCCACGTAACAGGGCTATGTGCCCACTCTGCCCTTTGTTACATGGTCTATGGATGTGGATGGGTCTCAGCAGCGGTCATTGGCATGGTGGGGGCCCACTGTGATCTAGTGCGAGTAGGATGGTCAATCAAAATAATTCATACTGTGAATTTCAATACATACCATGGCCATTCAGCTGCTTTTCCACTTTGTTTTTATTTATAACATCACCATAACCATCCTACCTATCTTCTTTCTTCAACTATATTTAGGGAACTTCTTTATGGTGTCTTGGAGTTTATAAAGCTTGTTATACTGCATTGCTTTTGATATATACCAACCCAGCAATTTGAGCTGACTGCATATTCTTGGTACCCTCACATTCTCCTTTCAATTCCACTCTGACTGCATATTCAGGAGAGTGTAAACTATTTTATTTATTTTTTGTCAATAACCAGTCAAAAAACATAGCCCCTGGCCCATAGAGTCCAGGCCATTCCCCTTATAAATCAGTATCAGACATTCTAGTTCTTAAACATATTTTGAAGTAGACAAATAGCTAGATAATTAAGTGGTAAATAATTGCAGATGCCAAGAGGTAAGGCAAAAGTAGGAAGGGTGGTTTGCATTGGAACTGGCAGGAAGACATGTTCCTGAGGGCAGGTATTGCTGACGAGGGCTATATGTGACAAGGCACAGTGTGATCCACGTAAGTCAGGCTAGGCCAGTCTTGGAGATATTCAGGAGTTTTTAAGAGAGAATTTAAGAGTTTTCTTGGAGAATTTAAGAGTTTGTTTTTTTTTTTTAACTAAAATCAATGAGGAAAAGGTCACCTAAGTCTTTAAAGCAAAATGGAGAGTAGGAAGAAAGAAACCAGCTCAAATTTGACCCCAGGCTCAGAGATTTAAATAGTTCTTTGCAGGGAGATTTTTTTTCCTGCCTTCTTACAATATGCAATAGGAATAACAGAGAGAAAAAGCAATGGATGACAAGTTAAGAGACCTGACTTCTCATATGGTTCTACTAGTAACAGGCTGTGTGGCCCTGCCCAAATTCCCATTCTCAATCTTAGTGTTTCCATTTCCAAAAGGAAAAAGTTGTACTCAGGAGACCCCATTGAGCCCTGGCTTTCTGAGTTACTGATTCTACTTGTCATCAAAACATCACCAATAGGCTTGGGAGCCCATAAAAGGGGTGTCTCTCATTTTCCGCAATAGTGAGACAGTGCTTCTATATGCATATATGTATATGAGATTGAGATTTTTTAAATATAATTTTACTCAATAATTCAAAACCCCATTCTACTTGTTGGTTAGCCTAACACTGAGAAGAGTGATACACAGCACTCAGTTGTTTAAAAATGACACGTGGAATGAAAGAATAAACGGAGGAGATTCCCACATAAATACTCCTGTAAGTGTCCCTATTACTCCATGGTTTACATTTGCACTCAAATGCAGGCACAATTATTTTTCCACACTCCTTCCCATCCCTTTTTCTCTTAGGATATTTTACTACCTTGAGGTTACTTATACACATTCTAAAGAATAGGGTTTTTTTCCAAAATGCAAATGTAATTGTATTTCTCAAACCACCAGGTAAATCCTGAAGTGAGCTCTCTTAACTAGAAAAGAACATTTTACAGAAAGAAAGAAGTAAAACAGTAAATATGCTCTTATTCAGGAAAATCGAGGACTTATCTACTAGAGTGGTATGGTCTTTCCAAGGAGCTGTACCATTTATGTTCTACAGAAGCAAAGTTCTTAAGCTGAATTGAATGTTTTCAGCCTGGTGGGGCATATGAGTTTATTCAACACAAGACTGGGCTTTGTATAGGTGAATAGACAAAGGTCTAATTGGATTAATGAGCAAAAGTAGTTATTTTTAGGTCCTAAACTCTTGGAAAAGGACAATAGAATATGGATTTGGAACATGGGTAGTAGTTGAATCCACATTTATTTCTTTATCTGAGTATGAAATACAGTTAAATCAGGCTCCTTTGTCCAAAGATGGTAAACACATGGTCTCTTCCCAGCCATCATACATTGTGCTGTGTCTAAAGAAGTGGCAAATATTTGTTGTGTATCTGCTATGTGTTTGTAAGATAGCAGATACACAACAAATAAGATACTTACAAACACTCAAATTTTGCAGGTTTTCTGCTACTGTTTAATATGATCAATAACATATGTGTGAGATCTGAGGAAAACTACAAAATTCTGATTTAAAAAAAAATGAAAGAGCTAAATAAGTGGAGAGAAATTCCATGTTCATGGATAGAAGGCTCAATATTATCAAAATGTCAGGTCTCCCCAACTTATCTATAGACTCAGTCAATCCCAACCAAAATCCCAGCAAGTTATTTTGCGGAAATCAACAAGAACCATGTGATTTCACTCATATGTGGGATAACTGAAAGCAACAAATGAACAAACAAGAAAAACAAACAAAAACTCATAGACACAGACAACAGTATGGTGGTTACCAGAGGGAAGGGGGTGGAGAGGTAGTAAAGTGTAAAGGGAGTCAAATATATAATGACAGAAGAAGATTTGACTTTAGGTGGTGGGCAATATACAAATGATGTATTACAGAATTGTACATTTGAAATCTATCTAATTTTATTAACCAATATAACCCCCAATACATATAATTTAATAAATCAAACAAAAATCTATTTCTAAAGTTTACATGGAGAGGCAGGAAGACTAGTTAGAATCTGTCTTTATTGGGAGATGATAATTTAATACTGTGAATCAAAGAAGTAACAGTAGAAATGAGGAAGTGATCTGTAAACAAAGCCTTCATTGAATGACTAATTCAGCCAGAGTAAAAAGTGCAATTAAAGGAAATGATGGGACCCTTGTCAAGAGATAAGGTGTGTTTCTCCAGAGTATACAGGGAGAATTTAGCAGTGTTTCTTTCTGAAAAGTAAAGTTCCATTTTTAATCTTCTGAGATGGAATGTGACTCAACACTTCTCCCACTCCATTTCTTTTCTCTGGCTCCCAAGCCCTATTGCTCCAGGAGCTTTGACCTTTCCTTAGTTGCTTGGCATCCAGGCAAGTTCTTAGCTGTCAAATTTCTATCCAGGTGGCCTCCATAAATATCTCAACAGAATTTATTTTCTTTAATTTTCTTTGGCCTTGCTTGAGAATTTGCTGATTGGGAGACTGGGGGCGAGTATGCCCAAAGATGGATAGCCACATCTGCTAGTCATTTGGATTAATTATTACACCTGTGTCATAAAACCTGCATTAATAAAGAGGTGGCAAAGAAACTCATACTAGAGCCTAGACAGGACTCTCATTGCTTCCCAACTTTCCATCCCTGTCAGTGGCATGCTACTATCATCCTACTCGCCTGGCATGCCACCTGTAGTGTTCTAAGTTACTTCCTGCATCAGCACCACGACTAGTGTGTCTCTAAGTCCTGTCATGTCTCTTCTCTTCCCCTCCTTTCCCTTCTCTTTCCTTCCTTTCTCTACTCTCCTTCTCTTATCTCTCCTCTCCTCTTCTTTCCTCTCCTTTTCTGTGTGTGTGTGTGTGTGTGTGTGTGTGTGTGTGTGTGTGTGTGTGTATTGGTAGTTGTGAGTAAGCCTTCCAAGAAAGGTGTTGCTTGACCTGAATCTTGAAGTATGGTTAGGAGCAAGTCAGAGAAGAAAGGTGTGGCACATGAGGGATTCTTTCACTCTGTGGTGTTTGCTAGAGGATCAAGTGTTAAGGGAAGGAGTGTAGAGAGGTAAATTAAAAAGGTAGGCAGAGACCAGGTCATGGAGGACCTTGTGGGCAAAGAGGGGGCTCTGAGAATTTTATGTGTAAAAGTAAAATGGGCTATGAGTGTTCTGTAGCTCACTCTTCTCAGATGGATTCAATTGCCCAGATCACATTTGACAGGTTTTGAGGTGAGTGTAATGTAAAGGCACAGCTGTTCCTTGTTCTTGTCTATCCTGCTCCCTTCCCTCTTCCTTTTGCAAAGCTTCTTTTGTGTTAGCACTCCTCCCTCCTATTTCTTTATCTGAAAACCTTTCATAGCCATCTTTTCCTACCTCTTTCTAGTCTATATTCTAGTCTGGATCTTCTCTAATCACATGACACCTAGCATATTACAAATCGTCTCTCTTGCCATCACCTGCCCCTCTGCTTGCCCTTTATACAGTAGAATCTTCTTTGTCAAAAATTCTGATCAAGTTACACTCAGTGCCTTGACTGGGAAGCATGAACCTCATCTTTGATCTATCGATAAGCTGTCAGAAATTTACATGGTTTTGTCTTTTTCTTAATCAAGTATGAATGCTTTTACATTGGTCTTTAAGACTGTCCTTCAGTATTTTTATTCTTATTTATGATTGATCTCTGACCTACAATTATTTTCTGCTCCAGCCAAGCAAACCTGCTTGCTCTCTCATGTGCACAAGTGTTTGATTCTTGGCTACAGGCTGCTTTAAACCTTAATTGCACACAATATCCCTAAATACCTTCCCCCTTTCTTTCTGCCAAGTACCTCTGCAAAATGCTCTCCTGATGTAGCCTTCAGACCGCAATACATGGGGTCCATATTAATTGAATATCTACAGCCTTATGGGAAATTATTGAGAATCCAGTACATAAATGCCCAGAATAGGTACTAAAAAAAAGAATTAAAACAGCCTTGTAGCCCTGGCCAGGGTGGCTCAGATGGTCAGAGCGCTGTCCCGTGCACTGAAGGATCATGGATTTGATTTCCAGTCAGAGCACATACCCAGGTTGTGCACACAGGAAGCAACCAATCAATATTTCTCTCTCACATTGATGTTTCTCTCTCTCTCTCCCCCTCTCCCTTCCTCTCTCTCTAAAGTCAATTAAAAGATAATCTTTGTACTTTTAACCTAGGTGGTGGCTGATGAAAAAAAGATTATAATGTATGAGCCTTTGGCAGAAGTTTTTTTCCATGAGGCAGAGCCCTTTGACACATTTGGGGATGTGAAGGAGAAAGTAGACACTGGCCTAGGCAGTCAGATCTGGAAAATCTACTATGTCAATAAATGAAGTGACAAATGTTGTGACTGCATATCACTCATGATATCAATAAATAGATATAGACATATCTCTTATGTATCACATGTATGCAACATATATCATGCTATATATTAATACATATCTACACTAATAAAAGAGAAACATGCAAATTGACCGTACCTCCACTACGCCCACAAGCCATGCCCACCAGACAATCAGGAGGCAGTATGCAAAATTAACCCAACCAAGATGGCTGCGGCCACGGAGCAAGCAGGAGGCTTGGGTTTCCCCAGCAATGGAGGAAGCCAAGCTCCCCGCCCACCCTGGCCGGCCCTGGCCTCCACTCAAGGCTACAAAGTTTCAATTATAGAAGATAAATAAATCCCAACAAAAATGGCGGCAGCCACGAAGCTGGAAAGAGCAGGAGGCTTGGGTTTCCCCCAGTAATGGAGGAAGCCAAGATTCCTGCCCACCCTGGCCTGCCCTGGCCTCCGCTCAAGGCTACAAAGTTTCAATTATAGAAGATAAATAAATCCCAGATACCAGGGCCTCGGCTTGGGTCGCCGGGGTGTGTGGCCGGCCTGCAAACCACCACAGGCCCCTTTCCCAGGCCACCCCATACCCCAAGGGAACTCCCACTCTGATCTGGGACACCCTTCAGGGCAAACCAGCTGGCCCCCACCCATGCACCAGGCCTCTATCCTATCTAATAAAAGAGTGATATGCAAATTGACCATCACTCCAACACACAAGATGGCTGCCCCCATGTGGTCAAAGATGGCTGCCCCCATGTGGACACAAGATGGCCGCCACAAGATGGCCAGCAGGGGAGGGCAGTTGGGAGGGACCAGGCCTGCAAGGGAGGGCAGTTGGGGGCGATCAAGCCTGCAGAGGAGGGCAGTTGGGAGGGACCAGGCCTGTAGGGGAGGGCAGTTAGGGATGACCAGGCCTGCAGGGGAGGGCAGTTAGGGGCAATCAGGCTGGCAGGGGAGCAGTTAGGCATCAATCAGGCTGGCAGGGAGTGGTTAGGGGGTGATCAGGCTGGTAGGCAGAAGTGGGTAGAGGCAATCAGGAAGACAGGCAGGCGAGAAGTTGGGAGCCAGCAGTCCTGGATTGTGAGAGGGATGTCCGACTGCCTGTTTAGGCCCGATTCTACCGGGATCAGGCCTAAACAGGCAGTTGGACATGCCTCGAGGGATTCCAGATTGGAGAGGGTGCAGGCTGGGCTGAGAGACACCCCTCTCCCGTGCATGAATTTCATGCACCAGGCCTCTGGTTCTATATAATATGTAATATAAATAAATAAGATATACCATATATAAATAAATCCATATCAATATCTATGTAAGAAATAGGAAACCTGGAGGAAACAGGAAAAGAAAAAGGCTATCAATGTGCCCAACATCATTCCTCCCAATTCCTTGCCCCCACAATGTATTTAAATTCTTAAATTGCAACCATTAATGTGCAATTATAGAGAGTGATAATGAAGCTTTATTTCTTTTTGAGGTCAGGAATAGATGACTTTAAAACAAAAGTATGCTAGGGGGATGCAAAGCCTCTTTTAATTTTCCTTTGTCTTTCCTGTTTTCAGTAGAGTGGATAATTTACATAAAATAGTCCTAAATAATTTGACATTGTCTTATAGGGTGGAGGTAGAATCCTTTATATTAGGAGAAAATATTTGTTCTGATTAACTATTTCATATTGAGAAATCATTTTTGTCTGGCCCCATCTCTCATGTACTTTCTCCTTGTTTACTTTTGCATCTTTGCCCTGTCTCATCCTCATCCCCCCTCTTCATTCTGTTTCTCTCCCTTCCATTCTAAAACACATTGCTCTTAAATATAAAGGGAAAGAAAAGGCATTAATCACGCTGCAGGATACAATGCTTAGATGGCTGTAGCTGCTAAAGGAGGTCTGTTTAGCATCAGCCGATTTTTCATTTCCTTTCAGTGGGGACAGTGGGCTGCTCTGCGTCTCTGGGGCAAGCCAGCATGAATGCAGGTATTGAGTATTCAAGAGGAGACAATTAGAATCAAGGGCTGGAGATATAATAGCATTTAAATTAATCGAGTACAGGGACTGAAGTCCTTCAAATCCTCTTTTTCTTTCTCTGGGTTAAAGATATAGATTTTACTAGTAGGCTATTAACTTTGCATTATCTGATACTCCTTCCTACATCATTTACTCTCCTCCTTAGCTGAAACTTGACTTCCTGAATTCTAAAAATTAAACTCTGCAGTTTTGGAAGGATGGAAATACGTGGCCAATATTTTTCCACAGGACATTTGCTGAGTTTGGTGACAGCAAAAGAGGCTTGGGGAGCTGGAATTGAAACATTTAAAAATCAGAGTGAAATCTCTGTCATCTTGGAGGAGTAGGAGATAAAGTTCTATCAGTGTGGGAGATTCAAGATAATTTCAATATTTTGAAACTGCATGGGACGGAGGTTCAAAAGATTAGTTCAAAATCTCTTCAGAGTAAAGCGGAATCTCACATAGCATTTCAGGGCCCAAACTTGCTAGGCTGCCAATCAAAAGCCAATATATAAGCAGCATAATACATTACGAACAAATGGGGTTGGCTTATGATTTATTCCAAGGTTAGCTTAAGATTCAGAAAAATCAACCAATGTAATTGACCATGTTGACAGATAAGGCAGGAGAAAAAAACACACACGTTTATCTCAGTAGATGCAAAGCTTTTGATAAAACTCAACACATGTTTGTATTAGAAACTCTCAGAAAAGTAGGAATATAAGTGAACTTTAATTGATAAAGGCCATCTACAAAACCCCAAGCATACTCAGTACTGTGGCACTGAAAATGTCCCCCCTGAAGTCAGAAACATGAGGATATTTGTTCTCACTAGTTTCATTCACTATTGTACTCCAATGTAATAAGAGAGAAAAAAAAAAGGAAAGTTATAAAGGTTGGAAAGGAAGAAGCAAAAATGCTTTTATTCATAAAGCATGTGGTCTGTACTTTCAAAAATCCCAAAATCTATCATTTGAATCAATGAGTTAATTTAGCAAGGCCAGTATTGTTAACTCATCTAAGATAAATATATAAAAATCAATTGTATATTCTAGCAGTAATTTGAAAATGAATTATAAAATACCCTTTACAGTAGCATCAAAAATAATGAATACTAGGCAGAAAGATAACAGAACATCTCTGAGGAAAATTAGAGATTAAATAAATAGAGAGATGTCCCATGGTCATGAATTAAAAGACTCATGTTTTAAGATATCAATTCTCACCAAGTTTGTCTATAACCAACATCTGTTATTTGCAAAGTTTGGTAAAACTGATAAACACTAGCAGGGGTGATCAAGAAAAAAATACAGTGAAAATCATAGAAAATATATAAATTGTCTGAACTCACCTAAAAGACAGAAATTTTCAAAAGGGAGTAAAAACAAATAAACATTTATATCAATTATACTTTACTTTAAAAATTTAAATATATTTTTTAAATAGCCATATTTTGTTTACCTGATATTAACCCAAATACTATGACAGAAATGACAGCTCTTTACCAGAAGACGTAATCTAAATGGCCAGTGAACATATAGAAGTTTGTGCAATCTCACTGTTCATCAGGGAAATGCAAATTAAAAGAATAATGAAATTCCATTCCTCAAGTAATTCTATAAATATTGATGAAAATGTGGGAAAATAGTCCTATGCAGAACTAATGGGGATACAAATTTGCAAAGCAATATGTCAACATGTAGCAAAGTGCACATCTACAGCTCAGAATTCCCACTAGAATATAGAGAAAGTTCTTGTACTTGTGCACAAGAGCACATTTGAAAAGATTAAGTGTTTCACTATTTATGCCACCTGAAAATTGAAACCTAAATGTCAATCAATAAGGAGGCATATAAATTGTAGCATACTCAGGGTGACCCTACCTACTGATTTGCCTGGACTGTCCAAGGTTATGCCTATTATGTTGGTGTAATTATTAATTGAGCCCATTAGATATATCCATATAATAAAATACCAAATAATTATTTAAATGATTGAAATAAACATGTTAGCATTATATGTTAACCTGGACAAACCTGGGAAAAAGCATAATGTTAAATGAAAAGTCAATTTGTAAATAGATTTATATCTCCTCAATGCCCTTTATGAAAAATTAACAACAAAAATCAAATATATATAGATACATAATATGTGTGCAGGTATAAACATACCTGCTTAAGTTTTTTTTTAAGATCTGAGATTAAAATGTCAAAATGACAGCTGTCAATAAGTATTTGCTGTATTTTTAAAATTATTTCATAAAATTTAACAATATTTTAAAATGTTGCTGCTCTCAGTCATCTTTGGTGCTTTAGAAAATGTTTTTGCTATGGGAAGGAGATTGGGCTGGGTGAGCTTTAAGATGTTTTTGAATTTCATTATTCCACAAATTAAAAAAGCCTTTCTCCAGTAGAAAATGAATTGTTCTTGCTTTGAGGTCACAAAACAGCCTGACTTTGAACAAGCCTATGAACTTAAAATAAGAACTGGATGTGTTGGTCTTAGATAGGTCTTAAGCTTTGAAAGTATTTATTTAACCATTTTCCATTACCCAGCATACAACAAAAGCAGCTTTCTGTGTTTGGCTAGATCTGAGAACATTCTTTGGTATCTGCTCTGATCTGACCAATTGATAAAAGGTGGAGGTAATTTTTACTGGAGTGAAAGTTCCATGTTATTACCCATCTGTTTGATACAATAAGTTTATGTCTGGAGCTCACAGGTGGGGTCATGAGCCTTCTCATAGATCACAGATCTAAGAATGGCTTTGTGATGAGCAAGTTTGCTGCTATGGCAGATGGGACCACATTTCTAAATAAGATGGTTAACAGCTGCACTCTGAAACTGTTTCTTCTTGCTTATTGAGTTACTTCTTTTGATGGATTTGGAAAAAGTTGATGCTCTCTAAGCACAGGGAATACCTTGGTCTACTCATGGGCAATGAAAAAATGTCTAGTGTGCTCCCTGCCTGGCATTATCAGGTGTGAGTGACCCAAAATGTGGATAAACATGGGTCCCATTGTTCTTCTAAGACCGTGGTGAAGCAAGAATCTGGGTCAGACAGCAAGTGCTTCTCTTCTCAAGGGCCTAAGCTGTTACTGTAGTGTAAAGCTTAATATATAACTGCCAGAGTTGAATAGGACACTGAAGATAAACTCCCATCTAATGCATATATTATATCACCTCTATACAGATTCAATGCCCAACATCTCTCATACTATAAATCAAAGGATATTTTCCTTCATTATCATCTCATTAAAAAACAAAACACAAACATAGACTTTGTAAGAGTTTTCCTATAGTATTTAATAAAGTAAAGAGCAAAGGAGTATTTGGAGTCAGACCTTGGGTTGAATTCTAGTTGTACTATTTCCTAGTTTTATACCCAGACAAAGGCCTTAAACAGTTTCCTCATCTATAAAATGAGGTTAAATATATTAATAATTATAATTATTCCGTGAATCATCTCATATACTGTAACAATTTCATTGTGCCTGAGCCACAGTCCTAATGTACCATTTGTTCTACATTCAATTCCCCTCATTTATATTTGCAAGTAATTTAATAATAATAATAAAGGAGAGAGAGAATAAGAGAGAGAAACAGAAAGAGAGAGAGACCAATTCTGAAATGTGTCTTCCAAGCACAATCTGGCCCTAAATTTATTTTTATCAATTTCTATATACTTTGACTTTTTTTTAAAATATATATTTTATTGATTTTTTACAAAGAGGAAGGGAGAGGGATAGAGAGTTAGAAACATCAATGAAAGAGAAACATCGATCAGCTGCCTCCTGCACACCTCCTACTGGGGATGTGCCCGCAACCAAGGTACATGCCCTTGACCGGAATCGAACCTGGGACCCTTCAGTCCATAGGCTGACGCTCTATCCACTGAGCCAAACCAGTCAGGGCAACTTTGACTTTTTATAATAAGCATAATTTCTTTTATAATTAAAATAAACGAAAAAATAATAACCTTAACTCTCAAGAAAACTTCACTTTCACACCCTCCCCACAAAATACAGACCACCTCTCATCTTCTTCCTCTGATATTGTGCCTCCTCCCCTCTCACTCACAGAGAAGCACTATTTCCACACAGTCTTCACCAGCTAAGCAGGTTTTCATAGAGTTTTACTTAATATTAGCAAAATAAAACACCCCACCCTCATTTTTCCAAATAGCACCCTTTTATTATGCTGTTCAATATGCTTTTTCAAAACCCTCCTAGAGACTGACTACTGCCCCATCTCCACAGAAAGCCCTCCTTGGCAGTAAACTTCCACTCCAGGAGAGCATTTATGACATTCTATGCTATTGGCAAGATATCATTAGGATCACGTGTATGTGTGTTTCGAAAGAAAATGTCTCTTTAGTGTTTTCAGAATAATACTATTTAACATTTGACCCACAGAGAAAATCTGGGACTGTTATTGCTGTCCAAATCAAATTATTTTGTAGTTTGCCCTGACTGGTTTGGTTCAGTGGATAGAGCGTCAGCCTGCGGTCTCAGGGATCCCAGGACCAATTCCAATCAAGGGCATGTACCTTGATTGCTGGCACATACCCAGTGGGGAGTGTGCAGGAGGCAGCTGATGGATGTTTCTCTCTCATCGATGTTTCTGACTCTCTATCCCTCTCCCTTCCTCTCTGTAAAAAAATCAATAAAATATATTAAAAAATTATTTTGTAGTTCATTAAACAAAAGAAAGAGGAGGAAAACAGAACAAAAGAAAAGCAGCCCATCATATTTTCTTTCAATAAAATCTGATATGTTGAAATCTACAAAGAAATGAGGGCAATTTGAGTTATCAGAGCGGTTAGGAGGTCAAAGTTAAATGAGAACTTAGCACTGAATCCAATCCCTATGTTTTACCAATAAAGAAACTGAAGCCAAGAGAGATGAGATTATTTGCACAAGAGCACATGACAAGGTGGAGCAGAGTTGGAATTATGTCCTCCATCTCCCACCCCCCAGTAGAGAAGTGAGCATATGCAAGGCCCTGGACTCAGAGAACCTGAAGAGACATTTCTCCAAAGCAGACATACAGATGCCTAATTGACACATGAAAAGATGCTCAACACCATTATTCATCAAATAAATTTAAATTAAAACCACAATGAAATCAACAAACAGCAGGTTTTGGTGAGGATGTGAAAAAATGGGAACCTTAATGCACTGTTGGTGGGATTTCAAATTAGTGCAGTCACTATGGGAAAATGTATGGAGGTCCCTCAAAAAATTAAAAATAGAACTACCATATGCCCCAGCAATCTCACTTCTGGGTATTTATCAAAGAAATCCAAAACACTAATTCAAAAGGATATATGCATTCCTATGTTCCATACAGCATTATTTATAATAGCTAAGATATAGAAGCAACCTAAGTGATGGAGGA
Source organism: Plecotus auritus (assembly GCF_963455305.1). Classification (NCBI taxonomy): domain Eukaryota; kingdom Metazoa; phylum Chordata; class Mammalia; order Chiroptera; family Vespertilionidae; genus Plecotus; species Plecotus auritus. The sequence goes on from NC_137778.1 coordinate 33,305,548, forward strand.
CTGGAAGATATTCCTTGAAAACAGTAAACAAAGAAAGTAGGAATGGCTATACTAATATCAGAAAAAAAAATAGACTTTATCAAAAAGGCTACAAGAGACAAAAAAAAGACACTTCATATTAATAAAAATTTTAATACAGCAAGAAGATATAATTATAATCATTTACATACCTAATAACAGACCATCAAAATACATGAAGCAAAATTTACACAATTGGAGAAATATATAGAATAGCTGGATACTTCAACACCCATTATCTCAATAACAGATAGAACAACCAGACAGAAAATACGTAAGTAAATTTAGTACTGAAACAAAACAATATTCCAAGTAGATCTAACAGACATACACAGCACACTCTTCCCAGCCACAATAGCATACACAGTTTTCCCATGTGCACTGGGACATTCTCCAGGATAGAGCATACGTGAAGCCACAGATTAGGTTTCATGGTAATCATGGTTCCTAGAGAGCATTCGATTAACCTGCTGTGTTGTCCCAACTTACAGAATTTGACAAGATGTACCAGGGACTTCCAGTCACCATTGGCTCTTGTCTTTTGTGAGTGCCCTTACACAAAACAGGCCTGAACGCAATCGATATGCATGGCTGTGGGCTGCAGACCTTTCTGATTTGGTGCTCCAGTCTTTCCTTCCAAATTCAATGCTTACTGCACATCGATTACTTTCCAATAGTGAATTCAGTCAGGAATAAGGAAAGGTCAACAGAGAAGCCCTCCAAGTATATCAAAGGATGAAAGAACTGGAAAGAAGAACCTCAACAGCATAATTAAGAGAATTTAAATTTGCTGAGCAACACTGAACACCAGTTGTTGCTTGTTTTCTCACCATACCTCTTATATTATTTTCTATTTCACACAAAAAACTAAGGCTCAGCCTTCTTGCTGAATATTATCAACAGATCAAATATCTGTCTGTGAATCCTGTGTTTATGGGTGTATCTTAGTTAATCATAAGCAGAAACTCTCCATCTTATGCACCTTTGAATTCTTCTCAGCACTGGGCATAGTGCCTAGTACATACTCAGTTTTCAATAAATATTGTTTAAAGGAAGAAATGTCCTAATAGGACACATGTGATATCTCTTGGCTATTGCTCTGATTTGGTTTGAGATGTTTAAGTATGAATTATCTAGTTTTCTAAAATCTACTTGGCAGGCTGAAGATTTCCTGGGTCATCTTCTTACTTTTGTTTCTATCACGGGAAAGAAAGATAATAAAATAAACTCTGTAGCTCTTTTCTTTAGATAACCAAACATTTGTGATATTTAAACAGCCATTTCTCCTTTTATCCAGTTCTGGCTTATTTTTACACATTTTATTGTGGATTCAAATGTGCAAGAGGAAAATGTAGTTGTGTTCTTTTTTAACCTGCTTTTCATTTTGATCAGTTTCTCAAACACCTGGAGGACTAATGTGGACCACCCAGAGGAATGCCATCTGAAACCTTCCAGCAGCTCATGCTAGTGCAAGATCAATGGTGACACTATAGACCTGAGTTATTATTATTCCATCTCTGCCAATACCTGGCCGTGACACTGTCCTGTACTTAACTTGCCCTGTACTTCTCTTTCTTTTCTAGGGGCATTATGAGACTCAAAAGAAAGAATACATTTTTTTAAACTTTGTACTTCGAAAAATATAAAATGCAATGAAAGTATAAAGCATTGTTACAAACAAGTTTTTAAAAAGGGGAGCCATACAAATTAAACAAAATCTTATGGATCTTTGTGACCACCCACATTGCCATCTGCAAACAAAAAGAGAAGTTCTTTTATTTTAATTTTGTTGCTGCATTCTTTGGCAAAAGAGACAATTTGTTTAGCTGCTAGAACCAAAATAGAAGTAGCAATGTAGCAGAAGACCATAGCTATGAAATATCTCTTACCTCCGGAGAATAACCGATAGTTCAATTCTCACACTAAAAAATGTATGTTTGGCTCTCCCCTACTTCCCTCAGGTTGTGTGCTAGGCATATGGTACAGCAGATCTGAGTGTTTAAATAAATAATCTGGTGAAGCAGAACTTTGAGAACAAATGTCACCTTCCCCCAAAATAAGAAGGCTTTGTGATTATTATAATCTTACAGGAATGCTCTCTAGCTAATAAACTATAAATATTGCTGTATGGAACACTTTCTTACCCTCAGCCTTCCTGAAAATATCTTAAACAACAGATTTTTGAGGCTGATAAAAAAATGATGGAAACCCAACTGAAAGTTTAATCAAAAAAGGGAATTTATAGCCTTGATTGTAAAGCCCAAGGCTCATGTTGGCATTGGCTTATTCCTATGATACAAATTCTTCCCCATAATCAATTTAAAGCTATTAACATGACATTACTGAATGTGGAGTTGGGAAGAACGGTGGCTATTGAGAACCAGTATGAGCCAACTCCAGCACACTTCTGCCTATGTGCTGGGCATGGTGCTGTGTGCCAAAAGTACTGAGTTATGTAAAACATGGTCCCTCTCCTGACACAGGGAATGAGAAGGGAAGAAGAGGGCTCTTAACAGTTATTACAACATGCACTAAGAACTTAAATTTGTTTAGTGTTTAATTTTGAAAAAGTTACTTAGCCTCTCTGGGGCTCAGTTCCCTGGTCTATAGAAAGGAGATAGTAATAAGGTCTGCCTCAAAAAGCTGGGGAATGAAATGAATTGATATATGTAAAGCATTGAGAACAATTTCTCATTCATGGTGAGTACTCAGCAAGGGTTTGCTGTTGATACATTATTATTGTCATTTTCTAATCCCAACACAAGCCCTATGATTGATGTGTATTGTTATCTCCAGTGAAGAAACTGAGAGGTTAAGTGGTTTGCCTAAAGTCAAATATAACACAATTAAGCAGGTATGTGACCCTGCGTCTGTATAATTCCAAGTCTCATACTTGCCCTACACTCCACACTAATAACACTATTTATCATATACCCATTCTGAACCAGAAGTTTTAAGTACATTTTCTACTGTATTCTTCACAACAGTACAATGAACCAGGGCTTTCTATTTCTATTTTACAGATAAGGAAACTGAGGGTCAGAGGATTAAATATTTTTTATTTTGCAGCAAAGCAAGAAAGAACTTATTGGCTGCAGCAAAAACAGACTCAGGACAGTGAAACCAGGAAGGGCATAGAAGCAACAGGAGAGCCTAGCTGTGCTGCTTTGGATCGCAGAGAAGTTTGAAAAAAGGGGTACTCAGAGACAGGCTCAGGGAGTTAGTCTGGGACTAGCTGCCACTACCCACTGCTCCCCTGGTTGCAAGTCTCTGGGGGTCTCCCAGAATCTAGGGGATAAGTGCACGTGTGGGAAAGAGTGGGGAAAGGGAATGGCATGGGGGAGAGTGTGCTGCGTTAAGTAATTTTTAAAACCATACAGCTGAAATTTGAAGCAAGTCTGAAATGGAAATGTACCCTTAACGACTCTGCTAAATGACCAACAACTATTTTTACCATCATTTGGAGCCATGTTTCTTCACTCTACCCTGAGACAGGATGTGGAATATGGGTAACGTGGAATGTGCCATAGGAGAGACAGGAATCCAATGCGTAACAGCAACAGAATGAAGGGAGAGCTATTTCTGTCTTGTTTTTCTTACTGCAGGGTCTTGTTGGATGAATACAGGCTGATACGACGAGGAGTACATCTATTATAGAGTAAACTATCCGAACAGAAGCAAAAAGGTTTGAGGATATGTGTATGTTTGGTGAATAGCAAGGCACCTAGGCAGGCATCATAGGATGGGCAGCTGACGATAGAAGGGTCAGCCTGGATTACAGAGGGTTTTTCTGAGCACCACACTAAGAAACTTGGGCTTCATTCTTGGGCAGTCAGAAATGCCTGAAAATGTTTGAGAAGGGGAACTACATGAACTGGCCTGTATTTTGGAAAACAAGGCTTGAAGCAATATGTAGGATAGACTGAATGGAAGGAATCTGGAGCCAGGAAGATGAGTTATATGTTATTGCAATAGTTTATGCAAGAGATTATGAAAACCAGAATTAGGGTGGAGTTGGAAAGCAAGGGATGACTCTGAGAAATACTTAGAAATAGTATTAACAGGATCATCTCCACTAATGAAAAAACAACAACTCTGCATACATAAGATAATGGGGGCACATCACTAACAGTATTTTAATTCACCACATCTTTATTGAGCACTTACTAGAAGACAGGTGTTATATTAGGCATTGACAGGAATATCAAGATAAGAAACAGCTTCTATACATTTTTTTACTTACTATTTGTCATTCCAAGCCTTTTACATGCATTATCTAAATTAATCCTCACAACAACCTTATGCAATCGTTGCTATTATTTTTTCTAATTTACGAATGAGGACACCAAAAGTCATAGAGGCAAAATAATTTGCTGAATGTCACACAGTTAGAGAGTGACAACGCCCACAATGTATGCCTAGTACCTACCTAGCACAGTAGGTGAATAATCACATTAATATAGGCCAAGACATTCTTCTCTGGCCTGAACAGTTGTAGTGGCTTCTTAACTGGCCTTTTGTGCTTCTATTCCTCTTACTTCTCTCTTCTTTACTCATTAGCCAGAATAATATCTTTAAAACCAAGCAAGTCACTTTCCTGCTTAAAGCCTTTCTGTGGTTTCCCACTGCACTTAGAATACAACCCAAGTACTTTCCTGGGCCACCCAGCCCTGTGTAATTGACCCTGATCACTGCTCCTGCCCACCACACTCCTCTTGCTCCTTGGCCATCATAGTCCGACAATACCAAATTTCGTGCAGGCTCTGCAATATTCTACCCGTGCTCCTACCTCAGAGCCTTTGCAAATGCTGTTCCCTTTACCAGGCACCATCTCCCCTTTCTTTACCAACTAAACTCTTACATACACTTTTTTTGTGTGTGTGTTCACTTGTTTGTTATGCTAGAGTCTGAGTCAAAAGAAAAAAAATAGTAATATTGATCCTGACATTAATATTTTGATTTTTATGATGGAATTTTTACATTAATTTTATTTTTTAAATTTTTGCATTAAGATATTATTGATCTTGATTACTGAGTTTTGGGGCACCCCCTTAATACTTGTACCAAAGGCAAGTGCCTCCCTTCCTTCCCCCTAGTCCCAGCCCTGGTTATCTGTCTCTCCCACTGACCTACAAGCTTCAGGGAGCAGGGACCAGGTCTTTTTGTTCACTAATGTATCCACTGTGTGTGACAGAGTGAGTGGCTTAGAAAAAGGAACAGGTGAAATTTGTTGAATGATTGAATGAACATTAAAATGTATCAGCTCATTTCATCATCACAGTAATTCTGTGTTTGGGTATTCTCTCCTGTTTATAGGTGAATAAACTGATGTTAAAGATGTGAAATAGCCTGACCAAGGTAGGTACACAGTTAATTAATACACAGCGGAGCTGGAATTTGAATCCAAGCCTCTGACTTTGGATCCAGGGCTTTCCCATTTCACCGGCCTCTGTCCTGAGACACATGCAAACAGCAGCAAGACTTTTATCGAGGCTGCTAAAGAAAGAGATTCTGGGTTACATGGGAAGCTGGACTAGTTGACTTAGAAGTTCTCTTCAAATACTTAATACTCTTTAATTATATTATCATCACCTTATAGGATGGGCTTTGGTGCTGAATAGAACTTGATAACCTCCATGTATTCACCTGAAAAGTAGGAAGTACATTTCTGACTTGTAAGCATTAAATAAAATGGTATATGTCAGTTGCCAAATAGTGTTTTCCACCTAGGAGATATCAAGTGTTATCCCATATAATAAAGAGGTAATATGCAAATTAACCCTCATGCCCTCACAAGATGGCTGCCTACGACCAGGCCGACAGGGGGGTTAGTGAGGGACGACCAAACAACTGAATAAGCAGGCTGAGTGGGGTGACCAGGCCAGCAGGGGGGTTAGTGAGGGATGACCAAACAACTGAGCAGCAGGCTGCGTGGGGCAACCAGGCCAGCAGAGGGGTTAGTGGGGGACGATCAAACGACTGAACAAGCAGTCTGCGTGGGGCAACCAGGCCAGCAGAGGGGGGCAGTAAGGGGTGACCAGGCCAGCATGGGGGGCAGTTAGGAGCAACCAGGCTAGCAGGGAGGGGGCAGTTGGGGGTGACCAGGCAGGCAGGCAGGTGAGCGATTAGGAGCCAGCGGTCCAGGATTGTGAGAGGGATGTCTGACTGCAAGTTTAGTCCCAATCCCCAGGATCAGGCCTAAACCAGCAGTTGGACATCCCCAAGGGGTACCGGATTTGAGAGGGTGAAGGCTGGGCTGAGGGGACCCCCCACCCCATGCATGAATTTCATGCACCGGGCCTCTAGTTAATTATAATTATCATCACTAACTTGGGTGAGAGTAAGAACCCTGGAGTGGACAGTGAAGTAACTTCTCCTTCCTTCTAGCTCCATAGAGGGTGCAGTTGTCCAAGTGGAAAGAAGAGAATTAGACTCTCTAACTCACTTTTGTATTTTCGTTCCCGATGGGAAGAAGGTCACTCAATCTTACTTGCAGTTGAGAGTCTTAGGCTCTGAAATTGAACCAGAAACAAGATCTGCTGGTTTTCACCTAACACTCCTGCCTCTGGACTTTCTTAGGTGGAACTAATTTCCAGCAGCCTCCAACCAAGCCCTCTTTTTCTTGCCTTTCTCTGCTAGTCAGCTAGATGACCTGGCACTTGGGAGGAATGGGGTGCGGGGCGGGGGGAGAGGTTCCATTTTACAGAGAAGGTCTCTCCAGTACAAGCAGCATTATCTATAAAACATCTCCACATGGAGAGAAGGGAGAAGAATGTTTTATCTCCTGACAGTAAAGTCAAAATGAGTGTTTCATGGGAGAGGGTATGGTTTCAATCAGCTGAGGTTGCATGTGGAAGCTTCCTGGCTCCTCTCCTTCACCTTTTCTTATGCCAGAATCTTACACCAAAGAGGCTGATCCAGGCCAGTGATAGAATTATATCCAGTGCGATGCTTGCCCCTGAGGTCAACTTCATAACCTCTAGAATGGTGTGGGTCTCATAGCAGGCACCCAATAAACACATGTTGAGTGACTGTATAATGGACAACTTTACACACATGCTCACAAATTTACAGGCCTCTGGTATGAAGCATCTGTCTACAGACACTTTCTCCTTTGAATTTTCTTTCATGTTTTTTTTTCTTTCACTTTCTTGGTTCATTTGTTATTCCCCTTCCCATCTTTACACACACACACACACACACACACACACACACACACACACACACACACCCTGAAGATCAAAAAGATGTGGAGGTATAACAGATCAATTTTACTTAAAATAAAAGCAACTGCAGACTGACAGTGTAATGTACCGCAGCAAAATTTCCTATTCTGCTGCTAGTTCAACTGATATACAAATGTAAGTTAGGCTTGACTGAGTTTGCTCTATTATCTGTATAATTTAATATTTGGTATCACTTTAGGGTGGGGTTGGTGAGGCATGATTGGCTATTAAAACCTGAGTAAAGCATACAGGGCGGCAGATTCGGAGACCAAAAAGTAAACAGTTAATTTACTAAGGGGAAAATAAGATGAGAATACATATTGACATAAGATGAGAATACATATTGACAAGGGGTGGCAAGAGAGATCGAGAGCAGACTGGAACAGAGACAGACTAGGAAAGGTAGGCTACTTACCTACCTGTCACTGCTAGAAACAGTGTGATTTGACAGACAAGGCCAGAGGCCCAACATGGACTTTATGTCACAGTGTTCCGTGGCCATGGGAATGCTATGGAGGGTCTTTAAGATATTGTGAAGGTTATACTGATGTCACCCTGTTTATTCAAGTTCTTGCAACTGGCCCTCTGGTTGGTTCTGGAGAAAAGTAACTTACAATAAAAAATTAAAAAAAGAAACTAGCAACATGAGAGAAATAAAAATGGAAGGTTCTCTTTCCAACTTTTGCAATTCAGAAAAATATAAAAGTGAAGAATGGGAATAGCTACAGGGTGCTAATAGACTATCTCCAGAAAAAAATCTTCCTAAATACAGAGTGGACAAAAGTAGGTGTACAGTGTGAGTACGAAAAACAGAGTTTACTCTTGTATTATTATTTATTAATTATTGTATTATTTTCCACACAACCAACTGCAAACTTACTTTTGCCCCACCCTATATTAAATGCAGCAGTCACAAATAGACAAGGTCCTTTAAAAGCTATTAAAACAGGGGCAATTCCAGAAATTAACAGGCAAAGCTAAAAGTAAACATATGTGTTAAATGAGTCAATGTAACACACTATGTTTGTTACCTATTTAAAAAAAAAACAACAACACAAAACTCTTTCCAATTGGATCACAAAGCAAAACTCACATTTACTAGTATAACAAATACAAGGCACAGACCTAAACTTAAAAAAAAAAAATTGATAATTTATTGAAAAAAAATGTGCAACTATATCCTAGGTAGATGCAAACAATTTAGCACAAGATTATATTCAAGTTAAAAAGCATAGAAAACACAGACTGACAGCTGTCAGAGGGGAGGGGAGTCAGGGGGAACTGGATGAAAGAAAGTGAAGAGATTACCAAAGAAGATATATGCATTACCTGTAGACACAGACAACAGTGAGGTGATGGCCAGAGGGAAGGGGGGCTCTGAAGGCTAGGTAGAGGTAGGCAAAGGGAGAGGGGGAATGGGAACAACTGTAATAATATCAACAACAAAAATAAAGTTAAAAATTAGCATTTAAAAAGCATATAAAACAAAGTACCTCATAATGTTAAATTTTGTCAATAAATATAAAAGTTATACTATATTTCTTTAAGCTCTATTGTTTTTCTCACAACTTTCTTTTCACTTTGCTGTTAACACTAACTTCTTAGGACCCATGGTGACCTACTGTACATGTTTAATAATAATAAGCAGCAAAAAAACATAAAAATATTCACAGCCCAACCTCCTGAGATGTTAATAACTCGGTAAACTGACTCATATCCATGCATTCTCTAGCCTTTGTTGCCTGAGAGATGCAGGACTGATCACACAGGTATGAGCATCTGATAAAAGGGTTGTCTGGTTGAGAACCAAAATTTTGTTCAACAACTGAGGCATTTTTTTCAGTGAACAACTTGATCGAAAACCTGCTATATGGGAGAAAATATTCGCCAATGATACATCTGATAAAAGGTTAATTTCCAAAATATATAAAGAATTTATACAACTTAACACCAGGAAGACAAATAATCCAATTAAAAATATGGGCAAATGACCTGAATAGACACTTCTCCAAAGAGGACATACAGTTGACCAAGAGACATGAAAAAATGCAAATAAAAGCTACAATGAGGTTTCACCTCACACCTGTTAGAATGGCTACTATCAATAAAGCAACAAACAACAAACAACTTGTAATAATATCAAGTAGGTAAGTTTAAAAAAAACACACAAAACTCTTTCCAATTGGATCACAAAGCAAAACTCACATTTACTAGTATACTAAATACAAGGCACAGACCTAAACTGAAAAAAAAAGACTGGCAGGTGAGGATGTGAAGAAAAGGGAACCTTTATACATTGTTGGTAAGAATGCAGACTGGTGCAGCTACTGTGGAAAACAGTGTGGAGTTCCCTAAAAAAAATTAGAAATGGAAATGCCTTTTGACACAGTGATCTCACTTCTGGGAATATATCCTAAGAATCCCAAAACACCAATAAGAAAAAATATATGCACCCTATGTTCATAGCAGCATTATTTACAATAACCAAGAACTGAAAACAACCCAAGGGCCCATCAGTAGATGAGTAGGTAGATAAAAAAGGTGTGGAATAGTACACAGCTGTAAAAAGGAAGGAACTCTTACTCTTTGCAATAGCATGGATGGACCTGGAGAGTATTATGCTAAGTGAAATAAGCCATTTAGAGAAAGATAAATACCATATGATCTCACTAATATGTGAAATCTAATGAACCAAATACACTGATTAACTAAATAGAACCAAAAGCATGGATACATGGAACATATTGGCCAGTGCCTGAGGGGAGAAGGGTGCGGGTGACTGGATAAAGAAGGTGAAGGGATTAGCTAAAGAACATACATGCAGACTTCTGGGGCCAAGATGGCAGTATAGGCAAACATCAGTACTCACTGCCTCCCACAACCACATCAAAATTACAACTAAAATACAGATCAACCATTATCCAGAACCACTGAAAAGCTGGCTGAATGGAAGTTGTACAACTACAGAAGTAAAGAAGAAAACACAGAAACTCGCAAGAGATGCGGAGACATGGAACAAGCTGGTCTGGTACCCACGTGTGCCGCTTTTTTAATTGGGAGGGAGTATGTCTCTGCGGAGGCTGCCCAGAGGAGCAAGGGGTCCCAGCCCCACACCAGGTGCCCAGCCCAGTGTTCCTGAGCTGGGAAAAGAAGTCCCCATAACTATGGGCTGTAAAATCCAGCGCGGATTGGGGCTCAGTGACACAGAGGCTGCTGGAGACCCAGCTGCTCCTTGAACTGAACTTACAATGTCCCTTTTCCTCTGAGCTCCAATGCCAGGGTGAGGCTCTGAGGGACACAGACACATATGAGGACGAACTGGATTGTCTGGCATCCAGGCAGGAACTCGGGGGAAGCTTTCTCCCAGATGGAGCTGTTTGCAGGGGTCACTGTGGGACCTTCCCAGTATCAGGGCTGACTGGCAGCCATATCTGTTTGCTCCACCCTGGTGATTCCTTTAGACCACACCCTACCCAACTTGTTTTCAGCGGATTTTGCATATGAATGGCCTATTCTTGCTCAGGCTAAAATATGTCAAATAAGCTGCAGCCCCAAATCTATCAATAAAAGGCCCAAGACCCAGCACCAGCACCACAGCTGGGCCTCATCTAGGCACTTCCAAACCTGATACAAAAAGGAGGAATCTGTAGTTCTCTCTGTAGCTCCTGCTTGGTGTCCCCAGGCAATGGCTGACTTTCCTCCATGGAGACCCAAGAGCCAGTGTATCCAGTGGTCATTGTCAGACCATACCAGATTACAACTCTACACATTCATAAGCAACACACTCAAGGGGTAGACTCAGTGAGCACCAAAGCCCCACTGAAGCAAGTCCTGCACCAGAGTGTCTCCTGCATAGCAGCTTTCCCACTTCAGTCACAGCTGGTCCTCACAGCCAATTGTCCTGGAGGTCAATTCCTCCCAGTGACAGCAACAGCAAACAAATCTCAACAACAACCAGACTGTGCACACAGCCCACAAAGAGGTGCACCTAGAGTGTAAATCTCAGGTGACTGGGGAGGTTGAGCCACTGAGCCCTATAGGACACCTACTACACAAGGCCACTCTATCAACTCAAGGAGGCATACTAGTCGCAGCTCTACCCAATACATAGAAACAAACACAGGGAAGCAGCCAAAACGTGGAGACAAAAAAAAAAAACCATGTAATAAATGAAAGAAATGGAAGAAAGCAAACTACTGAATATAGAGTTCAAAATCACAGTTATAAAATTACTCAAGAAGCTTCTAGAAACCTCTAAGGGACTTAGTGAGACTTTCAAGGATCCTAGTGAGAATGCCAAAAAAATGGAAAAGGACCAGTTATAAATTAATCATACACTGACTGAAATAAAGAATAATATACAGGGATTCAACAGTAGACTAGAGGATTCCGAGAATCAAATCAACAATTTGAAATATGAGGAAGGAAAAACCACCCAACCAGAAGATAAAAAATACAAAAGACTCCAAAATATGCAGATAGTGTAAGGAGCCTCTGGGACAACTTCAAGCATACCAATTTCTGAATTATGGGGGTTCCAGAAGAAGAGAGAGAGCAAGATATTGAACATCTATTTGAAGAAATAATGACAGAAAACTTCCCCTACCTGGTGAAAGAAATAGACTTACAAGTCCAGGAATCACAGAGAGTCCCAAACAAAAGGAACCCAAAGAGGACCACACCAAGACACATCATATACCAAAGGCTAAAGACAAAGAATCTTAAAAGCAGCAAGAGAAAAGTAGTTAGTTACCTACAAGGGAATGCCCATAGGATGGTCAGCTGATTTCTCAACAGAAACTATTCAGGCCAGAAGGGAGTGGCAAGAAATATTCAAAGTGATGAATACCAAGGACCTACAACCAAGATTATTCTACCCAGAAAAGCTATCATTTAGAATTGAAGGTCAAATAAAGAGCTTCATAGACAAGAAAAAGCTAAAGGAGTTCATCACCACCAAACCAGTATTATATGAAATGTTAAAAGGTTATTACTTAAGAAGAGGAAGAAAAAGAAAACGAAAAAGATAATATGAACAATAAAATGGCAACAAATACATATCTATCAACAAGTGAATCTAAAAATCAAAATAAACAAATAAGAAATCTAATGAACAAAATAAACTGGTGAATAAAATAGAATCAGAGGCATGGAAATGGAACAGACATAATTCTCAGAGGGAAGGGGTGGGGGGGGGAGGGTGGGAAGAGATTAAACAAAGATCTTATATGCATATTAGAGGCCCAGTGCATGAAATTCATCCACTAGGGGGGGAAAGGGGTGTCCCTCAGCCCAGCCTGCACCCTCTCCAATTTGGGACCCCTCAGGGGATGTCTGACTGCCAGCATCCCCCTCACAATCTGGGACTGCTGGCTCCTAACAACTTGCCTGCCTGCCTGACAGATTGCCCCTAACTGCTTCTGCCTGCCAGCCTGATAGCCCCCTAACCACTCCGCTACCAGCATGATTGACACCTAACTGCTCCCCTGCCAGCCCGATCGCCCCCAACTGCCCTCCCCTGCTGGCCATCTTGTGGTGGCCATTTTGTGATGTCGTGGGGGTGGCCATCTTGTGACAACATGGGGGCGGCCATCTTGTGGCGGCTATCTTGTGACAATGTGGGGGCGGCCATCTTGTGGTGGCTATCTTGTGACAACGTGGGGGCAGCCATCTTGTAATGACATGGGGCAGCTATCTTGTTGTGGCCATCTTGTGACAACATGGGGGAAGCCATCTTGTGATGACGTGGGGTGGCCATCTTGTGACAGCGTGGGGGCAGCCATCTTGTGGCGGCCATCTTGTGATGATGTGGGGGTGGCCATCTTGTGATGTGAGGGTCAATTTGCATATCACCTCTTTATTATATAGGACTAGAGGCCTGGTGCATGAAAATTTATGCATTCTGGGGTGGTGGGGGGGCCCTCAGCCTGGCCTGTACTCTCTTGCTGTGCAGGAGCCCTCAGAAGATGTCTGATGGCTGCCTCCCTCTGCGGGAGGCAAACAGGCAGGCCAATCAGGGGATGTTGCCTACCTGGCGAGCGGCTGACCCTGCCCCCTGATCACCCATCTGCCCCAGCTGGTTGCCACTGCCCCGCCCCCCCCCCCAATCACCATCCCCTCCCTCTGCCCACTGGCATGCACCTTGGCTGGCCTGGTGCCACCTGCTCGCTGGCCCCACACCCCACCGAACAGTAGTTCTGCCGTTCAGTCAATTTGCATATTATGCTTTTATTATATAGGATTATATATGATATGCATTACATATGGACACAGACAATAGGGTAGAGAAGGTCTGGGGTGGGGTGGGACCCGGGTGGAGGGCAGCTATGGGGGTGGGGGGTTGAGGGTCATCTGTAATAATCTCAAAATAAAGATTAACAAATAATAAAATAAATAAATAATGTGACTTTTATAGGTGAAATAATAAATGAGTTCAATGTTCTTAAAAAAAGAAAAGAACATACATGCATACCCCATGAACATGAACAATAGTTTGGTGAAGGCCAAGGGACGGGGAGTGGGGAGTGGGTGGAGGTGGACAAAGTTGGGGAAGGGAAGGGGGACACCAACAATAATGTTAATTAAAAAAAAAAGTTTGGCCTGGCCAGCGTGGCTCAGCGGTTGAGTGTCGAACTCTGAACCAGGAGGTCACAGTTCAATTCCCAGTTAGGGCATATGCCTGGGTTGCGGGCTCGATCCCCAGTGTGGGGCATGCAGGAGGCAGCCAATCAATGATTCTCATCATTGATATTTCTATCTATCTATCTCTCCCTCTCCCTTCCTCTTTGAAATCAATAAAAATATATTTTAAAAAATAAAAAACAAATAAACAAAAAACAGATGGTAAAAGTTTGTATCTAGGACTAGAAGGGATAAAGCAAATTTTGTCATCAGTACATATTCTAATTCTGACATATAATAGACATTTTATAAATGTTTGCTGAATAAATAGATGGACTGAAAATTCTTGGGCCAGGCCTTGAAAACCATAGGCTTAATTTTATTACTAATGGGAGATAAGGTTTTAAGACAAGATGATGGAATGCTTTGAAAATGTCCCCTGTGGCCCTAACTGGTTTGGCTCAGTGGATAGAGCGTCAGCCTGTGGACTGAAGGGTCCCAGGTTCGATTCCGGTCAAGGGCATGTACCTTGGTTGCGGGCACATCCCCGGTGGGAGGTGTGCAGGAGGCAGCTGATCGATGTTTCTCTCTCATCGATGTTTCTAACTCTCTATCCCTCTCCCTTCCTCTCTGTAAAATATCAATAAAATATATTAAAAAAAAAAAAAAAAAAAAAAAAAAAAAGAAAATGTCCCCTGTGGAATATAGACGATTAAAAAATGCAGAATAAAATGCTTATGATTAGAGGGAGTCATATTAGGAAAATAACTCATCAATTCACTTAATCTGGCAGCCTCATAAGCCCCCATGTAGACATACAACTTAATAATTTTCTTTATATAGCAGATTAATTTTAGGAGTATCCTGTGGGAAAATTCAATCTTCCTAGGAAAACACTTAATAACATATTCCTAGACATATAGCTCTCTTTGTAGCATTTAGTATTTTAGATGTGCAAAATGTGGTCAAATACTTTGTACCAATTGCTTATAAAATTTCTCTGATCATATTCATGTTTCATAATTGAGGAAATCAAATAACATAAAGATGTAATGTATCATCTTGTCACCCAACTAATTATAGAAATATTCATCTGAGTCCAGACACTGCACAAAAATAGCAGAGCTGGGTGTTCAGAATTAAGTGAGATGTGGTTTAGGACATATTTGATTGGCTTAAATTAATTTAAAGCTTTAATGCTCAAGTGATTCATTTAACAAATATAGGGAATAAAGTTGAGGAAGTAAGTCTTTGGAGTCTGTTACCATGGTGCTTCTGCAACCATCTCATCTATTTTGCCCCTTTGCTCCTTTGCTGTTTTGATTGTTGCCAACCACATATTGTTCCCTCCTAGAACCATGCTTTCCGGGCAACACCCCATGGAAACAAGCTTACTATTCCTTTTCCTCCCTTCCTTAATAGAACGTGCCCATGTCATACCAAGTCCTTCAGTAATCTGGTAGATAACTAAATTTTATCATGATTGTTAATAAACAAACTCATAAGTATTGGGTGGGGGATCTTAGGTGGTTTAGCATGTCATCTCTCCCAAGAACATCATCCTCTTAATAGATAGGAGATGATCAGATACTTTATGATGAGGGATTTGACAAACTCTCTTCCTCCCACTACCATTGCTAAAATCCGGTATCCCTCCTCAGCTTCCCTGAGATGCACTTTTCTTACCTATTACCTGCATGATTCACATTTTATAGAATCTCTTTTTAAAACTGCAATTCCTAGTATGTGCTATTGTTAGAAGCAGCTATTCTGAAGGGAAAGCACTTAATAGCTGACAAAGTGTACTAAGAATAATAAAAAGCAGAAAATTAAGATAAAAATGATTTAGGGAAGAAGAAGGAGAATAATTAGTTCAAAATAATATGAAATTTGCCCTAGCCAGTTTGGCTCAGTGGATAGAGCGTCGGCCTGTGTACTGAAAAGTCCCAGGTTCGATTCTGGTCAAGGTCACGTGCCCAGGTTGCAGGCTCGATCCCCAGTAGGGGGCATGCAGGAGGCAGCCAATCCATGGTTCATGATTCTCTCTCATCATTGATGTTTCTCTCTCTCTCTCTCACTCTCTGAAATTAATAAAAATATATTTTTAAAAAGTAATATAAAATTTAAGTGAAATGTACTATAGGTAGCTGGAGTTGCAGAAAGAGAATTCAGGAGAGAGTTTGGGCTGGAGATATGTTACCTTCTGAGCAATGGTGGAGAGTATGTTGATGGATGACCTCTCTGCAAGCAAAAATGTCAAGGCAGGACACTACACTGATGTCTGAAGCTTGGGGATTATACAGACTTGGGCTTTGGAGGAAGAGCATTATTTCATTCTCTCTTATCATGATTATGCTCTTATGGAACTATTAGCAATAAGGCATAAATCCTTGTTTTTCATTAGTTTATTCTTTCATTAATTTGTCCACTTGTGAATATTTCATTACACCATTTTTAAGGTGTGTGATGTCTAAAATGTGGCAAGGTACTTTCAGGCCGAAGCCCAGAGAAATCTGATAACCTTTTGAAGAGCTGTTATTTTTTTTTGATGACCAAGCACTTTCATTCATCATTTACCAAAAATATCTTGACTACATACCATTTTGTGTAATCAACAACTAGATTTGAAGGGTGAGGGGCTCACCTTGGCACCACATGCTACACAACTTATCATTGCTAACTTTGGCAGTAGTAACTCCCTAGGTGGGAAAGTGCTTTGCATTTTAACACTATGAAGTGAGATTGTAATTAGCAGAAAATCACCAACTAAACACTGCTAGTTAGCTCACTTCTTTAAAACAAAACAAAATCCTACAGCTAATTGTCCTTAAGTGCCTAAGCCACACTGAAGCAAAGAACACTTTGTACCTCTTCTCACCTCCCAAGTCCTGCCCCCTATCCTTTCTCTACCATCTCCATGGTGACTTCTAAAACAAGCCGTTACAATCCTGACATGGCACTGGGCTGACACCTTGGTCTGGGATTTAATTTTGAGTTATGACCACGTTAGGAAAACATATGATGTGGCCGTTTGCTTACAGAAAGAGGGTGCGGGGGGGGGGGAATAATAAAACCCTCTTTTTTTACGAGCTGTCGCTTGATTCGTTCCTGGAGCCGCAAGTAGCAAGCTTCTAAATCAATGTGTGCAGCTGTTTTGGCTTCTTGGAGCCCAGCAGGTGTATTGCTCAGCTCAGCTGCCATCTCCCTACACTCACATAACAAATAATAACGTCTTACACATACCAGCCATCCATCAGAGTTACTGCTGGTCCCAGAGAGCCATCCTTCCCTCTTCCCTACAATCCTTTATCCTCCTCCTTTCTCTATTTTTTTCTGTAACAGTAAATGTACTCCATCCATGGATTTTTCGTCACACTTCTGGATGCCTTTAATTGAATAACCTTTGGCTCTTTTGGCAAGAGGAGAGAAGGAGAAGGAAGAGAAAATCCACCACAGTGTTTATTTGTGTTTTTAAAAAAGAAAGAAAACAATAGAAGTATTGTGACTAGTGAAATCAATTAGTCTTCCTAAGCAGCAAAGGCCCACATCTGGTGTGACTTAAGTTAATGTAAGAGAAAGGGCTTCAGAGGCCCAGAGACCTTGCGTTCTCATTTCAACAGGTGACAGAAAAGGCTAATAATATACTACAAGTGCAGAGACAGTGTGATAAATACTAGTACTGGGGGGCTTGCCTAGGAGGTGAAATCATTGCTGGCCCATGACAACCAAATAAATGTTCCTTCTTAAGGCTAACCATTGACTTCAGGGAACCAAAGAGCTAAATGCCAATTTGAGATTATTCTAAACTTTAAAAGGGTCAATCGAACTATTTCCCAGGGAAATGCAAAGATAAGAGCTGGAACTCCTGAGATTTGATGGTGGGGCAGGTGAAGACAGATCTGACATGTGGACTCTCCAATCAATGTGGGTCAACTGAAAGGGGGCTATGGCAGTGCCCAGGCACAGTGATTATTGCCTAGTAGAGGCTGCTGGGTTATTCAAACATATGACACTTTCCAGTAGGGTTGCTAGATTTAGCAAATAAAAATGCAGAACATACAGTTAAATTAGAATTTTAACTTAAGAATGAAAACTTTTCTAGTATGAGTGTATTCTATGTAATTTTTAGACATACTTATACTACAATTTTATTTGTTGTTTATCTGAAATTCAAATTTTACTGGGTGCTCTGGACTTTATCTGCAATCTCACCTTCTAGGAACTTGTATTTTTTTAAACTGATGCCCTCTCCAATGTTTCCCTTGTTGTGTTATGGGTCAAAATAAGAAAAAACTGTAATGAAACCAAGTCTACCTTTTCTACAAAGTCACTGATCATGAAAATACCCATCCATTATCTAGTACCCTTTGAATAAGGATTCATGGTATAAATCCCATTCAAAATTCACTTTCAAAAGTAAGTGTTCTCATCTAAAGAGCTAGACCAGTGGTCTGCAAACTGTGGCTCGCGAGCCACATGCGGCTCTTTGGACCCTTGATTGTGGCTCTTCCACAAAATACCACGGCCTGGGTGAGTCTATTTTGAAGAAGTGGTGTTAGAAAAAGTTTAAGTTTAAAAAATTTGGCTCTCAAAAAAAATTTCAATTGTTGTACTATTGATATTTGGCTCTGTTGACTAATGAGTTTGCCGACCACTGAGCTAGACTATATTCCTTCATCATGGGTGTCCTTTAGCCTTGATGCCTGAGGAGCTTGGAACTTAAATTGCTGCTTCATTCCAGAAATCATTTTGGCATAAGTCCATTTTTCACAAAGTGTATTCTACAGAATACTATGAAAAAAATGTAGTGGTATCAGTCTCTTGGAAGTTTATAGTACTTTTTAGCAAAGTAGAGTTTACTTTTAAGCAAACTCTGAGGGATTTTGCAATAGAAACATACCTACTTAGCTTTTCTCCACCCAGAGTTTGCTTAATTTGTTTGATTACAGAACATTCTTTTCAAGAAATACCTATTGACAACCAGCGGAACTAACTCACTGAGCAACATAGTTTGACAAATGCTGGCTTAACATTTTGATATGTTTATTTTCGCCTCAGTCTACATGATTTTCAACTTCTACTTAAATATTAGCTGTCTTGTTCTACATGTACTTTATTGTAAGCCATCTCAAGTCTTCCTTTCAAAGTATACAGCAAATAAATTCTAAACAAATAAGGAATCACATGCCCTGAGGTGGCTGACATGTATCACATATACAGAACACAAAATATTTACGAAGGTACATGTGACTCGGAACATTCAGAGAATCATGGTCTTTAAAGAGGCTTTATACAGCAGTGCTCACATATGCAAGGGTGACACTCCCCCCAAAAGAATCTGCCTCTTTCATTCTGCCTTAGCTCCTGCTCCTACAATAAGCCCTCACCCGGGTTGCCAGCCTCATAGGCTGCTGGCATGCCCTGAATCCAGTCTCTCTCAGGTGTTCCCTTCCACCCAGACACTGCTGAGTTTAGCTGGAGCTCCAGGCTTGTGAGTACATTACGTAGGTAGTACTTAGGGACGCTTCAGGGATAAAGGGGATGGGAATCTTATGAGTCATTATTCTAACAGTTTCAATTATTAACTTAGTCCTTGGGCAAGACCCCCTTGGTACCTGCTAATCATTCCAGCACAATATAAATCTATTTGTCATGGAGAAATCTCATTCCAAGGGGGAAAGACTCCCTTATTTATTCCAAGTCTGATGGCAGGTACCAGAAACCGGGAATGACAGGATAGTCCATGAGTATTTTTATTTTTATTATTTTCTTAAACCAGTTTCCAACAGCTGTTCGCCAGTTGCCCCCTAACATGGACACATAAAAGCAAAGCCTCAAGCACTGTGCCAACCAGGATCAGGGAAGAAACACAGCCCTCATAAATCAAGGCTGCACTCTTCTACAGCTTTAGCTCAATGAGGTGCATGTGTATGGAATAAAGGGGATAGGCGCTGAGAAAAATATAACACTCCCCCCACCATGGATAAGCCAGCACCAGTTAGGATAAAGCTTTCGAAGTTTTCGTCATCCTCTCAGTCTCCCTGCACCAGTCATATCATTCAGGAAAGACCCCACGCCCCCATGAGCAAAGCTTCCAAGAGCCTAGTCCTGGCTCTTTTTAAAGACTACAGGCCCAGCGCACGAATTCATGTGCGGTTAGGGTCCCTAGGACTAGCTGAGATCAGGACCATGTCCATCACCCCGCGACACTCCTCCGCCTCTGCTGCCCCCACCCGTGATGCTCCAGGCTCGCTGCCCTTTTCCTGCAACGCTCCTACACTGCTGCCCCGTGACGCTCCATGCTCACAGCCCCTAGCCAGTCCCCAGTCTGCACCTCATGGCGACTGGTCGAGCAGTCATTCCAGTCATGATGCTTATGGTCTCTGGCCTTTTATTATATAGGATAAGCCAGATGCCTGTTTTTGAGCTTCAGGAAGGGTGCTCTCCCAAGAGAGCAGAGCAGAGACCTGAGCATGGTTTGTTCCTGACCTGTTTGGCAGTTCACTAAAAATAGTGAGGCAGATTGGGGACTGGATTCTAAGGGGGTAGGGAAGGAGAAGGAAGGTCATACTAGGAGAGGGAAGACTGGAATAAAAGGGGGAAAATTAGAAGGAAAAATGAAAAACATGCAAGCATCCCCCAAATGACTGAACTTCCATTCAACCTAATAACTTTCCTAGGACCAACTTGTGACATTCAGAGGACATCATAAGCTAAGTACTAAGTTTCAAAATAAACTCTGAGGGTTCAAGAGACTAGGACAAATTCCACAAGAAATGGAGCCCCAAACTGACTTCTAATAAAGGCAACTCCACTTATAGAGGAAGAATGGATACTCCAACCACATTGGTGAATGAAAATGACCAGAAATATGTCAGCGGAATACAGTCAACAGAAAAAAATCAGTCTTAGATTATTGTAAGCCATCTCAACACTGTTATAATAAATATAATAAATAATAAAAATAAACTTGGGAGTACCTAAGAACATAAAATAATTCTATTTTATATGCACTTACTAATAAAGCCCCAAAATTTACAAAACAGTGTTAGAAATGAAGAATATAAATAATTCTACCATAATAGAGATTCACAGATAGAC
Organism: Plecotus auritus; assembly: GCF_963455305.1. NCBI lineage: Eukaryota > Metazoa > Chordata > Mammalia > Chiroptera > Vespertilionidae > Plecotus > Plecotus auritus. Next base: position 33,326,514 of record NC_137778.1, read on the forward strand.
TAAATATTATATATTTATGTTTAAATTACATTCAGCAAAGACAAAACTATAGGAATGGAGAACAGCATTACTATAAAATAGGGATAGAGGTAAAGAATTGACTACTAAAGGAAATGTGGGAATTTTTTGGTGTGGTGGAAAATTCTATATCTCGATAATAGTGTAGGTTATACAACTATATAGCTTGCCTAAAGTGATGGATTTTATAGTATGCAAATTGTGCTTAAATAAACTTGACTTAAAAAGTAAACTGGGAATGGAGTGGGATTGAGTAGGGAAATTTTTGAAACAAGATTGTCATTAGTTGTTCATTGTGGGAGATGAAAATGTAAATTTTTATTCTGCTGTCTATGTTTGAATATATTTTTAAATAATTTTTTTAAATCTGCAAATATGGTTTAATCTTAAGAAAATATTTTAAATTAATGATAATAACCAGGGAAGTACAGTACAAATCAATTTATCCTAATTATGGTAAATAAAGAATTACCACTAAGAATTCTAGCTAGATATAAGTTAATGCTACTAAAGTTTTGGGTTGAATGGTAAGTTCAAGTGTAATGAGTTTTATTTTTTTAAAGATATAAAACAGTGCCATGCATGTAGCAATGACTGTAGTGTGTTGTGAGCTAAAGTTGACAACAAATCCAATTTTACAATGAGATTTTCAATCATGTAATATATTTTTTTCTCCGCTGATCAAAACACTTCAATGGCTTTCAATCTCATTCAGAGTAAAGACCAAAGTACCTTCAAGGTCCTACATAATCTAGGGCCTAAACTTTTTGTTTAGGGCAAACTTTTTGACTCGAGGGCCACAATGGGTTCTTAAACTGGACCGGAGGGCCGGAACAAAAGCATGGATGGAGTGTTTGTGTGAACTAATATAAATTCAAAGTAAAGGAGCGGAGGAGAGAGCAAGAGAACCGGATAGAACAGCCGGATCTGGCCTGCGGGCCATAGTTTGCCCACGGCTGATCTAGGCCCTAGCTAACTCTGATTTTATCTATCACTATTTATTCATTTTCTTCAACATCTTTGCTATTCTTCAAACACACCAAGCATGTTCCCTCTTTGCCATCTTTAGCCTTGCTGCACATTCCACCTGAAAGTCTTTTTCTCTGCATAAGCCAGTAGCTTGCTTCCTCATTTTCCTTCAGGTCTTTGTTAAAATGTCCCCTTACCATTGAGGACTACCCTTAACATACTACTACATAAAATTGCACATATATATGCAAATACAGCAGTTTATTTTTTAATTTATTTTTTTCTTTTTAGAAATAGTGGTAGGGAAGGGGGGGAGAGAGAGAGAGAGACAGAGAGAGAGAGAGAGAGAAACATCAATGTGTCTCTCACATTGATTGGCTGCCTCCCCCACATGTCCCAACTGGGGCCCGGGGATCGAACCTGCAACCCAGGTACTTGCCCTTAACTGGGAACTGAACCCGTGACCCTTCGGTACATGGGCCAACACTCTAACCATTGAGCAACACCAGCCAGGGCTGAACACAACACTTTTGCAATGTCATTCATTTTTTGATCTGGTCAACCCTCACTCTATTAACTCTTAAGATTTTATCTACAATTCCTTTACCTGCCAATCAGTAACTCAACCCACTGAGATTAATTTACCATCTCCCTTAACAAAAATGACATGGGATACATTTTTGCTATTAAATATTCTGCTCAAAAGGTAGTGTTGTACATAGCCATAATATACAACTCTCCTTGGTTCCATCTCATTCCAGGGTACCTACCTCTTTAGCAACTACTCCATTACCAAGCAATGTGCTGGGTGATGAAAGGCTTCTGAGGAGAGTAATGTATGAATAATGTCTTTCAGAGTTTATAATCAATTTTCAGGAGGCAAGATCTTTACACATATCAAGAGAAATAATGGCAGCTCCCAGAAAATGGTGTGAAAATGAATATTAGAGTTAATTAGGGACTGGAAGTTCAAATGAGAAAAATCACTGGACATTTGAAGACAAGGCTTTACAGAGGATATGGGTTTTGGACAGCTTCTGAAAAATGTGGATAAGTGGGAGGTAGTTGAAGACGATGATATGACTAAGTGGCAAATATGAAACATGCCAGGTGTTTAGAAGACATATGGCTAGAGTGATGGATTTGGGCAAGTCTAGAGTGGCAAATAAAGCCACAATGTAAAGTTGAGGCTCTCTGTATGAGGCAAAGGTTTCCTGTGCTTCAAACAGGCAGAACTGCAGCATGCAGAAACTAACCATGTGTGTCTATTTATGCCTGTGTGTTCAGTGTGTATATGCATATTAAATAAAACACGGAGAAACCAAGATGGCGGCATAGGTAAACACCTAAACTGCTGCCTCGCACAACAATTTCAAAACTACAACTAAAAGACAGAACGGACACCATCCAGAACCACAGGAAAGCTGGCTGAGTGAAAATTCTACAACTAGAAGGAAAGAGAAAAGCCCACAGAGAATTGGAGGTACGGCAAAGGGGCTTTGTGCGCGCAGAGAGGAAGGGCGGCTGAGAGCCTGGCTGACTTTCTCTGGCGGAAGGGGGAAGGAAGCCTCCGACCGCACTGAACCCCAGTTCTGACTGCACTGAACCCCAGTTCCGGGCGAACCCCTGGGGACCCACGCTCTTACGGGGGGAGTCTGGACTCTCGGGCGGAGACTCGGGAGCCGGGGAAGGCGGAGGACTGAAAGCGCGCGCGCGTGCCAGTGCGCACAAAGGCTGCGGAGGTTGCCACAGGCTTTCCCTAGTGGAAGGGAGTCAGAGGCTCCTGACGGCACTGAGCCCCAGTTCTGACTGCAGTGAACCCCAGTTCCAGGCGAGCCCCTGGGGACCCACGCTCTTGTGGGGGGAGTCTGGACTCTCAGGCGGAGACTCGAGCTGGGGAAGGCGGAGGACTGAAAGCGCACATGCGCGCAAGGGCAAGGCTGACAGGAAGCCAAGACTGAGACTCCACCCCATCCAAGCTGAGCACAGAGGCTATTGCAATTTGGCAAGTCTAATCCTATAAGGCTGTCTCCAGCACCGAACTTCTCCCAGCATAGACACAGCTGATCCTTACAGCCAACTGGCCCGGAGGTCAATTCTTCCCAGTGATACCAACAACAATAAAGACTTAATTACAACAAGGCTGTACACACAGTCCACAAAGGGGTGCACCAAGAGTGTCCACCTCAGGTTAACTGGGGAAGCAGACCCACTGGGCCATATTGGAAACCTAGCACAAATATCTACCTTACCAACTCAGGGAATCAGTGAAAATGCGGGGTCAAAGAATCAGATCACAAATGAAAGAAATGGAGGAAAACAAACGACTGGATATAGAATTCAAAACCACGGTTATAAGACTTTTTAAGAATATCCTAGAAAAGGCCGATAAATATAACGAGACCCTCGAAGATATGAAAAAGGACCAACTATAAATTAAACATACACTGAGTGAAATAAAAAATATTATACAGAGACCCAGAAACAGAATAGAGGAACACAAGAATCAAGTCAAAGAATTGAAATACAAAGAAGCAAAAAACACTCAACCAAAAAAGCAAAAAGCAAAAAAAAAAAATCAAAAAGTTGAAGATAATGTAAGAAGACTCTGGGACAACTTCAAGCGTACCAACATCAGAATTATGGGGGTGCCAGAAGAAGAGAGAGAGCAAGATACTGAAAACCTATTTGAAGAAATAATGACCGAAAACTTCCCCCACCTGGTGAAAGAAATAGACTTACAAGTCCAGGAAGCCCACAGAACCCCAAACAAAAGGAATCCAAAGAGGACCACACCAAGACACATCATAATTAAAATGCCAAGAGCAAAAGACAAAGAGAGAATATTAAAAGCAGCAAGAGAAAAACAGTTAATTACCTACAAGGGAGCACCCATACGACTGTCAGCTGACTTCTCAACAGAAACTATGCAGGCCAGACGGGAGTGGCAAGAAATTTTCAATGTGATGAATAGCAAGAACCTACAACCAAGATTACTCTACCCAGCAAAGCTATCATTCAGAATTGAAGGGCAGATAAAGAGCTTCACAGATAAGAAAAAGCTGAAGGAGTTCATCACCACCAAACCAGTATTATATGAAATGCTGAAAGGTATTCTTAAAGAAGAGGAAGAAGAAAAAAGTAAAGATAAAAATTATGAACAACAAATACATATCTATCAACAAGCGAACCTAAAAATCAAGTGAATTAAAAACCTGAGGAACAGAATAATCTGGTGAATATAATAGAATCAGGGGCATAGAAAGGGAGTGGACTGATAATTCTCAGGGGGAAAGGGGTATGGGGGGTTCATGAAGAGAATGGACAAAAATCATACACCTATGGATGAGGACAGTGGGGGGGAGGTAAGGGCAGAAGGTGGGGTGGGAAATGGGTGGAGGGAAGCTATGAGGGGGAAAAGGAGAAATAATTGTAATAATCTGAATAAAGATTTATTTTAAAAAATAATAATAAAAAATAAAATCATAAACCAAAAAAAACACAAAAAATAAAAAATAAAAAAAAATAAAACACAATGTGGAGTGTCTGATATTTGCATATTATTTCATCCTTCTACTCTGCTCTTCCTTAAAAAACAACTATAAAGTGATGAAGACTGCATGTTTTGAGAGCTTGTTTGGAGGTTCTATCAGGGAAGCTCAGCTACTCATATACCCTTGACAGAAGACCAGTCCTCTCCTCTGGGGATAAAGCTGTCCTCTGACCCAGCACACAATAAAGGGAGGGACACACATAGATGGATAAGGGGAGGGGACACCCGCCTAGGCAGCCAGATCAGCCAAATCAAACCTGGCGATCAATGGAGTGACAAATGTCGCAGCCAGCTCGCCCTCAAATCCAAAACTGTATATTTTATATTCCTTTAAATTTTGATCAGCCTATTTTGTATTAATGTAGAGTTCCCATAATTTAATAAACATCCACTTACATTAGCTGTTGGGATATTAACTATGCTCCACACAGAGTTTAGACATATTTACGTAGCTGCTGTGTGATTTATTAACTCATTATACTATGTGAAACACAATTAGGCACTCCTACTCAGAGTATTCTGTTTGCTTCGTGTTCTGGAAAAAGAACTAGAGTTCTTGAATTTGTTTATTTTTCGGATACATTTTTAAAATCCCCAATGCTTTTTTTATGAGTCGGAGCCATTAATGAGAGTAAAATCAACACAACTTAGCTATATAAATTCTGTCTAATAGGGCCCTTTCCATCCAGAGAGGAAGGTAAAAAAAAAAAAATTTTTTTTTTTCAGGAATTTGGCTTATTCTATGATCTGTGAGTTAGGAAACATAGGCTTTGTTGACACAGCAGAGGAAGAGAAGCCCCAAGCCAGGGCCCCCCAGAGGGAAATATTTTGTTGTTTCCTGGGGTTTGGCTTCCTGCAGTGGCCAGGTTGTTAACACAGTGCTGCTGTTCATATCTATGGGGCCCATAGAGTGGCTGGGGTGGGGTAGGGGACAGAAGATGGTGGGAAGGTGATCAGGAGTGGAGGATGGGGCCTGAGTTCTCTAAGTGTTAATGCAGTTAAGTGCTCTCTGGTGCCTTTCCCAACTCATTATACTTCTAGTTAAGAAACTCTTGTCAAAGAGGTGGAAGCTGTGATCCACAGACCGCCCCCATCTTTGTGACACATGGAATGAGGAGGCTGTCCCAGCAACCAGAGGGGAGAAAAAGGCTTGCATGTAACTACAGACATGGAAGGAAATCAGTTCCCAGGGACCTCAAGTAGTTACTATCACTTAAGTTACAGTAGCCAAGACAAAAAAAAATTAATTATATACATATACATAATACCATATCTATTTAATAGTTATTTTGTATCAATAATTCATGTAATAGTAAATAAGCTTGCCATGGATCTGCCCTTTGAGATAGCTTAGGAAAAGGAAAGGATGAAAAGAGATTGAGGGCAGAGGGGAAACAGCAAACGCAAAGGCCTTTGGATTTGGGGGAGCAAAAATATTTTTGACTGTGGAATAAACACAGTTCTTCTGACCTATATCCTATTACACACAAACCAAAGCAAAAACCTAAGCATTCTGATTATGGCAGGCCACAGCTGCTGGCATGATGCCTGGCCCCTGGCAGGTCCTACACAAGTGTTCACCTCACCTTCTCCCTCTCTTGTACACTAGTATGCCTTCAACAATAAGAACACTTCATATACTAATATAAAGTCCAAGTTTACATGAAGATAGATTATATACTTATTTACTTCATAAAAGTACTAGTGGCCCTGCGCACAAATCCATGCACGAGTAGCTCGCTACCACTTGCCTCAGCTGGTGGCCCTGGCCACCGTCACTGGTAGCTCTCTGCTGCACGTAGCTCGTAGCTCGCTGCCCTGCCCTCCTGCTGTTTGGTTGTTACATGACAGTGTCCCGGACCAATTTGCATATTACTCTATTATAAATATAGATTCCTGTGTTCCTTATCAAATTGATTACATTTGAACTATTCTACTTACAACTATCTGTTACATAAAGTGAGGAACACATCAGTTACATAAAGTAAGGCAGAATGATAGACATGTTTTCCAAATGTGAGTAAATCTAATTTTGATTAGTTGAATCAGACATTAAATTTCCTTGGAGAGTTGTTTATTTGAAAGGGCCTGAAGGTGAATTCTTTTGGTAAAACAAACTCTTTCTGAATGGTGAAAACTTTCTGTTAAATTTGATGACAACTTGTCTTGGCCAGAAAAAAAGTGCTTGTCAAGTTTCCCAACAGTGGAGTCTGGGTGAAGTTCAGAGAACAGCTTGGGAGGGTAGAGGAAAGAACAGGTTATGGGCAGCGGTGGGCAGATCATCAAGGAAGTATGTATGGATTTCTAACCTTGGCTAAAAGCTGGATACATGGTTTCCAAACACAAAATCATGTGTGCCTATTATTTTTTTTATTTTTCAGGTTTTGACATTGAGTTTTCCTCATGAAGCTGCATTTTAGAAACTGAAAATGTATTATTGGCTAAATATGGAGAGCAGTCCATATGAACCTCCATATTACAGATGAATGCAGAATAAATGATACTTAAAACCATAAGGAAAGATGAAGGCACAGAAAGGAGTGTGTAACTTGAGAAGAAGGAATGACAAACCCATGGGAAGAACTGGCAAAGGAGAAGTTGACTGAGAAGGTTGGTCTGAAAGGAGGAGGAAAATAGGAGAGTGGGTATTACAGGAAGCCAGCACACAGAGCCTTTCAAGAAGACAATAGCCAACCAGGTTAATGGTTGCAGATTAGCCAAGTTAGATGAAGTCTGAGAGGTGTCCTTTAGACTTAGCAATCATGAGATCATGGGAACTGTTGAATGACTAGTTTCAGTGTGAAAAGGACAATGGACTTAGAAATAGGTGGCCCATGCTTCTCAAACTTCAGCTGTCCCAGAGATGCTGTTGATAATCAAGTAGTGGCTCTTGCATTAAAACTGAAAAACCTGCCCTAACCGGTTTGGCTCAGTGGATAGAGCGTCAGCCTGCGGACTCAAGGGTCCCAGGTTCGATTCTGGTCAAGGGCATGTACCTTGGTTGCGGGCACATCCCCAGTAGGGGTTGTGCAGGAGGCAGCTGATTGATGTTTCTCTTTCATCGATGTTTCTAACTCTCTATCCCTCTCCCTTCCTCTCTGTAAAAATCAATAAAATAAAATAAAAAAAAAAAACAACTGAAAAACCTGAAGAGAAAGCAGTGTGTTGTTTAAGAGTGATGTGCTTAGAGATATCAGGCATGGAGATGGCAAAGATGACTTATTGTGGTGAATAAAGAGAGAACTTTATATTCTTGACTTAATGGAGCATCCCAATGCAAGTAAATGCTGTGCTTTTCTCAGTAAATAGTTCTGAATCTCTTTGCTATTCTACATGCTAGTGATACCACCATAATCTGAGACTATTTGTAGACAATGCTTAGTTCTGGTCTCTTCCAACAGAATTTCTATGTCCTTGTCACTTGAGAATTCCTAAACCTATATTAATCCTGTGTATGCAATGGTGGTGCACTTATTTACCATTTATTTAGTCAACAAGCATTTATTGAAAGCAATCATTATTTAGGACACTCTGGGAGATAACTAGGATAAGTAAGGAATCCACCTAAACAACTGGCTAGATTAAATTAAATGGGTAATAAATAACTACACATATGATACAATTAAATATGTGTTATAAGATGAATACAAGCAAATTCTTAGAATAATATAAACAAATCATAACTAGATCTAATGCAGGGTATGAGGCTTAATTCCAAATGTTGCAAGTAAGAAGGTATGTCAAAGTGCCCTTGACTTTCCTTTCTCTTTCATTACTCTTATATATCTTATTTCTCAAATCCTTAAATACATTCAGCTCTTTTTTTAATATTTTAATTGATTTCAGAGAGGAAGGGATAGGGAGAGATAGATAGAAACATCAATGATGAGAGAGATTCATTGATTGGCTGCCTCCTGCACACCCCACACCAGGGATCCAGCCCGCAACCAGGGCACGTGCCCTGACTAGGAATTGAACCTTGACCTCCTGGTTCATAGGTCAATGCTCAACCACTGAGCCATGCCAGCTGGGCCATTCAACTCTTTTTTAAAAATCATTTGTAAGCTTTACAAATCCCCAAGTCCAATATCTGGGCTGCTGTAGATGCCAAAATTAATGAATAAATGTTTCTCAAATGAATAGACATCATGCAGTGTTTGGTGAGCACTGGTGTGTGGGAATGCAGTCAGACCCTTTTTCCTGTGACAGTGAATGCCATGGATTATGTTTGAGGTCAGAGCACATGATGCTGCTGATGGATGAGCAACAATAGTTTGCCCCTGGCCTCCCAGTCATGCTGGAGAATTTCCATACAGCACCTCCAAGAGTGTGCATATCCTGCTTCAGCCTGCAAAGGTATCACCATTAATACAAACATAGCTGACAAGCTAAAGGTGATGCAAAACTGCTCAAGGTGGCTTGGGGAAGTCAGGAAAATTGATTAACTGTTATTTCCTGATCTTTAAATCATCAATCTCTAACTTCTTTGTGTGCTATCCAAAAATATTGGCTCTGGGCCTTTGATATATAGGACATCTCAGTTTTTATAATGAACTTGTAAATAATAATATCCTACAATGAAAGAGTATCTTGTTGTAAATTAGGTGAAATCAGGTCATATATTTAATAGCTTTGGTAGTGAAGAAACATGCTATCATGTACATACCTGTATGTCCTAGTAAACACTTGATTAAGGCTTCACATCTCAGAATATTCATTTGCATTAGTTTGCTAATAAAGTTACTATGTATTCAAAGAAAGATCCTCCTTATTAATAACCTCTTAGTTAAAAAATAATAATTCTAATATACATGCAGACTCTTTCAAATTATAAAAATAACTTTCATACTCATTTTATTATTTGATTTACATAACAATCAGTTAGGTATAATTTTCCCTACTTAAAAGATTAGCAAAATAAGATTCAAAGAGAGTCATTTTCCCAAGGTCACACCAGTGACAAATAATAGAAATGTAACTATATTGCAGGAGCCATGACTTTTAGTAGCTTCCTATATGGTTGTCGACTAAGGACATTTTTATTACTAAAGGTGAGATTCATGGACTAGTAACATCAGCATCTCCTAGAAGCTTGTTAGAAATGTAGACTCTCTGGCCCCATTCCAGGATGACTGAATCAGAATCTGCATTTTTACAAGATTAGCATATGATTCACATGTACATTAAAATTTGAAAATGAATGAAATAATTTCATGAATAAGTTGTCAATGAATGATTATCATTCATTCATTTATTCAGCACATGTTTAGCAAGTACCTGTTAAGTAATATTTACCAAATAACTATGATTTGATAAGTTTAATTGATAATAGTTGCAAATTTAATATTGTTGGAATTACAAAAAAGTTCAGGTATGGCTCTAGCTATAGCTGTGTACTTAATTAATGATTTTGATTGACTTCATAGTTCAAGTCAGTCAAACAACTAGTTTAGAAAAACTTTTTTCCAATTAAATTGACACTAGCATAATTGTTTAAAAGGTGAAAATACCCTTCAAACTGCTTCTTTTCTTTAATGATTTATAAGTCTGTCTCACTGGTTACACACAAGGCTATTGGACAGAGGTCAGAGTTGGTACCCTTCAGAATTCAACCCTGGATTTACCATTGAGCAGATGCTCAAAATAGTCAAATGAATTAATGAATAGTCAAATGAATAATTTGGAGGTCAGAAGATTATTTAAGATATTGTTTGCATAATATTCCTCACTTTTAAATTAGTTACCTAGCTTTCTTGAAAAAACAAAATATCCTAAATAGATTTCCTCTTAACATCTATATTCAGACAACTAAATGGTTTGTTGACTGTTACTGTAACTAATTACTGTTGCTGATTATTTAAGTAATGATTCATTTTTATGGCTTTGAAAAGGGTGATTAAAAGAGGTAATTATTCAATAAAATTTATTTAAACTGGCAAATATCATGAAGGAGATGTTAAACTAGAAACGGAGGTAGATTTCAGAAGCCTGGGAGAAAACAGAATCAGAATTGGAATACTGCCTCCCGGGGATATAACTGATTAAGGCCTCAAGCTTATTGTTCTTTATTAATGGCAGTGTTTCTTCTATAACACACTGTATGCTTCCCCTTTCTCTCTTTCATTTACCCCTATTCAACTATTTTATTTTCCAGTCCAGTCATCTATCTTTTTATTCAGAACCCACATGACCAAATGTAGTTGACTATATCCTCTTCTTTGCTTTAGTATGTATTAATGTCCAAACTTACATTTATATATTTAATTTCATCATTACCTAAAGCACAGCATATCTTTGCTTCATTCAAATTGATTATAACTAGATAACAACAACAAAAACTAACATTTTAGACAATTTGGTCATTCTGGAGGTTTGGAAGGTCACATGGATTACCATATGCCACCAACTGACCACCAATCTATCAACAAGATGGTCTGATTTTGAATCAACTATTCCATGGTTAATGTCATTGCAATGTATAGACATAGCCTTATTGTTTCTATAAAGACCTTTCATTCAGAAAAGTCTGATCCTTGGTAGCTGAAATTCCTAATCTTAATGGGCCATTTCAGTGGTTTACACATTAACAGCTATATAAAAACCCATTTTTCTTTATGCCTGTGAAATTACAAAATCAAGGTTGTAAGACTTAATGCTAACAATGTACAAGGCTTCTATTGCAATAGGTGTTATTGCATTAACAGAAATGCTATACTTTCTAAATAGCTTTTTGTTATGGTATAATAAAATGTTTTGTAGTTGATGGAATTGCTGAATATTATGCAGATTTGGAATTCAATGTAATTCAGGAAAAGACATTAAATTCATACTCCTTTAGGAGAAATAAAATCTGATTTTTATCTCTGCCACTAACTTCTCATTTGATTAGAAAAAAATCATAAAATCCTAAGGTGAGGTCATCTAAATTGTCATTTTATATGCCAGTAACTTCCTAAAGTACTTAATTGACTTGTGGATCTAAATGCTAGATGAATGGAACCTCAAAAGAAAACGAATTCTACAATAATTTTTAAAAAGAACTTTAATGCACTGGTGTCTTAACTGATTCCAATATTTGGGCATTATCTCTGGCTCTATGTTTTTTGGGGAATAAAAACAATGACAGAAATGAATCCATAGTCTTTTAAGTTCTCCCACCCAAATTTTTTCAAGAAACCTGTGTATTTATTTATTTCAAAGGAATTACTCCTGCTTCCAAATGCCAAGCAGAAAGAACTATATGTCTGCCATGACTTGGTGCCATTGTTTCTGCTGCCGCCACATGATCTGATGGATTTCTATTTATGGTTATGCCCTTGGTTGGTTAGGCAATGTAATACGCTTGGAACACTAAGGTTATGGTTGTATTTAGGTTATGTGCCTGAACGTAGCCATTCTTCCCGAAACGTGTCTTTTTCTCCCTATGAACTTACTTTGGGGACTCTGGATATACTTTTCTTCCAGTGACTTTTAACCAGAGTTATTCCTAATAGTAACAATGAACCTCAAATGAGTCTTATTTCTTCTTCCAGATTTTTTATTCTATGCATGTTTACCCACTTCCTCCCCAAGACTCAGCATTGTGTACCAAGAGATATTGGGAGAAGCTGTTTCTTGAGGTTTTAAGGGACTATTTAAACCATATCTCAGAAAAATAACTGGCTAATAGACTTGTGCTTCATTTATCTGTACAACAAACATTGTGAGTGCCTCCAATCTGCCGAGGTTCTATTCTAGGCTTCCAGGAAATAGCAATGAATAAATATGACCAAGTTCCTGCAACCATGAGGTTTATATTCTAGTGAAAAGATGAACAAATAACAAGTTTGGAGATATTTAATGCCAGGTAGTGGTAGATATTATGAAAATAAATGGGTTGGAGAATGAGACAGTGTTGTCACAGAAAGACAACTTAATGTTGAGTGAAATGAAGAAGTAAGCCATGTAGATTCTGAAGAAAAAACAAACAGAAAATGACATGTGCAAAGACCTGAGGTCAATGCATGCTTGGCAAGTTCAAAGAACAGCAAAGAGACCAGTGTGTTTGGAGCAAGTGAGCATCGAGAAGTGGCAGCTGAGATCAGAAAGACAGTCGTGGCCTTGAAGACCATGATAAGAACTCTGGATTGAATTCTCTGTGATCTGGGAGGCCTCTGGAAGGTTTTGGGAAGACTGATACAATCTGATTTGAGTTTTGGAAGAAAAACTCTATTAAGTGGATACTAAAGTGTGGGGCAGTAGGGGGTAACAGTAGAAACAGGGAGAACAGTAGGAGTATCTGGAAAAAAAAGAGGACTGATAACTTGCCAATGGATTTTACATGATGGAACTTATTGGTCACTTTGAGAAGAGAAGTTTCATTAGACTGGTGGAGACAAAAACTTTGTACAGCCCTCTGCTCTCTACTTCTATCATGAGCTGGCTTTGAGATTGTAGTGAAATTCATTCCTTTAGCATGACGTTTGTTTTTTATTGGACAATTACTTTGTGCCAAGAACTATACTTCTTACTAGAGATAACATATATTAATGAAGCATTGGTAATTATTTATTACTAGGCAGGAAGAACAGACACATAAAATGGTAAATTATAACCCAAATATAGTAAATACATTATCTTCTTGTCAGAATGAAATGTATATAATAGGAGTTCAATCACTTTTCATCATGGAAGTTTAACCCATTTGAAAACTGTCAGAGGCTTAGAAAGCACATCAAAATCTGTCCTTTTCTCTCTCAGTTTCTATATTTATTTTTTTAATATATTTTTACTGATTTCAGAGGAAAAGGAGGAGAGAAAGAAACATCAATAATGAGAGAGAATCATTGATGGACTGCCTCCTGCACTGGGGATCAAGCCCATAAGCCGGCCTTGTGCTCTGACCAGGAAATGAACCGTGACCTCCTGGTTCATAGGTCAACACTCAACCACTGAGCCACACCAGCGGGGCTGTATAAGATATTTATTTTAAAAGAACCCAAATTATTGAATGGTTTTATGTATAGTAGTCTCACATGTGAAAGATGGTTGAATTGCTTTGTAATTATTGCCTACTGTCCACTTTCATTCACACACGGGACTTGTATAGGGTGATGTGGTTTTCATTTCCTGGAACTGAAGAGAAGGCAATGCAAAGGATGAAAAGGGGAAAGGGCAGGGCTGTAGCAAGGACCCTTACAAATCTAGGGCAGGGTGTTTATGCAACCAAACAACATAAGAGCCTAATAAACCAAGCAAAAGGACATACTTGAATGACCACACTATAACCCCTTCAAATAAATACCCTGACTGGACTTACCTGAAAGTTTCATGTGTGCAAGAGTATGTGTGCATGTGCATGTGCATGTATGTGTTTTCATGTGGTCCTACAATTTAATAAGTGCAGCTGTGTTTATTTACATATATAACATTCCACATATACATAGAGCACACATGTGGCTGGAGATCATGCACAGCTTCATTCTTGGAAAGTGTAAATAAATTGTACAGCCCATGAAAACAGTTCACACTGACTTATATACACAGAAATGTAGAAAGATGCCCAAAGTAACTTACAGCTGAATTCACTGCTTCGAAACCTGAAATTATTGATTCAATTGAATAACTAGAGGTAGTCCATAGCAGCACTTCTGAGAATAATCACACACTTGAAGGGATTAAAAAATCATATTTACATGAAAATTATTATAGAAACTGGGATTAGCCCAACCAGTGTGGCTCCGTGGTTGAGTGTCAACCTATGAACCAGGAGGTCACAGTTAGAATCCCAGTCAGGGCACATGCCCACGTTGCAGGCTTGATCCTCAATGTGGGGCGTGCAGGAGGTAGCCAATCAATGATTCTCTCTCATCATTCATGTTTCTATCTCTCTTTCCCTCTTCCTTACTCTCTGAAATCAATAAAAACGTATATGTGTGTGTGTGTGTGTGTGTGTGTAAAAAAAAGAAACTGGGTTTATATGAATGGAAAACAGCAAAGTGTGAGTGATAACTTACTATTTTAAAATACATAAAAGTTACATTATAGAAGACAATAACACATTTATGACAATAGAAGAAAGAGATAATGTGGACTTAAATATTGCCTTACAAAGAAGATGTGTTAAATACTAAACTATATTATAAAAAGAGCTTGAGATCATGTTTAAGTTCAACAAATATTTTTAACATTGAAACAGCTATAAAAATACTGATATTATCTCACAGAACTTACTGTCTTTTTTTCCTATCTTGGCCCTGTGGTTGGGGCATGGAGAACATAGGATCTCGTGACTGCTGTGAAAGTAAGAAGCCAAGGCAGAAGAGAAAGAACTGAGAACTCCAAATGTTGGCTAGTAAGCTGAGCAACTGGAACTCCCATGCATTGTTGAGGTGGGGGAGTGGGGGGGGGGAGTATAAAATGGCACAAACAGCTTGGAAAACTACTTGGATTATTATCAAGTAAAACATGCATTTACCCTGTGAACCATCAATTCTACTCTTAGGCATTAACCCATGAGAGATGAAAAATATATACCCACAAAATGATGTTTGAAAGAATGTTTATAGAAGTTTTATTCATAGTAGAAAAAACTAAAAACAACTCAAATATCCATCATAGGTGAATGGATAAACCAACTGTGATATATTCATAGAACAGAATACTACTCAGCAATAAAAAAGAATGATTTAGTGATGCATGCAACAATATGAATAAGTCTCAAAAAATTTTTTTTAAATATATTTTTATTGATTTCAGAGAGAAAGAAAGAGAGAGAGAGATAGAAACATCAATGATGAGAGAAAATTATTGATCGGCTGCCTCCTGCATGCCTCCTATTGGGGATCGACCCACAACCCAGGCATGTGCTCTGACAAGGAATAGAATCATGGCCTCCTGGTGCATAGGTCAACACTCAACCACTAAGCCATGCAGACTGGGCTAAATAAACATTTTTTAAAAGAAGGAAACCAGATATACAATAGTATGCATTGTACAATTCCATTTATATTAAGTTTAAGAATAGGTAAAATTAATCTAAAGTGATGGAAATCAGAATGGTGGTTATCTATTAGATAAGGGTGGGACTGATGAGTAGGGAGCAAAAGATAACTCCTTGTGATGACTGGTTATTTTCACAGGAGTATACATTTGTCAAAACTAATCAAATTGCGCACATAAAATTTGTGCATTTTTGTTTCATGTAAATTTTGACTTAATAAAAAATGGAATGATCAAAACCCTCCAATGCCTTTTCATCTCACTTAGAATTGCATACAACTTCTTTTTACATGGCCTCTGAAGCTCTCACTTTCTCTCAGACCTGATTTCTGATCAATCTGCTCCTTGCACACTCCTTTCCAACCTCAAAGGCCTAGTTGTTATTCCTTGAACATGTGCACATGCTCCTACCTCAGAACTTACACCGCTCTTCCTTCTGCTGAGAACTCTCCTCTTCTACAGATCTATACAACCAGCTCCCTCATTCCTTCAGATCTTTGCTCAGATGTCACTTCATTAGGTAGTGCTCCCTAAACACCCTTCCTGAAGTAGTAACATCTGTCCCCAAACACACGTGTGTACACACACACATGATTCATCACTCCTTATATAATCTCTCTTCCCTTCATAGCACATATCAAAGCTAGACATCATATTATGTATTTATTCTTTTGTTGTCTTTCCCCCTTCACATATGAGGAAATCTGCAGTGAAGACCTTTCTTATTATTCACTGATGTATCCCTTAGTGCCTAGAAAATGTCTGATACTTAGATATTCAATAAATATTTGTTGAATGGTTTAACAGTTACGCAAAGGTTAAATAAGAGAATGTATAGAGGAGATGCAAACATCAGTGGGACAACAAACTAGATGTTCCAGCTAATTACTGTTGCATAAAGTACCCCGAAACTAATGCCGGAAAATAACAAAACTTTTGCTCACAAATCTGTAACATGGTTAAGTGCTTAGCAGGTATAGCCAGTCTCTATTCCAGTGTTAGCTTTGTAGGCTCAACCCGGCGTAAAAGGGTTGCATGTTCCAAGTGGCTCACTCACATGTCACCTGGAAACTCAGAGAAACAAAGGCATTGGTTCCTCCCCACATGGGCATGGTGGCTAGGTTCCATGAGCAAGCAGCCCAAGAGACAGGAAGTTGAAGCATCACTTCCATATTATTTTATCATATGAGTAGTCACTGAGCCTGGAATCAGTGGGAGGGAAAATAAACTCCACCTCTTAATGGGATGAGAGCAGAAGAATTTTATGGTCAGTTTTACAACCACCACACAAGATCTTTCAGATAAGTTTCACCATCCTGGGATTTATATTTCTGTGTTTTGTTTTATTGCAGAGGCTTTCAAATCTCATGTGAGGAGAAATTACTTAACATTAAACTAAAACCATATAAAATAAGCACTAGCTAATTATGCTAATATTAAAGTTCTGCTTATATATTAGATATACTGTGCTAAAGTATTCTATATACTATATCTCATTTTAAAAAAATTCTAACACTTTCTATATATCAGGCACTGTTCTTAGTGTTTTAAGGCTAACACCTAATTCTATCTATATAATAATCCCATTAATTAAGTGCTATTATACCCATGCTACAGACTGGAAAGACTGTGCAAGAAGAGATTAAATACCTTTCACAAAGATACATAGGCAATGAGGATGGAACCAGGATTTGAACCTTCAGTGATCCCAGAGCTTGTCATTCTCTCTCTCAACCCACCCAGTAATCCTATAAATTAGTACTATTTCATCTTCCCAAGCTACATCATCTTCCCAAGGTCTATCTATCTACATGCTTCCAGCACTGTGCCAGTATTTCATACATTGCATCTAATCCTCACAGCAATGTTGAAAGATAGATGTGTCAAAACCAAGAATCAAATGTTAAAGAGCTTCTTATAGGTCATGTTACTACTATTAGAGCTGGAATTCAAACTCAGATGTATATGGCAGCAAAATCAGGCTTCTTTTAATGGATATATAGTATTGATTTTAGGGAGAGAGGGAGAGAATCATCGATCGGTTGCCTCCTGAATGCTCCACACAGGGCATTGAGCCCTGACCGGCATGTGCCCTGACCAGGAATCAAACTGTGACCTCCTGGTTCATAGGACAAAACTCAACCACTGAGCCACCCAGGCTGGGCAAAACCAGGCTTCTTTACTCTGCACTGCCCTCATCTTCAGGGGCAGGGCAATAAGGGAGGAATGGAGTAGCTGACAGGAGAGTATTCCCTTCCATACTGTTTCTCCTAGTTAATTTCTGAGAGGGCTGGAACACAGATGCCCAGAGGGGACAAGAGATCTACAGATTATTAGGAAAGGTTTTTGGGTGTATTGTTAAATTGTAAATGCCAGCTCCACCTCTCTCTCTCTCTCTCTCTCTCTCTCTCTCTCTCTCTCTCTCTCTCTCTCTTTCTCTCTCTCTCTCTCTGCTATCTGTCTCTCTGTAGTTTTACTTTTCTCTGCTGTAGGGCACAACCTGCTTTTCATTGTAGCCACCATCTTCAGCCCAACTGATAGAGGAGGAAGGAGGAGTGATGAAAGTCAACATCTACCCAGGGACCGGTTGTGGTTTAGTCAATTAATTGTTGGTCCTTGGGGAACAGGGGAGGAGCAAAAAAAAAAAAAAAAAAAAAAAAAAAAAAGAGATGAGAAAAAAGAAATCAACTAATCTCCCAAACCTGTCAGGATTCCTCTCAACTTTTACTATGAAGATGTCCCCTGTGGCCCATTTAAGCCATTTACCAAACCTTTTTCAGATTTCTTTGATTTTAACATCTGCTTTCCTCTTTCTTCCCTGCACAGTCCTATGCTTCCTGGATACATGGCAATCAGCCTTTGATCTTGGTGCCTTTGGTTAGCTGCATGCTGTAAGTTATCCCTCCTCAAGCTAATTCTGGGCAATGATGAAATCTACATCCCTTCCTTCTTCACCCTCTTTATCACAAGCCTCTCATCCAATATGACATGAGCTGGATCAGCTCTCCCATGGGGACTCACCAAACTCTCTAATCCTTTATAAAGAACAGGGACTTCAGGCTTCACAAGTCCCAGAGATATTTTATTAATCCTATAAATCAACCATTCTAAAAAGTCATAGCAGTCCCAAAGAAATCAGATTATCAGAAAATAAAAAAATTTAGTATCATTTCCAAGCATAATTAGGTTAGTTAGGGCAATTCTCTGTTTTGTTTTTTTTTGCATCATCACCATTACTATCATTACATGACTTCTTCCAATTACGAATTTGCTATCATACTGAGCTAAGTGTGGGAAGAGCTGAAAAATACATTAAAGACAAGCTAATTTGGGGAAGGCTAATTTGATAGTGAGAAGGCTAAATTGTAGAAACTTTTTAAAGTGCATAATTGTATTCTTTCTAATAATAAGACCAATAAACAATAAACCTTTAAATGTAATTAAACATTTTTTCAAAACACTTTCTCATCAGTTTTAATATTTCAAAGTGATATTTCCATCATATTTTTATCCAATTTGTTCTTCAATGATAGGACAAAGGTGAACATTAGAACATTTCTAGGGCAAATAATTTTAAATTCTGAATAATGGAGATTTTATTGTACTACTTTTCTACTCTCTAGGAAAAATCCAAGTTACATGTAAAACATTCCTTCTAGTGAATAGGAATTCCTCCTACATTTTTAAATCTATTATTATTATTATTATTATTATTATTATTATTATAAGTTTTCCAGAGAAAGCCATGTCCTGTTACTGTTAATTCTTGATATTCAAATGAATTTTTCATTTTGTAACTCTTCCATTGCCAACATAAATTTCCAATTACATTTTAGTCACAGATTCTCTCCACTCTACAGGATGTTTCTGATAGCTATTCTCTATCTTCTAGCCAGTATGGAAACTTATGGAAACATTTAATGTAATATCAGACCAAACTAAACAACTAGAGTTTTAAGCATATCACGTTTTTAATCATATGGTGTTAGGAGTTATCAACATCATGCCCCTTCTAGATAATGAAGAATCAACTTTGCCTGTTCCATTAGGAGAGGGCCATAGGCAAGTAAAGAACACTGTTCCTCTTTATACAATGATTTATTAGTAACCAAGGAAGTAAAAATATATGCAGATAATCTTATATAAAAACAGATAATAATGTGAAATATTCAAACATGGAACCAAGAAGGTTGGCTTTTAGATCCATGGTTTTTAAACTGTTCCATTGACACTATGTTCCAAGAACTGAATAGAATCCAAGGAAGAGAATAAAACAGGCAGGAAGAGTCAGAAGGTATTTAGAGGCAGGGGTTCTTAACTGGAGTTTGGAGGCAGGTGAAGAATGAATTTGGCAGAGAAGGGAGAATGTCTGTCCTAGGCACTGGTTATCAGCACTTGCTCAGAGCAGACTTTCTCCCCACTGGCAGATGTTTTAAGACCTTCTTTGAAGCAAAGAGCTACCCTTACAAAACATGGTGTGAGCAGTCTTCACCCGACCATCATATGCTGCTCATGGTGAAAGGTGAAAGCCAGAATGCCTATCTTTGAGCCTCATCCCTCTTCATGACACCCCACAGACAACTGTCAGTGGGGTGTTCCGGACCATAAAAAATGATCCTCTTCCTGGGGACCAGATTATTTCACCTGGAAATCCCAGGCATCCTTTCTTCCTGCAATCATTTGTCAATGGGACAGGACCTACTGCTCTCCAGAGTGGGGATGGCTCTGCCTCTTCACTGTCTGGGCCGTGAAGCTCTGAGATCAACTGTTGGGCACTGCAGTCCTTGCTCTTCCCTTCTGCTCTTTCCCCAACAGAGCCTATCCTCTTACAGTTACAGCCTATGCACACAACTCAGAGAGTAACTTTCTGAGACAAATATTTCTCAACCCTTCCTGTCTACTTTCAATGAACTAATAAACCTAACAGCTGCTGTTTACACAGCATTTACCTTCCAGAGAGCTCAGAGCAAACTCCACTAACAGATACTAATCCTCCCCCAAGTGTGGAGTGGTAACAGGTATTAATACTATTTCCCTGAATACATAAGAGGATGATTGTGCCAAGAAACTTGTAATTATTGACTATCACCTGGTCATTAAATGGTTCATTCATTCAACTTTTTTTCAATTATGTCCTTGTTACTGTATTGTATTTTCACATATAGGAACTCATTTTTCCCAAATTTTCTCCATGATTAGAATCACCTGAGGCTCTTGTTAAACAGCTTCATTGACCGCTGTCATCATTCCATAGGTCTGTGATGGGACCCAGGAATTTGTCTCTCTCCTCCTTTTGTGAAGTATAACATTCCAGATGATTACCATCACTGAGTTTTCTCTTGAAGTTTACCCTATCCTCATTCTATTATTTTTATTACATTCTCTTCCCTTTCTCTCTCTCTCTCTCCCTTGCTCATTCTGACTAGTCTTTCTCTCACGGAGATACTCCCAAGTTTCCTTTCTCTGTCACACTGCTCTGTGAGCACTATAGTCTGCATAACACCCACCCACCACCCTAAAGATTTATTCCTGAGGCCTTGGGCAAAATTTCTGTCATCTTCACTCTTAAGAGGAAGCATCAGTTTGTATATGATCCTGTGCAACCCAGAAAGTCAGGAGCTCTTTTTCTCTATGGTTTTCTTTCTATGGCTCCTCTCACCTGCAAATTGCTAGGCTAGGGAGTAGCTCTGTTCAAGCATGGCACTCACAAGCCACATCTCACAACTGAATGAAAAGTAAACCAATTAATCAACTTAATCAACTGTTCTTATGTGGTCCATAATAATTTAATGTCTCATGTTATATATATTCAGTAATATGCTGGTAAACTACTTCTCGGGGGGTGGGCATTAAAGAAAGGAAGAAATAGAAAGAAATGAAGAGAGAAATGGAAGGAAAAAGAAAGTTCTGCTTTGTAATATTTGCAAATTAGAGGAGTGTAAATACTCTCACAATGATCAATTTCAAGCTACCAAACATTTAACAACCAGCTTAAAAGATTCCTGAATACTCACCAATCTGCTCTCATGAGCTGGTGTGAACCAGCTCCAGCACACCACTGTGCTATACATAAACTAAATGAGCGTGGCTGTGTGCCAATAAACTTTATTTATAAACACAGGTAGTGAGCCACATTTGGACCACAGTTCATAACTGGCCAACCCTGTCCAGATATCTTAAAGCCTCTGATTTCCAAACTCATTTGAATGCTTTTACTAACTTTCTTCTTGGTGTACTACTAAATGAATAAAAATGACCTTATAACAGAAGATGATACAAATATTATTGGGATACAACTCTGACTATTATCATGATAGTACCTTCAGACAATATATTTAAGTTCCATTAAGGTTGACTATATCTCTTACACCTGAGTTCTTTTTCTCTGGTAAAATCAGCAAATGCCAACTCAGAACCAAGATTAATTGTTCTGTGGTTACAGATAATTTCTAGTGTATAACAACCCAACACCCTCAATGGACTGCATTTCTTACAAGGATCTGTATGAACAAAACCCTTCCCAAGAAAATGATTAATAATTGATGAAACAAATTTCTAAAGGTAATGATTCCATCCACAGAAGCTGAAAAACTTTGGGTGCTACAGTAAATAATGCAACTCTTGTCGTGGGTGCATAGCTGATATATTTATCGATCTCAGAGAGTAAGGGAGAGAGAGATAGAAACATCAATCAGAGAGAATCATCTACTGGCTCTCTCTTGCACGCCTCCTATTGGGGATTGAGCCCGCAACCCAGACATGTGCTCTGGGAATCAAACTGTGACCTCCTAGTTCATAGGTCAACTCTCAACCACTGAGCCACACCGGCCGAGCTGAACTTTTAAATGGTCCTTAGTTTGCCATGGCACCCTTTCTGCTTTACCCAGGTATAGATAAAACTTTAACATTCCAGAAACCAAGATGGCGGCATAGGTAAATACCTAAACTGCTGCTTCGCACAACAATTTCAAAACTACAACTAAAAGACAAAACGGACACCATCCAGAACCAAAGGAAATCTGGCTGAGTGGAAATTCTACAACTAGAAGGAAAGAGAAAAGCACATTGAGACTCAGAGGAGCTGCAAAAGGCTGAGGTACGGAGACGCACACGTGTGGAGAGGACTGGCGGCTGAGTGCATGACTGGCTTTCTCAAGCGGGAGGGAGACGGAAGCTCCTAACTGTGCTGAACTCCAGTTCTGGGCGAGACTCTGGGAACCCAGTCTCATTCGGGGGGAATCTGGACTGTCAGGAAAAGAGAAAAGCACACTGAGACTCAGGGGAGCTGCGGAAGTCAGAGGTCCGGAGGTGTGCACACACAGAGAGAACTGACTGCTGAGTGCGCAGCTGGCTTTCTCAAGCAGGAGGGAGACGGAGGCTCCCAACTGCACTGAACTCCAGTTCTGGGCGAGACTCTGGGAACCCCGACTCATTCGGGGAGAAACTGGATTGTCTGGCAGCAGGCGAAACTCAAGGGCGGCTTTCTCTCAGAGGTGCTTGCAGTGATTACCGAGGGACACTGAGACCCAGGGGCCTCATAGGGCAGGGCTGACGGGAAGCCAAGGCTGTCTGCTCAGCCCTGAGACTCCGCCCCATCTAAGCTGAGCACAGAGGCTTTTGCAATTTTGCAAGTCTTGTCTCATAAGGATGTCTCCAGCACAGAAGTTCTCCTAGCATAGACACAGCTGATCCGCACAGCCAATTGGCCTGGAGGTCAATTCCTCCCAGTGATACCAACAACAATAAAGACTTAACTACAACAAGGCTGTGCACACAGTCCACAAAGGGGTGCACCAAGAGTGTCCACCTTAGGTAACTGGGGAGGCTGAGCCACTGGGCCCTATAAGACACCTACCACACAAAGCTACTCTACCAACTCAGGGAAGCAACGAAAATGTGGAGACAAAGAAACAGATCACAAATGAAAGAAATGGAGGAAAGCAAACCAAAACCACGGTTATAAGGTTTTTCAAGAATTTCCTAGAAAAGGCCGACAAATTTAGCGAGAATCTCGAGGATATGAAAAAGGACCAACTAGAAATTAAACATACACTGACTGAAATAAAAAATATTATACAGAGACCTAACAGCAGACTAGAGGACCGCAAGAATCAAGTCAGAGATTTGAAATACAAAGAAGCAAAGAACACTCAACTGGAAAAGCAAAAAGAAAAAAGAATCCAAAAATTTGAAGACAGTGTAAGGAGCATTTGGGACAACCTCAAGCATACCAACATCCGAATTATGGGGGTGCCAGAAGAAGAGAGAGAGCAAGATACTGAAAACCTATTTGAAGAAATAATGACCGAAAACTTCCCCCACCTGGTGAAAGAAATAAGACTTACAAGTCCAGGAAGTGCACAGAACCCCAAACAAAAGGAATCCAAAGAGGACCACACCAAGACACATCATAATTAAAATGCCAAGAGCAAAAGACAAAGAGAGAATATTAAAAGCAGCAAGAAAAAAACAGTTAGTTACCTACAAGGGAGCACCCATACGACTGTCAGCTGATTTCTCAACAGAAACTATGCAGGCCAGACGGGAGTGGCAAGAAATTTTCAAAGTGATGAATAGCAAGAATCTACAACCAAGATTACTCTACCCAGCAAAGCTATCATTCAGAATTGAAGGGCAGATAAAGAGCTTCACAGATAAGAAAAAGCTAAAGGAGTTCATCAACACCAAACCAGTATTATATGAAATGCTCAAAGGTACTCTTTAAGAAGAGGAAGAAGAAGAAAAGGGTAAAGGTAAAAATTATGAACAACAAATACATATCTATCAACAAGTGAATCTAAAAATCCAGAGATTAAAAAAATCAGATGAACAGAATAAACTGGTGAATATAATAGAATCAGGGGCATAGAAAGGAAGTGGACTGACAATTCTCAGGAAGGAAGAGGTGTGGGGGGTGCGGGAAGAGACTGGACAAAAATCATACACCTATGGATGAGGACAGTGGGGGCGAGGTAAGGGCAGAGGATGGGGTGGGAACCGGGTGGAGGGGAGCTATGGGGGGAAAAAGAGGAACAATTGTAATAATCTGAACAATAAAGATTTATTAAATTAAAAACAAACAAAAAACTTTAACATTCCATCCTGACTCTGAAACCAGACTGCATTAGTTTTATTTCTGGCTTTGCCACTATTATGTGACCTTAGGCAGGGTGTTTGACCCCTCTTCCTCAGCCTCCTCATCTGTGGAATGGTATTGATAGTAGCACCTACTCACATCTATGCCCACTCAAGAGCAGTAGTTGTGAGCCTCAATTCTCTGTCCTCCTCTGAAGCATCTGAGAGGAGACAAGCACACTAGCCTTTGGGGTATAATGAACCTCATCAGCTCCCTAAATCTTCATCTGAGGGATCACTTCCACCTACACTACTGCCACCTTTGTGACTTCTTTTTCCCCCCTCAAATCTGTGTCAAGGGTTCTGTCTAACCTTACTATACCAAGATTAAAATGTCAGTTGAGGGTTCCTGGCCGGTGTTGCTCAGTGGTTGAGTGTTGACCCATGAACCAGGAGGTCATGATTCAATTCCCTGTCAGGGCACATGCCTGGGTTGCATGCTCAATCCCCAATTAGGGGCATGTGGGAGGCAGCCAATCAATGATTCTCTCTCATCACTGATGTTTCCTCTCTCTCCATTCCTCTCTGAAATCAATAAAAAAATATATTTTTTAAATGTCAGTTGAGGGTAAAGTTCTATACATAAAAAAGTTTTCTCCCCCCTAAGAGTGACTTTGGCTCAAATCACTAAAATTTGCATTTCTATTTGATCTGGGTTATATGGACAAAGTTTCCCTAATATCTTAGCATCTACTAGTATCTTAGTCTGCTAGGCCTACCATAACAAAGCACCACAGACTGTGGGGCTTAAATGACAGAAATTTTATTTTCTCACAGTTCTGGAGGCTAGAAGTCTGAGATCAAGATGTCAGAGGGTGGGTGTCTTCTGAGATCTCTCTCCTTGGCTTATAGATGGCTGTCTTCTCCCTGTGTCTTCACAAGGTCTCCTTTCTCTCTATGTCTGTGTCTGTTCTCATACGACACTAGTCATACTGAATTAGGACCAACCCTAATGACCTCATTTTAACTTATTCTCTAAAAATCCCTATCTCCAAATAGTCACATTATGAGATACTGGTGGGCTAGAACTTCAACATATGAATGTAAAGGTTGGGGGACAAAATTCATAACACCCTCCAAATACTGCACCAGCTCATAGCACATTACCGATGAAGAGGAAATAGTTTTGTTCAGAAAAGCAAAAGGAGTAAAAAATAAAATGGTGGCCTGGGAGAGATGTTCCAGTGAAGGCTGTGTTTAAATTCCCCTTTTTGAGGTGAGTAAAGCTGAGATTTGGCCTGAGAGTGTGGCTGCGAACATGAGCTGGTTAAGGGAGGTCCAGCCTTAGCTCTCCTGTAGACTTGTTGTGTGGTCCTGGGAGTTTAACTAGCCCATATCTCAATTTCCTCATCAGCAAATGAAGGCAGGATATCATTTTTCACCCCAGGGGGTGTGGCAGTGACTTAAGGCAAAGGCAGAGTCTTTGGGGTCCTTTAGTGAAAGAAGCTGAGCTAGTTGAAGGTTCAACCACATGGCCAGGTAGCTTAAATATTCTTCCAGTATTACATGTTTGAGCAACAAGTTTTCAGATCTGACTTCAAACCTACAGCAAATATTTTTGGAGAACACAGAATGACCTGCTGGGATGTTTTTGAGCTGCAGTGCACTAAGGGATTTCACTTTAAAAGCTTTCAGTTTGGCCTTTGCTTAGCTTCAAGCACATGATTACATTTAGACCTGCTGTTTTATTTTCACACTTATAGTTTAGAGCCTTAAGAGTCTGAACAAGGTCTATCTTCCCTAGGGTTTAAAGTCTGAAAACAAAATAAAGTCTTTCCTTGCAGGCTTTTCTTGGGCTGGTTTTAAGCAAAAAGGTTGAGGGGGTGAAGCGAGAGCTAGACCCTAAATTTATTTGGTAAATGTAGGCACTAAAAACTGTGTAATTGCCCATACCTTCACCTTCTTTGGATGTGTGAACAGTCAACCCAAGGTACATTTTATCTTGTGTTTCAGGGTTTCCTTGGAGGAATTATTCTCATTGGCCTCATGTTCCAAGGGGGCCTTTTTAGGACTGAGATTATGACTTGGGGACTGAACAATAGAACACAGTTGACTTCCTTCATGCTTTACCTGGGAGTATCATCCTATCCTATCTTGGGAACTTAACT
This sequence comes from Plecotus auritus, assembly GCF_963455305.1. Classification (NCBI taxonomy): domain Eukaryota; kingdom Metazoa; phylum Chordata; class Mammalia; order Chiroptera; family Vespertilionidae; genus Plecotus; species Plecotus auritus. The sequence continues at coordinate 33,353,277 of NC_137778.1, forward strand.
CCAAAATAATGACTTTTGGGGATCCCGATGGGTTCCCAAATGATACATTTGCCTCTCTCTTCCCCATACTATTTCCTTCTTGCTAATCTTTTATAAGCTCCTTATTTTCTCTTCTCCTCTCTTTTAGGTCACCAGACTTAGCACTCCAAATTTACTCTCTTTAAGTATATCATTTGCTTATTGGAAAGAATTTGGGAGATAAAAAATTAAAAGACTTTAATATCAAATCCAGATCTACCATATACTAGCAGCAGGACCATAGGTAAGACACTTTATTTCCTTAGGCTCTAACTCCCACATCTGAAAAATGAGGATAACAATAATGTGTGACAGTTTTATGGTGAACAGTTAATAAAATAATATATGCAAAAAATAATCTGTAAAGAGGCACTAAATTCATTTGACTTCATGTTAACCAGGCCCCTCAATAAATCTCAAACTCAATAAATCCGAGAATCCTAATCTGTAAAATAAAAATAATTATAGCTACCCTGTCTCCTTCATGATTATGGGGATTATGAGAAGACTGTATAAAAGAACTTTAGAAATCAGAAATCATGGAAGTAATGTAAAGTATCACTTTCCCACTGCTTCTTCCTCACAGGTGGAAGATGACAACTCAGGGTCAGCCTGAGGAATGCCAATGAGGGGTTAAGTCAGAAGTCAGTATTGCCCACTTGTTCTGGTCCTTTTCCCTCTCCCTCCCTCAGGATAAAACTATGTTGAAAGACTCTCCTTTTCTGTCTGACATGATTTCTTTCTGTACTGCAAGCTGTCTCCAAAATGAATAATGACAATGCCATGTCTTCGATGAGGCAGAACACCAACACTAAATTGTGTCATTGCTTTTCTCATGCCATAAAGTAACATGTGGTGGGCCCCAGAGACCAGTTGGGGAATGGCCATCTTGGTGAGTTGGACTGATCCAGCCTGTTGAATCCATTGCTCAGATCCCTTGGAAGCCATTTAATATTATTACCTTCCCTCCCTTTTCTTGGAATTATGCTTCCCCCTGTCTCTATATGAAGCATGAGTGAACTGGGAGAAGGCTGGGGAGACGAAGAGGCTCAAAAGAAAAGCAAAAAGATAATAATGATAACTCATATTTGTAGAGTGCTTTAGAGTTTATAAAGCCCTTTAAAATATGTCTATATATATAAAAGCCTAAGCGACCATTCGACCATTCTGCCGGTCCCTAAGATGTGTACTGACCACCAGGGGGATAACACTCAACGCAGGAGCTGCCCCCTGGTGGTCAGTGTGCTCCCACAGCAGGAGCACCACTCAGCTGACCAACAGGTGCCAGACACAGGGCTCATAGCTGGCTGCCGCAGCCCGGAAACCACAGTGGAGCAGCAGCGAGCCTAACAAGTGGTGTCAGCAGGCATAGCGGGGCCGGGATGAGCAGGAGCAGCAGGTGGCGTTGGACTGCTGGTTTCAGCCCAATCCCCACAGGCCACACCGAGGGACCGAATCGATGCACAAATCCGCGCACCGGGCCTTTAGTTGATATATAAGGTTCTTACAGCAAACTCATGCAAATTATTTCACTTCCGTAACTCAGTTCTTTATGTATAAAATGGTGGTAATGCCTACTCCATAAGCTTATGAGTATTGAAAAATAATATATGTGAATGGTACAAAAATGTTTATTCTCAAGGTTAAGGATTATTCTCAAGGTTCTGGATGAGACAGCTGGAAGGATTGTGATTCCATAAACAGAGATAGAGACTATGGAAGGCAGACAGTTTGGATGTGTGGTAGGCAGCCTCTACAATGGCTTCCAAAGATCCCCTCCCCCTGTATGAGGAAGTAAAGGCCGAACCATTTGATGACAAAAGTGATGGGATGTCTCTTCCAAGATTATATAGAAGACTGTGATTCCTGTCTTTTTTGTCTTATCAGTTTCTTCTCTCCACCCTCCTCTCCTCAGCCTGAGCAAAGCCAGCTGCCATGTTGAGAGAAACCCACTGGAGAGGCCAACATGGCAAGGTGGCAAGGAACTGATGTCTCTAGACAATCTGAGACTCTCAATTCACATGAGTTGGGAAGTGAATCTTCTGAGGTTTACCAAAGCAATGAGCTTGCAAGTGGATCCTTCCCCAGTCAAGAGATGACCACAGGCTCAGCTCACACCTAGCTGTCAACCTTTAGAGAGACCCTGAGTCACCCAGTTAAGCTTTGTCCATATTCTTGATCCATAGAAGCTGTGAGATAAGAAGTGTTTATTGTTTTAAGTCAATACAGCTGGGGGTCATATGTTGTGAAAATATTATGCAATAAATAACTAATGTAGAGTATGAAGATAATGAGTTTATTTTGTAGATTTCAGTTTAAGGCACCTAGGGTCATCTAACTTAGCTAATTAGGCAGTGTGATACTGTACGAGTGTCTGGAGTTCATTTCCCCATGAAGAGTAGTGAGAGCAGAAGCTAGACTTCGGTGAATTGAGGAATGATAGGAAGTGAGAAAGTAGAAGACAGAAAGACTCTTCCTTTAAACAGTGACATTCAAGGAAACACAGAAATACTGTCTCAGTTTCTTCCCAAGAGAAGGAGTTAGGGAGTTCAAGGAAAGTTCTATTTTAGATAAATATTTAAGTAGAAAACAATTTGATTTGTGAGAAGTGAGATATTTCATTTGTTGAGGGGAAATTGTACCAATTTAGAAGGAAAGTTCCAATATAAAGGAAAATGAGAGGATAATTAATGAAACAAGATTCTTCTAAACAAGAGGAAGTCAAAAGAACTAGTGAAGGGGTTAGACAGAGCCCAGAGAGAAGTGCATTCATTTTCTACTGTTGCATAACAACTTACCACAGATGTAGCAGCTTAAAACTACATTTATTATTTCACATATTTTGTGAGTCAGGAATCCAGGCATGGATTAGCTGGGTCCTCCCATGAGATGGTCTCACCGAGTTCATTTCTGTATCTTGGCGCACTCTTTCAAATTCACATAGTTGTTGGCAGAATTCAGTTGCTATGATTGTAGGACTGAGGTCCCTGTTTCCTTGTTGGCTGTCAGCCAGGGGTTGTTTTCAACCTTTAGTTCCCTGCCATGTGTACGGGCCTGTTACAGGCTCTCATGCAACATGGCACCTTGCTTCTTCAAGGTCAGCAGAAGAATCTCTCTCTGGTGTGCTAAAATGAAGTCTTATATTATGTACGTAGCCAGGGAGTGACTTTCCCATCATCTTTGCCATGTTCTGTTGGCAAAAATAAAACCGTAGGTTCCACCTACATTTAAGGATTAGGGATTGTACAAGAGCTCATTAGGGTGTGTCCACTATAGGAAGGGAGACTAGGTGGGGATACAGGTAACTCATTTGGCATGAATATTTGCTAAAAAGATTCTTTTTTCAAAGGGCTGTTCTGACGAGCTACTAATGATAGCTATTATAGGCAGCCCACTCTCCCCGGTCACACAGTTATTAAGGTACTAAAAAAGCACCCTCCTTCTGCCCTAATGACCCCAGTGGCATTACTTGGTTATGCAGGGAAATGCCTTCCTAGTATCCATATCAAGAAATGGAACTAACAATAAGTTTGATAGGACACCTGTGTTCCAGCTAGTAATTCTTTTTTTCTTCCCCATTTTAAAAAAATCTTTATTGAAAATATTACATGTCCCCCTTTGCCTCCCTTGACCTCCTTCTAGCCCACCCCCGCCTTCCAAACTAGGCCTTCACCACCCTATTGTCAGTGTCCATTGGTTATGCATATATGCATACAAGTTCTTTGGTTGACCTCTTCCCACACACCCACCCTCCCCTGCCTTCCCTCCAAAGTTCAACAGTCTGTTCCGTGTTTCTATGTCTCTGAATCTATTTTGTTCATCAGTTTATTTTGTTTGATTCCACATCACATGAGTGAGATCATGTGATACTTATCTTTCTCTGACTGGCTTATTTCGCTTAGCGTAATACTCTCCAGGTCCATCCATGCTGTTGCAAATGTCCAGCTAGTAATTCTATTCAGAGATAAAAATTTGTAACATAACAGAAGCAATTTTTAAGATAAGGATCAGCGCTGAGGTGCAGTGGCTCTAGAGACACACCATGGAGTGTATAATAAAGATTAGAAATGCAAAAGTAAAACTGGTATTATGCAACCAGCTACCTTTGTAAACTGAGACAACTCAATATGACTCTACAGCTTGGCTGTAGAGACAACTCAATATGACTCTACAGCTGTAAGGTGTTCACGAAATACATCACTGGTTTCCAAGTGATTCTTCTCAAACTACAAAGCACCTTCTAGAGAAGTGCTTTAGGATTTCAGCAAACAAAAGGGTGTTTTCCATCAACAATAAAGATTTCATTGTCCCGATGAACCCATTAATTCATCACTATCTATTTGATATTTTAGATTTCCTGTATAATAAAAAAAGTTAAAATCATTTTAATTCCTCAAAATAAGTGTGAAAATAACCAAAGTTAATCTCTAGTGTCTAACTCTGATCTTCTTTGGATCCATAAGAGACAGTATGCTAGAGATATTTTTCTTTTATTTTCTTTTATTGTGGTAAGAACACTTAATATCTATCCTCTTAAACAGTGGTTCTCAACCTTTTTATTGCCGCAACCCTTTAATACAGTTCCTCATGTTGTGGTGACCCCCAACCATAAAATTATTTTTGTTGCTACTTCATAACTGTAATTTCGTTACTATTATGAATCGTAAATAAAACACAGATATTTACATTACGATTCATTAATAGTAGCAACATTACAGTTATGAAGTAGCAACGAAAATAATTTTATGGTTGGGTGTCACCACAACATGAGGGACTGTATTAAAGGGTCGCGGCATTAGAAAGGTTGAGAACCACTGCGAATAGATGTTTAACTGTACAATATAGTGTTGTCATCTGGGAGCACAATGCTATTTAGAAGATCCCTAGAATTTATTCCTCTTGCATAACTGAAATTTTAATTCCATTGATTAGCAACTCCCTATTCCTCCTTGCACCGAGTCCGGGGCAATGATACACATACCTATGACGACACTATTCTTTCCCTGAAAAGAGGAGGATGTAAAGTGTGGGTGAGACCCATTCAATGCATGTTTCAAAGCATCCTTGAGCACAGGCAATGTGAGCTCTAGGCCTGATGACTTCCTTGACTCTGCTTCTACCCCATTTCCACACTCATTCCACACTTACAGTACACCTATATTGCATGGGGCACTGGAGATATGGTGCCCTATACAATAAAACAGACATGGTTGCTGCTGACAAGAAGTGAGAAATATAGTCAACAAACACGCTAAGTATACAATTACAAATGGTATATGATCTGACGTAAAATAATAGTTACTGTGAGAGAAAATAACTGGGGAAGAGGGTGAGCAAAGGCCATAGAGGAAGTGCTATTTAAGCTGCGAGGTGAAAGTAAGAGAAGAAAAAGCCCTCTAAATAGAAATCCTATATAATAAAAGCCTAATATGCTAAGTGTCTGGTCATCTGTTCAATCAAAGTGTAATATGCTAATAATACACTAAGGCCGCTCAACTGCTTGCTATGATGTGCACTGACCACCAGGGAGCAGATGCTCTTACCAATAGGCTAGCTTGCTGCTGGGGTCCAGCTGATGAGGACTGAGCGAGATGGGCCGGAAAAGCCCTAGAGCCCTCCCGTGGCGCCTCCCTGGCTGGCCAACCTTCCACGTCCCTCCTCGGTCTTGATCATGCACTGGTCAGGTCCCTCAGCCTGGCCTGCACCATCTCGCAACCTGGGCCTCTAGTGATAAGAACCCAAGGCCTGCAGAATCATGGGGTTAGAACAGAAATATGGATAGAAAGGTGAGTAGGTTAGAGTGTGAAGAGCTAAAGCTGCATATGGGGGCAAGGATCACACAGGCCTTTGCAAACTATTATAAATTTGAATTTTATGTTAAGTGAAACAGAAGAAGCCATTATAGGGTTTTAAGTATGAAAATATAGTGCACTTCGGAGTTTTAAAGACCCTCTGGCTTCTGTGTGAAGGATGAATTGAATGAAAGGAGGAAGAATAGAAACCTGGAGACCAATTAGGAAGGTAAGTCCAATGTTCAAGTGGAAGGTAAGAAGGGCTGGATCAGGAAAGTGGCCTTGGAGATGGAAGAAGCGGGTGAGACATTATTTTGGATATAGAACCAACCAATTCTATGGATTGGGACATACCTCATCTGAGAAGAAGGATTTTTTTCTAGTTCCCAGAAGAGAATCAGTCCATAGGCATTTGGGTCATGCCTGGTTTTTGAGATTGTTCAGGGACAGAGCAAAATCAAGCCTCATCTTTTCCACTTCTGAATTCTCTCCTCTATTTGGGCAAATGTGAGGACCAAGCTCCAGTACTGTGGCTTTTGTAACTATTTTTCTGAAATAATACCAGGACAATTCCTAAAACATATCAGTATTAAATATGTGTACCTAATCTAAACTGGGTTATGTTTAGGAGATTAAATTCAAGTTTCCTGTTGGAAAATGGCTTTCTTCCCAACAGGAGGCAGTATGATATTTTTATAGAAACCTCAGAACCTCACTTCTCACCTTCTCCTCCGAGGCCTCTATGCTCAGAATCCACTTTATCTGCCACATGTGGGACTGCAGGAGGAAAAGGCCATCTTCCTTAGATTGCTTCTGAGGAGGCTATTAAAAAGACAGCTTTACAGGACGTTTATAGCGTTCCTGATCCTGGAGGGCAGGCCTGCAGGGCCCGGCAGGGGAGAGTGTTTGTGTGTGTTCTGGATGAAGCTGCTGTCTTCAAATCCAGATGGCCCATGATGTCACTGGAAAAAACCCTGAAACGTGCTACAAGAAAGAACTTTTTTTATGGCTCCCTGTATAATGTTCCCATACGCTGGGCTTGAGGTGGGGAGAAAAAGAAACTGGAAGACTTTCCTACTCCCCATCTGTCACTCTGGGCTCTAGGAAAAGGAAGGGCTGAGGAAGGAAAAAGATTAAATGGGAAGAGAGGAAAAAGCAAAAGGGTAAAGGGAGTTGAGAGCTAATCCTTTCTCCTTCATGCTGCCTCTGTATCTTGGCACAGGTACGTACTACATGGGGTAGGGCTCTCTGTTTAGATATGTGACTCACCTACTATGTTTAAGATCAGTGCTCCTGCTTCAGTTATTTCTGTAACCTCAAAACCTAAAGCAATCTCTTGTTATATAATAGATGTTCAACAAATGTAAAAAAACAAAAGGAATTCTGCATTGGAGCCATATTATTAAAGACCATAGCAGAGAAGATTAGTAGAAAGAAACCGAAATTTGTTATGTCACACATAATAAAGACCTTTGGATAAATTTTCCTTGTTGCTATTGTTTGCGATTAATAGATGCTATTAATCCCACTTTACAGAGGAGAAAGCAGAAGCTCAGAGAAGGCAAATAATGTGCCCAAGATCAAGCAAGTACAGCCAAAGTTCAAGCCCAGGTTTGACCAACTCTAAAGCAATTTCCACTAGTATGGCCTGCCTTTCCCAGGAAACTACCACTCTACATTCTTCCCTACCTCAACTATAAAGCAGAGAGAAAAGTAGGCCATATGTGGGAAGAAGTGGGCTGGGAATGTGAGTCCTAAATCAGTACTCACTATAAACAGATTCTGCTATAACAGTGTATGGACATGTTTAGGAACATTTATTGTTGGATTTCTTATAATTTTCTAGCTATTTCCCACTAAAGAGGCTAAGTTACTGAAGTAGTGGCTTATATAATAAGATGGCTTACTGGGAGAATTATTCCCTACTGAGATTAAGTATACCCCAAATCAACTTCTGTTCTGCAGTTTTTAAAAAAAAAGGTTGAGAAAAGGACAAGAAATACCAAGAGTGACTCAAGTAGTCAAACAAGAGGAAAACTCTAGCCTTTCCTGGATTTTATTTCCTCACCATTACATATGCAAGTGTTTATGCGTAAAATTGTGGCAAGGTTCAGGTATATATCTTCCTAATATAAGCACATTAAGACTTTAGAACTGGACATTCTTTTTAGTATTAATTTTAGACTCTAAATTTAAATATCCAAGCCTCACTTCATGTCTGAGAAAACCTGGCCCAAAAGATGGAGAAATTTGCCAGACTTTTCAACAGAATAATAGAAGTAGCATAGAATTCAGGGTTAGGTCTCCCACTTAAGAGATCTTGCCACTACATTAAGAATATATCTAAGACTTCAAATGCACCATAGTTTTCTGATCCAGTCATCTGCTGATGGGCACTTAGGCTGTTTCCAAATCTTAGCTATTGTAAATTGTGCTGCTATGAACATAGGGGTACATATATCCTTTCTAATTGGTGTTTCTAGTTTCTTAAGATATATTCCTAGGAGTGGGATTACTGGGTCAAATGGGAGAAAACTATGGTACATCTACACAATGGAATACTATGCTGCCATAAAAAGAAGGAATTACTACCATTTGTAGGCACCTGGATGGAATTAGAGAACATTATGCTAAGTGAAATAAGCCAGTCAATGAAAGAAAAATACCACATGATCTCACTCATTTGGGGATAATGAAAAACATTATAAACTGATGAACAAAAAGATAGATACAGAGGCAGTAAAGCATCAAACAGACTGTCAAATTGCAGCGGTAAGGTTAGGGAGAGCTGGGGGAAATAAGAGATCAACTGAAGGACTTATATGCATGTATATAAGAGTAACCAACGAATGCAAAACATTGCGGGTGAGGGCATCTATGGGAGTGGGGTGGGGGGGGGCAATGGTAAGATATGTACACATATACTAACTTAATAAAAATAAAATAAAATAAAATAAAATAAAATAAAAAAGACTTCAAATGCTAGCCCTTACTCTAGTCACTCTTCAACTACCAAAGAATCTTCAGAACCAATCTGAACCTTATAGGAGACAATATATCTGTCTGTGCTCAGCTGACAAGCCAGGGATTATCCAAATTTTATCTAGGTGACATTAAGAAGCAAGAGCAGAATGAAGGTATTTTCTCCTAGGTATATCAGAGCAATGTTGTTGAGGACTGTAAAGTATGAAGGAGAGATTCCAGTACACATTTCCTGAAACACCACCATGCCACACCATATATTTTTCAGGTAATTACTTACATAGTAAATTTAAGTGTTTCTTATCATCTGGCAGAATTCTTTTTAAACAGTGAATTATCTCTATTTTGGATAATGTGCATGGAACTGTAGGTAAGCCACTAAGGACTTATGTTTCTTTGGGGTCAAAATTTCATAGAAAACGACACAATTACTCTCCATTGGATAAGAATAAGAATTTTATTTCCTAAAGAAGGGAGGTGGAAGCATAAAAAAACAAAGGAAGAAGAAAATAAGTGCCATAAGAAGAAAGAACAAAGAAACACCCTCATCAGGAGTTGAACAAAAAAAGATAATTGAGAAGATAATTTAGATGGTATTTGGGATTTTCTTTAGTGTATGTAATATAATCCTTTCCTCTGAGATCTCCCCCATCCAAGCTCTTAAATAACATATTCTATATTCATGAATACTTTGTGTCAGCTGTAATTCTTGGTGTTGCAGGAACTAGGGAAGATGCATAAGTTAACATAAATGGAACAGGAAGCAATGCAGAAAAAAAGGCCTATTTCTACCCCAACTATGACATTTATTCCACACTTACTGAGTATCTTAACTATATACAAAGGAGTAGATAACACTTGCCAAATGATTTATAAGATCAACATAATCCTAAAACTAACAAAGACATCACAAAAATTAAAATTACAGATTGACATAGACCCACAAACTGCTCTTTTTAAAAGTTACTAAATCAAATCCAGCAAACCATTAAAATGATAATACATAATGCTAAACGGGTTTATCCTAGAATACAAGGTTGGTTTATTATTCAAAAACCAATCTATGTATTCATATTAGAAAATGAAAAGTAAAAAACATATGATCATTTCAATAGTATTTGACAAAATCCAATGTCTTTAATGATTTTTTTAAAAAACTCTCAGAAAACTAGGAATACAAGAGAATTTCAGAAACCATGACTAATATCATAATTAATGGGGAAAGATATTCATTTTCCCTTGACCCTTGAAGATAAAAAATAAGGCAAGAATATCCATCTCTAATACTTTCACTTAATCTTTTGTAGGAATTCCTAGCCAGCGGAATAACACAAGAAAGAAAAGTAGATGATCAGAAGAACAAAGATGGCTGTGTAGGTAAATGCAGTACTTGCCACCTCCCACAACCACATCAAAATTATAACTAAAATACAGAACCACAATCATTCAGAACTGCCTGAAATCTGGCTGAATGGAAGCCCTACAATTAGAGAATTAAAGAAGAAAGCACATTGAGACTGGTAGGAGGGATGAAGTCACAGAATAGGCTGGTCCAACACCCATCTGTGGCACTTTTTTAATTGGGAGGGATATCTAGGCTGCAGAGGCCTCCTATGGGGAAAAAGGGGTCCTAGCCCCACACCAGACTCCTCAGCCCACGGTTCCATTGCTTTGAGAAGCCCCTGTAACTTCTGGCTATAAAAAACCAGTGGGGATTGTGGCTAAGTGACACTGAAGTTGCTGGAGATCCAGACAGTTCCTCTTAAAGGGCCCACACACAGATTTAGTCTTGGGGGATCCAGGAACATATGGGAACTGGATTGTCTGGCATCAGAGCAAGAACTCAGGGGAAGCTATCTAAGCCTAGACAAGGGTGCTCGCAGCAGTCATTTGTTCCTATGCTGAGACCTTCCCTGTTGCAGAGCTGTCAGGGGCTGTAGCTGAGTCTCTATCAACCTGGGTCACAGTGTTCACTCTGCCTTGGTGATTCCCTGAGACCCTGTTCCACCCAATTTCCAGCTCCACCCAAGCTGTTTGAAGCGGCTTTTCCATATGATTGGCCTATCTTGGCTCAGATTTCAGACTTTCCTAAAATCTCTCAAAGCAGCAGCAGCTGGCATCAGCATGCCCCAAACCACTCAATAAGAGGCCCCAGGCCCAGGACTAGCAGCAGCCTGCCTTGCTTTACAGCTCTGCCTCTCCTGGGCACTTCCATGCCCAACACAAGTAGCAACCATCTGAAAATTGCTCTGTAGTTCCTGATGGGTGGCCCCAAGCAGGGCATAGGCAGTGGCTGCCTTTTCACCTCCATGGGGTGCCGCCTATCAGGAGCTACAGAGTGATTTGCAGTCAGGGCACATGCCAGATTGCAGGCCCCATCCCCCAGTAGGGGGTGTGCAGGAAGCAGCTATCAATGATTCTCTCTCATTAGTGATGTTTCTATCTCTCTCTCCCTCTCCTTTCCTCTCTGAAATCAATAAAAAGATATTTAAAAAAAGAAAAATGACAGAAAACTTCCCCTACCTGGATAAAGAAATAAGAGTTACAAGTTCAGGAAGCACAGAGTCCTAAACAAGATGAAACCAAAGAGGCCCACACCAAGACACATCAAAATTAAAATACCAAAGGTTAAAAATAGACTCTTAAAAGCAGTGAGAGGAAAGCAGTTAGTTACCTACAAGGGAGTGCCCATATAATTGTCAGCTGATTTCTCAACAGAAACTTTGCAAGCCAGAAGGGAGTGGCAAGAAATATTCAAAGTAATAGCAAGGACATACAACCAATATTACTGCACCCAGTAAAGCTATCATTTAGGATTGAATGTCAGATAAATAACTTCACAGACAAGAAAAAGCTAAAGGAGTTTATCACCACCAAACCAGTATTGCATGAAATGTTGAAGGGCATCTTTAAGAGAAAGAAGAGGAAGTAGGAGGAGGAGGAGAAAATATGACAAAAAAAGTCAATAAATACATATCTATGAAAAATTTAATCAAAATAAATCAATAAGGAATTTAATAAACAAAATAAACTGATGAATAAAATATAACCAGAGGCATGGAAACATAGAACAAACTGACGAATCTGAAGAGGAAGGGGGGAGGAAGCAGAAGAGATTAACCAAAGAACTTATATGCATATATGCATTATCTATGGACATAAACAATAGGGTGGTAAAGACCTGTGGTAGGGTGGGAACAGGTAGAGTGAGGTAATGGGGGGAAGTGTAACATATATAATACTCTCAACAATATTTTAAAAATAAAAAAAAATAAAAGACAGAATAGGAAAGGAATAATTAAAACATTTTTTTGCAGAAGTTTTGTTTATATGAAAAATTCCTAAATACAAAGCAACTATGAAAATGAAGTGAATTCAGCAGGCTTGCAAAATTTCAGGTCAATATAGTAGAAAAAATATTTTTCTATCACTAGTAACAAATGGTAACAGAAATTTTAATATTATCATTTATAGTAGCATCTAATGTAACAAAAAATATATAATGACCTAATATATTTGCCAGTTTATGAAGTAAAAGACTAATTACTTTTAAGATGTCATTTCTCCTCAAATTAAAGCTGATGCTTTTTTTAAGTTTTTAATGAAAGTTGTATATAAGATTATATATTTATTATATAATTATTATATATATATTATTATATATATATTATTATATATTTATTTCTGGATCTTCTCAATTGTTTCTTCCTTGCATTTGTCCTTTTCCTTTCCTACTTGGTGAGATTTGGCTTTACCTTTGAGGATCTTTTTGCAGTCTTTGTCCAGCTTTAGTGGGCATGCACCACTTTGCCGGGGTGCATGCCCACATGAATAGTTGTACCATTAGCTTCCTGCCATTGCACTCGTTGTATGTAGACGACATATTTCTTCCTATAAACCTGAACTTTGTCAATTTGCTGCCCTTTGTAGTGTCTTTACTCAACCCGAACATCATCCATGAACATCCTTTCAGATGGGCTTGGATCTAACATTGTAATCTGTCTCAACTCTTTGGAAAGAAAAGACAATCTTCCTGTGAATGTGGGAAGGTGCATTAAAATGTCTTTTACAGTGCTTCTGACAGTCAGAAGACACAAAGGGATTGAATTTCATTTTGACCACTGGCACTTCAATGATGGCCACAAAAGGGAAGAGCTAATTCTTAACTTACATTGAGTGGCCAGATTATTATGATCTGTGAATGCATAATAATCTAGCCACTCAGTGTGTGTGTGTGTGTGTGTGTGTGTGTGTGTGTGTGTGTGTGTATTAGAGGCCTGGTGCATGAATTCGTGCATGGATGGGGTCCGGCCAGCCTGGCCAGGAGGAGGGGACATGGGCGGTTGGCTGGCCTGCCTGCTGGTCGTACTCCTGGTCGAGGGGATAATTTGTATATTAGCCTTTTATTATATAGGATATACACTGAGTGGCCAGATTATTATACATTCAGAGATCATAATAATCTGGCCAGTGTATATGACAATGCAGAATCAATACAATTTTGAAAAATAGAGAGAAGTTTAGAGTCTACTGACTACATGATTTCAAGACTTTCTATATAGCTACCATAATTAACTCATTGAGGCACTGGATGTATAACAGACATTCAGATCAATAAAGTAGAATAGAGAGTTCTGATACACACTACCACAAAACTGATTTTTAACAAAGAACCAATCTAATTCAACAGGGAAAGGAGTATTTTCAAAAACTGGTGCTGAAACAATTGTATATCCATATAAAATATTCTGATCCCTATAAAACACCAAACACAAAAGTTAACTGGAGATGATTTACAGGTGTAAATAGGAATACTAAAACCATAAAAAATTCAAAATATATACTTTAAAAAAATGTTTTTATTGATTTCAGAGAGAAAAAGACAGAGGAAGAATTGAATTGAATTGTAACCTCCTTGTTCATGGGCCAATTCTCAACCACTAAACACAGGCCGGGCTGAAGAAGAGTTTCTTTGTTGTGGGGAAGCACAGGGCTTGGATGCAAAGTGTGTAAGGAATAGCATATTCCTCTCTTATTATATAGGACTAGAGGCCCAGTGCATGATTAAATTGTGTGTAGGGTCCCCTAGGCCTAGCCTGCCATCAGGGCCATGTCTGCTGCCACGCAATGCCTGGCATGCTCTGCGGCCACTGCCGGCGGCCTGCCCCATGATGCCTCGCAGGCTCTGTGGATGACGACGGCGGCCCAGGGTGGTGGGGTGGGTAGAGGGCCCGAGAGGTGCTCCAGCACCTCCTGGTGACCTGTTATTTGGTCGTTCTGCCATTACGGCATCACGACCACAGGCCTTTTATGATATAGACTAGAGACCAGTACACAAAGTGGGGTTCCCTGGCCTGGCCTACGGGGCCGAAACTAGCAGTCTGACACCCCCCGAAGGATGTAGTAGCGCATGAAGCAGCAGGTGGATGGGGAGGAGCCCGAGTCCGGGCTGGAAGCCATGCCACTCCCGCTCATCCCAGCCCCGTTGCACCTGCCACTGCCATTGCTCGGTAGGCTCGCTGCCACTCCGCTGCAGTCTTTGCGCACCCATCTTAGGGTGACACCGGCACACCCTAGTCAGTCCTGATCCCAGTCCTGGTTTGGATGGGGGAGGGACGCGCAGGGGCAGTGTCCATGGGAGAGGTTCACACTGCCACAGTGGAGCTTGCCAGATGTGAGCCCGGTGTCTGGTGCCCGTTGGTTAGCTGAGCGGTGCTCCTGCTATGGGAGCACACTGACAACCAGAGGGCAGCTCCTGCATTGAGCATCTGCCCCCTGGTGGTCAGTGTGCATCATAGCTACTGGTCGGTCAGATGAACACTTAACATATTAGGCTTTTATATATCCTAGAGGCCCAGCACATGAAATTTGTTTGTGGGTACAGTCCCTAGGCCTAGCCTGTGATCAGGGCCATCTTCCCCAGCTTCCCACAGCCGGCCCTGCACCCCACCGCCACCCACCCCCGGTTCCCCTTTCACCATAGGGTGATCAGTGCCTGACAGCCGGGGGAAGGGACTGAGAAGTTGGCTGTTACCACCTGCTTGCTGGCCCTGCCCATGCCGCGGGTTGCCCTCTGTGTGTGGGGCAACCAGCGAGGTGGGGGCCTTGGCTTGGCACCACCCGCATCTCCCACCACCCACCCCCAGTTCCCTGTTAGCCATCAGGCAATCGGAGCCTGCCAGCTGGGGAAAGGAACCAAGAGGTGGTCAGTGCGCCTCATAGTGACTGGTCCAGCACTCGTTCTTATCATTCTGCCTTTAAGGTCAATTTGCATTATTACCCTTTTATTATATAGGATAGAGGCCTGGTGCATGGGTGTGGGCTGGCTGGCCTGGCCTGATGGGGGTCCTGGGTCTGGGTGGGGGGTCCCATTTAGGGGGCGGGGCTGGCTGGAGTGAGGGACGATGGGCTGTTTGCAGGCTGGCCACACCCTCAATGGGGTGGGGGTCTTGACTGGGGATGCAGGGTGGCCTGGGTAAGGGGCTGCAGGTGGTTTGCAGGCCAGCTACACCCCCATCAGGGAGGGAGAGGCTGATGAGTAGGGCCGGCCAGTGGGAGGGGCTGGGTTCACTGGCCACAGTGGGTGTCATAGCGACTGGTCATTCTGATCATTACTGCATTATGGCCGCTGGCTTTTTATATATATAGAAGACTAGAGGCCTGATGCACAAAATCCGTGCACGGGGGTGGGGGGGAGGTCTCAGCCCCGCCTGCACCCTCTGCAATTCGGGACCCCTATACCTTTTTCTTATCTAGCTAACCTCTTCACATTTAAAAAAATTAACTGAAATATCACCTACTCTAGGAAATCCTCTTTGAAGAAATGTCTTTACAATCTGTATTAAGTATTTTCATAGTGTATCATTTTTTTTTTTTTTTGTTAACAGCTACTTAAGAGTGGATGCATTGTGGTTTTCATTCTTGCATCTGAATTTTTTCTTCTTGCTCTTGTAATAGCAAAGCTTATCCAATTTACATTTACCCTCCAAGGGCTTATATTTGGTTCAGTTTCTAGTTGGCTCCCTGCTTTTTTTTTAAGCAATAAATTTGGGTTGTGATAGTAAGCCTTACTTATAATCAAGCCTGTAGGTCTCCCTATCTGAATATTTCTACACCTATCACTTTAGCATACCAGAGATTGTGTTCATTTATAGAAAATAATGTCACCTGATCATTTGATCTTCTAGTAATATTTTATAGCAAGATGTATTATTCTAGTAATTTAGCTATTACAAAACTGAGGGGTACAGAACTAAATCACATTGAACAATAAAGAATGACTCAAAAATAAAAGCATAGTACACTTAGGGCCTCCCTTGTCCTATGCCTCAGATATCATAGCATAGTACACAGTTCACATGGAACTCAGCTTCCTTTAAAATTGGAAGGGATGCCATACTCATGAAGCAGCTACTTCCACACATTTTAATTCACAGCACATACTCTCTGTACTAATTATTGGAAAATCATCCTAGCAATTGCCTCTGTTCCTCTCTGTATTGTTACCTTACATTCTGATGTTATTACTATGCTTTTATCATCCACTCGCTCTAAGATTGAGAATTTTTTAAGGGCAGAGATCATGACTTGAGCTTGTGTTTCTCTGTCATGGTGCCAAGATAAATACTCAAATGCCATCCAGTCCAAATGACTGTGATGAGAGAGGCCCACCGTTGCTGGAGACCTCTAATTTTTACTTAAGGGGCCTCACTTGTTCTGCGCCTTTACAGAGGGTGAGTAGGGGCTGAGGGAATGAGGAAACCCAGACAGAATTCTCCTCCTAGAAAATTTTGCTGACGCCCTGGATGCCGGGCATTTGTCCAATTAAAATCTGGACACACAGCAATAACAAAGGCACTGGTCTCCTACTGCTAACGCATGGGGATCAAACCCAGCCTGCAGGAACTCACCTTCGCAGTCAGGACCAGGCTGCTGGGTAGACCTGGGCTGGTGCTCCTAACTCTGGGGAGAAGGAGACTTCCTTTGGCTGCAGGCTAGAGGCCCCGGACTCCGCGCCATGCACCCAAACAGGTCCCTAGTGCAGGTTTGTCAGCAGAGCGGCTTTTTCGCCTGTGATTGTGGGGCGGCTCAGCCTGGGCTCTTCGCCCTGTGATCACAGGGTGGCTCAGCCTGGGCTCACTGCTTTCCACCAGCTGCAGCTTACCAGTCTCCTATGGGTTGAGGGGAGCCAACCAGTTGAGCCCACAGCATGTGGCAGCGGCTGTGAAAGTCGCCACGGCAACCCAGCACTGACTTCCGGTTGGTCAGCCTTTGGTAGAGATTGGTCACAAGTTACAACCCTGGGTTTTTTATTATTAGGACTAGTAGCCCATTGCGTAGTATGCTGCCCGCTGCTTCCACGGGAGCCAGAGGGAACTGCAGCACACCAACTGGAGCTGGGCTGGTTCCACGGGAGGTGGGAGGGACCCGCGTTCATTCCGCGGGAGGGAGACGCGCTGCTTCTGTGGGAGCCGGGCCCACCGTCTCCTTTCCGGGCCGGCCCCCCTGTCCATGTCCATGTCCGCTCTGGCTCCAGGGTACCGGCTAAGCTGGGCACGGCAATGAAACAAGCATTCCAACAGGCTGCTCACGCTGCCTGCTCTCAGCTGCCACCACCCTCCTCCTGAGACTGGGGGACTCTGGCAGGGCTGAGAGGACTGGGCGCTTGCATCTTGTGGCTATGGGTGCTGCCATCTTTGTGATGGAGTGATGGATAGTTTGCCTATTACCCTTTTATTAGATAGGACTAGAGGCCCTTCAGCCCGGCCTGCACCCTCTTGCAGTCCGAGAGCCCTGCGATTGATCGCCCCACAGAGGGATGCCCCTCCCACCGCTGCTGGCCGGGTAGCCTAGGCCTCCCTCTTTGGGGTGATCGCAGAGCCCCCCGGCCAGTGGCCTGGGCCACCCTCTGTGGGGAGATCATGGGGCAATGGCAGGGACCCCAAACCAATCCCATTACACCCACTTTGGCGGTGGCAATCAGTGCTGGGTCACCACGGCGCCCGCAACCCAGGAGGGACCAGAGGTCAGCAATTCGGCCCACTCGCCAGTCCCTGCCCACCCAGCTGGCTGTGCACACAGCCTGGTGTTCATTCGTTTTGGATGTTACGGACCCTGGCTCTTTATATATTAGGACTAGAGGCCTGTGCCCTCTCACAGTGCAGGAGCCCCGCAATCGATCTCCCCAAGGAAGTAGGCCCCTCCCACCCATCCGGGGTTCCTAGATGGATTGCCCCTAAGAGGTAGGCTGGAGCCAGAGGTCCTGCCCACGGCATCACCGCGCAGAGCCGCTGGGACCCCTGGTGTTGCTGTGCAGAGCTGCGGGACCCGCCTCAGCGCCGTGCATGCAGCCCCACCCACCCACGAGCATCCGCTGCACACGCAGCCTCCTGGTGATGAATTGTTATGGCGTGAAGTCATCACAGTATGAGGAAGTGACAACCACATAGGCTTTTATTAGTATCTACTAGAGGCCTGGTGCATGAAAATTCATGCACTGGAGAGGGGGCCCCTCAGCTTGGCCTGCCCTCTCCTACAATCCAGGAGCCCTCAGGGGCAGGAAGCAACCTGGCCATCAGGGGAAGGCGACACCCCCATCACACCTCTGCTGTTGCCACTGCCAGCAGCGCAAGCCTTGGCTGGCCCTGATCACCTGATCCTCGGGCGGCCCTGAGCGGCTGGGCAGCCACCATCTGTGGCTTGCCTGCACCTCAGGCACACCCTGGGCAGCCAGACAGCCACTATCCGAGGCTTGCCTGTGCCTCGGGCATAGGCTGGGGAGCCGCCATCCAAGGCTTGCCTGCACCTTGAGCTAGCCCTGCGCAGCTGAGGATGGGTCTGGCTGCACCGTGTGCCTGCCGACCCCCGGCTGGGCCAAAAGGACTGTGAGCCGGGTCCAGCTGCATTGCGCGCCTGCCACCTCCTCCCCCCCGCTTCTCCGGTGGGGCTGAGGGGATTGGGCACCGCCATCTTATGGCCATGGGTGCTGCCATCTTTGTGATGGTGTGATGGTCAATTTGCATATTCCCTCTTTATAAGATAGGATACTAATAAAAGCGTAATATGCTAATTAGACCCAATAGTCGGATGTCCTTCTGGACAAAGCCGCAGTGGTGGAGGCCGACGCAGTTAGAGGCGATCAGGCTGGCAGGGGAGCGGTTAGGGAGCGATCAGGCTGGCAGGGGAGCAGTTAGGGGGCGATCGGGCCTGAACTGGCAGTCGGACACCCCCCAAAGGGTCCCAGATTGGAGAGGGTGCAGGTCGGGCTGAGGGACACCTCCCCCCACCGTGCATGAATTTCGCACACCGGGCCTCTAGTCTATAATGTAAGGGTAATATGCTAATTAAACTGGACGTCCTGCCAGATGTCATTCCAGACCTCCTTCCTGATGAAACCATGGCTGGAGAGAAGCCAGCCCAGGTCCCAGGTGCCTGCAGGCAGCCTGAGGGAAACCAGCCCGGGTCCCGGGTGCCTGCTGGTGGCTTGAGGTGGGAAGCAGCCTGGGCCCCAGGTGCCGGAGGGAAGCCGGTGCCGGCAGCTGGGAGAAGGAAGGCCTACTCTTGTACAAATTTTCATGCATTGGGCCTCTACTATACAGTAGGTCCTCACGTAATGTCGGAGATCCATTCCTACAGCGCGATGTAACCCGATTTTCACCCTAAGTCCAAACCCACCTACGTAAGTACCTACATTACTCACATGGAGTACATTCACAGCAGTAATGAAGTGAAACGGTAAAAAAAGTTTAAAAGAAAGAGAATTCCTGACCTTTACTTGTGGTAAATAATAAAAATCATAAAGCACATATGTACATATGTCAGAATGACGGAACTTTGTTTTATAAATAAACTACAAGCCCGATGCACAAAGATTTGTGCTAGAATGGGCTTTCCTTTCCCTTGCTGCCGGCACTGCCTTTCCACTCTGGCCCAGCCCCTTTCCACTCAGGCTCTGGAGCCACCTCTTCCTGCTCCGAGAGCTGCCTCTTTCCACTCCAGGAGCCGCCTCTTTCCACTCCGGGAGCCGCCTCTTTCCACTCTGGGAGCCACCTCTTTCCACTCCAGCCCTGTCTTCCCATGCTGCCCAGAGGCCCTGAGAGACCGGGGGTGGGGCAGAACTCGGCACCTGTGTATGCAAATTAACCGCCATCTTTGTTGGGTTAATTTGCAGATCACTCCTGATTGGCTGGTGGCATATCGGAGGTACGGTCAATTTACATGTTTGTCTATTATTAGGTAAGATGGGAGATGGCGACATACGTCGGGTCCGACATAACCCGAGGCCTGCCTGTAAATATAAAAGGCTCAGCGACCCTCCACATGGCCAGTAGGTATGACACGCACTGACCACCAGGGGGAAGACACTCAACGCAGGAGCTGCTGAGCTGCAATGACTTGGCAGCAGCGGTTCTTGGGTGACACACCCCAGAAGGAGCCCGATTCTGGGGTGCGTCACCTGAGAACCCAACCTCTCGCAATGTGGGTCCCGTCGGGGCATGTCAGAGAGATGGTTTCAGCCTGATCCCCACAGGGCAGTACGAGGGACCCCACTCACTCTGCAGACACCCTTTGATGCTCAGTGCCACCGGCCAGGGAGGGACCGTGGAAGGTTGGCTCCAGGACATGTCTGGCCCATCTCGCTCAGTCCCACCCCACCAGCCACCTTCTAATTAATTTCCTCTCAATGTGCACAAATCTGTGCACTAGGGCACTAGTCTATATATATAAAAAGCTAAGTAACTGACCATCTGACACATAGGATGTGCACTGGCAATCTATATATAAAAAAACATAAGCAACTGTCTGACCAATAGCTATGACCCACAATGACCACCAGGGGGCAGATGCTCAACACAACAGCTGCCAAGCGACAGCAACTTTGTAGAGTACCCTCTCACACTCCAGGACTCCTTGGGGGATGTCGGACTTCCAGTTTCAGCCCAATCTCCGCAGGCCAGGCTGAAGGACCCCACCTACCAGAGGGATCCCGCTCACTCCACAGACACCTTTTGAGTCTTAGCGCTATCCCAGGTATGGCTGGCTGGGGAGGGAACGCAGGAGATTGGCACCAGGGCATGTCTGGCCTGTCTTGCCCAGTCCTTCCCCACAGGCCATCTTCTAATTAATTTCCTTTCAATGTGCACAAATCCATGCACTGGGCCTCTGGTTAAAAAATAAATGGTGACTCGCACATGCACAATACATACAAAGATCTCACTGGTGCCAATCACATGCGTGTGTTTTGATCTGTCATTGTCAATCATGAATTTGGTTGAAACTTCTATTATAGAGAAAGGGTGATAGCGATATTAAAATATTTCTTTTAATTAATTTTCTTTCAGATGTGCACAAATCCATGCATCAGGCCACTAGGCTTTTAATAAATACAGAAACAATATTAAAAATAGTAGTTAAAGTGGAATAAAATATACCTTCCTAGATTATATGATCTATACTAATAAAGAGCTAATACGCTAATGAGCATAACACTGTAATGGGTAACAACCAGATCATTAGCACATTAGCTGGGGCGCTGCTCCGGAGTCGGGGCAGAAGCGGGGAGGCACCTGGAGGGAGCAGGACTATCCCGTGCTGGGAAGGGCAGGGGTGAGAGCCCTTAGCACCCCCATCACCAGTCCTTCACCACCCACTGTTTGCATTCTGAGTGCCCTGTGGACCACCTGCCAGGGGAAGGAGCACAGCGCAGCAGGCAGGAGGCTTCCATGCTCTCCTCTGGCACCATGACAGGGCAGAGCCGCCGCATTGCTCCAGAGATGGGCAGAAGCGGGGAGGTGCCCAGAGAAGGTGGAACCAGCCCGAGGTGACTGGAGGGACCGAGGGCGGGGCTTGAAGTAACCAGAGAAGGCCAGAGGGTTTGGGGGCTGGGCCAGGCACACTGTAGCTCTGCATGGACCGGTTCAGGTGTCAAGGCAGGGCTGCAGGTGGGTGGGCGGCGCTGTGCGATTTCGCACGCTGGGCTCCTAGTAGTGATATATTTAAAAGTACAACTAAACTACAGAACCACCATCATTCTAAACCACCCGAAATCTAGCTAAATGGAATTTCTATAAAGGGTTTTAAAGAAGCCACCCCAGCCTCTAGGCAGGGCACAGGGCCTCAGGAACATGGGCCTGTTCCCTGCATTTGTCTCCTGGTGCACACTGTAGCACCAAGCCCGCAATTGGTTGCCAGAGCCTCTTTGCGGGGAATGCAGTGCGAGGAAACAACTGGTGAAGTGAAGACAGGGGAAGCCTCAGGATGGATGTTACCATCTCAGAGCTCATAGAACTCTTTCTGCAGAGCCTGCTAGTGACTTGGGTAAAAACTTTGGGCCCATTTGGAAGTGGTAACCATGACAACCTGTCTATGTACATGGATTTAGTGGATGGCATTTTTTGAACCAATCATGTTGGATATAGATCCCAGCCCCACAAATCAACACATCAACAATAATGCGCATCTTCGTATTCAGAACCTGACCAACTTGATGAAAAACATTAAGACCTATTACCAATAAGTTCTCCAGCAGCTGATCATAATGAACTTGCCCAATGTTTTGATGCCTGGCAAAGACTATCTGGGAAGAGTATGGAGGAAATTAAGAAGGTGCTGTTGCTGGTTCTGGGTT
This sequence comes from Plecotus auritus, assembly GCF_963455305.1. Classification (NCBI taxonomy): domain Eukaryota; kingdom Metazoa; phylum Chordata; class Mammalia; order Chiroptera; family Vespertilionidae; genus Plecotus; species Plecotus auritus. Next base: position 33,375,696 of record NC_137778.1, read on the forward strand.
GTGTTGTCCAGTGTGAGAGGAAAGAGGAATTTCCTCTTGGTCATTGAGACCCACGCTGGAATTATGGCCCATTGCCAGGAGGTGACCCATAATCAGGAAAACGTATTTGACCTGCAATGGATGGAGGTTTCAGATATGGCCCTGGAGGTGCTAGAGGCCCTCTCAAGGAACATGGTGTTTCACCCCAGGAGGCTCAGAGATGAGCAAGACAAATGCACGGAGCTGATCGTGGACCTGACTCAGGAGTGGGAGTACCACTAGACACAGCAGCCTCTCAGTCCCCTCAAGTCCTCCAGTGCAGAATCCACACCCAGCCCGATCAGCAGCCTCTTCAGCAAGTATCAGCAGCACCTGGCCGTGGAGCTGGCAGACACCAAGGCCAGGCTACGCTGCATCAGACAGGAGCTGGAGGAGAAGACAGAGCAGCTTATGGACACCAGGCATGAGGTAGATCAGTTGGTGATGGAGCTGCAGAAAGTCAAGCAGGAGAACATCCAGCTGGCGGCTAGTGCCCGGTCTGTTCGTGCCTACCTTGATGAGCTGGACTCTCTGACGGGGAAGGTGAATCATGTGGAGAGGCTGGAGATGGAGCTGATGCACTTCAGGGAGAAGGTGAAAGACACGGACTTCTATAAAGCCTGCATGGAGGAGCTGAGAGAAGATAATATCACTTTGACTGAAACCAAATCCATTCTGAAGCAACAGCTGACTGCTGCTTGGACCCAGGTTGATAAACTTTATGAGCTGAAAAAAGAGAACCTGCAGCTGAAATCTAAGTTTCAGGACCTGGAACTGGACTGAGATGCAGACAAGAAATGCACTGAGGAGCTGCTGGAAGAGAATGTTTTCCTCGAGATTGCACAGAAGCAGAGCATGAACGAGTCCACCCACCTGGGCTGGGAGCTGAAGCATCTATCCAAGAATGTAGACCTGTTAGATGCTTCCAAGTCGTTTGTGTTTGAGTTGAACTGCACTACCAGCCACATCCTGAATTTGGACAAGGAGAACGAGAGCCAACAGAGCACCATCCAGGAGCTGTGGGACGCATCCCTGATGCTGGAGGAGAGTAGCCTCATATGCGGTGAGCTGGAGAAGGAGAACCAGCAGCTCAGTAAGATTAAAAAGCTGCAGATCCAGCTAGAGAGAGAAAATCAGAGCAACCAGGATTTAGAGACCTCCAGTGTAGAACTGATCAAAGACACAGAGACCGTGAAGGCTGATAAAGCTAGGCAGATCAAGGATCTTGAGCAAAAAAAGGATCATCTTAACCAAGCGATGTGGTTGTTGTGAAGAGGTCACAGGTCAGCACTAAGGCCCACGTAAAAGACATCTAGAAGAAGAACAAAGTCGTCCACCAGACGGTGACAGAGACCAGCAGCGAATTCAGCAAGCTGGAGTTCAAGAAGCAGCAACTGCACAGGGACCTGTAGCAGGTGACGGAGAAGGTGGAGCAGGTGGAGGAGCTGAAGAAGGATTTGCACCAGCTGCAGGAGAACAAGAAGCTGGCCAAGGAGGTCACCTCCCTGACAATGGCAACTAAGAAGGTCGATACCCTGAAGTGTGAGTCAGAGACTGATGCTGGAGAACCGGAGGCTGCAGAAGCCTCTAGAGACCCTGCAGAATGTGTCAGTGCAGCTCTATGGTCTGGAGCGGGAGAACAAGCAGCTGGATGAGGAGAACCTGGAGCTGCACAGGATTGGTGGTGACCATGCGCTTTATGGGTACCAAGATGGGCAGACTGAGGAGGAGAACCAGGAGCTTGAGTGGGAGGAAGAGGTGCTGAATGCCCTGAGCAAGAAGTCGGAGCACCTGGAGCTCAGCTACCAGAGCATGAGTGCCGAAAACCTGCAGCTGTAGCAGACCCTGGGGAAAGAGCTCAGGGAGCTGGAGGCAGAAAACCAGGCCCTGCAGCGCGACTTGGAAGCGTAGCGGCTAACAAGCAGTGGGAGAAGTCCGAGAAGGAGAAGGCAGCCCTGGAGCAGTAGGTGGCCCAGCTGGTAAAAGACAAGAAGCTACTGGAGAAGGAGGTGAATAGGCTGTGGCAGCAGGTGTAGCTCAAGGGCATGGTCTTGGACGACATCACCAAGCTGTCCATAGTTGAGAAGAGCTGTGCTCTGGACAAGGAGCTGGCACACTGTAGGGACACAGTCACCAAGGTGAAGGAGCTGAAGAGGGACAACAGAGACCTCACCAAGCAAGTCACCATGCACAAGAGGATGCTGGTGACCCTGAGAGAGGAACTGGTGCTGGGGAGTCAGCAGCTGACCAGTGAGCTGGACAAACTGAGCCAGGAACTGGAGAAAGTCAGCCTCCACAAGGAGCTGCTGCTGCAGGATAACAGCAACAGCGACCCAAAATACAAGATTTTGGAGGGCAGGAATGATTTGACATTAAAGATGACACTAACCATGAAAGACGAAAAGATTGTGTCCTTAGAAGCACAGGTAGAAGAGAAAGCCAGCCTGAACCAACAGCTACAGAAGGCACTCCAGGTGCTGAAAAAGTGTGAGCTCCTCAGGCAGAACCAGGAGGCAGGGAAGCACCTATAGCACTCTTTGAAACACCCTGCGGGAAGCTGGTTGCTGGTCACCAAGAAGAGAGCTGGGGGCTGAGCCATATAAGGAAGCCACCATAGAGATGCTTCAAGTGAAGGACCTGGCCATCGAGCTGGAATAGAACAATGCAGCTCTGCATGCTGAGAAGCAGCTGTTCAAGGATCAGCTGCAGCACTTGGGAGACCCAGAACATGGCCTTCAGCAGTCAGATCCTGACACTGCAGAAGCAGAGTGCTTTCCTGCAGGAGCAAAACACCATGCTGCAGACCCAGAAGGCCAAGCTGCAGGTGGAAAATTCTACTGAGCTGCCAGAGCACCTTGCTCACCGCACAGTATGCACTGCTCCAGAACCAGCAGGTGGCCAAGGACAAGCAGCAGGAGCAGGTGACGGCAGCCTACGAGGCCCTGCTGCAGGATCACGAGAACCTGGGCATGCTCCACGAACACCAGTCTGAGAAGAATGGAGCCAGCACAGCTCCCTGAAGACATTTCATGGGATCCTGGAGTTGGAGCACAAGGCACTTGGGGAGAGGCACGAGGACATGCTGAAACATAAGGCAGAGCTGGAAGAGCTGGAGAAGGTCTTGAACAGTAAGCAGGAGGCTATGCAGCAGGAGCAGAGGACGAACACCATCACCACTGATGAGAACCAGAGGCTGTGGGGAGAGCTAGACAGGGTCACTTTCCTGCGCCAGCATCTGAAGAGGGAGTACAAGTAGCTGCATGCCCACACCAATGAGCTGAAAACCTCGCTAAACAACTCGCAGGTGGAGGTGAACTGCTGGCAGACGAGCTGAAGGAGGGGCACCAGAGCATGGACATCTCATTGATCAAGCTGGACAACCACTGCGAGCTGTTCTCCCGTGAACTTGGAGGAAGAAAATCATCACCTCTCAATCCAGACGTTGAACGAGCAGAACCAGAGGTTTCTAGAGCAGAACATGGAGAGCAAGGATCAGTACCACGAGGAGCAGGAGCAGTACACAAACAAATTAAGTGCCTTACAGAAACGTAAGGAAAAACTGGAAGAAAAAATCTTGGATCAGTACAAGTTCTGTGATCCTGCTCCAAAGAAGAAAAACCACTAGACTGGAGTCAAAGCCTTCGTCAAATTCACCAAAACAAAGAAAGAGGGTTCCAGAGAATGACCGAAGTCAACCACAGACAGCCCTCCCTGGACGCCGGAATCCTCAGACCTGGCCTCGCCCAGTACTTCTCGGCCTCTTAAATTGCAGTGGAGTCTCTCCAGGGCACCCCACAGTGCTCAAACTGGGTAGGATAGGGAGAGACCCAGAGCGGGGCCTGCAGGAAAAGGCCCTGGGGACCTATTACCAAAGCGAGGGTCCCTGCATGGTGGCAGCCTTGACCACACGGATGCCTCCTCTGACCCAGCCATGAAGCCCTGGCTGTCAGAACTGGGCTCCTGGACCTGTTCATCCTCAGCCATCACAGTTTGTCTTAAAGGAATTGGCTCTAGAAAGCTCTAAGTGTACGTTAAACCTAAATAGAAATAATTGCAGGATAATACATGATTTATAAAATTATCTGCACATCATCCTCACCATCATCATGGCTCCTCTTCACCACAGATGATCATTCAATGACTATGCCATAACCAAGCCACCATGCTACGATGTCTCTTACCCTCTCTCAGACACTTTCCCTCAAACAATCCTCACACTCCACATGTTAATTCGTTTTTAAGTTTCATTTTTCAGTTTTTCTTTATAGGCTTAGTTTTAGTAGCTGGATTTCTGTTGGTAGCCTGTAGATTTTATAACTTTATGAGTAAAATGTTTTCACTATGTTAAAAGCATCTGGTAAAGCTGTAGTAGATTTTTTCTTTTTTAATTTTGTAGACATTCCTTTAGGCAAAAACTACCCAGGCTGTTTTGCTGCAAAATGGTAAATTAGGCTTATGATTGAAATATTAAATCAGGTTCTCTAACAGCTTGCAAGTAGCTACAGGAAGCGTAAACACAATTACCAAAGGGTTCTTTATTTGTACTCACTATACCTGGTGACCCTGACCCATCTCAAAGAAGTCCTTTTATAAGTTACACCAAATATAATTACATTTGTTTATGCCCTGGCTTTTATCATCATAAGAATAAGCCTGTCACATTCAGTCAAACACATACATACACACAGATTCATTTGAGTAGTAAAAATGTATTATAGTAGTATTAAGTTTTCTTGAGTTTGAATTTAAGACCTATAATAAGAAGAGAAGCTGGTAGAAACACTTGCGAGATGACAAGGGTCCCTGCATGGTGGCAGCCCTGCGAGACTACAAGGGTCTCTACAAGAACTCACTGCTGGCTGCAAGTTTAACATGCTTGCTGTAGATTAACGTGTAATGATCTAGTTTCTGCTATTTAGTGCTGTGTAACAAACCATGCCAAAAATATTAGCTTAAAGCAGTGGTCGGCAAACCGCGGCTCGCGAGCCACATGAGGCTCGCGAGCCGCAGTTTGCCACTCTGTTGACTAATGAGTTTGCCAACCACTGGACTAGACTAAATGTTACCATGTAGTTGGAAACTGTGAGGATTAGGCAATTGTGGCATATTGTGTGCAAAGAGGTAAAGGGTAGTATATGACAGTGGTCAGCAAACTCATTAGTCAACGGAGCGGCAAACAAGGGCTTAGAAATTAAGAGGGCAGAGAGAGAATTTGTTGCTAAGTGAACTTAGAAGGGGACAAGACCAAAAACTTCCACAAAACACTGATGTACAACCTTCTAAACACCAGCAGAAGTTCTCTTACCCAGCTCTAATTTATATCCTAATTGAAATGGAAAATTGCATTGCAGTCTCTCCCCCCTTACATTCTCCAGACTATGTAAGTCTTCATCTTTTTTAAAGTAGGAGATCTGTTCAACATTGAGACACCCAAAATTCTGCCTTTTCCCCCAATCGATGCCCTTTTTTAATTAAGATACAAAAGGACTAGCAAGAAACCTGTCTGCTTCCCAGAGCAGAGAATGTCTCTCATTTATGTGATTGTTTTACAGAGTGGGTACCGAGTCATACCAATTCCAACTGTGCTGGGTGTCCCAAATGAAAGAGATATGCTGGGTGTGAAAATCTCCCATGCTATTTCCCACACTATTAGAAAACAACTAACATTAAAAAATAATACATAGGAACTCTATTTCCTTAATATGAACAGTAGCTATTTAATTTATATAATTCAGTTGAGTTGAAACATATATGTAATCATTTCCCCTGTGTGGTTCCATAATCATTTAATTTACATACATTTGTTGATTTAAAAAATTATGATGAAAGGAATATGCTTTTCCGGCTGTTCAACTATTTTACATTAGGCCCAGCTAGCAATTAGAAATAATACTTAGCTATTAGTAAAACAGATAAATATAAAGTGGCTTAAATAATGTAGAAATTTCTCTTTCCTGTAAAATAAGTCTAGAAATGGGATTTCAAACTGGTAAGCATAATTCGAGAACTGAGTTGCACTATCTTAACCCATAACTTCTCTCTTCATGATCCAAGAGACTTGCTTATCTATCACTATCATTAGTTTGTAATTTTTTCAGTCAAGGATCATTCCTTATTTTATTTTAGCCACAGCACCTAGCAGATATTGGCTCTAAATGGTATATGTTGAATGACTAAATGGACAAAAGAAATAAAGAATAAAGGAAGGACAAATCTAGTGAGGGGAGAATTAAATGTATAATTAATACATAAGGCAGCAGTACATTTATTGCTCAGTACTTCATCAATGGAGGTTTGTATTATATACACCAGAAAAACTATTACAGGGAGAAGTGATATTTAAACTGGATATTGAGTGATGGGCAGGATTTTAATAGAAAATAAAGTTGTATGTTGGTGCTAGGAACATAGGGTTTGGAGTCAAAGACTGGTTTGCAGTCCTAACTCAACCACTAATTAGATGTATGATTTTTAGCAAAGTAAGGAAAACTTTCTGAGCCTATCTATATCCTCATCTATAAAATTAAAGTATTTTTATAGATTCTTATGAGGTTTTCTCTTTCAACTCTTTTAAATATACACCATCTCATTTTATTTCATTTTTCTTAAAATTCTTCAAAATATATATGTACTTTTTATGAACTTGTGATGGTTAATTTTATGTACCAACTTGACTGGGCCAACGGATATCCACATTAAACATTATTTCTGAGTGTCTGTGAGGGTGTTTCTAAATGAAATTATTGTTTGAATCAGTAGACTCAGTGAAGTAGACTGCCCTCTTCAATATGGGCAGGTGTCATGTAATCCATTGAGGGCTTGACTAGAACAGAACACAGAGAAAGGAAAAATTTGTCATCTTGCCTGTCTTACTGAGCTAGGACATTTGTCTTCTACTACCCTTGGACTGGAATTACAACACTGGCTTTCCTGGGTCTTTGGTTTGTATGTAGTAGATGGTATGACTTATCAGACTCCATAACTGCTTAAACCAATTCTTCATAATAAGTCTTCTTTCATATATATTACATGTTATATATCTCCTATTGGTCCTATATATTATATAAAAGATAGGTTCTATATATTTTATACATCTTTATATTTATATCTATAAATATAGGTATGTAGATATATAAATATCACCTATTGGTTCCGTTTCTCTGGAGAAGCCTAAAAGAAAACTTCATTTTCTTATCACAAAATAGCTCAAAAATTCCTTCAGTCCCAAGATGCTGCTCAGTGTCCATTAAACATTTTCTTTTTCACTTATTCATTAAATTCATTTATTTATCTCCTGGTAATATACCAGGCCCTGAGGATTCTACACTGAACTAGACAGATGATTTGAACCTGTTTCTTACATTCTGGTGAACAAAACAGACAATAAAAAGGGAAATTTAATGTGGGATAAATTATGCTCTGAAGGAACTAGCATGATGGTAAGAGGACAGTCATTTTAGGTGAGGGGATTATAGAAACCCTAAGTTATTATTATCTGAGCTGAGATGTGAAGATGACAAGACTCAACCAACCATAATAAGAGCTAGAATTACACCTGGGAAATAAATTTCCAGGAAGAGGGAATAGCAAGTGTAATAACTAAAAACTTAAGAGTTTGAGAAACAGAAAGAGGGTATTTCAGTTAAGGTAATGCTAGTTAAGATAATTAAACTCTTGCCAAAACCGGTTTGGCTCGGTGGATAGAGCGTCGGCCTGCGGACTGAAGGGTCCCGGGTTCGATTCCGGTCAAGGGCACGTACATTGGTTGCGGGCACATCCCCAATGGGAGGTGTGCGGGAGGCAGCTGATTGATGTTTCTCTCTCATCGATGTTTCTAGCTCTCTATCCCTCTCCCTTCCTCTCTGTAAAATATCAATAAAATATATTTAAAAAAAAAAAAAGATAATTAAACTCTTAAAATCTCAGTGGCTTGAGAGAGTAAACCTTTTATTTCCCATTTACCTAAAGTCTAATTGATGGCTGAGATTTTCATCAACATCCAGCTAACAGATGAAGGAAGAATGGATTATATCTGGGGGTTCTTTATGGTCCAGGCTTATAAGTAATACGTCACCTCTATTCCCACTTCACAGGCAGGACTCAGTCAATGCCCGCACCAAAATGCAAGGAATGATGAGATGAGAAACATCATCTTAAGATTTCAGTCTAACTGTAAATTCAGGAATGGTTTGCTGATGCACTAGCCAGCCGCTGACATAGGCTAGAAGTTAATCATTTAAGTTGGGGTAGGGGAGGGGCAGAGAGGAGGAGAAAAAGGAGTTGGAGAAAGAGGTAGGAAGAAAAACAGATATAGTAACACTGAGAAGTATGCAGGAGCAAAACCAGGCAAGCCTTTAGGACATGGAAAACAGCTCTAATTTTAATCAGAGAGCAATGTGAATCCACTGAAAAGTTTTAAGCATGAAAGTGACATGATTTGCTTTATCTTTTTTACAAGATTTCTTGCTGTGGAAAGAATGAATTTGAGAGGAATAAGAAGGTTAAGTATCTACTAGAAGAAGTTTAGATGGAAGATGACCATGTTTTGCTGAAAAATACTGACAGTGGAGATGGGGAGGAGTGGTTTGATTTGACATATATTTTGGATATACAACCAACAAGTATATAGATTGGTAACCATTCCATGATTAAATGAAAATGGAATACACAAGGATGCCTAAAATTTACTGAGTACATACTGTTTTGAACTCTGTGCTAAGAGCTTTTATGTGGATTATGACATTTAACTCTTACAGCAATCTTATGAAGTGGGTATTATTAATCCATTTTACATATGAGGAAACTGAGGCTCAGAGAGATTAAATCATTTGCTCATGATTAGCCAGGCCAGGATTAGAACACAGACATTCTGACTTCAGAGTTCTTACCAGATTGGCCCTAAACAACCAAATATATCCTAAAAGTAACATGTCTATTAATGATAATCTTCAAATGACCCCAAACTCATAGCCCCACTATTCCCTTCAGCCCTAGATACACAGAAAATTTTCAAAAAGATAGTCCAATACTTGGTAAACTCAAAGATGTTGGAGGTATTTATGATGCCCCATCTTTTGGGGAATTCACATCTTGTTTTTAAAATCCCTGCCTTTGGTAACTCCTGTTAAAGCCAGTTGTAATGTACTTGTAAGATCAATTGCTCAGAGGAGAGTCTGTTCTGAATTAGAAAATTGTTGCTGCTAAGGAGCCCCTGGGGGAAGGGGAATTGGGGCTGGAGGGCTGCACATGGGTTCAGCATGGCAGGCCTCTCTGCTGATAATGAATGGGGAAATGTGGCCTGTAAGGCCCACAGAAAGAAAAACACTTAAGCCTCTTGATGAAAGGCCAGATGAGAAGGTAAGTGTTATAATTCAACTGAAAATAAAAGCCAGCAGCAGGTTATTCTTCCTTCCCGGCAGACAGTTTACCGGACTGCTTTCCTGCAGCTATAGTGGCAGTGATGGATTATCTGGGAAGGTGACGCAGCTGAGCTGATCTACCCCCTCCTCTCCAACCTCCAAATCCCCCTCAGGCTACAAGGTTTCAGGCAGCTTTAATCCCTCTTAGCCTCCACTCTCCCATGGATCCCAAAACAAGTCCCAGGAGTTTCAAGGCCTGGAGAGCATCCTCCCAAGCTGTTTCCTGAAATCCAAGACTGAGAGACAGGAGTTGGCCTTCAGGTGCTTGCCAGAGACTCCATTCATTACCCTGCTGGTAACGTTGTTTCAAAAGTCTGGAGCTGAGGATTGTTTGAGTCTGGCCTCAGAGGGAGCACTGATTGTTCAAGCATGGCTCCTTCAGGTATGTTGGGGGTGAGCTATTTGTTTCAGGAGGCCCAGATATTGACATGAAGGATGCAATGGCAACATTTATTGGGGTGGGATGGAGGACTGGATCCTCTGTCCCAGTAACTTTCTGCCTCCACTCTTCAATGCAGAGGCCTTTGCTTTCTGCTCTTCTTGCCCCTATCCTGGTTCCCAAGATCAGACTGAGTTGCCAGCCCTTCCAAAGCCATTTTATTTATATTCGGCACTCTTTGGACACCTCAAGACCTTCCAAGAGCTATGCAATTCCAAAGCTTTTGGAGAAATATTTTTTATAAGAAGGCCATCCTGGGGTCTCTCAAGTCTCTGTACATGGGTATCTATTATGCTTGCAGTTCAAAGGCTGGCCAGAATCTCTACACTTAAAGCAAACAGAAACTGTCAGAACAATAGACAAGAGTCATCTTGTCTTTTTAAATGCTTTGCTTATTCCTTCTGAGGATCCTGCATTCAGTTCCTGATGCAACAAGTAGCAAAGAAAGAGTGGAAGAAAGCCCCTGGGACCAATTTATATGGGGATGGTTAAAGCGCTTTTGAGAAGATAGTTCTCCACCAAGAGCCACTCCATTTTTTTTTTTTAATAAATCTTTATTCAGATTATTACAATTGTTTCTCCTTTTTCCCCCCATAGCTCCCCTCCACCCGGTTCCCACCCCACCTTCTGCCCTTACCTCCCCGCCACTGTCCTCATCCATAGGTGTATGATTTTTGTCCAGTCTCTTCCTGAACCCCCCAAACCCCTCTCTCCCTGAGAATTACCAGTCCACTCCATTTCTATGCCCCTGATTCTATTATATTCACCAGATTATTCTGTTCCTCAGGTTTTTAATTCATTTGATTTTTAGGTTCACTTGTTGATAGATATGTATTTGTTGTTCATAATTTTTATCTTTACTTTTTTATTCCTCTTCTTTCAGAATACCTTTGAGCATTTCATACAATACTGGTTTGGTGGTGATGAACTCCTTTAGCTTTTTCTTATCTGTGAAGCTCTTTGTCTGCCCTTCAATTCTGAATGATAGCTTTGCTGGGTAGAGTAATCTTGGTTGTAGGTTCTTGCTATTCATCACATTGAAAATTTCTTGCCACTCCCGTCTGGCCTGCATAGTTTCTGTTGAGAAATCAGTTGACAGTCGTATAGGTGCTCCCTTGTAGGAAATTGTTTTTCTCTTGCTGCTTTTAATATTCTCTTTGTCTTTTGCTCTTGGCATTTTAATTATGATGTGTCTTGGTGTGGTCCTCTTTGGATTCCTTTTGTTTGGGGTTCTGTGCACTTCCTGGACTTGTAAGTCTATTTCTTTCACCAGGTGGGGGAAGTTTTCGGTCATTATTTCTTCAAATAGGTTTTCAGTATCTTGCTCGCTCTCTTCTTCTGGCACCCCCATAATTCTGATGTTGGTACGCTTGAAGTTGTCCCAGAGTCTTCTTAAACTATCTTCAACTTCTTGGATTTTTTTTTGCTTTTTGCTTTTTCGGTTGAGTGTTTTTTGCTTCTTTGTATTTCAATTCTTTGACTTGATTCTTGTGTTCCTCTATTCTGTTTTTGGGTCTCTGTATAATATTTTTTATTTCAGTCAGTGTATGTTTAATTTATAGTTGGTCCTTTTTCCTATCTTCGAGGGTCTCGTTATATTTATCGGCCTTTTCTAGGATGTTCTTGAAAAGCCTTATAACCATGGTTTTGAATTCTATATCCAGTCGTTTGTTTTCCTCCATTTCTTTCGTTTGTGTTGTTTCTTTCACGCTGCATTTTCATTGCTTCCCTGAGTTGGTAGGGTAGATTTGTGTGCTAGGTTTCCTATATGGCCCAGTGGGTCGGCCTCCCGAGTTAACCTGAGGTGGACACTCTTGGTGCACCCCTTTGTGAACTGTGTGTACAGCCTTGTTGTAATTAAGTCTTGATTGTTGTTGGTATCACTGGGAGGAATTGACCTCCAGGCCAGTTGGCTGTAAGGATCAGCTGTGTCTACTCTGGGAGAAGTTCGGTGTTGGAGACAGCCTTATAGGATTAGACTTGCCAAATTGCAATAGCCTCTGTGCTCAGCTTGGATGGGGTGGAGTCTCAGGGCGGAGCAGACAGTCTTGGCTTCCTGTCAGTCTGCCCTTGCGCTAACGCGCCTTCAGACCTCTGCCTTCCCCGGCTCCAGAGTCTCCGCCCGAGAGTCCAGACTCCCCCCACAAGAGCGTGGGTCCCCAGGGGCTCGCCTGGAACTGGGGTTCACTGCAGTCAGAACTGGGGCTCAGTGCAGTAAGGAGCCTCTGACTCCCTTCCACTAGGGAAAGCCTGTGGCAACCTCCGCAGCCTTTGTGCGCACTGACACGCGCGCACCTTCAGACCTCTGCCTTCCCCGGCTCCAGAGTCTCCGCCCAAGAGTCCAGACTCCCCCCCGTAAGAGCGTGGGTCCCCAGGGGCTTGCCCGGAAGTGGGGTTCAGTGCAGTTGGGGGCTTCCTTCCCCCTTCCGCCAGAGAAAGTAAGCCAGGCTCTCAGCCGCCCTTCCTCTCTGCGCGCACAAAGACCCTTTGCCGTACCTCCAATTCTCTGTGAGCTTTTCTCTTTCCTTCTAGTTGTAGAATTTTCACTCAGCCAGCTTTCCTGTGGTTCTGGATGGTGTCCGTTCTGTCTTTTAGTTTTGAAACTGTTGTGCGAGGCAGTTTAGGTGCTTACCTATGCCGCCATCTTGATTTCTCCCGAGCCACTCCATTTTTTAATCCCAGTCACATAGTTCATAGGAAATCCTTTCAGACTATTCCACGAAAATTTACTATTTTATACAATGTCAATTTTATACAACCTGAAATAAGAAATCCTACCCAATCATAACTGTTGTGTGCTTTAAGTCTCAGTATTGAAGGAAGGTGTGGGTGTGATAAAATGGTATGGAGTTTAGAGTGGAACAAATCTGGGTTCAAATGATATCACTTACTGGTATAAGTAGGGTCTTAAAATTTTTTAATTTTTCAGCTGTAAAATGCAGGTAATCCCTGAAAACTACTGTGGATATTAAATATGTAAATCCCCTAACAATAATGAAATATCATGTCCTTTTTGTATGGAAGCAAATTTGAATTAAACTAGAAAGGAAAACAAAAAATAAAGACGGTTGTTTTTCTTCCTAGTTACTACAGAAATATGGTCTTTTGCATGTATATAACATGCAATACTTTCCAAAGAATGTTCACAATTTGTATCATATTCAATCTTCAGAGTCCCATAAATACATTGCTTCAACCCTATGTCAATAACAGAAAAACTAGAGGGGTGAAGGAAGAGAGAGGAGGGAGGAGGGAGGAGGGAGGGAGAAGGAAACACTGTGAGCAAGAGCACAAACAAGCAGATTCTATTCCTGATCATCAGGACTTTGTCTTCTAGTTGGGGACATAAGGCCAACCCATGTAAGAGTCAAGAAACAACGCTTGCTTGTAGGGGTGTGATTAAGAGCAGAATGCGTGAAATTCGTAAATGCCCCAGTTCTTCAAAGAACGGTGAACTGGAGTGGCCTGGAAAGACTGCCTGGCATGTAAATGAGGCCTAGCAGGAAGGATAAACTGAGTATACAGAAAGAAGAACAATGACTTTGAGGGAAGAGCCAAAGCCAGAGCTTCTCAACCCTGCCTGCACATTAGCACTAACTGGGGAGATCTTTTAGACATCTAATACCTGGTCCCCACCCCCAGAAAGTCTGCTTCATTGGGTTGGGATGGCACCAGATATCAGACCTTTTTAAAGTTCATCCTAGTGATTCTAATGTGCAGCAAAGGTATTGCAGATTTCCTCACTTCCACAGAATCAGATATATCAATCACTCATGATAAAATGTTGTATTTGTGAGAATTAGTTTAAGAGTTCAGGTTTTGCTTCTTGGGTTTTCTGTACTCTTCTTGAACAGAGATGCAAAATGTGTATTATAAATTATATAATCCCAGTTTGGCTGATTCCTGCTACATCATGTTCTTATTATGTAAATGTATTCAGATGAGTGTATACTGTCTCACTGACTAGCTGGTTGGTTTTAGTGCAAAGTCTGGGCTTTAGTTTCACCTATAACACAGCAGATGGACTAACTCAAAGGCCTTCATACTGGGCTTCACAGTGGACTCTTAACTTCCTAGAAGGCCTCCATGGTCTATTTGAGGAATAAGGGACACACACCAGACTTCAACTAGGGAAGTTCCATTTCTATTTGTAATTATGAAGCTCCATTTGTATCTGTTCAACATCTGGCTTATAATAACAGAAAATAGGAATGAGGCTGGATATCAGTAAAATGATAGCTCCAAACACCTGTCCCAAAAAAGCACTATTCACAATAGTAAAACATCAAAAGCAGTTCCAGTGTCCATCAGTGGATAGATGGATAAACAAATTGTGGTGTTTGCATACTGTGGAATATTATTTATCCACAAAAATAAAGTAGTGATATATATACAATGTGAATGAACCTCCAAAACATTATGCTAAGTAAAAGGCCACATTTATATAATTGCATTAACATGAAATACTAAGAATTAATAAATCCAGAGAGATGAACTGCAGATTGGTGGTTTCCATGAGCTGGGGGAGGGAAGAACAGGGATAAACTACTTAATAGGTATGGTTTAGAGCAGGGGTGGGCAAACTTTTTGACTCGAGGGCCACAATGGGTTCTTAAACTGGACCGGAGGGCCAGAACAAAAGCATGGATGGAGTGTTTGTGTGAACTAATATAAATTCAAAGTAAAGGAGCGGAGGGGAGAGCAAGAGAACCGGATAGAACAGCCAGATCCGGCCCGAGGGCCGTAGTTTGCCCAAGGCTGGTTTAGAGTGATGGGATTATTTTGGAATGAACTAGATTTAAGTGGTGGGTGCAAAACATTGTGAATGTACTAAATGCCACTGAATTGTTCACTTAAAATGACTAATTTTATATCAATAAATTATTTTTAAAGGGAGTAAGAACTCTTGTTCAAGTCCATCTCAGGTCTAAAATTACACAACTATGACTCTGAAATACATGTATTTTTAAAAGGGTTACAAGCACCAAGAAATTATATAAAGGTGCTCTGCGAGTTCAAATGAGGAATTGGGCATATGAGAAAGAGCTTCATGACAAAGGAGATGGGGAATTCTACATGGAGAAGGCAGGACAGCACTCATACAATGACACAGAGGTAAGAACTTGTAGAGGAGCAGTTGTGGGAGAATTGGGTCCGTGCACGGGATGGGAATCTAAGGCTGGTAATGTGGATCTAAGCCATACTGAGGAAGACCTTCAAGCCAAAGTAAAAATGTTTAAATTCCATGTGGATTCAAACCGATTATCTTTAAACATTTTGGAGTAAACAAGTTATGTAATTGGAATTCTACCTTACCATGGTTGCCCTGGCCGTGGAGGGTAAGGGAAAAGCTGTAGAGAGGCAGCACAATAGAGTGGTTAAGGATTGCCAGAATGTGAATCTCAGCTCTGCCATACTCCCTCCTATACAACCTTGGCCAAAAAAGCCATCACATATGCCACTATAACTTTTAAACCAACATTTTAAAATATCATTTGAGTATTTTAACATTTCATTTCATTTAGTAATAACAGCTTTATTTCCCCCCCACCCCCCATCTTTCCAGACATAAAACTGAAATATAGTAAAGAAAAAATCCTGTCCCAAATTAGAGTTCAAAATGGCTGAGCCAGGGTTCAAACCCAGATGGGTCTGATTGGGAGGCCCAGACTTCTCATCATAAAACCCCCTAGGTCCTTTCCTACACCATGTGGCAAACCGACTTGCTGGGCAGCTTCTCCTTAAAGTGGTTTGGAGCCCAGGCCTTAGCACTAATGGGGCATTAGCATTTCTCTCTGCATTCATCCCGACATCCTTTCAGTTTAGCTTATTCTGACACCATATTTCCTATAGCAAAGGAAATGCTGTGGAATATGGGAGCTTTCAGATGTGGACTTGATTGAAATGGGTGAAGTTTGTTTTCTTTTATGTTCTGTTTCTCTCATGCCTTCATAAGCTAGTGGATCCAGATGGCTGGAATCACCAATTAAAAACAAAGTGAACACTAGGGAAGGAACAAGGGAGAGAGAGAGAAAGATACCAAATGGTAATTAGGGATGAGACAGCTGAAATGGCTTCATGATGGTAAAGACCCTTTCATTCCAGAAGAATGTGTGTGCAAATTAGAGTCTTTTTCTCCTTCTGCACTGTAAAAGCAATCTAACATTAATAAATTGCCACCAGAATTCTTTATTTCTATTAATATGTGCTGGTGGATGTTTCCATAGTAATCAATGCATGTCATTTAAATTACAGATTGCCTAATGTAAAAAACCTGAGAAGGCAAGAGAAACAGAGCCCTCCCTGAAAGTTTCCAAGCCCTCCAAGCCAGTCATCAGGCAGCACGTGTGGCTAGTCCGGAGCTGCTGCTTTATTTCATGTTCCTCCCGCCTCATCCCAGAGAAACTCAGAGAGGAAGGCTTAGCACCTTAGAAACATTCTGATTGCCCAGTTTGTTATTTGGTAATGAATATCTCAATTACAAACTTCTCTAGACATCTGGTTAGCAACATGAGTGAGAGACAAAAGGGTGAGGATAGAGATGTGGAAGTGGAGAGAGGAGGGACAAGAGACATGGAGAAAGGAAGAATTGGGGGGTGAAAAAAAAGGAAAATAAGGGGGTAAGGGAGAAAAAGGGAGATGAGAGGAGGAAACAAAGAAGTCTGGAGAGAAGGAGTAGAAGAAAAAGGAGAGAAGGCCTTAATATGGGAAAATCTAAAAATTATTACATGCCACTTCAAAAAGAAATAAAGATACTTGAAATATTGCAAAATAGTTTAAATAACTGATTCCTCATACTAAGTTGACTAGGGACAGCTCTAAAATGATTAGTAATTAGCTTTAGACTTGCTTGCTTTAGAAATGCTAATGCTCCACTAGTTCAAAAACAGGTTTACTCAAATTTGTATAATCAAATTGTCTGGAAATTTTTTGGTTCTATCCATAAATTAACATAGATAAACTTCAGCTCACCCTCCAAATTCTCACAAATTCTGACTAATAAAATCCAAATGATTAAGGTCTGGCTGTACTCTTCATTCTCAAAACAAGTTCATTTCTCCTTGTGGTTTCATGTTATATGAAGCTGAAAAAAAAAAAAATTGAAGAGTGATAGAAAATGAGTGTAGCCTCTTTTTTCTTCAAGCTTGTTCTCCATCCAATCTTGTGGTTGTTTTTTTTCTCACCATACATATCTCCTCACCGGAATCTGGCTGCCAGGTGTCACTCCAGAGTACTGAGGGCTAAATTGCCCACTGACTCTCCACCAGATGGTTAGCTCCTTGAGAGCAAGGACTCTGTCTTGGTAATCCCAGGCCTAGTAAATCTCAGGGCATGATTCCTATTGGTTGATAGACATAATTGACCAATCTGCACCCTAAACTGGCTTTTATCATAGTAGCAAATAATAGACACAGCAAATAGCAGGCACTGCACTCTTTTAATGTCCAGATTCCATCTTTGAACTGATTCTGGTATTAACCATACTTAGAACTATAGCTATACTTCTCTACTCTTCTGATCTGATTTTTTGGTCTGGCCTCTGCTACTCACTATATCTGTCCTTGTCTTGGCTCCATTTCATGATAATGCTTTCACAGCTGTACATCCATCCAAGGTTTCCTGCTAAGTTCTTGATGATCAGTCATGAGACTTCCTTCAGCTGAGCTGTCAGAAAAGGGATCAAACCTCATATCTTATCTAGAGCGCGCTAGTTCTCGGATCTTAGTGCATTAAGAATTACCTGGGCCCTTGCCGAAACCGGTTTGGCTCAGTGGATAGAGCGTCGGCCTGCGGACTGAAGGGTCCCAGGTTCGATTCCGGTCAAGGGCATGTACCTTGGTTGCGGGCACATCCCCAGTAGGAGGTGTGCAGGAGGCAGCTGATCGATGTTTCTCGCTCTCTATCCCTCTCCCTTCCTCTCTGTAAAAAATCAATAAAATATATTTAAAAAAAAAAAAAAAAAAGAATTACCTGGGCCCTGGCCAGTGTGGCTCAGTTGGCTGAGCATCATCACATGCACAAGAGGTCACTGATTAATTCCAGGTCTGACACATGCCAAGGTTGCTGGGCATGCCAAGGTTGCTGGGCACGTAGGAAGCAGCCGATCAATGTTTTGCTCTCATATTGATGTTTCTCTATCCTGTCCCCTTTCCTTTCTCTTTAAAAATCAATTTAAAAATCTTTAAAAAGCAGAAGCAGAATAATCATCATCATCACCACCATCACCTGGGACACCCTGGCTGGTGATTCTTCTTTTATACTTTTAAATTCTTCTAAACTCGTGAGCCGCCGTTTGCCGCTCTGTTGACTAATGAGTTTGCCAACCACTGTTCTAAACTGTCAACTAATTAGGTGGCTCAGCAGTTAGAGCACTGGCCCATGCATCAAAGGGTCTCACTTCGATTCCTGGTCAATGGCACGTACCTGGGTTGCATGTTCAATTGCCAGCCCCAGTCGGGCTTGTGTGCAGGAGGCAACCAATCAATGTGCCTCTCTCGCATCAATGTTTCTCCTCTCTTTCTTGCTTTCTCCCGCTTCTTCCTTTCTATTCTCTTTAAAAATCAATGGGGAAAAAAAACTATCCTTGGGTGAGGATTTAAAAAAAAAAAAAGGAATCACCTGTGTACTATAAACAAAAATATGCCAATAAATTAAATAACCTAAAAGAGATGAATTCCTAGAAACATGTAACCTACCAGGACTGAATCATGAAGAAATAGTAAATATGAACAGAACAATTACTAAGAAGAAGATTGAATCAGTAATCAAAAACTTCTCACAAAGAAATGCCCAGAACCAGATGGCTTCCCTGGTGAATTCTACCAAACATTTAAAGAAAATTTTATAAAAACCCTTCCCAAAAGAGGAGGAAAACTAATTTTATGAGGCCAGCATTATCCTGATAACAAAGATAGACAAGTACACTACAAGAGTATTACAGGCCAATATCCCTGCTCAATATAGATGCAAAAATTCTCAACAATATATTAGTAAACTGAACTCAATAGTACATTAAAAGACTCATACACCACAATCAAAAGGAATTTATTCCTAGGATGCAAGGCTGGTTATTCGCAAATCAATAAATGTGATATACTACATTAACAAAATGAAAGATAAAAATCATGATCATTGCAATAGATACAGAAAAAAACATTTGACAATATTCAATATCTTTTCATAATAAAACTCTCAACAAATTAGGTAGAGATGAAATATACTAGTATCTCAACATACAAAAGGCCATCCTATATAATAAAAGGGTAAGATGCAAATTGACCCTAATGACAGAACCACTAGGAATGACCAGTCACTATGATGGCTGGCCAGCACAGCGGTGGTGGCAGGAGCCTCTCCTGCCTCTGCAGCAGCGCTAAGGATGTCCAACTAATGGTGGGGAGTGGGCCTAAGCAGTTAGTCGAACATCCCCTGAGGGCCCCCAGGCTGCTGGAGGGATGTCTGACTGCCAAATAGGCCCAATTCCCCTGGGGAGCGGGCCTAAGCTGGCAGGTGAACATCCACTAAGGGGTCCTGGACTGCAAGAGGGCGCAGGCCAGGATGAGGGGACCCCTTCCCCCCCCACCCCCCCGAGTGCATGAATTTTCGTGCACTGGGCCTCTAGTATATGATAAGCCCATAACTAACATCATACTCAGGGTGAAAAGCTAAAAGCTTTTCCTCTAAGATCAGGAACAAGACAAGGATTCCTATCTTGCCACTTTATTCAACATAGTACTGAAGTTCTATCCAGAGTAATTACCCAAAAGAAATAAATAAAAGATATCCAAATCATAAGAGGAGTAAAACTGTCAGTTTGAAGATGACATAATGGTACATTTAGAAAATCCTGAAAACCCC
This sequence comes from Plecotus auritus, assembly GCF_963455305.1. Classification (NCBI taxonomy): domain Eukaryota; kingdom Metazoa; phylum Chordata; class Mammalia; order Chiroptera; family Vespertilionidae; genus Plecotus; species Plecotus auritus. The sequence continues at coordinate 33,395,430 of NC_137778.1, forward strand.
ACCCCCTAATATAATTAGAATAAACAAATTTGGTAAAATTACAGGATGTAAAATCAACAGAAACTATCAGTTGTGTTTCTATACACTAAACAACAAACTATCAGAAATAGAAATATGAAAAACAATCACATTTACAATAACATCAAAAAGAATGTAATACCTAGAAATAAATTTAATCAAGTATATGAAAGATCCGTACACTGAAAATTACTAAACATTGGTGAAAAAAATTGAAGGCACACAAAATAATGGGAAGATATTCCATATTAACAAGTTGAAAGAATTTTATTAAAATGTCCATATTACCCAAGTGATCTGTATATTCAATACAATCTTTATCAAATCCCAATGGCTATTTTTGTTGTTGCAGAAATAGGAAAAAAATCCTACCGTATGTATGGAACTACAAAAGACCAAGAATAGGAGGCATCACATTTCCTGATTTCAAACTATATCACAAAGCTATAGTAATTAAAATAGTAATAGTACTGGCATAAAAATAGACATATAGATCAATGGAACAGATTAGAGAGTCCATAAATAAACCTACCCATATATGGTCAACTAATACTTGATAAGGTAACCAAAAATACTCAATGGGAAAAGAAGAGTCTCTTAAATAAACGGTGATGGGGAAACTGGATAAGCATATGCAAAAGTATGAAACTGGATCTCAATTTCAGAGCATTCACAAAAATTAACTTGAAATGAATTAAAGACTTAAATGTGAAATCTGAAACTATGAAACTCCTAGAAGAAAATATAGGGGGTAAACTCCTTGACAATGGTCTTGGCAATGATTTTTTTTATATGACACCCAAGTACAAGCAACAAGAGCAAAAATTATTAAGTGGGACTACATCAAACTAAAAGCTTCTGCACAAAAAATAATCAACAAAATGAAAAGGCAACTATAGAATGGAAGAAAATATTTGCAAATTGTGTGATTGATAAGGAGTTAAAATAAATATATGTAAGGAACTAATATGTCAATAGAAAAGTAATCCTATTTAGAAATAGGCAAAGGACCTGAACAGACATTTCCCCTCCCCCCCAAAAAACAGGTACATGAAAAGATACTGAATATCACTAATCATAAAATGCAAATCAAAACCACAATGAGATCTAACCTTAGATATGTTAGAGTGGCTACTATCAAAAAGACAAGAGACAGTAAGTGTTGGTAAGGATGTAGAGAAAAGGGAACCCTTGTGCACTGTTGGTAGGAATGTAAATAAATATAGCCATTAAGGAAAACATTATGAAGGTTCCCGCAAAATTAAAAATATAACTACCACTTCATCTAGCACTTTCACTTCGAGTTATATGTTCCAAGGAAATGAAACCAGTATCTTAAAGACATATCTGCACTGCACTCCCATGTTCCTTGCATTATTCATAATTTGTAAAACACGCAAACCACCTTAGTGTCCATCAACAGATAAATTTTTTAATGTGCTGTATGTATGCAATGGAATATTATACAGCCATAAAAAGAAGGAAATCCTGCCATTAACCACCTGAATGGCTTTTATTTCTTTTTCCTATAAAATAGAAAACAGGAGTTTTGTTCTAAAGCATAGTTAACTTAGTAGGGAAATTGCCATCTAAAAATATTAAATGGAAAATTCCAGAAATAAATAATTCTTAAGTTTTTTAATGCACACCACTCTGAATGTGTTACTTCACCTCAACACATAGGCATTGTATCATCTCACATCATTACAAGAAGAGCGAGTACAATACAATAAGATATTTTGAGAGAGGCCACATTCACATAACTTTTATTAAAGTATATTATTATAACTACTCTCTATTATTAATTATTGTTAACTTTTTACTGTGCCTAATTTATAAATTAAACTTTATCATACATATGTATTTTTAGGAAAAACCATAGTATATATAAGGCCCCATACTATACAGGGTGTCAGGCATCCCCTGGAGGTCTTAGAACATATCCCCCTCAGATTAGAGGGGACTACTGTAGACCTTATTGCAAACCCACCAAATTGGCAAAAGTAAAGTCTAACAATATCAAGTGGTGGTAAGAATGTGGGCTCTCCACACTTCTAGGAGTACAACTTGGCACAACTACTTTAAAGAGCAATTTTTCAATATTGGTAACGTCCACACTCCACAGTTCAGCAATTTTAGAGAAACTCTTGCACATATGTAGAGGGAAGTTTATTTGTTCAAGTAACATTCTGGAAGCTTTTAAATGCAGCCCGTAGGGGAGTAGAAAAATAAGAGAGAGCATAGTGATAAAACAGGGTGGGATTTCTCAAACGCAGGTCCACAGAGAGACTTAAGCCCAAGTGGCCTAAAGCATCCATTATATGTAATGAGTTAATTTCTTCCTATACATTGAAGGTGGTATTAGTTATGTACCATCCTTGAGAGAATTAAGAAAACAGTCATTCAAATCATTGTCCTGGGTTTTGTGGTTAAGATGAAGAACACTTTTGAGAAAGGCTGCTACACAGCAATTAAATTCAATGAACTTAAACTGTATATATCAGCATGGACAGACCCTGCCCCAAAATAAGAAAAAAGTTTTAAAAACCAACATGCAGTAAAATACATCTAATATGAAAGCATTCATGTAAAATTTAAAAACATAATATAGTATTACATATTGTTCTTGGATGTTATTTAAATATATAGTAAAATATTAAAACACAAACTGGCATGATATACTCTAATTCATGAAAATAGTATTAGGGGAGAAGTAAAGAGGGAATGAGAAAGAGGACTTCATAAGTAATTTTTTTTCATATATACCTAAGCAAAAATATCAAAATATTGTATCTGAAGTAATAATGCCAAAATGTTAAAATTCATTAATTCTGGGTATTGGATACACAGATGTTTGAAAGCACTTCCATATTTTTTTTAAATTAAAACTTTGCCTACTCCTTTTGTAAAAGAAAAAAAAATAAGGCAACTGGCAGCATTCAATTCCTTTTGCTCTTTTCGTATATACTTGCTAACTTTCTGCTACTCAGTCAACAGTGTTTTACAGAAAAGAAACCATTCCATGCCATTCCATTGTTTTGCTATATCCTGTCATTCAGTATCCAAAAGCCTGACTGTTGTCATTCTTGAATCAAAGAGGTCTGCAAATACTAAATCAGCTTTTCACAATAACCCACTGGCTGGGAAACCTGAACAAACAAAGGAAGGAGAAAATTAACTCTGGTCTCCAGCCAAAATAATTTGCTTATGATAAACAAAATAGACAATTTCCAGTTCCCACCCCATAGCAGATTAAGACCACCTGTTGTTAATTCTCTTCAAATATTTGATATTCTCTCTTATTACTTTACATTTCTCAGTTATGTCATTACTCTTCATTTTTGTTTTAACCCATACAGGACTATTTGCTTTTGCCTGGCTTTCTAATTTTAGTCACTATTTCTAATTTATTTCTGATTCTATCATCACAAAATTTAAATAGGAATCTAAAACTCTGATCTTGTTACACCTCGGCAAATGATGTCCAATTTACGTGTCTTTCTCTGACTTTTCCTGGAACAGCTCACTGACTTCACTACCCACTGCATACCCCAGAAGTGGAAGAGTCTGGTCCCCCCATAGTTCTCATTCTTGCAGCCACTACCTAATGCTTTCTTGCAACTCCAGACTGTCTTCTTGTAACACAGAGGGATCCAGCAGGCAAGAGAATAAACTTGTATTGGCTAAATGAAATGACTACTTACAGAGAGGTAGGAAGGTTATGTGGTGAAATAGGAACATTAAGATATTCACAGACTGCCGAAACCGGTTTGGCTCAGTGGATAGAGCATCTGCCTGCGGACTGGGGGGTCCCAGGTTCGATTCCGGTCAAGGGCATGTACCTTGGTTGCAGGCACAACCCCAGTGGGGGGTGTGCAGGAGGCAGCTGATCGATGTTTCTCTCTCATCGATGTTTCTAACTCTCTTTCCCTCTCCCTTCCTCTCTGTAAAAAATCAATAAAATATATTAAAAATAAAAAAATAAAAAAAAGATATTCACAGACTATCGCTAATAAGAAGGCATTACAATACCTTGGGGTAACAAGGCAAGGGAAAGGAACCTTTTTACAAAATCTAATGAGTTGGTGAGATGTGGAGTAGGGCTCCTTTCTGAAGCTATACTAGCAGTCTTGCAAAGAAGCAGCTGCTACTAAAAGCGGTGCTGAAATAGAGGAGTAAGCAGGGAAGCAATAGAGCAACCTGTCTCTTGTCCTCCAACCGCCTACTCATGTCTTTCTTTGTCCAAACCCACCTATAAGGCAGTCAGAAGGGCACCCAAGTAATGTAGGCCTTAGGTATCAGTTTACAAGGGTCCCAAACTGGTTCAATGGGAGTGAAGACTGGTTTTATGGGGGAAGGAGTAAACAGAGAATAAACAGCAAATCCCTAAAGACCCAATGTTTCCACTTCCACATAAAAACCCTTCTTCCAGCCCTAACTGGTTTGGCTCAGTGGATAGAGCTTCAGCCCTCGGACTGAAGAAGGGTCCCGGGTTTGATTCTGGTCAAGGGCATGTACCTGGGTTGCTGGCTCAATCCCCAACAGAGGACATGCAGGAGGCAGCTGATCAATGTTTCTCTCTCATTGATGTTTCTAACTCTCTATCCCTCTCCCTTCCTCTTTGTAAAAATCAATAAAATATATTTAAAAACAAAACAAAACTCTTCCTCCCTTCAGGCTTATATAATCAGACTATGCCACCCTCTACCACTCCTCAGTGCTGTCATTACGTCTCATTTTCCACTACAACTCCTGCCATCATATACAACTTCACTATGTACATGTATGACCCTTATGAAAATCTGGCTTCAAAGGTTACCTCCTCAACAACAGCAGCTATGTAAGTCCTAGTTCAGAAACCCATGGTAAGCTACTGATCACAGCCCTGTATCTCACACTGGGTGGTACTGCCCTTGCTAGCACAGTGGAAATAGGTTACTGATGAGATCAGAACTCCCTCAGTTTCCCATTCCCAAACTTATATGCATCCATTCTCCTTTATTCCTTCAGTTTCAAAGAATAGGTTCTTTCTCCTGTTCAGAGCAATTTATCTACTTGTGCTCTTTATCTGATCCCTTCCTAGTTCTTTTAAGACACTGCTCCATCAGTTGCATGCTCTTCCTTTCTACTGTCACCTTCTTCATAGATCATATATACAGGCTCAAGTCCCTCTCATTTAAGAAAAATAATTTTTTTAAAAAAATGAGTATGTACTTCTCCTTGATTCAATATCCTCTAATTGCTATCCTGCTTCTCTTCTTAGCAAGTTCTTCCCAAAAGCTACACACCTCTCTCTACTTTCCCATACTCCTTCCTACTAGTTAACCCTTGGCAATCTATCTTAGCCCCAATCACTGACTCAACGGAACCAACTCTAATAATTTTCAAAATGCTAAACCCAGTGAACACTTTTCACTTTTTGTATATGTATGGCCCCTGACATTGTTTGCTATTCCCAATTTCACTCTTTACTTTTATGACTTCTGACATAATACTATTTCCTCAGCTTCTTTCTATTTGTGGCTTTCCATCTTGGTTTCCTTTACTGAATCTACTAGAGGCCCGGTGTATGAAATACGTGCACGGGGGGTGGGGGGGTGTCCCTCAGCCCAGCCTGTACCCTCTCCAACCTGGGACCCCTCAAGGGATGTCCGACTGCCCATTTAGGCCCGATCCTACTGGGATTGAGCCTAAACGGGCAGTCGGACATCCCTCTCACAATCCAGGACTGCTGGCTCCCAACTGCTCGCCTGCCTTCCTTCCTGATTGCCCCTAACCGCTTCTGCCTGCTAGCCTGATCACCCCCTAACCACTCCCCTGCCAGCCTGATTGATGCCTAACTGCTCCCCTGCCAGCCATTTGCCCCTAACTGCCCTCCCCTGCAGGCCTGGTCCCCCCACAACTGCTCTCCCCTGCAGGCCTGGGTACCCCCCCCAACTGCCCTTCCCTGCAGACCCGGTTGCCCCTAACTTCCCTCCTCTCCCGGCCTGGTCACCCCTAACTGCCCTCCCCTGCAGGCTTGATCACCCCCAACTGTCCTCCCTTGCAGGCCTGGTCCCTCCCAACTGCCCTCCCCTGCTGGCCTGATCGCCCACAACTGCCCTCCCCTGCTGGCCATCTTGTGGCAGCTATCTTATGTCCACATGGAAACAGCCATCTTGTGTGTTGGAGTGACGGTCAATTTGTATATTACTCTTTTATTAGATAGGAAGATTAGCTGTAGCTACTCCTTAAATGTTAGTGTTCCTGAAGATTCTGGCCCATTTTTGTCACTCCAGTTGAGATATCATTTTCAAGTTCTAGATCCACATATTTATTTAGCAAATTCTTAAATAGTGCTATGTTCTAGGCCAGCCGTGGGCAAACTACGGCCCGCGGGCCAGATCCGGCCGGCGGAGCTGAAAGAGCGAAGGGTTCTCTTGCTCTCCCCTCCACTCCTTTACTTTGAATTTATATTAGTTCACACAAACACTCCATCCATGCTTTTGTTCCGGCCCTCCGGTCCAGTTTAAGAACCCATTGTGGCCCTCGAGTCAAAAAGTTTGCCCACCCCTGTTCTAAGCACTGAGCTTTACAAATTATACTTAATCTCATAACAACCCTGTAAGGTAGATGTCAGGAAATTTGAGGCACTGGCAGGGTATATAACTTGCCCAAAGATCCATAATGAATAATGGGCAAAGCCAAGACTTGAAGTCAAACAGTTTGGCTCCAAAGGCTATGCTGTCAACCATTATGCTGTCCTACTGTAATTTATATCTTCATTTTTCTGTCCCTTGAGCATTTCTCATTAAGTATTTTCAAAACTTGGTTCATCATCTCTCTTTAAAACTGCCTTTTCCCAGTCTAATCAACATTGGTTGGGCTAATATTCGGATACATCTACCCCTTTAAATTCATATTCTTTAATTATCTGTTCAATATTTAACTAGACATGGTGGGAGAGAGTGATTTAATAAACACTGCATACTTATATCTTTATGATAAAAAAGATTTACTATATCCCCTGACAGTTTTGAAATTGTCTTTTATTTCATAGTTCTCAATCACTCTGAAATGAATGACCTATCAATAAAGACAAAATTTAACTATTGTGGATATGCTTAAAGTCTTTTTAAAATATATTTTAAAGTTTTCATTTTTCTGATTTGTAGGTCAGCAAAATATTTTATGACCATTTTTTGAGTAGTGACATTTAAGATAATGTCAAATACATCAGATGGTATATGACATGGGTGTTCCTACATCCAATAGGCCAGATTCTTTCTTCACATATGTGACAGAGTTTTAAAGTAAACCAAAATTACTATGGAAATAAACTTTGTTAGCATGTCAATGAATGTTTTATCTATCTAGAATCTGTACAAGATTGTAGGTAAATTCATCTTAATGAGCTATGCTAAATGCTCCTAAACCACAAACCAGATTTACAAACAAAATTCCTTAGCACTTTTGCTATAATATTTGAAATAGAATCAGTTATAATTAGAATCCTGAGAATAAATAAACTCACTGTTCATTTTTGTATATATTCCCTGAAATATAATTTAGTCCCATATTGCTAAATTAAGTGCAAGAGGCCACCTAGCTAGATTATAGTAATGTCAGCAATTAGTCAAATATTATTTTGCTGTGCGTGCTGCAGTGTCAGTTCTACAAAAAGAACACTTCCAAGCAATCAGTAACAAAACCTTGAAAGTAATTTTCTGACATAGCAGAGGAAGAATGGGAAAAAGATATTTGGTACATAACTAGCAATATCTACCATCAGGGATATAAATATATAGTCTCAGCCTTTCGTGTGTTTATATTACAACTAGATGCCCCATGCACGAAATTCGTGCATGAGTAGGGTCCCTAGGCCTGGCTGGCAATCAGGGCCGATCAGGTCCTTCTGGCTGCCGGCCAGGGCCCTTCCTTCCCCAGCTGCCAGTCGGGGCCTTCCTTCATTCCACACCGTCCCCTGGTGGTCAACGCACGTCATAGCGAGTGATCGATCAAATTCCTGGTCTCCTGGTCAAATTCCCGAGGAGACACTTTGCATGTTAGGCTTTTATATATAGAAAGATATGGTAATATGCTACACTCACGAGTACTACAACAGAAATTTTAGTAAAATGCCAGAGGAATTCATAACACAGAGCAGCAAACTCTTTTTCCAGGACTTAGGGAAGGCTTTGCAGAGAATATAACATTTGAATTGAATATTAATGATTAGGAGACTAGTAGATAGAGTCAATGGATAGAAGAGTTGGATAATGTCACATTACAATTAGACTTATGTTCTTTCTGAAAGAATTACCAAGGCATTGGAATGTCACCATAAAAGTTTCAGAAAGGGGGTGATATGATTGGCTTTATCATTGAGTAATTGGTGCTATAGATGAACTATGTAACCTTACAGCTTCAAAAATGCCAAGACCCACAAGACTCATATTCTTTAATTTGGGGGAAGGAGTGATGCAGGAAGAGGAAGAGAGGAGTATAGGGCAGGCAAGGATGCTGAGACCTATCTCATGCCTAAGGTCTCTGATAATAAGAGTCCATTTAATTTACTCTCCAATCCCTAGATGTGTTCCTAACATCAGATGAAACAATTCTTGGGGTAGAGCTTTTGATATTCCCAAGACAATCCACTGGGCTTTGATAATTAAAGCCTAAAAATATTTCCTTTCCTATAAAGCAAAGTGAACCTTGCTGAAACTCTCATCCATTGATTTCAGGTGTTGTTTTTTTTATTTTCTTAATGGTTTATCTTCTTGAAGGTCATGGTATTCTTTGGAAATATAAAGAATAACTATGAACCTTTCCCCAAAAGTGAGTGCATATACACAAAACTCACATATAATTTTGTAGGTTTGGGAAGCTCCTTTGAATCTTTCCATGAACCCTCAAGTTAAGAACCCTTGATCTATAACAACTTAAATAAAAGCCTACTTACGCTTCTATGTTACAGCCCCTCAATATTTGAAAACAGCTTTTAGTCTTTAATGTATTTGTCCAACACTTATAAAGCCATTAATATGTTCAAATACTGTTCTAAGCACTTTAGTATGAACTCATTTATTCCTCATAGTAACATTATAAGGGAGGCACTGTTTTTCCCTTTTATAAATGAGGAAACTGAAGCACATAAGAGTTAATATAACTTGCCCAAGTTCACACAGTTAGTAGGGGAAGAACCAACATTTGAATATAGACAATCGGGCTCTGAGCCTATGCACTTAGCACTAAGATACCTTACTGATGTTTACTTTGAAAAAGAGACGTCTAACTTCTTTAACTATATTTATATTTCATAATTTCTAGGACCCTCATTATTCGCCTGACAATTCAGTTTAACAATGTCCCTTTAAAGCGTGTTGCCCAGTTCCAGACACTAGAAGTGTACTGGTATATTATCCCACTGGATCAGCCACAGAGGGGCCATTCATGCTGGGGAAAGACAGGATGGAGGAGGAAGCCTATGGTCTTCTTCAGCTTCACACTGTTCTGGGTCCTCTGGGCAGGGTTAGAAATAGCTTTTGGATGGATATATCTGCAAGACTTTTTATGCAATATCCCAAGCAAAATCATGCATGGATTCCTTTCTTTTCAGAATGAAACCCATCCTAGACTCCTAGTAATCATCCCCTAAGGGAATTAAGTATTCCCTAATTAAGAACAATACTGCTAAATCCTAGCCTGAACCACAAAATAACCACACGAGGAATCCAAACCCCTAAATCAGGGGTGGGCAAACTTTTTGACTCGAGGGCCACAATGGGTTCTTAAACTGGACCGGAGGGCCGGAACAAAAGCATGGATGGAGTGTTTGTGTGAACTAATATAAATTCAAAGTAAAGGAGCGGAGGGGAGAGCAAGAGAACCGGATAGAACAGCTGGATCCGGCCCGCAGGCCGTAGTTTGCCCAAGGCTGCCCTAAATGGAGTAGGGCTGTTAATCTATGCTGACACCTTTAGCTTGATTTTATTTTATAAGTATTTTATATGGGTTATTATCTCCTGGTTTACATAATCCTACACTTCCCTTAAGGCAATATGAATTGAGATTCATAGGAGTGTGAATTTACAATCCTATGCAGCTGGCAGGGCTGGGAGTCAAATTCAAGACCACAGAATACCACACCAGGAGATACATATCTTGAAAGTTGGAGGTTGTTGGGAGTTGCTCAGATGTGATCCATCAAATTGAGCTGAGGTGTTTGGGAATTTGTACTACAAGCAAATCTAAACTTCAACTAATTTGACTTAAAGGTTCTGTGACCTCTCTTAAGTGGGCGACTCCCTTGTTCCGGCATACTCACCCTCCTTCTTTGTCTGTTGCTAATAATTTAGCCAGCGACAAGGTATGCTTAAAAATCAACTTTTTTTCTGCTACAAACATGACTTCAGTCCAAGTATTTAAGCACCTGAACTCAAGTGAGGATAATAAACGTCAAAGGAATATTTATAGCTTGGTATATGGAGACTTTCCAGGTCCCTGTTCTGCAATAATACAGATCCATCTGCTAAGGGCATTAGAGTTGTGTGTTGTTGCTTTCTTTCCTGCTCACCCCCCCAAGATGATAGGTTCTGAAAATAGAAAAACTGCAGTATGCAAGGATTGACATTGATTTTAACCCTTTCCTACTCAATTAATTATTCAATTAGGAGTTAATTACCAATGGCAAAGTTTCTCTACAATTCCTGGCTGTTGAATGCCAAGCCCATAAGAAACCTACCTCAGTCTTATATTAGCCCCTTTCACCATTGTACTGCTAGATGTACCTGAGGATTTACTGTATAGTTGTCAGATTTTAGGGACCTGGGGTTAGTCCACTCCCTAATCTATCATTGGGATTATGAGTTTTTACTGCCTTATCATAAATAAGGTTACCACTGGTACTATCACAAGCTAAAGTATTTCTGTCCGGAGGTCTGAGAAAGAGTACCTTTAAACTCCCACGAAGAGATTTATATGTATTTGTATCAAGAGATTATGTAACTCCTCTTCCATGACTGGCAAGGGCAAGAAGAACCTCTCTGGTTCCTTTCCATCTGTGTGTCCCAACCTAGAAAATTTCTATAGAGCTGAGAGTGAATTAGCTGCTAAATGAGAAATTCTATGCATTTGTTGAGGTTAATAGCGGAGTACAAGTCTAAACAACACAATACAATGGAAGAATGATCTCTTATGTGACTAATAAATGGGATTCTCTGCTGCACAAAAGAATAGAAAACAATACTTTAATATGTGAGGCAGTGAGCCTCATATATATCTGGGCTTGTTCTGAACTAGTATGCATATGAAATTTTGCACAACACATTTTTCTAGTTTCAAGAATATTTTAAGTTAAAATTGCTATGTATTGGAGGAATAAAATGCTTTAATTAATGTTTACTAAATATGTATTATGTTTGAGGCACTGTGATCAGCAATGGGATAGAAGAATGTGGGAATGTAACATTTATAAAATATCATTGTAAGATTATACTATAGTGGAGGTTACTGACATGTAAATAACAGAAGACGGTAAGATTGCAGAAATATAATTATTTGATTAAATTATTGAGTTGCAGCTAAATATAAGGCTCTTGTTTGAGGTCCTCATCAAATAACTTTAGTACCAGTCTTCACAATCTTCAAGAGGTGAAAAACAAGAAAATAATTGTGGTTAAGTCTATGGAAACTATGATGGAAAGAATACAGAAGGAGAAAAAAAGTCAATGCCACCTAGAAGTATAAGGCAAGGTTTTATATAGAAGACTAGAGGCCCAGTGCACAAAATTCGTGCACTGGGGGGGTCCCTCAGCCCAGCCTGCACCCTCTCCAATCTGGGACCCCTCAGGGGATGTCCAACTGCTGGTTTAGGCCTAATCCCTGGGATGTGGCCTAAACCAGCAGTCGGACATCCCTCTTACAATCTGGGACTGCTGACTCCCAACTGCTCACCTGCCTGCCAGCCTGATCACCCCCTAATCCCTCCCCTGCCAGACTGATCGATGCCTAACTGCTCCCCTGCTGGCCTGATTGCCCCCAAATGCCCTCCCCTGCCGGCCCAGTTGCCCCCAACTACCCTCCCCTGTTGGCCTGGTCCCCCGCAACTGCCCTCCCCTGTAGGACTGGTCCCCCCCACTGCCCTCCCCTGCAGGCCTAGTCTCCCGCCCACTGCCCTCCCCTGCCGGCCCAGTCACCCCCACCTGCCTTCCCCTGCAGGCCTGGTCACCCCCCACTGCCCTCCCCTGCTGGCCTGAATGCCCCCACCTGCCCTCTCCTGCAGGCCTGGTCCCCCTCAACTATACACCCCTCCCCTGCCAGCCCAGTCGCCCCCACCTGCCCTCCCCTGCAGGCCTGGTCCCCCTCAACTATCCCCCTCCCCTGCAGGCCCGATCGCCCCCAACTTCTCTCCCCTGCAGGCCTGGTTGCCCCCAACTTCCCTCCCCTGCTGGCCATCTGTGGCAGCCATCTTTGACCACATGGGGGCGGCCATCTTTTGCAAGGGCATGAGGGTCAATTTGCATATTACCTCTTTATTATATTATTATATAGGATGGTATGTGAACTGAGTTCTGAAACTTGAGTGGGTTAAAGCAAGAGCCTGGAGTGAAAAACAGTCTGATAATTAGGGAGATAAAAAGAAATGTGTTAGAACCATCTGGGTTCAAATTCTGGCTCTACAACTTACTAGCCTATGATCAGCAGCATGTGTCTCTTACCTGAAAAATTAGATTCCAGGTCACAAAAATGGTATTATAAACCTTCTGTTAATTTAAGTCTCTTTTAATTCCTCTTGATGTTTTAGTTTTCTGTGGTCTTTCACATTTTTCATTAAATATAGTCCATGTTTTAAGTTTTTGATGTTACTGTCATTTTCTATATTGATTTTTATATATTGACCCTGCATCCAAAAACCTTGTCAAACTCATTAATTCTAATAACATTTCTAGATTCTTCTATATTTTCTATGTACAGAAGACTATAATCTACAAATAATGTGATTTCTTCTTTGTCTGCAGATGAATGCAGAAGCCCATGTGTCATCAGCAAATTGCTAGAATCGCTTCTGGCTCTGCACAATGTGAATAAAACTTCTAAAGGAATAGCCTGATCTGTAGTACATGAGTCACATCATCAGTCAGAAAGAGCACTATTTATTTTTCAGGTTGCTAATTTCTCTTCATAAATATTTAGTTCAATAATTCACTGAACTTTCCTCAGAATTTCCAAAATCCCTAGTGTTCAGACTGGTTGAAATTTCAACATGAAATGGATTTTTCTAGAAATTCATCATCAAATTTTATATAAAAGATTCCCCTTATATCTAACTATAAAGTTCCTACTGGCAATACTGACATGTAAATAAATACACCTGGATGCCTGTAAACTATACAGTATATAGTATTTGATTTTGATTTTTCTCTGCATGCTCACAAATCAAGTTCATTACTGAGAAAAGAATGAGATGAGGGGTGATTTGAAAGTATATTTTTGAAAGTGCACCTATATAAAAGTTTATAAACTCAACTTCACTAGTTTTGCTTTAGTAAAGTTTAATTGGATAAATTTACTAATTGAACTCAGGTCCCAGCAGTAAATTTTTTTAGGCTAGAGAAAAAGCAAAGAGACATATACCCAGATTACGAGGTATATGTCTTTATATGCCGATATTTCCTTTAGAATAAGACAGAAGGCATGTATATGGGCTAGGAAACATCAATGTTCTCATCTTAGGACTTCTGCCTAAGTTTTCCTCCTGTTCTAAATATAGTTTTCCCCCATCCTTCATCTGAACAATTCTGCTTGAATCTAGTCTTGATTCAAATGTCACTTTCTTAGACACTTTTTAATCTATGTTTCCATCTAAATTTGCCTTTTCCATGTCATCCTCTTATATTTTAGATATAGTATCATAAATTTTAAACCTCTATTTGTGTGTCCACTAGTGGTTTTAAAACTGCATTGTGTTTAAGAAACAGTTGGGAGCTCATCAAAAATGTAGATTCTTACACTTAATTTCAAAATTTTCCTCTCAATAAAACTTAACTGGGGACCCAGAAGTCTGTATCTTTAACAAACTTTCCCAAGTAATCCTGATGTAGGTGGCCCTAAGAACATACTTTTAGAAGTGTTCTATGACAACAGCAACCATGTTTCTTCACTTCTCCTTCTCTAGCATATAACAGAGTGATCAATAAATATTAGCTGCATTGCAAATAATAGGACCCAAAATATATAGCATTCTTTGGCAAGTAAGCCAGCGGACTAGTACTGCTTTACAGCCAAAGCTGCCTTCAGACCCAGAGAAACCTTTCTAAATGGTGGGTAGAAGAAGTTAAAGAAGAGATGGAAGAGTAGAGGGGAAGAAAAAAGGGAGCCAGGTGTTGGGAGTTTTAGCTAAGAGTCAAAGTTGATGAGCTGCCAGCAGCCAGCCTTTATCATGATGAGTCAAAAACTGTATACTAAACCCCCACATGGTATCCAGTTCAGAATTTCAGCTGGATAAGGCCACCACATCTTCCTTTCATCACAGTGCTGCTTTCAAAACATCACGAAACACGTCACTCCTTGACAGAGGCTGGCAATTTGAACTAGGGAGATAATTTGATGCCTTTAAAACTGCCTGATATTTTCATTTGTGATTCTGCATGACAGCAACCCTGCCCCTTTTCCTGCTTTGTACCCCACTGTGAAGTTTGGCAGCTAGAACTCTATTTCAAGGTAGGGTTGGTGGTGGTATGCTACAAGGAAACTGTAAGGTCAGCATTTCTCGCATTTGATACCAGCACTCTAAGGGACAATGATGTACTGGGAAATGGCTCTTGCAGGGACCAAATAAAAAACTTGAAATGGACAAGAGGGACTTGAGAGCTAAGGCCCTGAGATTAACCTCTGGAGCCATAGATAAGCAAAACTAGACCTTGTTTGTACATTTTTCAACTCAGCACACAAACTAATCACTAAAATTCTGAGGCACACCAAAAGCCTATATCATAAAAGCCTAATATGCTAAGTGTCTGGTCCTCCGTTCAACCAATCAAAGTGTAATATGCTAATGATATGCTAAGGCCATTCAACTGCTCGCTATGACATGCACTGACCACCAGGGGGAAGACGCTCAGACCAGTAGGTTAGCTTGCTGCTGGGGTCTGACCAATCGGAACTGAGTGAGGCGGGCAGGACATGCCCTGGAGCCCTCCTACAGTCCCTCCCCCACCCTGATCGTGCACCGGTGGGGTCCCTCGGCCTGGCCTGTGCCCTCTCAAAATCCGGATGCCTCAGAGGATGTCGTCTCTGGTTTTTTATATTACAGTTTTTGCTGATCT
Source organism: Plecotus auritus (assembly GCF_963455305.1). Lineage (NCBI taxonomy): Eukaryota > Metazoa > Chordata > Mammalia > Chiroptera > Vespertilionidae > Plecotus > Plecotus auritus. The sequence goes on from NC_137778.1 coordinate 33,410,753, forward strand.
GACAAAAAAATAGGTATAATTTTGATTCATTCACAATAGACAGCTATTGTGTTGACTGTTGTCATTTTTTACAATCTTCTAAGGCAGTGGTCAGCAAACTCATTAGTCAACAGAGCCAAATATCAACAGTACAACGAATGAAATTTCTTTTGAGAGCCAATTTTTTAAACTTAAACTTCTAACGCCACTTCTTCAAAATAGACTCGCCCAGGCCGTGGTATTTTGTGGAAGAGCTACACTCAACGGGCCAAAGAGCCGCATGTGGCTCGCAAGCCACAGTTTGCCAACCACGGTTCTAAGGGAAAAGTGGACAGTTTCCCTGACTAAATAGTCAGATATTGCATCTTTAAAAATTCTTGCAGCACACTGGTTGAAAATTGCTGTTTTAAAGTATAGAAAATATTATTTATGGCCTGTCTTTTCAACTTTGTCTTCCAAGCATAAGTTAAGGTTGGGTATGGTAACTTTAATGGAAGGTGGAAGTACTCAACAAAATCAAGTATTCAGAACATCAGTTACCAAGAATAATTAATACGGAATGGTAAGGATAGGGTTGAAAAGAAAATCAATTATTGCATGGCAGTCAACAGAGCTGTGTGAATTCTATCTGTATCTTTAGGGGAAAACAAGTTTTGCTAACACCTTACCTGCTGTTCTTTTTATAAATCTCTGTCTTCAGATGTTCCTTTTTACAGAATTGGCATACAGACTGTCTCTGACAAGGCAAATATCTTTAATGGGTTCTCTCTGAGTTAAGATTTGTAGCCTCTTCCAATCTTTCATCCCCTTTAAGCAGTAAATCCCTTCGCTCCTTCAGATAGCTCTTGAGACCAGGTTGACATAAACCTTAGTATCTGCCAGGAAGCATGGCAGCTCTGCTTAAAGGAACCCAGAGTTCTCCTAAGAGCCTGGGAATACTTGGCTGCAAACTTTTGTGGTGAGAAATGTGGCACCAGAGATTAGAAAGAATACTTTTAGTTTACACTTAAGGGCCATGCCGTGAGTGACCAGAGCCATATCTAGAACAAAGCCGCCTTAATCTGTGCATCTACCAGCATCTTCCCCATCTGGCAGGAAGATTCTCCTCTTCTGTTTTCAGTTACTCCCAGTTAATATTTCAAACAACATTTTTATTTCTGTGGTCCCAGATTCTAATCAAACCCCTGCCAATTTCTAAAAGGCTTATGTGTCTCCCATTGCTGGCCTCTTTTCTTGACTTTGTCTGAATTACTCAAGTTATGGCCATGCTGACATTTGGCCTCCAATCTGACTTTAATTACAATAAATGTAAATTTTCAGATATTATCGTTTCCCTTATCCTAACTCTATCTCAGTATGACACTCTATCTACATCAAAATTATCATGAAAGGGGGAAGGCTACTAAATAAAGACGCTGGGTCCCTTTACAAATATGTCTAATCAGGGTCTTTGTAGGTAAGACCTAACAATTTGCATTTGTTCAGCTTTCATGGAAACAGGGACTTCCACTTCCAACTATAGCAAAAGAATTGGTATTATACTAGCCCTCCACTATTGTCATAAAAGTGCACAAGATATATGAAACAATTTGCAAGATACTGGAACACATGCAGTGCAGGACTGTGATCTGAAAGGATATAAGTGAGGTGAGCTTCAAATCACAACAGCTTTCTGCCCACAATTACTTTCCAGATGGTGTTCCAAGAAAAGCCCAGTGATCTTACTGAAGTTAGGAGATAGACAAAATTTGCAGGGCACATCCGTAAAGGAGGGAGCTATCCAGAAAAGGAACTCCAGAAATCTGCATAGAGGTCCTTTTGAGCTTTGGCTCAATACTAAAGTATACATGGATTATGCAAATCCTGGCAGAAATTAACTTCAGGGATCTCTGAATTAAAATGGATATTCCAGAGACCACACAGGGCTGGGAGAGGAAGCTATGACCATCCAGAACGGAGAGCTATTGCTAAACATTCCAGGCATTCAGTTGATTTTCACAGAAAGTCCACAACCTTAGGAGCAAGACTACTCTAAGACTAAAATGAGGTCAAATCTAGACCCACAGAGCCAAATTCAAAGCCCCTAAAGGAAGATAGAAAACATCCACAATATCCAACCAGCAATTTAAAATTTTTTAAAAAGCAAAGTAGCAGGAAAATGTGACCAATAACCAGAAGTAAAATCAGCCAATAGAAATAGCCCTATGAATGACAAAGGAATTAGCAAGAGAGAATGCTAAAAGAGTTAAGGTTCCACTTCCTTATCCAATCTCTGCAGATAAGAATTATAAACTCAAAGCAAATATAAGGACCTGAAAGCTCTTGAGAGCAAAAAAGAAAAAAACAGCAGGCAGATTCTAAATGGGAGTTGATACTTGGGGAGTTTTTTTTGCATCTGTAAATACATGCATGCTATCAAATTGGGGACATTTTCAGTCATCATTTTTTCATTAATTTTTTCTATCCCATTCTTTCTCCTTTGCTTCTTGAACTATAGTTACATGTATGTTGTTTTACATGTGGCTGAGGCACTTTTTCTTTTTCATTATTTTTATTTGATCTTTCAAATTTTTAAATTTAACTTTATTCCACTGACTCCATAGGCAGCTCCATTTTACTTTTAAGCCCATACAGTAAATTTTTAAAATTTCAGCTATTGTGTTTTGAAGATCTAAAATTTCTATCTGAATATTTTTATACATTTTCTTTCCCTGAGATCTTTCATTTTATCCTTTTCATGCATTGCAACCGTATTTTTCTGTGCATCCTTGCACATAGTTATAATAGTTCCTGTAAAATTATTTTTTGCAAATAATAAGCATAAAATGGCTTTAGTCACTATATTAATATCAGCTAAAAATAGATATCAAGAGTATTATCAGAGAAAAAAGAAACTTTTCATAATGTTAAAAGGGTGAAGTCAAGCACATCAACTCATAAATGTGAACACAATAACAGAGTTTGAAAATACATGACATACTTAATAGTGAACTATGAATACTTTTACCCAAGGAGTCAGAGTCCAGAATACTTAGTCTCATCACTTCTATTCAACATGGTACTGGAGATCCCAGCCATTGCAATGAACAAGAAAAATAATAAGAGTTATAAATATCAGAAATAAAAAAGTAACACTATCTCCATTTAGAGATACTTGTTTACATTTTCTAAAAACCCTAAAGAAAATTTACAAAAATAAAACAACTATCAGAATGAGTAAGTAAATAAAGATCATAGGATAAAAGATTAATTTGCAAAAAAGTTGTATTTTTATATGCCAGCAATAAGCACTTGAAAATATAATTTAAAAAAGAGGCCATGTATATAATAGCATCAAAAAACAAAGAGATTTAACAAAAGATATGCAAGATATAATAAAAAAAATGCTCGTTTTTACAAAGAAAACTAAGACACATGACTGAGAAAAACTGAAGATCTAAATAAATTGACACCGTGTGAATAAATTTTCCTTTATCCTTTAATTGATATATGGATGTTAACTGCAATTCCAATAAAAACCCCACCACCGTTTTTGCAAAATTTGGTAAGCTGGTTTTAAAATTGCTTTCAGATAGCAAAGCAGCTATCTTGTAAAAAGAAAACAAGGTTAAAGGAGATAATGCTACCCGCACACCCATGGTCATTGTGTCAATTCAAGGCCAAGAGACATCCTCAATCTGGGGTGCCCTGAAGGAAAGTTTATCCAGTGCAGCAGCTCAATTGTGACATAGCACGGCTGCTTTTTACATTTTAGCTCACCAGGACCTAAGCCCCCAGGGACTCACCTCAACACAGTCAAGCCAACTGAGAGTCCTTCTTAGGTATCTTCTTTCTCCGGGTCCACATACCTAACTTCAAAGACAGGGGGTACCAGTGACGTCAGCAAAATGGCGGCAGAGACTTTTCTAGCGCTCCCCCTCCCCCACAAACAACTACTGCGCATGAAAAATGCCTTCACAAGAGCCAAGGACTCCAGGGCAGGAATTGCAGCACTTGGGTGAACACGGAAATAATTAAGAAAAAACAAAGAACATGCCTTGAAGAGGGTAAGAAAGGTAAATTCATGCTACACCCCTCATGCCTCCCTCAGGCCCGGCGGCCAGGGCCCAGAGAGACCACCCTTCCCCTGGGAGAAGCTCCCAAATTCACCGAGGACCCCAGCCAGCCTGCCCCAGCTCCCGGCCACCCCCTGAGCACACGGCCACCTCCGCAGCACTGAAGTCTCCATGTGGGAACCAGCGGAACCCATATCTCCATGTTCCCCAGCGGTTAGGGCCCCAGTCAGTGCGAGGCCTCAGGCTCCCCCAGGTCCCCAGACCAGCCTGTGCCGGCCACTCCCGCGGGGTTAGTCTCTTCCTGGTGGCCCACAGGACCCAAGCCCCCAGGGACGCACCTCAACGAACGCCAGCGGCACGCCTCAACGGCTCCCGCGGGAAGCAGCGGCACGCGGCTCCCGCCCACGTGTCTGAGCGGCACGCGGCTCCCGCCCACGTGTCTGAGCGGCACGCGGCTTCCGCCCACGTGTCTGAGCATGTGCGCCCAGGCTCCCATCAGCCCCTACGAACTGGGGCTCCAGGAGGGACCTGTGACCCAGACTCTTGGCCAGCCCAGTTCCCGGCAGCCCACCGCGAACTCAGGCTTTTGACCCACGCCAGGCCCGGGCACGCTCCCGTGACTCCAGGCCATCAGCCGGCCCAGGGGCAGGCCTGCTGCCCCCGCAGGCCCAACCTGGGACCACTTTGTGTGTGCTAATAGCCTCCGCTTTCTGTGTTCCTGGTGGACGCAGTCTGGGTGGACTGAAGCCAAAGCGGGACCTTTGCACCAGTGAGGTTCGTGAAGAAGCTGATTTTTAAACCAGTTCATCCCGTTCTGGTGAGTGGAACTTTTTCTGGATGGAGAGGTTTCTTCTTAGCCCTGAGTATGGTCCCCATGATGGCTATGGGGATGGGGTGATGGAAGCAAAATGAAGGTTCCTTCCTTGAACTCTGCTTGTGTAATTATGCCAGTGGGTTTTTTTTGTTGTTGTTGTTGATTTGGTTTGTGGTTTGTTTGTATCACGGTGTTGCTAAAACTTCCCAAGTGGACTCTGGAGGTCTGCCGGAGCTATTTTTGTTATGGATAGCTGGACCACCATTGAGCTGTGTGGGGAAGATATGGAAGCTGGGTTCTCCTGTATCACCATTTTACAATGATAAATGCCTGGATTGAAAAAGATTTCAAGTGAAGTACCTAGCCTTATACCTCAAAGAACTAGAAAAAGAACAAACTAAACTCACAGTTCGAGATGGTAAGAACAAGACATGGAATAGCAGTAATGGGGATGAAAAGGGAGGGACAGATTTGGAAAATATTCCCCAGGTAGAATTGGAGGATTTGTGGCAAACTGGCTTTGAGAGAATTTGCTCTTGAGTAACTTGTTGGGTAGGGAATTGAGCATAAAAAGAAGAAGAATAAGTTGAAAGGAGAAGATACAATTGTTTTGGATGAATTATTCTTGAGGTACCTGTCAGTGATAAAGCCAGGTGAAAAAAGTCTTGTAATTTGCTTATGCTTTACTTTGGGTAAGCTCATGAACGTACTCTGAGACAAGAATTGTAAGTGGATGTGGTCCTGAAAAACATCAGTAGGTTAATGAGAAAATGAGGTTGGGAAGGGAGAGAAACCCATAAAATGTGCTTTGTCAAGCCAGTTACAACCACCAAAGGTGAGGAAATTAAAATTTAGCACCATATAAAACTCTAGGAGATAGTGTAGAACATACCTTATAAGCACAGCCTGGGGTAAATGTTGCGGTTGTTACCTGCCATATCTCCACCAGCATTATTTGAAAGCTGTTTCTGAGATCATCAACTCTCCCAGTTCTGCTAGCTTGCCTCATGCACAGTTAATGCCAGAAAAAAAAGCCAAAAAAAAAAATAAATAAATAAATAAAAGCCTATAGGTGGAGGGTGGCAGGTGCTTCCTGTAAATAGTCTTCAGCTATAATCAAGAGGCTATCAGTGAGGCAGTGATGGCATCTGCTACACTAAGCATGTTGATCTGGAGTTCAGGGAACGGTTTTGCTTAAATAGATTTGGAAATCTTGAGTATACAGTTGGCCAAATTTATACCTCCAAAACCACACATTTACTGGGCTGGTCAATTATATCTCTCACTGTATACTGAAGAGACAGAAGATTTGAGTCAGTTACCTCAGTGGCCTAAAGAGTCCAAGACACTGTCTTTAGGGGACAGACTCAAGAGGATATGCTGTTTACTTCGGAGGTAGGCAACATGCCAAAAAGGACAGAATGGTAATTGCTGACCACTAGAGGAAAAAGGAAAATTTCTCTAGTGAAGTTGAGAGTGTCCAGGGAGAGTTGTTTATCCTCAAAACAGAGTGTATGTTGTCTGAGGGAAGGCACAGGATTCATCCATTGGTGGAGCTCTGAGAAAGATAAATACGGGGTATGGCATCGTTAGAAATTCCAGTCGGAACCCTCACAAGGAAGACTTCCATAAAAAGGGATGAAGTGTGAGAATAAGGCTAAGCCAGTGATTTAATTGATGCCCAAATACAAGAATTTATCCACTAGTGACTGTAGTTGAAGGAAGAGAGAATACTTCCTATGAATGAGACATCGTGGCTTCTGTTGACAACATATCATATGGTATCTTTTGGTTTTTGTTTTCCTTTAAATTGTTACTGGGAAATCCCTGTTTGGGTTCAGGCTACCCTGTCTCTGTGTCCAATAACAAAGGCAGGGTTGAATCATATTAGGCGTTTATTGAGAAGGCTAGCCAACCAAGAAGACAGGGCTCTTAACAAGCATCAAATTCTGTCTCCCAGCAAGGTACAGGATTATAAAGGGGAAGGGACTAGGGTGCCATGTGCAGCCATGGGGGTTGCAGACATAAGCTATTGTCATCAGGCGATGAGATGATGTTGATAAGATGATATTTTGACTCCTGGTGGGTCCCTCTGACCATGCTTATTGGTTCTGATATCTGGATTCACAGCCGAGTCACCTCCTCAATCGCTTTGCACAGGCCTTGGAAAGGAAACTTAAGAAAAACTTAACACCCTAGTCACATAAGTATATGTGTTACAAGATTTAAAATAGTATGATTACTTTTCATATTATTAGGTGCTCTATCAGGTAATAGGTCCCCCACTGTCAAAATTGGTTTCTTTTTCCATTCGATGTTCCCTAGTAGGGTGCAGTATTAAGGTGTATTTTTCAGGTTTCTGAGTAGGAGGTTGAGCCAAAATATAAGACCTCAAAATGTATTGGAACCAGCCCCAAATATAACCCAGATCCCGGTCTCCACAGCCATTTCTTTTATGAAGCTGTCCCATTAGCAAGCATTTCGATCTACCTAGAATGGGATGTGGAAAACCAAAGGAAAAATAGTGCTTAATCTTCATTTGCACTATGGAGTTCTTGAAGAAATACCTGATTTCATTTCACATATCCAAGTATTTCACACCAGGTTCAGACATTGTCCCAACACAAATCAAGCTCCTGGTAATTTCACATAGTATGAGTCTCGGAAGTGTGCGAAAAAGGTATGCATCTCAAGCCAGCCACTATCATGGTTTTAAGAGGAAAGAAATTTATCTTTAATCCATTTAAGTTTTAAATGTCTTAAGCTTCAGTTTTTGCAACGTTTACTCCATCCAGTCCTTAAAAAAAAAAAAAAGTCTAAGATTGGTGTCAATTGGAAAGTATTTGTATATTCTGGCTGTTAAGATGGAAAGTGTGAATTTACAGTAACTCTAATACGTAGAGAGATGGTGGTAAGTTTAGTAGAGTGATGGAGCAGTAGGGGCAGAAGATGAGAGTGGGGTGCCTATGGGACACAGCCAAGAAAATGAGACTCACAGACTGAGAGTCAATTATGCTCAGATTTCACAGTCTCCCCAACTTTGTGCCAAAGGCAACGTGTTAAATGCTGAGTGAGGTCTTAGCCAGTAAAAGGGAGCCTAGTAATGTGTTGCTCTGTTTAGCAAGGAGCCTGTTAAGCAGTTGGCTTTTGTTTAGTTCTACTGGCACATTCAGATAACACGGTACTAAGCTTAAACATAGTTCTAAGCTTAAATAATATTGTGTTGGTTTTTTACAATCACTTTCTAGAGAGGATAAAGATAGAAGAAAGCAACTAAAAATATAAGCTTCTTCCCCAGATCCTCAATCTCCAAAAATAGCCATTAACATGGGGGAAGTGGAGATGAGGAAATGAAGTCAGTCCCGCAGTATTGACCTTAGATTGAAGTTTGGGGACAAAATTCATAAACAAGTATTTAGTGAATAGTGTCGTAAAGTTGTTTTTTTCATTGCCCTGCCTTTTTTGGAAAAACTATTAGATCTCTCTTAAGGGTTGGGAAAGAGAAGCCGTTAATTAGAGCTACAGGGAACTCCGGGTGGCCTAAGCCAGCTGGCTCAAGTTGACTTGTTTGTGACTGGAAAGTTAGTTTGGCTCCTCTGTGTTTTGCTGCCTTATAGACTTTATTTTGGTTTTCAAAGTCAGTGCTGTTGGAAAAGACGTGCTTATTTAATTCTTCTACTTTTCTAGAAGGGAACTATTCCTCCTCGTGTTGACCACGCTACCCCAGCCACAGGCTTTAGTCTGCATTGCCATTGTTATCCCACACCAGTTCCAGAGCCACCTGCTAGCTAGCCAATTCTGTGAGCTCACCTCTTGGCCTCACTCTGAGATCTTGCCATGAGATTTGCCAAGTCTGGAATAATCAGAGCTGCTTTGGGGAGCTACTTCACTGGGGTCACTGTTTTGCTAAAAAATCCTAGTCCACAATGAAATATGACGAGAGGTTAAGAAATAATATCCGAGAGTCTCAAAACACATACCAGTGCCATTACACAACATTTACTTACGAAGCCCCTTTTCAACAATTATGGGATGGAGCCAAGGCAGGAGCTGTTGGAGAGAGCAAGCTGAGAACAAATGTTGGCAGTTTTATTTAAAGCCACAAAATTATCTAAAGCAGCAACAGCTAGTTCAGTCATTGAGTATATTCCTCAAAACAAACTATTCTTTTCACTGTTTCTGTATTAAATAATGGTATGCTAATCCTCCTCATGGTCTAGCTGTAATACTACACAATCACAAGAATGATAGTGATTCTAATAAGTATTTCAACATATCTTAGTGGGAATCTAAAGACAAGAATCCCTAAATCTTGCCATGGTGTCATTCCGTCAGTATAAAATCACTTTGCTCTCCGCAAAGTAATACATATATGAATGATAGAGGATCTTCCACAAGCTCATATTCTGTATTACAATTAAAGTAACCAGTGTATGACTTCAGGAGGGGATCTGTATTATCATGTCTAAATTGTGGCCTCATTAATTATTATTTTCTCATGTGTTATGAAAAATAAGGGTGCTAACAACAGCAGTTGGTCAGCAGGAAAGTTAGTAAAGGGGAGCTAATGAGTGAGATTTTGTTGTATGTATCTCCAGCTCTATCCAGAAAAGAGACAGCCTGGACAAAGGACCCAAATATCCATTCCTTTAGATAGGTCCTCCTTTATAGTACATTGGTTGATGGCACCAGCCATTAATACCTTACAAAGAACTCACTTTTCCCCCTCTTAATCCTCATCCAAGGACATGCTTAGAGAGAGAAAGGAAGGGGGCAAGAGATGTGGGAGAGGGAGAAAAAGAAACATATGTCTTAGAAACATCAGTCAGTTGCCTTCCCTAGCTCCCCAACTGGGGATCAAACCTGGATTGCAATCCAGGTATGTGCCCTAACCAGGAATCTTAACTGGCAACCTTTTTGTGCACTAAATGATGCTCAACCAACTGAGCCACTCCAGATGGGCAAAACTCACTTTTTAAATTGAATGCTTACCAAGCACCTGATTCCACTACTTTTGCAAAGACAATTATGAGGTAGGCACTGGGGTCTTTTACTGTGGAGAGACTTGTTGGAAATGCTGAAAACAAGAGAAAGCAGCAAGTCAGATATTCAAGATCAAGCAGAGAAGCCAGGCTCATAAGCCAGAGAAGTGTGTGACTAAGCTAGTCTCTCAGATAATAGGAGAGCCATAAATAGAAACCATGCCCAATTAAAAAGCCAAAGACATGGAACCCTGAGTGAGAATGGGGATGGGGGCGGGGAATGGAGCATATAAAAAATTTTGAGCAGATAAGTAGGAGGAAGGACATGGAAAAATATTGGTTCTGAGACATATGATGTCTGAACTGGCTTTTAAATACTCTTTGTAGCTGGATGTGAGGAAGATAGGAATGTGTTCATGAAGGGCCAAGAGTGCCTAAAGTAAGGAGTTTTAATTTTATTTTTAAAAAGATGTGAGGAGCCCCTGAAGGATTTTAATCTCTGAAGTGGCATTGTCAGCTGAGTAGAAATGTCAAAAGGAGAAATGAAATAAAAATAAAAGTTATATATCTGAATAAACACTTTAAAAGTTATTGATATTCATTTCATTCCAAATCAGATGCAAGCAAGTAGCCAATAGAAAAATACTTATTGTCTAATTGCTTAGCCAGATAGAATGTAATGAGCAATTAACTGACCAGAGTACCACTAATTATTTGGATATGAGAATAGTTCCATCTTAGAGCAAAAAGTTTGTTTGCAAATGTTAAACTAGTACTCTGTTATTCATGACATGTCTACTTTTTGACCTTCTCTTTTGGTCAAAGTCTTCATTAGGTAATGGGACAAATCCCTTCACTAGCTGTCCTTGTGTTCCAATAGAATGGCCTGTCCTTACAACCAAGGGGGGAAAAAATGAAGAAAAAGAATTCATCCAGATTGCTTCTTAAAATTTACAATCTGGAAGAGGTTCTGTCTTTATGGTGAGACTTGATGCCATTCCTTTCAACCTATAAGCTTCTGGCTAACAGACGTTCACAAGGACCAGATCACCTAGCAACTGCCAGCTCCTTTCTTACTCCCTTAAGCAGGCAGTTGAATACACAGAGTTTCTAGCTTTTGAGGGAAGTAACCCTACTTATAACATGGCCCAATAAATGCCAATGTGTGAACAATCACATTAGCTAGCTATTCCTCTCCAGGCAGGAGGAACCAGTTGAGGGAGGAAATAGAAACCCTCATTCCTATACTTCCCCTGAAGGCATGGGGAATAGAGGACTCCTTCTCTGTGGAAATGTAAAGAAGTAGAAAGACATAGTCCTTCTTTCCCAGTAGTGATCAGCTTCAATAAGTTACAGTTTTTCTTTAGAGGAGAAATAATAACTGGCAAAATTAAAACTTATCTAGGAATATTGAGATATGTCTAAGGGGAGGGAGTTGTAAGACATCTAATAACTTGCAACCAATCAAGTCCTGTTGGTTCCACCTCTAAAATATATATAGGATCTGATCACTCCTCATCACTACCATTGCTGTCAGTTGGGTCCAAACTACCATAATATCTTGCCTGAATTATTGCAGTAAACCTTTACTTGGTTTTCCTTCAGGTCACATTTTTCCTCAAACTGTGCATTAGCTCCCTATTTAACTCAGTATAAAAGCCAAAGTTCTTAAAATAGCCCACAAGGCTTTAGACTGTCTGGCTCCTTGTTACCATTCTGGGCTACTTTCAAACTGCTCTTCCTTTCATTTGTTCCACTCGCACCACACTGGCATCTTTGTGTTCCTGTAACACATCTGGTCATATTCCTGCTTAAGGGCTGTGCCCTGGATAGTCCCTCACTTTGGAATAATTTTTCCTTACTCTTCTTAACCAACTCTCTTACCTCCTTCAAGACTTTTTTTCAAGTATCTTTTCAATGACCACCCTATTATAAAATTCAAGCCACCTAACACTCCCCTTATCTGTTCTACTTCATTTATTACAGTGGTCGGCAAGCTCATTAGTCAACAGAGTGGCAAACCGTGGCTCGCGAGCCGCGGTTTGCCGGCCAGTGGTTTATTATGTCTTATCACCTTATGCTATATTGCTTGTTTGTTTATGTTCTGTCCCTCGCCACTAGATTGTAAATTCAAGAAGATAGGGATCTTGGTTCACTGATGTGTCCCAAGCACCAAGAATAGTTTCTGGCTCATAGTAAGCACTCAGTAAATATTTTCCAAATCAATAGTAAATCTGACCTTCATTATAAGGTTATCATTGTTCTTCATTTAGGAGGAAAATTGTTCTACTTTCTTCTGACTAGACTAAAATACTATCATCTTCATGTGTGGTACTCAATAAAAGTCTAATTCCCTTCAACATAGATTGAAGACCGATCTGTGACCATAAGTCCTAGACCTAAATACTGCTATCTGTGGACTAACAAATTGGCTTTCAGAATAACCAATTTATAAGAGATAACTCAAAACAATCATTTATGTTCTTTTTGCTATTGGGCTTGTTTCTCAGTGTTCTGATTTGCAAAGCTCTAGAGCAGTGGTCGGCAAACTGCGGCTCGCGAGCTGCAGTTTGCCGCTCTGTTGACTAATGAGTTTGCCGACCACTGGATAGGGTCTTAATCACAAGGAACAACAACAGCCTGTAGTTATTGGAATCGAGAGTCTAGGTCAGTGGTCGGCAAACTCATTAGTCAACAGAGCAGCAAACTGCGGCTCGCGAGCCGCAGTTTGCCGACCACTGCTCTAGAGGATAAAAGGTCTTCCAGAAACTTCTTGCTAGAGTTCTTCCAACCTTCAAAGTCAAGACACAATGAGAGTAGAAGTAGGGTAGGAAGTACAGGGATTATTTCTTAATCACAAGAATAATGGACTTGAAATTGCAGGTGTGCACTCCCCCAACAAATCAGCAGGTGAGTGATATGTACCAAAGACTTCTTAGAACAAAACACTGAGTCATTTCCCAAGAGGAGCATGAAACTAAACCCAGAATCCAGAATTTTACCAGGGAAACATTAAAACTGAAACTAGAAATAGATGAGAGAAATAATAAAGAAAATGAACCAAAAAACACACACACACAGAAAAGCATGTACTTGAGATAATATGGTGTACAAATTATAAAGTAAAAAAAGAGTTTTAAGAACTCAAAAATAGAAAATGTGGGGAAGAACATGGGACAATGAAGAAATTATAAAACAGCAAATAAATATTAGTTTGGTGTAAAAATATCAGCAGTTTTGAACTTCCAAGTTGTTTTACTACAGAGTACAGAAAAGAGATGTCTAGTTCCTACACTGATAAGAATATCATTTACTGAGGATACATTAAGTAGTAAATCAGAATTCGTAAGAATAACATCAGCAAAAATTAGAAGACAGCCTGTACTTTGGCTTTTTGGCTACTTATAGGTAATTCATTTATGCAAATAAGGAATATAGCAAATATCAGTGGTGATTATGGCTATCAGAGAACACAATCCTCCTATCTAATAAAGAGGGAATATGCTAATTGACCATCACTCCGTCACAAAGATGGCTGCACCCACAGCTGAGGCCAAGTTCCCATAAGGAGCCTTAACAAGCAATCAGCAGGGACCTGAGGCTATATCCTCCCCCGTGGGGCTTGATAGAGGACCTCAGGCTGTATTCCCCACCCAGCAGGGCTTGACAGGGGACCTCAGGCTGCACCCCCCACCCGGCGGTGCTTGACAGGGGACCTCAGGCCGCATCCCCCGCCCCAGCACCAGGCCAGGGGACCTGAGGCTGCACCCCGCTGCCTGGCTGGGCTTGACAGGGGACCTCAGGCCATGCCCCCGACCCAGAGGGGCTTGACGGGGACCTCAAGGTGCACACCCAGTGCTGGGTCGGGAGAACTCAGGCTGCGCCCCTGCCCAGCAGTGCTTGATGGGGGACCTGAGGCTGCGCCCCCCTCTCGGTGCTGGGCCAGGGGACCTGAGGCTGTGCCCCCCGCCTGGTGGGGCTTGACAGGGGACCTCAGGCCATGCTTCCCACCCGGGGGACCTCAGGCCATTCCCCCCACCTAGCGGGGCTTGACAGGGGACATCAGGCCATGCCCCCCACCCAGCGGGGCTTGACGGGACCTCAGGCCATGCCCCCCACCCAGCGGGGCTTGACAGGGGACCTGAGGCTGTGCCTCCCTGCTGGTGCTGGGCTGGGGGACCTGAGGCTGCATCCCCCCACCCCCGCCTGGCAGGGCTTGATGGGGGAACATCAGGCCATGCCTCCTACCCAGAGGGTCTTGACAGGGGACCTCAAGGCACACCCCCCACCCTGGTCTGGGCTTGGGGACCTTAGGCCATGCCCCCCGTCCTGGCGCCGGGCCAGGGGACCTGAGGCTACGCCCCCTGCCTGGCAGGGCTTGACAAGGGTGGGACTGGCCAGGTCTGGATCTAGCCCAATTGGGAGGGAGGGGCGCGGCTGGGTCTGGGGGTCACGTGATTTTGAGGCACATGTGGGTGGGCAGGGACTTGACTCTGGGTCCCGTAGTGCGCCCCAGACTCTGACAGGAGGAAGGTTTTCATATACATTTTACTAATTTTCTTTCATCTCTGACACTGCTATTATAGAGAAAGGGCAAGTAGCAATATTAAATTATTTCCTCTAATTAATCCCCTTTTAATGTGCATGAATTTTGTGCACCGGGCCACTGGTTGATTTCATAATTCTTACATAATTAACACATTGTGGACCAGTAGTTTTATTGCTAGCTTTACCCAGTGGCCAGATAAGTTTCTATTGAATGAGTACAAAAAATGTTTTACGTAAATGTTAAAGGCACGCTTTAAAATTAAATACCCATTGCATTTTGAAGTTATTTATTACATGTTCCTACAAGATAATACATTTTTAAAGAATTCTCGTGATTGGCCACAGCCTTAGAACAGAAAACATGAGAATTCTCGTGATCCATCCGCAATGTTAGCTATAAATGAGGACCAATTAGTATGAGTAGGAAAGTACTGAGATGCAATATATGTATGTGCATGAATAGATGAAATAATATATGCACTGAAATATTTGTCATGTAAATAAAATCACTTTTAAGAAGAGTAATAGCCTGAATTAAGCAGAGCCAGCCTAGGATGACTGCATCGAAGGGAAATACAGACTCTGATGTGATTCCTCTCTCAGATCTGAGGTTCTCTACTATCTGATGACAACTGGAAACCAGTGGGCAAGGGGTCTCATGATGTAAACCCTAGGCATCTGTGGCACAGAGCCAAGTGAAGAAGGGTGGCGAGGGGAACCTGAGGTGCGAATATGTGCTAGCTAGAAACTTCAGAAGTTTCTTTTTGAAGTAAAGCATTTGCTATAGTTTAGATACTTTTTTACCAGATTAAGAATGTTCCCTTCTAATACTAGTTATCATAAATTGAACCTTCTAATTCTTTTTTCCTGCATATATTGAGATAATTATATGGTTTCCTCCTTAAATCAGTTAATGTATTTATCTTAATTGGCATGTTTTCTGATGCAGAGCCATCTTTGAATTTCAGATTAACTACTACTTGGTATCCAGTTATAATTTATATACAAATAGTGATTTATTTTGCTGATAATTTCTTTAGAATGTCTGAATATCCACATTTACAAGTCAGAATAGGCTATAATTTTTTTCTTGAGCTATCTTTGACTCTATTTCTGTCAAGACTTCATTTTTATAATGTATCTTTATTGAAAGTATTACAGATGTCCTCTTTTTTTCCCCGTTGACCCCTGCTCCCTTCCCCTTCCCAGACCTTCACTGCTCTATTATCTGTGTCCATGGGTTATGCATACATGCATATAAGTTCTTTAGTTAATCTCTTTATGTATATCGATGCTTTTTAGGTACACATGCTCATAATTTATTTTGTGTATGTTTCATTTTATCATTATGTAATATCCGCCTTTATCCCTGCTTGTGCTTTTTTTCTGATTTTAATATAACCAGTATTGATTGGCCTCATCATGGAGAATAAGTATGGAATGGTTTTATCTTTTCTAAATCTCCTATTATCTGTCTCTTTTTCTTACATATTGGGCAGAACTCATAGCTTTTCAATCCCTTCCATCCATTAAAAATTCAGTCCAGTCTAGTTCAAAACTCTCATCTCATGTAATTTGTCTCATCACATTCCTGTCGCCTAGGTGGCATGCCACCTTCCCATTCCAGATCCCTCAACCACAAGCCTAAAAGTTCCTCCATTTAACCAACTTCTCATTCAAATCAATATTGAAATTTATTTTGAAGGAAAATTTGAAGTAAATAAAAAATACTGGATATAGTAAGAAATAAAGTAGAAGAGAGGAAAAATAAGAATAGTTGACTAAAATTACTATTAATTTTGACTTTCAACTTTGCCTTAGAATATCTAATCCTAGGAATACCAAAGGAGAAGGAAGAAAGGGTCAAAAGATATATTTAAGGAATATACCTTTGTTTCAAGTTTATAACAGACACCAAACCAAGATACAGAAAGCTTAGAGAATACCAAGTAGCATAAATACCAAAAATCTATAACTAATCATGTCATATACAAATGGAAGACAATCAAAGGAAGAGAAAAAAAATCTTAAAACAGCTTACCTATAGAGGAATAAGAATTATATTGAACATCACTTCAGAATAAATTCAAACAAGAAGAGAGTAGAGTTAAATATGTAAAGTGTTGAAAGAAAAAAAAAGCCAAACTGAAATTTGATATCCAGTGGAATTATCCTTCAAAAGTGAAGGAGAAATAAAGATTTCAGACAAATAAAAATTGAGAGGCTTTTTAACCAGCAGAACTGCATTGCAAGGTATGTTCAAATAAGTTATTCAAATAGAATCAACTATATAACATTCTGGAAAAGGCAAATCTATGGAGATAATAAATAATCAGGTTTTTTTCCCCAGAGGTTCAGGTGGAGGGAGAAGTGGCTATGCGGAACGCTGAGTACTTTTAGAGCAGTAAAGCTATTCTGTATTATATAATAACTAGAGGCCCAATGCAAGAAATTTGTGCAAGGGGCTTGACCCTCGCAGCCATCGTGGCTTGCCTCAGCCCCCGCAGCCTCGGCTTCGTCCAGAAGGATGTCCAGAAGGTCGTGCGCTGTCCAGTTTAATTAGCATATTACGCTTTTATTATTATAGATGGTGGATAAAAACAGTACACATTTTTCAAAATACATAAAACTATACAACATAAATATTATTCCCTAATTTAAACTATGAACTTCAGTCAATAATGTGTCAATATTGGCTCATCAATTGTGGAAAATGTACCACACTAATGCAAGATGTTGATAAAAGGGGAAACTATACAGAGACGAGAGGAGATATGGGAACTTCCTGTACGTTCTGCTCAACATTTCTATAAACCTAAAGCTTCTCTTAAAAAAATAAAATTTGTGATTATTAAAGAGATCTTAGAGCATGGAGGAACAGGGGCAGAGCATTAATTATCTGGATAATGTTTTTAATATCCCACTTCAGCTTCTGATAGAAACCAAGAAATTCTCAAGAAAAATGTTTTTTAAGACCCTAGTTATTTATTTTTCTTACTACATCTCAGCTTCATCACCTGGGTGACGTTAGGATGTGTTGGGAACTTTACTGTGGGTCACTGAGTTCCCACACAGATGATGCAATAGAAAAATAGCACACAAGCAAGGGAAATGGTTTGACTTTGTTATTGCAAAGAGAATTTTTGGTTGGCCATATAATATGCTAGAAATTAGACCTTGCACCCCAGGTTCTCACAGCTGTCCTTCTGCCATCTAATTTTTCTCTGTCAGAATGTTGGAGCCATTGTAGAATACCTTGAAGACTTTTTTAAAAAAACAATATTCATGTATGAATTTCTGCATTTGGAGCCCCTTGGTGTGCTGATGTGATTCAAAAGAGCAAATGCAGATCAAATTATTGAAATGATGGGCTTAGGAGAACCATTAAGTGGTTTTACTGTTCTCTTTCCTCACCTTTCCTCATCCTTTCACATACCTCCTTATATTTTCATTGTGATTGTCTTCCCAGCAACAGGGAGATGACAAAATGTTTGTGGGTGGTAGGGAGAGATCATATTTACATTTCAGTAAATTATTCTGAGGAAAACAGATCAGAAGGAAGCAAAACTGGGCATGTGTTTACCAATTAGGAGGCAGTTTATAGTCTTCAAGATGAGAGATGGCTTTTCCCTCCTAAGGATATTTGCATTTTAACAGTTGATGACCCCATCACTCAAAGGAAGGGAGTAAAATTTCAGATATTTTTAAATTCTATGAGGAGACATTTTGAGTAGTCCCAGAGTCTCTCAAATTACTAAAATACTTGTTGAAATTAAAGAAAAATAATATAATCAAGCTAATATTTTTTTGCTCAGTTACTCACCCAGTGGCATTTGGGCTATTGGGCCACATCTCATACTCTGATTGCTGGAGCAAATTCAGACCTAATGAATTTGGAGGCTTGATTTCAGCCTCTGTAAAGTTACATGATTTCTCTATTCTCAAATGATCTTTAGATTTGTGTTGGCAAATACTATTAGATGACTGAACGCTTCTGGGTATTATACAAAATATATGGGTTAATCAGTGAGTGCAATAAGACTCATGCACTAAATTATATATTTAAACAACTGTTGAGTCCCTAGAACAGCCTTGGGCAAACTATGGCCCACGGGCCTGATACGGCTGTTCTATCCGGTTCTCTTGCTCTCCCCTCCGCTCCTTTACTTTGAATTTATATTAGTTCACACAAACACTCCATCCATGCTTTTGTTCCGGCCCTCCGGTCCAGTTTAAGAACCCATTGTGGCCCTCGAGTCAAAAAGTTTGCCCACCCCTGCCCTAGAACCATGCTTGGCCTTGTAGGGAGCATAAAAGTCATAAGAAATTTTACCTACCCTTGAAAGAATATATGGAAGAGGTATGACATGTAAAAATTAAGTTACCAATGAAGCAGTGGGTATTCAGAGATAGGAAGAGATTCAAGAGAAACATTTAAAAATACATATATATATATATATATATATATATATATATATATATTATTCATTTTAGAAAGGAAGGGAGAGGGCGAGAGAGTTAGAAACATCAGTGATGAGAGAGAACCATTGATTGGCTGCCTCCTGCACGTCCCCTACTGGGAATCAAGCCCGCAATGTGGGCATGTGCCCTTGACCAGAATTGAACCTGGGACCTTTCAGTCCACATGCCAAAGCTCTATCCATTGACCCAAACCAGCTAGGACAAGAGAAACTTTTAAGAAGATTGCATCTGAGTAACATTTTGCAGGTAGAAACAGAATACTCCACCTGGGGGCATAGCATGAACAAAGGCAACCCACATTCACAGATTCGTGAGCTGTCCATTCTGGTGGAGCATAGGGTACCAGCAAGTGTAGAAAAGAGACTTGAAAAGGAGTGTGGAGCCGGATTGTGAATAATAATGAGTACCAGGTTAAGGATCCCAAACTCATACTTTATTAGTCATGGGAAAACTAATGAAGGTTTTAAAATGAGAAATGATATGTAGAAAGCAATTATATATGGAATTGTAGAAATTTTAAAAGCAATATTTCTCAAAAAATGCCATGGTTGTACTTCATTTCCAGAGATTCTGAATTAATTAGGAATTAAGTGGGAATCCCCTCCTCCATTAACTGCAATTAAGATACTATATTTTAGGGGATACTGAAACAAAAAAGATATGGTCCCTGCCTTCAAAAAACTTAAATTAATGGATGTTACATTATGAATAAATAACTATAAGGCATAATTAGGTGAATATTAAAGCAAATGGATAAGCAAAGTTCTTGGGAACTTAAAGGGGGAGAATCTAAATTCTGGCTTTGAGGACTGGAAAAAACTAAACAAAGAAGTAGTATTTGAGCTGGCTCTTGGAAAATAAGCAAGAGCTTGATGGACAGAAAAGGGAATTCCAGGGTAAGCAAAGAGCATAGGCAAAGGCACCCGAGTGTAATGTGTTCAGAAAATAGCAATCTAATATAACTGAGTTTCAGGGTATACTGAGGGATTTCACAGGAAATTAGACCAGAAAAACATGAAAAGAGGATTAAGTGACATTACAAAGCATACTGTTCTTATATTACAAAGCTGAATAACCATGTCATGGCAAATCATATTATGATTATAAATTAATAGTCAAAATTAATACCAGTCTGATTTCACAAAATCTTACATTGGAAAATTTACATTAGTGAAATTAAAGAATTTCAGTGTCATAATCTATGTCAATTTTAGCCACATTTGTAGTTAAAATATTTTATTTTAATCTGGACCACTGGAATGAATTTAGTATACTAATAGGAACCTGGAATTATATATTTCTAGTGAAATGGCATCAATGCTGTAATTCTCTATTTGTCTGTGTCCTCCATTTGACTGGGAATCCCTTGAAGCAAGAGCCTTATTTAAGTCATCATATTTCTAGTACATGGCAAGCATGCCTTAAATATTTATAAAGGGGATGAATGAATACATGAATGGATTGCAACCTGTGTGCCTTACCACAATCAGTAATTTCATAGATTAATCTAAATAATAAAATACCTTCCCTTCTTAATCAGAATTTAAATAATTAAATTTTTCAATTAGTGGTAATTCTTCATACTTTATTTATAGGAGAAAGAGACAAATTTTCAAGATACTCTCCTATGCCTTTTATATCAACAGCTATAGTCTGTGAAATTGAAGCTAATGAGCCTAAGCTTCAAAAGAACAGTAACGGTGCTTAATGATTATTTAGTGTTTTTGATATACAAATTTTTTCATGCATCAATTTATTTGAGCTACAATCCTAGGAGGTAAGAGTTCCTGAAATTAACATTTACAAATGAAAAAAAGTTGAAAAACAAATGAGGTCATATCGCTCAAGGTCACATGGTTATGAACTATAGAGCTATGTTTTGAACATTATCATTTATGTGCTCTTGACACATTTGAGTTACAGTCAGTGTAGGAAAAGATGCTTGCATTGTGGAATGAAAAGGTTTAGGAACCAATGCAGTACGTTAATTTATTCACTTACTGTTTTCGTGTTGATGATATTTTGTATACACCCTAACATTCCACAGTGAAACTTGCCAGTGCTCTATGCTCTGACCTGGAAATTATGCTCACTGCTTTTCCTAACATTTTTGTCCCTTGTTAATCTTCCGGGCTGGCTCAGGATATCCAGCATAGCCTAGTGGTTGCCAAACAGGGGTACCCATCAGAATCCTCTGTGTAACTTAAAAAAGAAATGTAGATAGAGTTCCATGTCCTACCCCCAGTCTGTTAAAGTAGAATATGCAGCAGAGGGGCCAGCACAGGGACACACCTGTGGTTGACTATTGGCTTGTTCATGAATTCTACTTGAATTTTCAACATGCTTCATTTAGAGGAATCCCATTATGGTGGTCTCTTCATACAAATACAAATAATATAATCAAAGAAGAAATTACTGAGTTTAATTTGACTTATCAACACCACCATTTTCTTCCTGATTTCATTAGGAAACTCAAATATTAATGCATTGAATCATGTAGAGTCTTCCTAATATTATAAAGTCCTGATGACTTTATAACAAGGGTTTTCATCTATAGTGCATTTTAAAAATAGATTTTTCTGCAGAGCTTTTGAGTAATCGTGGCAATTAGAAGAATTAAGAGTTGTTATTTTTTTTAAGTCAAAGTGATTAAAGTCCTATTATATTATCATCACTAGAGAGTGAAAATGGAAGCAGGAGGGTGATGTAATCAGCACTGTGTGAGGTCAGGAAATTAATCATGACTTTCACAGTTCAAGCATCATCAAGTAAACAGACTGTCCCAGACTTCAACACCTTCTACTTTCTAAATTAAAAAATCTGGTCTTTTCTCAGTGTTTTCTCAGACACGCATGTGAAGAAGCTTCGCATTCCTTTTTATATTCCATCCTGGGATTCTGATGAGTTTGTAGTGGATTCAGTCATGCAAGACAAGGCAATGTTATTTGTCCTGTAAGTAGACTTCATAAAGTCCAAGTCTGATAGATGTCACTGCACTTCACATTATGATGCGAACTTTCTCTCCTTACTTTCATTTTTTTCAGGTTTCATACTGTCTTAACCCTGTATTAAATATCTCAGGGAAAAATAGTTTCCTTACAAAAGTGGGAGCCGGTGACATGGTGGTTGTTTTTATGGCTTCCTCCTGAGTGTGAAGTACTCGAATCCCATGTGCCAAGTGCAGTAAAAAATAATGTGATAAGTATCTTCATCTTTCTGGTCCTCGTACTGTGATGTGTTATATAATATATTTCTTTTTGAATGGCATGTATTTTTGGTGGGGTTAAAAGTCTCACTTTATAGTATAATACAAGCAGAGAAAGGATGGAGGGGGGACTTCTGAACATACTATTTCTGAGGCTGAGTATTTTAATTACACTCAGTAGTATTCTGCTAAAACCTTAGTTAGGATAACAGCTAAAATTGAGAGATCTACATTCAAAGAGGCAGCAGTGAATGAGGACAACGAGGATAGAATCTGGGAAACAATATCTGAAAAGAACTCAAAAAGAAAGCAGAGGTCAAACAGGATAACATAAGCCAGGGGAATGTGGTGTCCCAAAAGCCGAATAAGCGCATTTTGCCTAAAAAAAACAAACAACAGGAATGAGCGGATGAGAGTCAAGAACCTTTGGAGTGAGGAATGAGTCTTGAGCTTGTTTATAGGCTGAATGTAAGAAATTGATAGGAAGAGATGCGTCGAAGATGCAAGAACAAAAAGAGGCAAGGTTACAGGGGTGGGGATGGGGGGAGGAGGATCACAGAAGAACAATTAAGATGGACCCCACTTCTCCAACACTCAGCAATGGTCTCATCTCCTGCGTGGAGAGCATAGAAGACATCTAGAAATGTATTTTTGCCTCTACCTCTCTTCTTCTTTCCCTTCCATCTGTGTAGGTGTGTCTTGTCTCATGAGCAAGGTCAATCAATCTCTGTATATGGGTAAATAAAAATGTGATTGATGTTTGCCACATATGTAATTACATAGCCTAAAGAACACAAGAAGTATGAATTGACCTACTATGTGTTTAAATCTGTGTAATAAGCATATACTTTATTAATGTACTAATGGAACAATTACAGTATTATAGATAGAAAATGAATCACTCTTTTATTCTGGTGAAATTTGAACACTCATTAATATAACCATTGGTAAGATCCTTTATTTAGAATATCCTGACCAAATACTAAACCATTGATCTAGATTAACCATGTAATCCAACTTGGTTATTTATTCAAATTTGGCTTCAAGTTTGACTAGTTATTCAAATCTAAAACATATTCCTTTTTATATTATATCATATAAATAGTCTTTAGCTTTATTGAACATTAAAAGTGATGTAGCCAAAATTCAAGTCAGAGGCATGATAACAATGGGTAGAAAGAATTGCCTCATCTGTAATTGTAAATATATTTTCACCTAAGCCCTAAATGCTTAGTCGTCAAGATTAGTCTTATGGTACTTTTGGTCCAAAAGAATTTTAAGAACCACACTAAGCCTCTAGAAATAGAATTTTTCAATACCAAGGCCAAAATCATGGAAATAACCACAGTATAGCTATCACTTAATCCATAGCCCCTCCTTCATGTGTACTGCAAATGCTTCTTTCGAGCCTGAAATACACTGCTATGTACTAGTAGTAGGAGATACAAAAGTAGATAAAATATTAACTCTGCTACTGAGGAACTTGGAATCTCATAGGAGTAAGATGCAGGTTCTTAATTAGTTATTATGTAAATATAATATGTAATGCTGTTATAAAGAGACTATAAAAAAGACTACAAATATTAAAGTTTATAGCCTTCGATCAAATATTTACCTCTGGAAATCTATCAAAAGAGAATAATCTAAAATAGAAAGGGGGAAAATTCAGGGCAAAAGGTAATCATGTAGCAAAAAAAAATTTTTTTAAACAACTACCAAAAATGGTCATATGCATATTACTCAGGATAGGCAAATATGCCATAGTAACAAATCACTCTGAAATTTTGGTGGTTTAACACAACCAGGGGACAGTCCAGTGTTAGCTAAAGGGCTCTTCTTGTCAGCTCTTCTCCAAGCCCTGACTCAGGAATCCAGACCCTTGTTGTTATAATTAACAGCCGTGATATTTGGAATAAATGTGTTTCAAGGGAAGAGAAAAAATGAGGCTAATGAATCATGCCGGGTATTTTAAGGACAGGGCCTAGCAGACTCACACACTTTGCCCACATCCCATAGGATATAGCCCAGTCATATAGGCTCTTGCCTCACTGTAAGGCGGTGAATGTGATCTTGTTGTGTGCTGCAGACAAAGCAGTACAGTGAACGCATAGCCTTCTCTCTGTAACACAGAGTTAGTAATTTAGAAATTGAACATTTTATTTATGTTTTTACCAAGAGTTTATAAAAATGAAAAATGTTATAATTTTTTAATTAATCTTTATTATTGAGATTATTACAGATGTCCCTTTTCCCCCCCCATAGGTCCCCTCCACCCAGATCCCACCCTACCCCAGGCCCTTGCCACACTATTTGTCTGTGTCCATAGGTAATACATACATGCATATAAGAGAAAAAATTTTATACTGTTTAACAAAAATTTAGCATGTAGATTTATCATGATTGAAAAGGGACTGGCAGTAAATATACTAAAATATTAACAGTAATATGGGATGAAAAATGACAATGTTAGAACTTTCCTATTTGAATGTCCGTATTTTTTAACAAAAATGTGTTCATTTATGATGGAAAAATTAAATTACTTAAAAAAATTTTTAATGTGTTGTAGTAATTACCATACTATTAGAAATAACTAGAAGTCAGATATTTTGGGGAGGTGGCAAAGAGGGAAAAGAGAACAAGATGTGTAGTAAGTTAGGAGTAAGTAGTTTTTGGAGATAAAAGTTACAGTGGGCATTTTAGCCTTGTGAACATCGAGAACCATTTATGAAAGGGGACTGGGTCCTAAGAGGAATGAAAGCCTGCATTTGTGCAAGCCTGGTGTGAGGTCATCATGGATGAGGCTGAGGGCATATAACCCACTGTGTGAGGGAAGACATAGGGATCATTTGCCTCTGTGAATGTAGTATTGAGTAGAGGAATGAAATGTTTCCTTCTGCAAAGGTGTCCAAGTCATACTATGCCTCAGAAGCCACAGCAAACAACATGTACATTTGATTTCAGGTTTACTACACTGTGAGTTGTTGATGTCCTGTGTACCGATTACATAAAACATGTGTAATTAAAATCCTGCACAGAGAACTATGGAGTTCTATGTACTTGCAGCCTAAAAACAACCTAAGTCTTCAGTGATATTGCATGCTGACTTTGAGCACATGAATGTACAAAACTCTCTCACTGGCTTTTAAACACTGCAGCTCACTGTGACTTTTTCATCGAACTACTCTTTTACTTTATACCTCGGGAGTTAAGCAATCTACTATTTGTTTTGTTAGTTTTATTCTTTAAATACCAGTGGAGTGGAGGCCTTTGTTCTTAGCTTCTCTGTCAAACTGTAACATGGCTCAGATCTTAGCATCTTGTAGTCTTCCTCAGAGTCTGACACAATGTCTACTATCTAGTTTCTTAAAAAAAAAAAAAAAAAAAAAAAAAGTGTCCTAGCTGGGTAGTTCAGTGGGTTGGGCTGTCATCCATGCACCAAAGAGTTGTGAGTTTGATTCCCAGTCATGGCACATGCCTGGGT